>NC_051184.2:118647234-119254724 GCF_013339695.2 Rhipicephalus sanguineus
AAGGACCGGCTAGTCCTCTCTTTTATAATTGCAAAATATGAATTCAACTGCCTTACTGTTAGCACACTCTAGTCACTTAACGCCTTTGTCACTGCGTGGGTCTCAAGCAGTCGCAGCATATTCTAGGTGAGATCTAAAACAGGTAGTGTACGAGTAAACGACTAATTCACCCTGCACTGGCACCTTTCTCAGTTTTCGCTGTAAAAACCACAATTCACGTATGCACGAATATTGGTAATGTTCGGTGACCAACTCATCCTAATGGACAGAGTGAGGCCAGGTATTTGTAATTTCCTTGCTTTGTTATTCTTATACTGCCGATGATGATGATGAAATAAACTTTTAATTTGCCAAAACAGTGTCTCCGAGCTCTTAAGCTTGGGGTCACTCTAGGTGGGAGGGTCCCTTAGTCCAGGAATCCTCTGGCCGCGATCGCCTCCCGGGCCCTGGCGACGAGTCCACGTTGGTCGTCTAGGTCCCGTGAGGAGATCTTCGCCTCCCACGTCTCGGCGAGGAGGTTGTTGCGTGCGGTCGTTGCGGGCTTGTTATCGGCGTCTTGGGGGCGCCACGGGCACTCGAGTATGAGGTGTGCCAAGGTGCCAGGAACGTCGCAGATCGGGCAGTGGTATGCACGAAGCGTCGGGTAGATGCGATGTAGCAGGATACCTTGCGTGTACGTGTTGCTTTGCAATCTTCGGAATGCTGTTGTTTCTTCTTTAGTCAGCTTGGGGTGAGGTGGCGGGTACACCCTGCGAGCTAGGCGATGGTGTTGCAGCATGGCATTATACATCGGGGCACGGTCTCCACTTCTGCTGCAGCGCTGGCTAACCGCGGTTCGAGCGAGGCGATGAGGGAGGCCCGGTTGACGTGACCGCGGGCCGCGGTGTGAGCCGCTTCGTTTCCCTCAAGCCCCTCGTGCCCCGGCACCCACACTACGCAGGTGTAAGGAAGCGCAGTGCTGCTCTTACTTAGAATTTTGAATGCCTCAATTGAGATTCGGCCTCGCGTGTAATTGCGGACAGCAGATTGGGAGTCTGTGAAGACTACGAGCGCGTCCGTGCTTGTCGTTGTGGCGAGGGCGATCGCCGCTTCTTCCGCCGCCTCGGCGCTCCGCACCCTGACGGTGGCAGATGCCAGCTCCTTTCCTCCTGCGTTGACTACGCTTAAAGCGTAGGCGTTTTTGCCCGGGTATTTAGCCGCGTCGACGTAACGAGCGTCTGAATCGTGCTGGTGTCGTCTTCGGATCATGTCGACTCGAGCGATTCGTCGTTTCCGATGATACTCGGGATGCATATTACGCGGCACTTGGGCGATGCTCAGTGAGTCTCGGAGGTATGGCGGTACCTTGACTTTGCGGTCCGCCTCGCAGATGTAGCGCTCCCCATAGCCCAGGCGCGCAAGGACCGATCTGCCCGTCGACGTGAGCCTCAGTCTCTCGAGTTGAATGGTCCATTGTGCTTCTACCAGCTCTTGTCAGGTGTTGTGTACCCCCAATCTGAGGAGTCTGGTGGTCGACGCCATCGGAGGTAGCCCCATGGCGAGCTTCGTAGCTTTGCGGATGAGCACATTCAGCTTATCGACTTCAGATGTCTTGAGAGCGAGGTATGGAGTTCCGTAAGTGATTCTGCTGGTTAGAAGAGCTTGTACGATTCTTAGGGTATCTTGTTCCTTCAGACCACTGCGTCGATTGACGACTCTCCTTACGAGGTGCGTGAGTTGGAAAATCGTGTGTTGAAGTCGAGGAAGCTTGGCGGCCCCTGATCCATCGGGGTGCAGGTGCAAGCCGAGTACTCGAAGCGAGGCGACCTTCGGTATTTGCACCCCGTGGAGGGTGACGCACGGGTCTGGTGCTTCGCAAGTTGGGAGTCTTCCTCTCGTGCGGGCCTTGAGTACAAGTAATTCCGATTTTTCAGGTGCGCAATGGAGGCCGCATCTCTCGAGGTATTTCTCGATGACGTCGACCGCTTCCTGAAGGCAGCTTTCTTGCTCTCCTGTGCTCTTACCCTGCGTCCACAGCGTAATATCGTCGGCGTATATGGCGTGACGCAGGCCTAGTATGTTTTCGAGCAGCCGAGGGAGCTGGAGAAAATATAAAAAATGCTTGGGAATGTTTTTCGTCTTACACGCATCAGTACGGTCGTTTCTGCATTCAATTCCATATTCGAAACATTATATCAAGTAAAAATAGCTGAAATTGCGTCTTGAATGTCTTTTTGGTCATTTGGTGTAGAAATTTGTTTATATAGTGCGCAGTCATCCACGAACAATATGATTGGAATGTCATCCGGAATTACGCTTGGCAAATCAGGAATGCTGGAATAAATAGAATTAGCCCAACCACACGCCCTTGAGGGACTCCAGAGGTCGCCCTCAGTGGGTCTTAAGTGTAACGAATATTTTCAACGTACTGGGTCCTTTTTTTTGAGGTATGACTCAAGCCATTTATTATTTTTGCTTGGTAGTCCTAGCACTTGAAGCTTACATAGTAATTTTCCGTGTGGAACCACATGAAATGTTTTAGAAAAACCTAAAAATAGAGCACCGATTTGCCTGGAAGCGCCCAAAATACTGAAAACTTTTGAATAACGGACGCGAGATAGGTAATAGTCGACATGCCCCTTCTAAATCCATGTTGGAAATATGACAGCACATTGTGTTCGCATAGCTGGTCATGCAGGAAGGGTGCAGTAACATATCTAGTAGCTTACAAAAGCTACTTGCATTAGAGACAGGGTGGTAATCAGTCATCAATAATCGATCCCCGTTTTTTATGCACAGACACTAATCGTGAATTCACCAATCATTAGGTACAGTCACGCTCAATATGACTTGCAACACGGCAGCGCGTGGCCTCACGAGTTTAAAAATTGCGCATGGCTTCAACTTGCTTCATTTCTGTAACTAAACATTATTTTGTTATTTGGGGACATGCTCCTGTGAGAGAAGAGCGGTTAGGTATAGAAATAAGGGCTTGTGGAAAGAATGGGCAATCTTTAAACTCGTGAGGCCATGCGCTCCCGTGTTGCAAGTCGTATTGAGCGCGACTGTACATAGCATATTATAAGGAAAAAGGTAAATATGTGAGCTTATCAGCTTATATGTCAGCAAAATGCCACCAATATTTCTTACATTTGTGCGAGCAATGCAACTTCTTTCGATATTCTATTCATATGCTCCTCGTTGCCCATCGCGAGTGCCCGCATAAATCAAGAACAAGAGCATTTCCGGCAAATATTCATTATCTATGCTGCCTACATTTCACCTAGAGAACGGGCTATACTAGCGCTT
Source organism: Rhipicephalus sanguineus (assembly GCF_013339695.2). Taxonomy (NCBI): domain Eukaryota; kingdom Metazoa; phylum Arthropoda; class Arachnida; order Ixodida; family Ixodidae; genus Rhipicephalus; species Rhipicephalus sanguineus. Next base: position 118,650,523 of record NC_051184.2, read on the forward strand.
ATACGTGGTATGTGTGTTTACGTGGCATACATGGTTTGTGGGCTCACAATTCTCCAAGATCGATTCCTAACAATGCCTCCTTGGACTTCGTTCTAGGATTTCCAAAATCCGCGAAGATACATCGCAACAAGAAGTGAGTCATTTCTATTTCCTCTGAATTTGCACAATGCAGCAATGCCCTCGAGTGAAGCTGAGACGTTTTTCTTTGGTTCAGGTCCGGCCGGCACAAACACTTCTTTATTTTGGCAAATCGTCTGGCAAGAAAATGTTTCTAAGGTGGTTGCACTGTCTGAAGCTCAGGAAGAAGACCAGGTATGTGCATCTCATTTTTCTTAACCTTACTTTTTATGTGCGAGCTAGTTTAACGACACCTGTGCTTACACACGTCGCAGCGCTGCTGCGGACAACTTGCAACTCTTAATTTCATTTAAAGCACGAATCTCCACCTCACTGTTAGACCTCCACGATGCTGTTTTTGACCTCTCAAGACATCTCTGTAAGCTCAAGGAATGTCACTGAACATGCCCAGCGTTCTGAAGTCAAGGGCTCTTTCCTGCATCTTTCCTGCATCTTTCCTGCAGCTCTCAAGGGCCCTTTCCTGCATCGTCCCTCTTTATCCATCGCCGCAACCGAGCGCAGTGAAAGATCTTCTTGCTCTGGCGACTCTCGCCACTTGACGGTCCTCTTCTTTTGTCGAGGCCACTTGCTTTATTTTCTAACTTTCGTCGTCGAAACAGAAAATAAAAATAAACAAGTGTTACGTCCTAAGCAGACCTTCGGTCCCGGGCGAGTCTCCGACTGTCTTAATAGGTGGATAGCAGAAAGGCGCGTCATCCGCTACAGCGCTTCCATTTAGAGGCTTAGCTCTTCGCTGGCTCTAGCGGCCTGCTGTTCAGTGTGATAGGAGCGCAAACTTGTGCATTTCTGCGACGCGATTGTCACCGGTTGTTCGGTGATTGTGTGTATTCTTCAGTTCTTTTTCGAACGAACAGAAAATATTTCGCGTTTCACAGTACGAAGCCAGAAGTGAGAATGTGTAGTCGTGAATAAAACTCAGCTATTCGTGAATGACACACGGGGAACGGCGAGGGGCGAATATCGTGCGCAGTAGCAAGTCACCGTAACGGTTGTGCTTTGAAACACGCAGTAATATTTTGCCGAATAAGCATGATTTCTAATTACTGAACTGATGTGGTGGCTACCTCAGTATCACTGAAACGTATTAACAGGTGGTGCCAAATGTCAACATGCGTACTTTCGCAAAAATCTATAAGGACTTCTGACGACAGTACGGGTGCTCCGCCTGGTCGATTGCACCGGGTCAGTATATTTGGTACGCATATATTGGATGACCTACTTTTCGCCAAATGTCTGAAAAATACTGAGTGGCGAACATGCTGATCGAAGCAAACGCCAGCGCAGAATAACTTTGCTACCATGGTCATGGCGTAGAACGACTGACATTGATTCGAAACGTAGAGTGATATCACATGGAGTCTTTGCTATTTCAGAGACTGCCAAGTGTGAACTGCAGACACACTTTAGTTGAACTTGCAAGAAGAATGTATGTTGTGCGCGCAGTGTTTCTCTGCCCTGAAACATAAGTTCGAGTGCCGCGAGTAAACGAAGTCTTGAAAAAATGAAAACCACGAATCTACAAGACTTGTTCAGAGTAAGAAATATTTTACTGATGCTATTCACTACATCGAACCCGGGAAAGTATTGCAACGAAGATGCGCGAGCGTACGGGGCGCGGAAGAAGAAGAGTAGTGGAGCCGGCGCTTGGACTGTGTGGTTGGGTGAACCGGTCTAGGCCTGTCTCAGAAGTACGCTGCTCTTTCCCAACGCCATTTCACCTCATCTGTAAATAAACACAATCACTCGTAACAGTTTGGTGGATGTGCGGGGTACATCGATATGGACGACCCAGCTCTACCAATTTTGCGACGGAGCAGACGCTTGGCAGGCTTGCCACCGTAGCTACCAGACATGGAGGACGCAGGAGCAGGCCATAACAACCTCGCCCCTGATGAGCAACACGCTCACCCGCCAGGACAAGCTGGCTGCAGCACGTCGTAACGTCAACCAAGGACCTTTTCGGGGCTGCCGGATGACGATGTTGAGGATTGGCTCAAGCACTACCAAAGAGTGAGTCGCAGCAACCGCTGGAGCACTACTAAGCAGCTCGAGAACGTGGTGTTTTTTCTCGTTGGCACCGCGTCTCTTTGGTTCGACAACCACGAGAGTGCATTGACCACATGGGACATTTTTTTGGACGAGCTGAAGAGGCGTTTTGGTGACTCGACTGCTAAGGTCAAGCAGGCGGAGCAAACGCTTTCACGCAGAGCTCAGTTACCTGGCGAAACATGCACCACCTACATCCAGGCCGTCTTGAAGCTCTGCGGAATCGTGAGTGCGACCATGTCTGACGAAGATAAGGTAGGTCATCTCCTCAAGGGAATCGCGGAAGACGTGTACAATTTTCTTATCACTAAGGTAGACCTACACACACCTTCTGACCTAAGAAAACACTGCCGAGCGTTTGAAGCGCTAAAGAGGAGGAGAATCCTACCGAAATTTGGACGTCTTGACAATGTGCCCACGATTGCAAGTGTCAACCTTCCATCGCAGGACGACATCTCTTCGAGTACAAGACGAGCGGTTAAGGAAGAACTTGTTCAACTGCAAGCTGTGGACACCGCCGGTGTCTGCCATCAGTGTGCATTCGACCAACGCCTCCATGAACCACCGGTACCTCGGATGCGTCAGAGCTACTTTGAGCCTCGCCCGAATTACACCGATCGGTTCGAACGAAGGAGTGGACGGCCACTCGAAAACCAGGAACGCAGGCAAGCTGCATCACGGCGATTTACTCCTCAGCCGCCATCTCCCGGCTTTTATCAACCGACGAGGTCTACCTCGCCGGAGACGACTAGACGCGACACCCGTACTTGCTACAACTGCGGGCTACCCTGACACATCGCTAGGTACTGCTAACGTCGCCAGCAGCGAGCTCCACGATTCAACGTGTACACGCCCTATGTGCCTGCTGGCGAGTCTCGACCATTTCAGAGCTCTTTCCAACGGCAACACGCCGCACGTGCTGAGTCCCCTTGCTCCGATCGCAGCGTTACCCCACCACCCGCACGCCAACAGCGATCCCCGTCCCCGCGTCGCCGCTCGGGGACGCCACCACCACTGGGAAACTAACTGGTGCGACCGATGGGGGCGAGGCCGCAAAATCATCTTCCGCAAGACCCCCTTGTGTTGTAATGGTTGAGAACAAAGTGAGTGTTTTTGTAGACAATGTGAGTACTGTTGCATTAGTTGATACCGGTGCTACAGTTTCTATAATGAGCATGTCTTTTAAAAATCGCCTTGGGACGAAAGTAATGTTTGCTTGGAATCGGAGTGCTACGTTCCGCGGCGTAGGGGGAGAAACGTTGAGCCCGGTTGGTGTTTGTTCTGTTTTACTTTCTCTAGGAAATCAAACGTTTAGAGCTGAACTAACGGTGCTTGCACGTGCGACCCACGACGTCATTCTAGGTATAGATTTTTTGCGTGAATGTGGTGCCACTTTGGATTGTGGTAGTGGTGGGATTATTTTTCGTACCGTGTTGCCCTCTCCATTGACGGAAGATACCGTTGATGACAGGTCGGACGTGTTTTCCGTGTCTCAAGACGTCTGTTTGGCCCCGCATACCGCAATGTTTGTGCGCGTAAACTCTTCACGTTCTTGTCCGGGTTCTGACTACGGTTTAGCCGAGCGGAACTTCAGTAACGCACTTAAGAAAAACGCTATTGTGCCTCGTTGCCTCGTGCTCGCCGTCGATGGTTGTGCCGATTTGTGGACTGTGAACGTTTCCGCGCAGCCCATATCTCTGCCTGCAGGACTTAAATTGGCAAGCTTTCAAGAGCAAAGTACTCTTACCATACGGTCACTTGAACTGTCGGCGGCCGTAAAGAAACCCCACGTCAATTCGTACCCCGACTATTCTGCCAGCATTGACCGTATGATCAACAAGTCGCTTCCTTCAACTGAACGGTCTCTACTGCAGGAGGTGCTCGCAGGCTACGCGTCAGTTTTTGACTTTGCCCAAGACGAGACGTCTACCGTTACGCCACCGTCTTCACGTACGCAACACCGCATCTATACAGGCCAAGCAAAAGCTTAATGAACTTAAGCTTAACAAAAAGCTTAACATGAACTACAGGCCGGCATGTACACTAACCAGCGAGGGCACTTTTCGCGCCACTTGGAGTGATAATGCAGCAGCTCTCAAGCAAGACGCAGTTGAGAACGTGGTCCGGACATTTCCTTCCATTACTGGGCTGTGCCAGCGTAGATATCTATTGCAAAGGTCGGACCGATCAGCTACCCTTGCTAGTCGCCCACGCCCCCGGATAAAGTCTCTTTCGCAGAATTTAGTTTACCCTTGTTCGATTGGTCATTGGCGGAGTTAACCATACACCCAGCTACCCGACAGTGAAACAGCTGAGAAATACAAAGCAATTTTGTTGAAAGAAAGTTCAAGGAATACAGACCTCCAGTCACGCTGGAGCTGCGGGAAGATGCACTGCCGAAATTTCAGAATGCCAGGCCGGTACATTTCGCCTTACGAACAGTCCTCGAAAATGAGCTTGACTGACTGAAGGAACAAGACGCAACATTCCGAATAGGCTAGACCACTCGTCGTCGTCCGTCTTAAGAGTGGTATCCTGCTACCATAGAACTCTGAACCTGGTGACAAAAGCGTCTTCTTATCCACTTCGGATGCACGATGAGGTCTCCCGCACAATTCGTGGTGGAAAAATCTTCAGAAACTTAGACTGAGAACAAGACCAACAACGGAAGGTAAGCGAATCGACGTGTGAACTGCTCCTAATAAGGACCATTGAGGATCTCTACAAAGTCAAAAGGCTACCATTCGGCATAGCTGCAGCATTAGCAACCTTCCAGGAATTTATGATATCTACGCTTTAGCGGTGTCTCAGGTGCGGGCGCCTACCTGGACAATGTTATTCAAGGTGGTGATTCCAATTAGGTACACAGCACGCTTGGAACTTCTTGAAATGCTAGCAAATGGTAACTTGTGCTTCAGCAAGAAAAAGCGTATTTTTACGGTGCCAGAAGGAAAGTTTCTTAGACATAAAACTAATGCACAGGGTATCTGTTGCACTGAAGACAAAGTTCGACCTATACTGCGATCTATACCATCTCCTACATAAATAAGTTCTATGGACTTGCTCTCCAGGCCACAAAGTGATTTGTTGCCTTTAAAAAACTACTTCGGAAGTTCACCGTTCCACGGTGCTACGACGAAAGGACTCCCCTACTGCTAGCATACGACGCATCACCATACGTAATGGGAGCATTCCTCTCCCGAGCTGACGAAGAGGGATGGGAAGCCCCGACCGCTTTCGCATTGCGCACCCTATCGCAGGCAGAGAGGAATTATTGCCAACCAGACAGAGAAGAGCATGCCATCGTCTACGCAGGCACTACTTTCGCCACTACATTACCGGTCGAAAAGGGTAATTCATAACATTTCACCAGCCCTTATTTATTATAGGCCCTCAGCAGCCATTGTCACAGACATCGTCGCCGCGAATGACATGATGGTGCATCGGTATGTCGGTGTACGATTACGAGCTCGTATATAGCACTGGGAAGAAGCACCAGAATGCCAAAGTATTAAGCTGCCTGCCGCTAGACACTATAATACAATAGCCACCCCTGCCTGGTGACCTACTCATGTTCCAAGCGCTGCCGAACCCTCCGCTAACAGCTGACACTCTTCTAACATCAACGCAGGAGTTCACTCTTTCGAAGGAAGTCCTTGCAGACAGACAAGAATGCAACCTGTAGAAGCTAAAGGGTAAACACTTCAACGCTTACGGGAAGCGAGCTACGGAGTTGAGCACTCATCACGGCTGTGTCACTTTAGGATCACGAGTTGTGATTCAGACAGCACGGACAAGCCATTTAGCCATCGCGACATCGTTCCCGTCAAAATGTGCGCCACAAGTTACATGTGGTTGCCCAGTATACTATGATATTCTCCCAACAGCTCAAAATTGCCGTCCTTGCCAGTGTAACCAAAGAGCCCCGCCAAGAGCCCAATGGGAAATACCAGACTTGCCTTGGCACACCACCCACATTGATTTTACTAGACCTCTTGAAGGGCGTATATTCCCAGTGGTCGTAGACGCATACACGAAGTGTGTTGAGGTAAAAAAAATGGCTACAAGGACACCGACAGCATTTGCGGACATGCTGCAGTCGTTTCTTGCAACGCTCGCCGTGCAGTTCAAGGTAGTCTCGGACGACGACAGTCCGTTTGTTTCCGCGAAAATTCTCGTTTCACCGCGACAATGGCGTCTTGTCCGTTACATCAGCTCCTCATGAACCGGAGACGAACGGAGAAACCGAGAGCTACGTGGCAGTTTTAAAACTCGGCCTTGCTAACGATCAGACTGGGAGAATGCAACGCCGCATCGCACACTTTCGCCTCCGGCAGCACACCACTGTTCAAAGCACTTTAGGCAAACGCCAGCGAAATAACCGATCAGCCGAGAAATGAAATCCCAGATGACAGGAATTCTCCGCAAACCCCCAACGAAAACATCTCCGGAGGGAGAAGACCTCCTGTGCGCTGCAGGAGACATCGGTGGAATGGCCACACGCCTCATTAACTAGCTGCGTCATTCACGCAATTTGCAATAGAAAAACCTCCCATTCAAGACAGCACCCCGACAAAAGCTTCGTACCACTTAGCCTGGCATCTTGCACAAGATGAATCGTCGTCGCCGCCAGCCGGTCCTGAAGACAAAGAAAACGGAAATTCATCGAACGTAGGCTTCTCTTTCTAATGCGCCCAGAACGTCTAAGCGTCTACAGCGGCCGCCAGATCGCTTCCAAGCAAGAAGCTAAAGAGGGAGGAGCTGTTGCGTCCCAAGCATTCCTTGGGTCCTGAGGGAGCCTGCAACCGCCTTGGTTGCACCGGTGTACCGAACCAGCCTAAATAAATTTCGGAAAGGACTTGAAGATGTTGAGAACTTGAGAAGCTTCCCTTGTCCCCCGCTCCGCATAAACGAGCACCGATCGTCTTCCCGCGCCGGTTAAGCCGCCACCTCCATCGGAGTAACAACAAAACAGTTTCAACCGTTCATGGCTACATGCGCCTCTCAAATACCGTGACCCATGCGCGCGTCTATGGGACGAGGTACACCCCCGGATGTAACAACAACAATAAAAACATTTGGCAGATCCCACATACCGAGGGAATCGATGTTATGCGAAGCATGCGCAGGATGGTGACTGTGGCGTAATTTTTCACATTGAGCGGAACGTTACGGAATGACGCTAGAGAAATATGGAAGTGGTATACGCACACTCATATGTTGAAGAGTCGCATATCTATTATATAACCAGTTTACAGTTACGTAGCGATGGCAACAGCAACATGGGTGTTACCAACACTAGACGCGGTAAGCTGATATGTAGTGCTTATATTCATCAATACTGGATAGCGCGAATCCGAACAGGACAAAGAAGGAACACAGACGCACAGGACAGGCATAACTCGCAACTAAGCTTCATTCAGGAATGTTTCCCTAGATATATACGCAGCCGACTTGCACGCGCACTGCACGTACGTTAGAGTAACAGTTACAGTTGTAATGCTTAAACTTGTCCGTTATGACGGAGAACGCACGCACGTTTCACGAACCCTTGTGTATGCGTAGAAGGGCTTCTCGACAGTTCTCGAACAAGGTCATCATCCCAGTGATCAGTGAGCACCAGCAGCTGGACCGGACTTGTTAATCGGATCCGTTCGTGATCGCGGTTACGATGGGTCTAAGTGTAGTGAAGTGCGAGGTATAGTGCAGCTGGTGGAAATTCTGGATGCCTCTTACGAGTTACGATTAAATGATCTATGATGCATCCTGTCGTGGACGTGGCAGCGAGGTCTGTTGATGCCCTCTCCGTCCAATCCGTCCTTCACGAAGTATAAGGACCAAGCGTTGTTGGGTCTTGATAAATCACTGTTGAAGTCACCGGTAATGATGAGAGGGCTGGTTCTCTCAGCAGATTTATTGTAGGAAGCACTGACGCTGGTTTTTGCGTAATCCGCATGGTCCACGTTGCGTACCACGTGGACGAGTGGATGGTAGTTGAGCGTCTTCCAGGGGTGTTCTGTCTTCAGTTTCCTCACTTTCCTTGCGTCCGCCGCGGTGGTGTAGCGGTTAAGGTGCTCGGCTGCTGACCCGAAGGTCGCGGGTTCGATCCCGGCCGCGGTGGTCGCATTTCAATAGAGGCAAAATGCTAGATGGCCGTGTTCTGTGCGATCTCGGTAGACGTTAAAGAATACCCAATGGTCAAAATTTCCGGAGCTATTCGCTACGGCGTATCCCGTATCATATCGTGGTTTTCGGACATAAATTCCCAACGATTATTATTATGACTTTCCGTACGTGTCGATGTGTGTGTTCGCGGTTACTGTGTTGGTTGAGACTCTGTATCACCTGTGGCACATACACGCGTAACATTAACTCTGGTTTACGGGTACGTGCCACACATGACTGAGACAAATGGTTTCATGACGTACGCGACAGGTATTTTGCGTTATTCATGTCGTGACCAGTGAATCGTGTTCATCATACACTGATCCCCTGCTATGCCAATTTTGGTATATTGAAAGTTATGGAGACGACCAGGAGAGCGCCCAGACGTAGGCGGCTAGATAGATAGATAGATAGATAGATACGTAGATAGAAACGGCCAAAGTGCCCGAGGTTCGCTAAGAAATGCTTCGCATTTAAAACTTGGAGCACGTTTGATCTTCGCCTTGAAGAGTAGAACGCGATAGCTTAAATGGGCCATGTGTGCATCGTCTTCTCAAATGCTAGCCTAGCTTCGGCTCTCGGTGCATGCCTCAACCGCGCCGTAAGGAAACGAGCGACTGTGCGCGTAACATTGGCCATTTCAAACTATCCTAGAATGCCTACTGAAATTACAGTTGTTAAATGCCCACTACGCCATAATGATTAATTTTTCTAATCAGCGAAGGCCCCAGTACGCGTCCGTTAGACAACACGCGGTCCTACGCAGCTGTAAACTTTGTTGATGTTTTTGCTGATGATGGTGATTTATTATGTCTGAGCTAGTTGTAATTGCTGGGCGTTTAAAACACCCACTAGTTACGCAGTTCACATGTTTTGACGCCTGGCGCGATTCTACGCTTCTGCCACGCAATATTGTAAGGGTTAAGAGATTGTTAAAGCCGTCCTGATAGCGAGGGCCGGTAATAGCTATTTCAACTGCCCTTCGGTGGCGCTCGATGTAAATGAATTCGCCTTTCTGGACGCGGCAGGTTTCCATGTGCCGTGATTGGGCCTTCTTCTGTGCACGGTCCTACATATACCATTACGTCTGAGAATAAACATTCAGTTGAAATTTAGCGCTTGTCACGTTTTATCTTCCTCGTCCCTGTCCGCTGGCGCTATGGAATCTTTTGATGCATTTAACCAACTAGCCCCAAAAGCTACATTGACAAACGTAATAGCTTACGTGTCAGGCAAATCCCACTACCCAACACTCCGGGCGCATGCGCAAAGTCAGAAAGAGGCTTCTAGAGCCATAAGCGGTTACTGGTGTGGACGCAAAATATCGCATTCCGCCACATTCTTCAACAGATTGTTTTATTTACTCTAATAAAATACATGAAATCCATTGAATGTGTATATTTCTCCAGACATACTGCATTTCCGAATATAAATATTTTCTGACCATTAATTGCTTACGCTATTGGTCACTTCATTCAAGGGAGAAATATCTATATACAACATCATAGAGCGAGTTCGAAAGCACCCATTCCAGCTGTTTGCGAATAGTTGAATTTTGTATGGCTCTTTTCTCTTCGTGGTAAACAAAGCCCGCGAAATATAAAAATATATCACGTAACATGGCGCTAGCTTTTCGCGATGACAGCGCTTTTTAACAAGCTCTGCTGCATATGAATTAGCTGAATGAGAAATGAACGAAGTGTACCAACGACGTATAATTCGGTATATGTATCTACGATGCGTTGCAGCTGTGCTAGGTGTAAATGTATTGCACCTTTCAGCACATTATCGATGGTAAAACATCGCACCACACGCAAAATACCCAGACGTAGGAAAGCTTGCACCTGATGGGCGTGCCTTCATTTCATTGTCATGCTTCCATGTGGCAGTTACAAAATAAAAGCGGCAGTAACAAACTCAATTATTACGTCCCGTTTTTCATATAATGTGAGATCGCTGCACCCATTGCCTACCTTATTCACAGGATAATCTGTTTGCTTCGAAGTGGTGCATGGTTACTGGCCATCTCTTTCTGTTGTTGCGTACTTTTTATTTTGGTAATAAAAACGCAGCATTGCACTATAGGTTATGCGTACAGAAACGACATCTGGGCCATGTTCAACGAATCGCCGAGGTTGCGATGGCTTACATTCTTAGTCTTACGCAAGTAAATATGTTAAATGAAAAAGAATCCAAAGGGCATGGGTGATGTTCATACCGTCCCATGGTGAATCATTATCGAGTCTCGAGATTTTTGAGGGAGGGGTAATGCCTGTCGTGATACGAGGTAATTTTCGCGCACTTGTTTATAGCACGATGCAAAGTGTAAGCGCTGGTATCATGTATGTCTAAGTAGGGAAATGAAGGGAAAGCAAAATGGCCGATGAGACCAGCAAAACAAAGTGTACTTATTGTATGCTTTTCCTCCCAGCAAGTTGCCTGGTCCGAATTAAGAACATTTACTTTCAGTAAAGGAATGAACACGGCTAGTTATTGGGCGCTGATTATTTCATTGCGCTTAGTCTAAGGCTTGCAGAAAACGAATGAACCAAGAAAAACCAACCTAAATGTGGACGCGCCTGGTGCAGCATATATGAAAATCATATGAAAATCGCCGGTCCAACCTTACTTCGTCGGTTGCTGCCTGTGGGGAGACGCTAACAAAGCGTTCACAGTGTGTTTAGATTTGTTGGCATTTATGCGTGATAACAAAGATAGGTGAGAGTAAAACTCGCGAGGAGTAGTATCCACGCACTTGACCTCAGGGAAACTTTACAAGTCATGTTGTGCGCTTTACAAATGCGGTTGATGACGGAACTAGACTGAACATACAGTGTTGGCCATATAGCACACAGACTGCATGCACATTATTCTTCTTACTAAGATAAAGTCGTCCCGTACGTAGGAGGTACAAAAGCCTTAAGATTGGCAAACCAGTGAGCGGGTTCAGTATATGTACTCGCATAAAAACCGAAGCGTTCTTGCTAAGGCAGAAGCTATACAAAGTCCATTTACAGGAAACGTACTGCCCAGAAACACACGGAAAATACGCAGGCGTCACTGTGAGCGTGAAGAAAACGGAGCTCAAGGCTGACTTTGCTGTACGGGAACTTGAAGTGTCCGCGGTGAGCCATTTTCCTTAGTATTTCCTTATCACGCACCTCAGTAACGTTGTGATGACATCTTTTGAAGTTATCGCAGTGTGCAAAGATGCGTGTCCTTTGTGTTGTGAATTTTAAGTGATTCCTAATGTCTACATTTTTGCACGCTTATACTGTGGTACAGCGCATCATCACACACGAAACAGGGGAAGAGTGAAAAACACAAACAAGCACAGTGGCTGTTTGTGTTCTTTACTCTTCCTGAGTTTATTTTGTTCTTTTGCGCTGCGCCCACAATGAATCTATACCAACTGGCCCACTTAAGGCAGTATAGTAAGGTAAATGGCTCGTCCTGGTTTCACCTTTAAATCTGACCATCTGTTTCAATTGTTATAGTGAAATTTTCTATGTGCAATAAGAAAGCTTCTGGCCTTCACGTGGTGCAATTTATACTCGGTAGATTGTCGTACTTATTTTCTGTTTCATTAACAAACTTTAGACTGGTGTGTAAAATTAAATGTGTTCGCTCATTTAAGCGGTTGGCCGTCAGTGTCAATTCGGCCACTTTGATGCCTTTGTAACTCCGATTTCGCAAAAATAATGGAAGATTTTTTTTGACAGATTAGGTTATAACGCCCGCTTGGCTGTAATTCCGGGGAGAATAAAGAAAATACAAGGAGCTCACTTTTGAGTCGATTTTCAAAATATTGCACATTAAGAGACACGCCCTTACTTAAGCATTTTTCCTATGCGCTTCGCACTATACTCGATAAATAGATTTGGCACAATTATTATTGTAATGTAGATGCGCTGAACGAAATGCACAAACGAGTAACGGAACAGGAGGACAGCACTAAAGGACAGGACTGTTTCGTTACTCGTTTGGGCATTTCGCTCAGCGCATCTACATTACAATGCCGTACCAACTAGCCCAAATTGACGCTTTGCAATTATTAAATTGATGTGTGGCAACGCTCTGAAAAACTTTGAACTTACTGAAAATCATACCAGTGGAGCGAAAAATGCGAATTTAAGGCAATATTGAACGATATGCCGTATTCGTGATTTTTTTTTCTTAAAATAAGGGCCTCAATACTTCAATATAACGGCATTTTCTAAACTAATGGTATTTATACTATGCAATGAAAAGTTTTCAGACGAACAGGTATGATAGTTGTTTTGTAGTATCTCGTCAAAATACCATTTTCGCGCAATTCGCAAAGAGTGGTTCTGGCTCAGTGCAGACTTCCGAATTTTTTTGACAAAGGCAATGTTTTTTCGCGAAAGTAACACTGGTGTTATTGTTTTGGGGAATCGGATAGCAAAATTTATGTTTTCGAGCGAAATTAAACTGGGTCACCAGACATGCACCAACGTTCTTGTCTGACCACACCCCTTACCATACCCCCTAAACCAGGCCTCTACTACTGAAGATGCCTTGAATGGTTTTAGGCTGTTGCGTGCAATGTTTGGGCTTAAGTCTTTCCGTACCGCAGAAAAAGGGCATTTTTTTATGGGTTGCACTCGATCTTTTTTGCTGAAGGAAGTACTGCACCTAATATTTTATCGAATACACAAACGAAAAGCAGAATGAATCAACTTTTCACGCATGGAAGTTTTATGAACCAGAGGCTTTTTATGCGAGCGATATAGGTTCCCGAATTGAAGATTGTGAGACGAAATTGAACGGAGCTTGTAAAGACACGCTTCTGTCTACAAAGAAAAAAGGTATCACAGAAATTACGAGGTATGCAAAATGTATTGCCATCTAATAGGCATTGAACAGGACTTTCCCGACAAAAATTCCACTGTAAGTACTACAATTGGGCGTTTCATGCGCCAAATCAGTTCTCCGATGTAAAGCATAGCGTAACGTCGCATGTCTTGCAGTAAACTGTTGTTTTCTCTTCGGTTTTCTAGTCGCACTTGCATTTCTTACAGTTTCGATAAGTTGCCATCCTGGCAGGCTGGTGCTGAAACGTGAACAAAGACGACCCCAAACAGAAAGCGACGTTGATCGATGTTCCGCGCAACCTTGCTTCGTCGTTGCTCTCAGAGTCCGACCAAAAAGCAGCATCCTCATACTCGCTGCTGCTTGTTAAATCGATAAAGTCCGCCGCAAACACACGGGAATGCCGATATCTGCGATGTTTTTGAAGCGCGCGCGCGCGCCACATCAGGCGGCGGCCATGTTTGCTTTCCACTTAGACCAGGGTTCGGCACCTGCGGCCCGAGGGGCAGTATTACGCGGCCCCGGTACAAACCCCCCCTCTCTTTATCACTTACCTGAAGGCTGACATCGCAGTTATGACCTCAAATGGGGTTAGACCGGCACAAAGAAAGATCACTTCCAGATGGCATTGTCCCCCATTTTCACTTCTAGCCAAATAACATCTCCACTTCCTTTCTTTGCACAGAACTTGAAACAGGGAAAGAAAGATTGTTTGTTGAAATACTGCGTCAGGGAAGGACATTTCATCCAAGAGAACGCGAAACTCGTGACCGGCGTGCTCGCAGGCGTTAAGGCTTTTGAGCTGAAACTCAACCTTTTCTAAAGCAGGCTAGGGAGTCTAAGCTTTGTCACTTGCCTTGCTGGAAACGTTTTGTGGGATGGCTCATTGGGCGAGTTGGTGATTCATAATACTTAAAAATACGAGCGTGTAACTTAAACAGGGACTTAGGAAGACGAAAACAAGCGCATTGTCCCCGCTTGTCCTTGTCTTCCTAAGTCCCTGTTTAAGTTACGCGCCCGTATTTTTAAGTTTTGTGGGAGAAACGAGGGCACCGCTTACCACAGAAAAACTCTGTCAAATATTACGGCATTTAAAGAGCGAGTTAGAAGTTAGCTTCTCTGATCTTCAAAAAAAAAACACATTCGATTAGCATCAGATTCTTCCAGAATCGTTTTAAGGTGGTAATATGTACTAGTTGGAGCTGGCTGTCCTTCAGACAGACAATGAGCTCAAAGGCGCAATTTATGCGGATCACACTGTGAAGCTTTACGCTGGCCACAGAGACTCAGAAGCTTTCGAGTTTCGAGGAACTAGCAGAGCCATGGTTACAGTGATCGGCAGTACATACGTCTGCGAACAGACATCCTCGAGAACGAAGTTCATCAATTCAAGCTTTCATTCCCGACTAACCGATAACCACCTCTACGAGTTCCTGCGTCTCCAATTGGGCAACCGTGACATAGATATTTGCGAATCGGCTAAGAATGGGCAGCAGCAAAATTTGAATAGAAAAAGCGTTTTTCTTTTATTTTTTTCGTAAATTGGCATCTTGTGACATGCGTGCTGAAAATACACATGATTTGTATTCCAGTTTTGTACACTATTCACCATTCTACTCTCTCCCCACCCCCCCTTCTCGACGTGGACGATCCCTGGCGTGGACGATGGCGCAACTCTGGAGTTTCGGCGTGCGTTCAAAAATCAAGGCCCTGTAAGGAAAAACAAACTACATAACTAAGAAGGCTATAGCTTTTCTCTTTCACAGCGGATTGTGCAGTGTGTCGTGCACGGCGCGGAATGCCTCGAAAGCGGTAATTTAAACCATCAATAGCGGTCTATCGATTTATTTTTGAACGACTTTGAACGCATCGAGGAAGTGCTTTGCCGCATGACACGCCCAATTGTAGTGCTTACAGAAATGTTTTGGTCCGGAAAGTCCTGCTTAATAAAAAAAGTTTGAATTTTTTAGAGATTGTGCCTATTAGACGGCAGTACATATTTTATAGTTCATAATTTCTGCTATATTTTTTTCATAGTAGATAGAAGCGTGTCCTTACAACCACTGTTCATAATTTTCCGGAATCTTGAATTTGGTGAGTTAAATCGGTCGCATAACACATGTCTCTTTAATGAAACTTGAATTCCTGAAAAGTTCATTCTGTTTCATGGTTTATGTATTACATAAAATATTACTACAGTAGTTCTTTCAGCAAAAACAATTTTGTGCAACCTACAAAACACCCATTTCCCCCGCGGTACGGAAAGAGTTAAAGTGTCACTGCGCGGTAATTTTCGCAGTGGTGGATTGCGGTCGCTACATGAATATTTTACGCAGGAATCTGAAACTCGTACAGTGATGCTGTTTCACTATAAGGCATGGCCTTGCGGCAGAACGCCGCCATGCACTGACTCTCTTGAGTCCTTCATCGATACTGTTCGCTGCTGCCACCTTGAGGACTCTCATCCGATCTTGGTCCACAGCAGGTATGCTCGAGAACGTTTTTTAGGGGCGAAGCTCCTTAAGGCGGCACCCGTTCGTCCCTCGTAGTCGTCGTCGTCGTCGTAGTAGTAGTAGTAGTAGTAGTAGTAGTAGTAGTAGTAGTAGTAGTCGTAGTCCGTAACAAGTCTTACGCTTTGACCTCCAAGGTGGTGCCGGTGGGAGATTTTTCCTGTGCATTGTTGAACAATAAAAAATTCGCAGCGTGCGCGTTAACTAAAAGCCGAATTCTTCTGTCTCTCATTTCCCATTAGCAGCCATTGGCATGTTCCAGTAGGAAACGTTAGTAGAAGTAGAAGTGTAAGTGTTAGCTAAAAGCCGACTTCTTCTGTCTCTCATTCCCATTAGCAGCCATTGTTTACCTCCAAGGTAGTGCCTGGTGAGATTTCTCCTGTGCGTGATTAAACAATAAAAATTTTGTTCAAAACGCCGTTGATTGATGAAATAAACCAACGAAAGACGCCAGATGTTTTGTAAAAGCAGAACGAAAGAACGCCAGATGGTTCTAAAGCAAAACGAAGAGACGCCAGCTGCTTAACGAAAGACGCGAGATTTTTCTAAAGCAATGGTTTTCTAAACAATGAAAATTCACAGCGTACATGTAAAATTAAAGTGAACTGCAAGTCGTCATAACTCATCGAACCTTTAGTATAAACGCGCCCGATCTCACGTCGGTGATGATGTACTGGGCAGAATTCACGGAAGATTCACGGTTTACCGATGAACCTCCGCAGCTTCGCCCACTCATAATCATTCACTCCGTGGATATGCTGTGATTTTTTATTTTTTCTCCTCGAATCAATTGCAACGTCTATCGCTTCAGGTATTACAAATTTTTCCCCCTTTGCGAAATTTTACCATCACTACATTGGAAGTAATTCATGGGACCTGACCTTATTTGCGTCTCCCGTGTTTTCAAGAATAAAATCCTTCGCGGCGACCTTTCTAAACGAAACGCAGCGCTTACTTAGGATGCGGCAGTGACACACGTCGCAAGTAAATGATGAATATGCATCATTTGTCGAAACAAGCTCCGCAACGGATGCGAAATCTGCGGGAAGCTTGACCTTCGTCTTCGAGAGTTGAACGGGATGGCGTAATTGGGCCCCACTCGCATCCCCTTCTCAAGCGATAGCCTCGCTTCGCTTCTCGGTGCACAACTCAGCCGTGCCGCAAGGAAAGGAACGCCTGTGCGCGGAACATAGGCCCTTTGAAGCTACCCTAGAAAGCCTACTGCAAGTAGAGTTACGAATTGCCTTCTACGCCACAATTCTTCCTTTTACAAATTCGCAAAGCACCCGCTACGCCTCCGTAAGGCAACGCGCGCGCGTGCGCATCTGCCGCTTTGTTGATGCTTATGCTGATGATGACTGAATTTGGCTGAGCACTTTGTAATGGGTAGGCCTTTAAACCAGCCACTCGTTGCGCAACTCATATGTTTTCACGACCGGTAAAATTCTACACTACTGCCACGCAATATTACATGTGTTAATAATTAATGACACTCCTCTCACTACTTAACATTCATTTCAGGTTTTTTTTTTCGAGGAAATTTCGAGAACGGGCGTGGCTTTGTGTTAGACCACCTCATTGTCAAGCAGCAGGCCTGGGTTCAATTCCCACTCGATGCGAAGATTTTTTAATGTTTATTTATTAGCAACTATTTTGATTTTCCTGCTGTGCTTGTCACGCATTTAATATTGCTGTGTATGACGCTAAAACCGGCAGTAGTGCTAAAATGATGTAACGGTGTGTTCCGCTTTGTACTGTCAAAGGGCAAGTAATATTCAACCGCTTCGTAGTCCAAAGGGAAAGAATTATATTGTAGTCGACGGGCTGCAGGACACTTCTAGAGCCTGCTGTTTGGCTTCTGATAAGTAAGTTGTATGGCCTTGCGTAATAATTAGCGGCATAATTATACTGTAGTTTACCTAATTTGTTCTAAATACGTTTGAGGTATAGGTGAACGCATGTTCACTTACCACTAGGTTGCCTGATGAAACTATGTATCCTAGGTATACACGTTCAGAGACGATTCAATAGCGTGCTCATAAATGACACATTTTTCAGCGACCTTTTTCTTCGTCGTGCGAAGGGAATCAAAATGTCTGCCTCCTCTCCACGATTTCCTGCTCAATACCTCGTGCTGTGCGTGAGCAAAGGCCAGCAGAGAGAGCTGGCGGGCAATTTTCTCGCGCACGACGTGTGATGGAGGGCGACAGATTATCGACCGCTGCCGGCGCAGCTCCTCGTAGATTTGGCACCGCGTCATTACCTCTGGCAGAGTGCGAGGGTTTTTGGCGAGTTGCCCGGTGAAGGCATCGTTGTCGATGCATTTCATAACATTCCTGATATTCTCAGGCTCCGACACGGTTGCGTAGGCTTTCTTGCACAAGTCGAGGATGTCTTCGACATAGCTAGTGGCATATTCACCGGCGTCCTGAGCTCGTCCGCATAGAGGCTGTTCTGCTTGCAGCTCACGAACGACAGGGTGGACAAACACTTCGATAATGGCGGTTTTGAAATCGGACCACGTCGGAAAATATGATGTGTGGTTGTATCACACCCGTGAGGTAGAAGACCAAGTTGCTCAGTTTTCCTACCTCGTCCCATTTATTGGGGACGCTCACGCGCTCCTAAATTGCCAGCCAGTCCTCCACGTCGGTGCCATCCGCGCCAGTGAAGACAGGTGGGTCGCTGACACAAGGAACACCGGGACATGCGGTCGGTGCGGGAGGAGGCATTTGTTGGGCGGAGCCTTGAGGCATACTAGCTGGCAGGGTCCGGGATCGAAGCTACAGAGGCATTGAATGGGGACCGAAGTTATGAAGGCGCAGCACTCTCACCAATTTGTAAGAGTGTTTATTGGGCGGCACTCGGAGACAATACGCAATGGTGACAGTCAGGGCGCAGCACGGACTCCCGGCACGAGGGGCGTTCGTTCAGAGAGCAGCCGAAGAGGATGACCCACTAGAAGGCGCTGGAGACGACGACCCATAACAGAGTTCGAAGGCTTCGCTACAATATATATTATTGCTTTCTCACACCGAGTAATGGGCAGAGGGGCCCAAAGAAGTGGCAGTAATGATGTTATCATATTCAGGGTCAAAGTTTCTTCAAAGTCGTAAATCTTCTTTCCGAAAAATTTCCTGTCCACGCCATGTGCATGAAACATTTCCATGTCAGCAAGAGGGAATGCATATTCGCTTCCATTTCAGGTTGGGTGTCGGCAGAAGCGGCACATTCATCCTCATACACAGCATGATCTCTCAAGCGGAGGCAGAAGGCAAAGTTGATTGCTTGAGGCAGCTTCACTCTATGCGGCGCAGCAGGATGAACATGGTGGAAACTCAGGTAATGATGTGCTTGCTTGCTGTTGTAGGGAGCTAGACGCCAAATATTTCCTTCCGTCTCTATCTCGCACTCTTCATGTGGATAGTACGTGTTAGATGATAATTTATGTAACCTCTTTCAATACTGTCTTATTTGAAGAAAGGGGGCGGGGTGAACAAATCAGGACGTCTTGAGGGGCTAGTTGGTTCATACTATGCAGGAAAATTTGCGCTAAACTAGAAAAAGGCGACACAAAGAAGGAACACTTCAACAGATCGAGCGCACCTGCGCTCGATTTGTTGAAGTGTTCCTTCTTTGTGTCGCCTTTTTCTAGTTTAGCGCAAATTGCGCTCGATCTGTTGAAGTGTTCCTTCTTTGTGTTGTCCTTTTCTAGTTTAGCGCAAATTTTCCTGCATGGGTGAACAAATCATGGCAATTTTTATATCACTAAATATTCTGACATTCGATAGTCACTATACGGTTAGGCATAAGAAATTCTACGAGTATAAATGAAATTGGATAAAGTACGTTGGCCGGTAGTTGGTTGGCATTCATGACAACATGGTACAGCGTAACACCGTTTCCTGAGGTATCTAAAGCTTTCGCCTTACAAATTTTGTAAAAGAAAATTCAGAGGTCACCGTCACGATGCGCTTAGTTTTTGAATGCGAAGCATTTCTTAGCTAACCTCAAACACTTTGGCCGTATGTATCTATCTATCTATCTATCTATCTATCTATCTATCTATCTATCTATCTATCTATCTATCTATCTATCTATCTATCTATCTATCTATCTATCTATCTATCTATCTATCTATCTATCTATCTATCTATCTATCTATCTATCTATCTTTCTATCTATCTATCTATCCGCCTACGTGTGGGCACTTTCCTTGTCGACTTCATCACTTGTTATATTCGCAATGCCCACGAACTATAGGTGGCGCGCCGTGCTTTTCAATATGGCGCCAGGAGGAGGTCAACCCGTTTGTTAGCATAGGAACAGATAGGACGTGCGGACGTATGGACCGTGCCACTTTCACCGGATGAAGTCATGAGCTGCGCTGAAATGGATATGAGACTAAAATACTTTCCCAAACCATGGAAAGTGCTAAGTACTCGCCACCTAATTATTTGCTGCGAAGTGAAAGGTTATACTTCAGCTCCGTTACCGTGCATAACGATGCTTTGCGAAATCCTGTGCGTGCTACATAAACCTGTATGAACTAGAATTGACGTATGAGCTGAACGGCACTGCGAGGTAGTACGTACCGAGCTTGCCTGACGGATTTGCCGCAGTAGTAGGCCGCCAGCGAGTAGCGCCATCGCTGCTGCGCGTGATCATGGCTTGCAAACAAAGTGTTCTGTGATAATACCCCGTCGTCATTACTTGCGCAGTCGAAAACGCGGAGTTACGTCTTCAACGGAACACAAGCATTTAACATGCCATTCAGTAGCGCTTGTGTCACAGCCATGCTGAGACTCTAGCCGTGTGTACTTCACTCGCATGTTGCATGTTCGATCAGCACGATGGAAACATGAATATCGAAAAGAATAAACACGTATGCTTTTCGCAACGTCGAAGAAGTTCGCCGAGAGGCGTGGATTGTGGCCGTGACTGCACGTTCCATCGCTCTAACCATTTCGCTTCGTTGGTCGAGCTCGAGCGTGTTGGCGGCATGCGGCGCTCCATAATATCCACAATAATTGTGATACATGCAATGCACAAGAGGAACTATGCTTTTATTTTGATATCGCTCAAGGATATTATACATTAAATACAATCAAAGTGACTTACGAGCGTGAAAGAACATTAACGCACGAGGGGACGTGAAGTGCAACTCGCTCCTCGTGAGTTAGCAGCCGGTGGTTCATCGTCGCTGTCACTCTCGGTGCTTTCACAGTCTTCTACGTCCAGTGAAAAATCCTCGTCGTCAAGATGGTTTCTTTCAACATCACTGCTGAAAGCAATCTGAAGAATTTCCTCCGCTGAACGACTTCGACCACTCCGCGTCACCACGTTTACAATTAGACAGAAGTCTGGGCGCGGAGAACGTTTTGCTCTCAGACCGGTCAACTCAACAAGCAAATCGCTTGCAGTGTGCTGCCACCTATCAACAAACGTACAAAAACAAGCGGCGCAGCGGTGGCTATGAAACCCAACACCCCAACACACTGGCGAAGGACGGCGTGGATGGAAAGCGTTCGCTCTACGAAAGCCGTCGAGCAGACGCGTCCTCGAATGGTTGAAACGTCGCTCGCACGATTCGTAACAGCGCTTTGCTGACAAAGGATAGAGGCCCTATTTTTAATGTAACGCCAACTTGAGATCGCTCGGTTATACAAGAGCACATCGCGAGCCCGCGCGACCTCCCGCGTAAGTGTTATGGGACTCATGCACTACAAGAAACACTGACCAATGCTATATGCAAGTAAAACAGGGTGAGGTTCAACTGAATATGTCAGACGATAACATTTAACTAACCTACGTGGCTACAGAAAGCCTCGCGAAGCTGATGGTATGTGTACGCTCTGGGCTAGCATTGAAAGCGCGAGTTGCCACGTATTTTCACGAAACTTTGCGTCTCGCAAGAACGAATCAGATTTCTTGTGTCACGGAGGGCCCCGTTTGTTCACTGATGCAGGGAACATGCAAAGTCGTAGTGTTCCTTCCTTGCCAACGCGTTAACACTGAGGCTAGCACAGCCGAACAAGGGAGCGACTGCATAGTGCCGCCATTTTGTCGTCTACTAACCCCGTGTCTGTCTGTTCGTGTCTTCGCTTCGTCCCCGTCTTCTTTGCGTCATTACAGTTTTACCTCATACTAACCCTCCTCGAGAGGACGCTCCTGAATTCCGCTCGGTGGCGCGACAGTCTATGGGCATTGCGAATACCCAAACTGGCATAGCAGGGGATCAGCGTATGGCGAACACGATTCACTCCTCATGACATGCATAACGCAAAACCCCGGTCGCGTACGTCATGAAACCCTTTCCATCAGTCACGTGTGGCCAGGCCCGTAGGCAGGAATTTTTTTTTTGGGGGGGGGGAGGGGGGCGGGCACTTGCTGAAAACCTTGACTATTTGAGAAAAAAATGTATTTTCATTATTTATTTTTGGTAAAAACACCTGCTTCGCCAAAATTTCAGAGGTAGGGAGGCGGGCCGCTAGTGCCCCCCCCCGGCTACGGGCCTGCGTGTGGCACATACCCGCATATCACAGTTCATGTTAGCGTGTATGTGCCACTGGTGATTCAGTCACAACACAGTAACCGCGAACATACACATTGAAACCCAAAGCAAGTGACGGATCTGAAGGCAGAACTTCCCTGGAAGACGCTCGACTGCCATCCACTGGTCCACGTAGTCCGCCGCAATGACGCAGTGTTCTCTTCATTTGTTATCAGGTTTGGCAATGGCCTGATGCTGAATAAGTAGAAAGCCATATTGATTGAGAGCCGCCTTGTGACACGCAAAGAAGCCGCCGCTATGTGGCCTGACAGCATACGGCTATACTACAGCAATGCGGACGTCGACCGCTATATCGCACGTGGCCTGGACGCTGCGGACAATGTGTTATGTCATCCCGCATGAGATAGCATAATTGGCTCTAAGAATGAGCAGGTACACAGGGATGCCCTGACCAAGGTGGCCAAGATGAACGCAAGCGACATGGGTGGCCTGCCGGCCTCAATTTGCCTGAGGATCGGCAAGCCGCACATGATCACGGCCAACATCAACGTAAACGACAGCCTCGTTAATGGAAACAAGCGCACCTTGTGGTACATCGAGCGTGACGAAAACGACAACCTCGTGCGACTGTGGGTTGAATTTCCAACGTCCACGGTAGGCATTGTCGTCCCAGCCAGGACGAAGCACATTACTACCACACACCCCTCAATACAATTCAAAGGGGTGGGTGCCCGTGGTAATGCGAACCACCACCACCACGATATACGCCAGAAAAAGATATCGTATAAGAGGGCACAGTTTTCCCTTGCGCAAGCAGACATCATAACTATATATATGTCAGAAAGGGCCACATGCGCTCAGGTAGAGTACGGCACGGTGTTAGAATGAGTTGTCTACTGATACGATAAGCACCAACCACTGAAGTTGGTCTACGTAGCACTTTCCAGGGCTACCTGCCTCGACGGCCTATACCTCACCAAATGAGATAGCCAGCAGCACAACCAAAATCGACGTTGCACCGACATTACGCCTGCATAGGCTTTTTTCCAAACCAGTTTAATGACCTGGCGTGGCTCTGTGGTAGAATACCTTATTTCCAGGCAGGGGGGAATGCTTGGGTTTGGTTGCTGCTGTGATTCTAATTTTTATTTTTCCCATTCGCCTGGTCAACACTGCCGATGTCGACTTTTCTTAACGCTCTCGCATTTAAATTGCGAATGTCTGTTTTCGCCGTTCCTGGGTAGCTTGAAACTGTCATTCAGCCGTAGCGCATATCCGTACACCGCGGCCCGTGGTAAACGGGTATGTGCCACACGTGTCTGGAGGAAAGGGTTTGATGACGTACTCGACAGGATCTTCCCGTTATTCATGTCATGACCCGACAGTCATATTCGTCAAATCCTCTTACCCTCCCATGCCAATTCTGGTTTACACCAAGATACGTAGGCGATCATGAGAGCACCCAGACGCAGGCGGATAGATAGATAGATAGATAGATAGATAGATAGATAGATAGATAGATAGATAGATAGATAGATAGATAGATAGATAGATAGATAGATAGATAGATAGATAGATAGATAGATAGATAGATAGATAGATAGATAGATAGATAGAAACTCTCAAAGTGCCAAAGGTTCACTAAGAGATGCTTCGCATTTAATAACAGCTGGGCCATGGAATGGGCGTTTTGTCTGTTTCTCTTGTCTCAATCGAGATCACACCCTGTGCGCTTCGTTCCCCGGCTAGCGTGTGGCTCCGGCCGCGCGCGGCTCGATCGGCGTGAACTGCCCTGAAAATGGTAAGATGGTGGTCATAGCTACGGCGACACGCAAGCCATGCGTCTTCCTCGCCAACTTGGAGACGTCCCGGTGCCACTCGCCGCACGGCATGCTAGTTTACGCAGTGGTGCCACGCCTATCCTCATTGGCAGCCATAGGTGGATTGCAAGACGGTGCGTCGTCTGCTACGGTATTTCCTGTTCGAGGCCTAGCTCTTCGCTGCTTCAACGTGCCTGTTGATCAGTGTAACCGGGGAGGAAACGCACGCACTTCTGTGACGCGCTTGTTACCGATTGCGCAGTGATCGTGTTCTTGCGTTCCTTTGCGAATCGATAGAAAATATTTCGCATTCCACAGGACGAAGCAGGAAGTAGAAATAGACGGTCGTTGCGAATGAAACACGGGGAACGGTGAGAGGGGGGTCTTGAGCGCAGCGGCCAGCATACGTATACGGTTGTGCTTTAAAACAAGCAGTATTATTTTACCGAATAAGCTTGATTATGTATTTTCTAGCACAAACGGCGGCTACCTCAGAATCACACACATATGAGCACATATGGGGCCAAATCAACATATGTTCCCAAATCGTTTAAGAGGTTCTGATAAAGTACAGGTGCTCTGCCATCAAACGCGCCTATTTAGTCAACTTGCAGTGCATGTACTGCCTTGTCATTGACTACTTTACGTCAAAATTTTAGAAAATACTGAGCGCGGAAAAGGCCGGCCAATGGAACAAAACGGCCCCTAAGGTATACTGGCATGGACTAGGACGTAAAACGATCGACATCGCTTTTGAAACGACGAATGACGTATAGATATGGCGCCTGTAGTATTTCAGACACTTACGAACGTGAAGTGCTGAAACCTTAGAGTTGAAATTGAAAGAAAAATGTATGGAAAGTGCGCAGAATTTCACGTGCCTTCAAATAAAAAGTTCGAGGGTACAAGAGAACGAACTCTCAGGCAAAGAAAGATTCGGAGTATTAAAATAAAAACCAGAAAACTACCAGATTTTTTCACTCTGAGTAAAACGTATTTTACTATCCTCATTCAACACATCGAACCCGATATGGTATCTTTGTGACACAATTAAAGTAAACAAATCACTTTACTATTTTGCTACACAAAAAAAAGAAGCACAAGTCTTACATTGCACTGATATTTGATGACATTAGGAAGTGCAACGAATCTTCATATAGCTCAAAACATGCGCGAAAACACTCTCTGCTGCCGAAAAACAAGCACATGTGAGTTCCATGCCACTTTATGAAAAAATGACCCTTCCCATATTTTATAATTGTCCGGTAGTGGTTAAACTTAGCTGCGTGGCTTTCCACGATTTTATGCAGTAATTTTTGAGAAAAATTCCACCGCGACTGCTAGGTGAAACACGGAGAAGGCGACCGCATATGTACCAGTGCCCATACGGCGGCGCGTACTCTCGCACCGGAAGTCGATGGAGACGGCCGCCGTCACACACAATCACTTGTGAGAGTCAGGTTTTTGCTATCCACCTACTGACAGCTCGCTGGCACCCTCTCTACTTTGAACTCACTGATGTCTGGCGCTTGCTCGCCGCTCGGAGATGCTCTCAGGCCTGCAAAGAGAGGTTCACGCGCTGGCTTAGAAGGCGACCTCTCGTCCTTGCGCTCGGCTGCTACCTTTGCGTGATTGTCGTAGCGCCACCAGCAAGCGTACTCGATCGGTCTTGCGGAGTTACCCTGTACGGCCCGCAATCCCGTGATTGTCGCACTGTGTTGCATCTTGAGTTAATAAGCCCGCGTTTGTTTGCGAGCAACCTGTGTCGGAGCGTCGACAAACCCGGCTGTAGCGTCGTTGTGCGATGTGGCATTGGGGTAGATATATATATATATATATATATATATATATATATATATATATATATATATATATATATATATATATATATATGTATATATATATATATATATATATATATATATATACATATATATATATATACATATATATATATATACTGAAGAAGCTTTTCCAATGGGCCAAACGTACTTGGGAAGAGAAGAGACACAACTAAGCGGTTGTCTTAATTTTATTTGCCAACGGTTTCGACCGGAGGACCGGTCTTCATCAGGGCTTATATATATATATATATATATATATATATATATATATATATATATATATATATATATATATATATATATATATATATATATATATATATATATATATATATACATATATCGAAAGAAAGTCAGGTGAGGTACGTGTGCGTCGGTGCATAAGTTGATCGATGGAAGACGTATGTTGGTGATGACAACCAGTGGTGTAGCCAGCATTTTTTTCGTGGGTGCTCACCACTCGATAAATCCGGGATTTAACGAGTGGTGAGCACAAACGAAACAAACTGCTGGCTACACAACTGGTTGTCATCACCAGCGCTACTGCTGTTACACACGTCTTCCATGTCTAGGTATCGGCGAACGGTGGTAAGGAAAACGGACTTCCAAAGTCCATCGAGGGGGTCGTTCTCACGAGAAGGTCGACAGCACCATTTATGAAAATCTCTTACACGGCCGATGTTCACCTTGTCACCATAGTCCCCTCAATGTTGCATCTCCTTCTAGTCTTTTCATGAAATGTACGAAAAGTGACAAACGCCGTCATTCATTTTGGTTTGCGTTTCCAGGAGCAGTACATCGCCGCTCACACGGTGCTGCTCAATATGACTTGTTCAAAGAGCAGGAAGCTGACAATCGAGGAGTTTCTGAAGTTGTACCAGAACTTGAAAGCAACACATCCAGCCACTGGGAAATCTCCGATTTGCAAAGAATTTGAGGTACATTTTCACCTATGCGCTCTATGGCGCTTTATTACTAGTGGAATTCATATTGCTGAACTTAAAACAAAGCGAATTACTACGGGCTTTTTATTCAAAATGAAGTGACTAGCCGACGCAAGTCAGCCTTTACGGCCGTACTACTCGTAAAATATATGCAAAAATAGCAACTCAAATTGCAGTACATGCATTCATTTACATCCTATTGTACTCTTTTTATCATTTGCTTTCTGCATGCTGATAGTTGCCGGCCTGCTGCATCGTGGTCTTTGTTCGCGATGCGAGAGGTGACGGGATTTATTTACATTGATTTCGGCCACGTTGATGGCTTGTAGATTGTTCCAGACTGTTGTCGAATGCAGTAGCTCAAAAGTTGCACACCCCCTTTAAATCAAGCACTACCGATAACAGTGGGCATTCCCTTACTCAACGACCGCCGAGCACGCTAATGGCTGCCACGGCAGCCGAGTTGTATACTTTGAATTGAGTGGGCGCAAGTGAGCCTAACAAAAAGAGTATTTGACGAGCCTTTCAGCGTGCTCCTGTCTGCCGGCTGCCGTCACCTCCAATATTACACCGAATGTTTCATAAACGTGGCTTTGTAGAGGAGCTGAAGTATGCTATTTTGGAAAGAAGCGATATGAATGCATAGCACGTGAAGTGTAGCGCTGCTAAGTTTAAAGACGTGAATTCGATTCCCGGTCACGGCGGCTGCATTTTGATTTGCGCGCAATGCAAAGAATATCTGTGCGCTCAGATTTCGTTGCACATTACAGAACCCGAGGGGGTCCAAATTAATTTCCAATCTCTTGTATTGCGTGCCTCCAGGTTATATCGCCGTTTTCGCGCTTGCTTGAAACTGCCCAAAATATAACATGTGATTATATTCCGGCAGTGGAAAGCTCTCTAGGGTCCAGTGTACGTCACTCTCACTTCGCCGCACGTTGCAGAGAACATAAAATTTGATAATGTGCAGCCAAAATTATTTATATCAGATATAGCTTGTTCATAAACTGTTAACGTGTTTTCAAAGGAATTGAGTCGAATGCGTCCACACCCTCAAGCCTCGGAATACAAAGGTGCACGGGATGAGCGGAATGCCTACAAGAACAGGTCGCAGAAGATCTTGGCTGGTAAGCTCACTTTAAGTACTCCCTAACTGAAGACGAACGAAACAAATCACACTGAACAAATGAAAGTGTAAAAGACGTTCTAACTTCCACAGCGAACGCGTGTTCACAGTGACGACAAAAATAGAAGTGCCTCGTAAATAGGATCGCGACAACGATCTTTCTATGTACAGACTCGATCCTATGGAGGCCTGCGTCTGGGAGCTAGGCCAGAACTTTCATGCCGGAACTACCTTGGTCTTAAGAAAGGCCACTTATGTTGCAGACCACACTGTGAGCCAAGTAAATCACGCGTTGTCGGTGTCTTCTCTCGGCTCCGTTAGCAGAAACTTGCTTCTTCGCTTTCTACACAGCAGCGAATGGCTGCGAAACGTCTTCGTGAGAGCAGTGACATTGTTATTTTTCTAGCTGACAAGGAGCTTGTCATATTGGGCCTAGACACGTATGTCTACAAAAAAAATATTGGCCGCGTATCTGCGTGCTTCGCTGCAAATTTCGTCGAAAGACTATGGTGTTCTGCCGGCCGTTCTTTTTCTGCCGGCCGTTTCTGCGCCCTTTCAGCGCTGCCTAAGAAACACTAGCACTTTCGGCGCAGCCTAACAAGCAATAGGGTGTTTAGAAATTCGCATCTATACATTTTTTAGTAAAGGAGCACACCACCTAATACTTACGTATTGATGTTGCACCTCAGATATGTGTAATATTTGCTTTTTGATCGACAATGTTCACAAACATGAACGCAGCTACCAGTTCATGATAGCTGGGCGTTCAGCAAGTGCTTAAACTATGGTCAGGTGGCTGGATCGTGTGAGAGACAGAAAGAGAGGCACACAGACCAAAATTTCTGCGTTTAAGTTCCACAAGGAAGACTATCGTCTATAAAAACTAGATTTACATGATGAGCCAGATGCTTACATCCGGCTCACCCAGGGCCCTACGATGGAAGTGCAAGAGGAACTACAGAAGACCCTATGGTATTTGTTCCCTTTTTTTTCCCTAAGCACAAATGTCTACATGACTGTCTTGTCTGCGCAGACATTTCCCTTAAAGACAAAGTTGTAAAAGACATATTCGAAGATAAACTTCGCATGAACTGAAAATGCCTTGGCCGAATTCATCAAATTGGAAATCACAAAGTAAAATGACCAGTGATCATATACCTCCAGGATTTCAAATAAACAAAGGCAATCTTCGCAAATGTGAAAAAGTTAAAAGGCAGTACAATATATATTCAAAATAACTGTTCAGCATCGACGTTAAGAAAACGGAAACTGCGCTTGGAAAGTGCAAAGGGTGAAAACAGACCCGGGAAGAAGGTCTCGCTTATCCACGACAGACTTGGAATCGTTAATTTTGTTTAGATGAGACGCTAAACAAACGCCTTAAAGCTGCAAGATCCATACCATATAAGCGCGTGAAAGGTGAGTGCTATGACGCATCTACATCACCTCGCGATTGACATGATGCCTGCGCTGCTCCTAAATGAATCCGAATATTGAATGTAAACGCCCGCAGTGTCAAAGACAAAACGAAGTCCTTAAAAATTTCGCTGCTACAGTATTGTCCCCTTGTTATACTAGAAACCTGGCTTAATGAGGAGATATGCTATAATAACATTTTTCCTCCTTATAAACTATTTCGTAAGGACCGGTAAACTAGGGGCGGTAGTGTGACGATTTTATTTAAAGATAACGTTGAGAGTGCTTCATTGGACGGCGTACTTGGTGTCGAATGGCTGCGTGTTACAATGTCTTGCTGGGGTCACAGTTTTATGCTATACGCATTTTACAGACCTCGGGATGCCACAACGGATACATTAGGGACGCTTCATAGTGAAGCGTTCATGCATCAAAAAAACCAAATCGTTCTGCTGGATGATCTTAATCTACCGGGAGTAGATTTGATAGGCCTTCTGTCTAGAAATTCACGCAATAAACATACTATTATGCTTGATATTATGCTGCGGCATAATTTAATGCATGTAGTCTATGAACCAGTTCGTGTACAAAGTACATCTAGCTTGGTGTGAGGTTTGGCATTCATTAGCCGCGATTTCCCTGATTACACTGTAGAAGTCAAGCTAGTGCTTTCCTATCATCATTTCGTAAACATATCGTTACCACTACTAAGTGTAAGCATTTCTCTGTTCGTTTCTCGTGCCATTGACCCAAGCATTGTCGAATGCATGCAAAGCTGTTTCCTTGATTTCAATGGAACTAACGTTGAATTAAATTGTAACAAGTTCAAATACATTTTCCACCGCTGTCTAGATATTTTCATCCCCAATAAGCTAAAGAAAGTTAAAAGCAAACGCCTTATATGAATCGTAACATCGGATGAATCGCAATTCGTCAAGGATCAAACTGTGATTACCCACTGCAAAGTAATTTTTTAAGTGCTTAAGCTTCCCTTTAAAGTACACACTCGAAGAAAAACCTGCTCAAACTTAGAAAGCAATCATCGCTTTCTTTACTTACTTATTGCTGGAAATACTTCGTTTCGGGTTTGGCACCTATTTAGTTTCGTTATTTCATTGATGACAACATTGAACCCTGTGGGTAGCTGTCCGGAAACGGAAATTTTTTCGCTAGATCGGGAACTTTCTTAAATTGGATTTCGTTAGATTAAATTTGAACTTTACAACGTTTTTATCAAACGGCTATGTGCAAAAGCCTTTTGGCGAAGAAGTAAATAAGCACTGTTTCAAGACTTCAAAATCAGAATTGTTGAGATTAAGGCATAAATTTTTTTTCTTTATCAATCATTTCGTTCAGCATGATAGAGTAGCTTGCGCGGTTCCAAAAATGGCACTATCTACACGCGTCTTGAGTACTGGAAGTAAGAGCCTTTTGGTAACCAAAATTTACTACGGCACGAGTGTGCTAAAAAGCGCAGTAAATGTTATTCCACCATTAACTGTGGTGTTCAGTGTCACGATAATTTTTATCGTTAGTGTTCCTGAGTCGCAGACCGTACCTAATCCTGAGTCATGACAAAACCACTTCGTCCTACATCCGATTTCTAATGTTGAGTTCAGACCACCCTCCATGCGGAATACGAAGCGGTTTCGATTGGGCTGTTCACTTCCAACTTTGGTTTAAAGTCGTGCTGAGTATTAGATGGCGTGCAAATTGAAGGCTCAAGCAGAAGCTTCCCTCAATTCCAGCCACGCATCCGAAAACTGGTGCTTTTGTGCACTGCAAGCGTCAGCTTAAATTTCGGAAGCTGCAAACACAGCGGCCACCATGTTTCGACACCACATACTCGAATGCCAGTGGCTGTGGCGTCACCAGATATTCATAATTTGGCTGATGTCGAAGGAACTAAAAAGTAGCCAAAAACTAACCAAGTAGTGAAGAGTTCTTTTTTGCCCCCAAAGGGCCTACGAAAGAAGCCAAGTAGGCGTAAAGTAGCGAAACCTGGCAGCCCTGCAGGCTGCCAATTAAAAATATCCACCACACCTCACATAGTGTGCGAATTGATAAAATGCGCAGCAGTCAGCGAGAGGCTGCTCAACCAAACTGCTTGGAGTGTAGCAAATCTAGACATTCCTGTCATAACACGTCGTTCACTATCGTATGTTGGGTCATGCATGCATTCATGTGTACTCTTGTCCACCGCGATAATATTAAAAATGAAACTCATATTCTGGTATAAACCAGGCATATCATTTCACTTGTCTGTCATACTCATGACATGCCAATTTTGTGAGAAAGTAATGAAACGGTCACGAGAGCAATGAAACTGTGTCATAGAAATCATGACGTACATGACATGCATGACCTCATTTTCATCTTATGGCCTGTCGCCTATGTTCCTTATGACTCATGTCATGGCAAGGCAATCGTGGTGTGCAGTCTTCACGGATTGAAACACCACATAAATTTTTGTAGTAACGCGAGTGCTGAGCCATTGCTCGAGATAACAGGGCCATTCATTTTTTTTCGCAATCTTTCTTTATCTTACAATATTTGTGGGCTGCAGTGGCATATCTTTTAGAAAAATTGGGGCAGCTAAACGAAGGAGGCGGTGGACCTTGTGGCGTTGCCTTCCTTTCTTCCCTCCTGCTCACCCTCCACTAACGTGAAGCCTGGAGAGGTAAGAAGCACCGATGCTTCCCATAGCAATGAGAGAATAGCGTCATAGACAGCGTCCAGCGCCCATCGCGGACGGCGTCCATCACAGAACCGTGGGTTTTCCTGAGTCTTATTTGCCACTCGGAGAAGTGTACGTGGCGTTGTTTCACGTGGGCAAACGCGCGTTCTCGCGAGCTTTGCCTGAGCCAACGCGCCGTCTTATCTGCCACTTCCTTTACCGTGATGGGCCAAGACAGGAGACACCGTCACGAGTTACGACGACAGGAGGCGCCGGAAGCCCTAGCGCATAAGGTGCTTCGCGCCTAAAAGACGAGTCCCGGTGCGTGCGCACTTTTTGTGTCAGATAAGCAGGGAAGCCTTCCACTATGTTATTCCTAGGGGCGGTGTCCAGCCTGTGAGAAGAGCCTAGCACACAAAACTTGGGCTACACGTACGCTTGGTGCGCATGCACGACTCTTATTGATCTCAGCGCTTCGCGCCGCTAGAAGGCGTTGGCTGGCTGGTAAGTCAAAGCCCGTGCAGTGCTGTTAAAGAATATGGAGACAGTACACTCCCGCTTGGAGAAGCCTACAGAATTTTAAAATTAACAAACATAAAACATTATTATCCTTTCATAGGGGGGAAATGATTGTCGTGAGAGGGGTGGTGCGAACCTAGTGTCAGCCACTTTTTTCCGAATGTGCAACTTTCTAATCCACGTCGTTCTCCGTTACGTGTTGTCTGCACCTTTCAGCAAGCGATACATCGTTGCCCTTTCCCCGCGAGGAAGCTCATTTTCGCCCGGAAAAAAAGAATTAGGACATTGGAGTGCTTTTTCCTGGGCCAATTGGTGCGATGTTTGCGAAGTTAAGCAGCATGAAATACGATACGAAAGACGCGCGTACAAACAGGACCAGACACATGTACAAACGGGACCCTTCAGCTCTCGTCCTGTTTGTACATGCGTCTTTCGCGCTGGTAAACTTCGCAAATTAGGGCATCTCTCTCTTTTCTTTTTCGGGCTAGTGCGAGGCGTTCTGGGAAAAATTCAAGAACAATGCCGGACCTTCTCAGCGCGCTCCATTGTGAGAAACTGTTCCGCTTCAATGTTTATCCTTGATCTGCTGCCTCCAGGCACACACACGCAAGTCCCGAGCCATCAGTTGGAATCAACGATTAAGAAATCCAATTAGCTAGCATCGAATAACTGAATAGCAAGTCCTGTTTATAGACCATCGCAGAAAAAAAAGCCAAAAACGGTTGTTCCCTGCTTGTACTAAAGAAAAAATTGGCCGCGTATCTGCGTGCTTCGCTGCAAATGTCGTGTAAAGACGATAGAAGAGGCGCTGTGTGAGATATGGACGCCATCTGGCAATACGTCGGGAAACATGAGTGCTGTGCTGCGTGCTGGTAGTCCCGGCGCAGCAGCAGGCGAAGACCGGCGGTGACCAACGCGACCGGCGGGGACGCCAGCCAGCCCGAAAACGCGGTTTGGCGCGAAGCGCTGAAGCAGAGAAACGTCCGCACTCAACGAGTACTCTCCACACACTCTTTTATTTACACGTCGCCTGGGTAAAACAGGAACGCCAGAGCGGCGCCCACAACCGGCAGCCTGAAGGCCGCCCACAACGCTGTTGTTTCATTTTTTAAATATTTTTTTTCACCTCCTTGGCCTTCTCAAAACTAAAGTTTTTCAACACCAACCCATGGAATTCGTACAGTGCAACAGAACCGAAACCGAAACACAACAATGAACTCGTGCGAAGGGCACGGAGGAAGGCAAATTTCAGCGCAGTCGCATTTTCAGCTTTGTTGAAACAGCGCTCACTAGACGACGACGAAGTAAAAGAAGGCACACGACAGGCAGCGCCTGTCCTGTGCCTTCTTTTACTTCGTCGTCGTCTAGTGAGCGCTGTTTCAACAAAGATGAACGCATACCAACTCACTCAAGCTTCCATACTTATGCATTTTCAGCGCAGCTTAAGAAACTAGGGTCCTTAAAATTACGTATGTATGCATTTTCTATTAAAGGAACACGCCACCTAATACTTACCTAGTGATGTTGCACCTCAGATATGCATGAAATTTACTTTTTGATCGACAACGTTCACAAGTATGAACAGCCGTACCAGTTCAAGACGGCTGGCCCTTGGGCAAGTG
The DNA here is from genome assembly GCF_013339695.2 of Rhipicephalus sanguineus. Classification (NCBI taxonomy): domain Eukaryota; kingdom Metazoa; phylum Arthropoda; class Arachnida; order Ixodida; family Ixodidae; genus Rhipicephalus; species Rhipicephalus sanguineus. Next base: position 118,684,697 of record NC_051184.2, read on the forward strand.
GTTCAACTTTGGCCGAGTGGCTGAATCGAGGGACGTGCCGACAAAGAGAAAGACAGACAGAAAGACAGACAGACCAAAATTTCTGCGTTTAAGTTCCCCAAGAAAGACTATCGTCTTTAAAATAAGACATACAGAAGGCCCAAAATGCGGTGGTCGCGCTACGCCTGATTGTCCGAACGTGGGAGCGGCCCGCTGCGCGCTGAGTCGCGCACCTCAGCACTTTTATTAAAGTTTTGCATCCATTCATCCACCCATCAGAACTTTTGCATAACAAATAAACTGTTATGCTTCAAAACCGTCGTCATTTGAGCTGTAAAACTGTGTTTGCATTTGAGGTTGTCAATATTTTGTCGTACAATATGTAATTAGAAGTTAACTTCGGCACTCATCAGTGAATTGTCACTACCTCTTGCTATTGGGCTGTGCAAGGTATTACACCCTGTATTTCGGGTATTATGGCACTTTTCACGATTGCAGTATTGGTCTATTTTTGCTTTCTTTAGCGAGCACACTGGCGCTTTGTGTTCCAAGATGGTTGAACCTTATTACATGTAGAAGTAATCAGAACTGAAAGTGTTTATACTTTCAGCCGATAGCAAGAGACCTCGACTGGACGTGACATTGCACGACAGCAAGACCGATTACATCAATGCCGTTTATGTGGATGTGAGTATCAATAAAACTGTCACTAGCGCAGTCGCGCTTCTTCTTGGAGCAGAGCTTTGTGTGTATGTGTGAAATATGTATCGAAAACTTTTATTCATCTATTTACACTGCCAGGTGTGGATGGGCAAGTCGGAAGGCCCCGCGTCTTACAATAAAACCCGAGCTTGAACGTAGTAGTTGATGTTCGCAGCATAGCGAAGCGGTTTAAGTGGCACAGAACTTGTGCAAACCCCAGTACTCACTGCCGGTGCACTAAAAATTAACAAGCTCTCTCCAGTATACCGTGCTCTCGTCCTGTACGCGCTCCTGTATGGCTGTACGGGCCTATGCGCTCGTCCTGTACTGTACGCTCGTCCAGTGTACTGTGTTCCTTCGTCGTCTTCTTCTTTTTCGCTGTGTTTCCTCAGCTAAGCATGTACCAACTCGCCCAAATGAAAGTCTTGTTCTATTTTTATTAAAATACTTGCGGCGATACTCAGACAAGCAATAAAACAAAAGAAGACAGGATAGAGGAGACAGGATAGCTTGTTTGCTTGCTTGTCCAGTTGGGCCACAAATATTTTATTAAGCTCTGCACCAACTAACCCAACGTCACTCTCTGCTCTTGTTCTGTACTAGCCAAGCGGGTACGCGTGAAAGACCTCTTCGCATGGCGTAGTCACGCAGGGTATGGTATAGCAAGTAGGTGGGAAAGGAAAGTGACGGTGAGGAGGAGGAAAGAAGGTAAATCATAACATAGTCGTGTAAAGTGCAGTATAGCATGGAGATGGGGTATAGTGAGAGTGAGAAGGAGCGATGTTAGGATGAGGAGCAGGGACAGGAGAGGAAGAGAGGGCTAGGTATAGTATAGCGTGCTCCGTCCTGTACGCGCTGATTTGTACAGACATGCATCGTTTCCAACTCGCCCACCTCTCTACATTACAGCATTGCGAGGGGTTGGCAAAAGGATGATGCGGGTGAGTAGAAGAAAAAGGAGACCGAGAAGGTAAAGAGCCATATATAGTATAACATAGCAAGGGGGTGGGAAAGAGAAGTGTGCATGAGGAGGGGTAGATGAGAAGGAAAGGAGGAGGGGAGAGGGCAGTGCGTAGCATAGTCATGTATAGTATAATATATCAAGGGGCGGGAAAGTGAAGTGAAGAGGAGGGAAAGGAGGAGAGATGAGAATTAGAGGTTGGAGCGGAGAGGAGTAGCAGTGGCACAGGATGTAGGGCGGAGTCGGGCATGGAAGAAGGCAATGTGCAGCCGCGCCTAGTGCAGGTGTTGTGACGTCAGTGTTGATGTCATCAGCCTTCGCGATGTTCTCAGTGAACCTGGCCTCTCAGTTGCACTGTACATTGGTCTTTACGACCTTAGGTCAGTTACGTCCACGCGCAAAGTTTTTACTTACATATCTTTGGCTTCATTGAGCTCTAGTCGGAGAAATGCTAGATACAAAAAAAGCTTCTCACATTCCCTTTGCTATGCTCCGTATAAACGTTTCCCTTGAAATGAACTTTGATATGTGTTCGTATATTCAAACTTTTATCACACGAAAATGCACTGACAAAATAAAGAAATGAGCAAGCCAATCAAACTATTTTGCTTCAATATAACCGTGCACAGTACAAAAAGCTGCAGCAAATACAAAATATGGCTTTCCAGTAGCTAGGTTATTCACTTATATTAAATCTCTCCTGCATTTCCTTCACTGAATTTAGCTTCCCTTTTTTCACGTCGATTAATCGAATAGTTAAATTTTCTTGCACGGCATCGTCACCTGTTCAATTAAATTCTGAAATAACACCTGTACAAACTTCGCGCCATAGTCACAACTTGAACTTGATGTGGGCTCTAAAATGTTTAAATTTAGCTTTCTCCACTTGTGGCCAACGTTTCGCCGAGCGGACGTGCGGTGCCGGTCAGCAACTGATTTGCTTCGTCGCGGCAGTTGCTGCCTTCAGGAACACAAGTTCGCTTGTGAGAAAGGTGGTTCCACCGACATTACCTGTTTAGTGATCTTTCATTATTCATGGTTGTCGTACTTCATACACAATACATGTGCTGCTTTATTTGTGCACATAAAGCGCGCGAATCATTGCCTACGCAAAGAAGAATTGCGATTCCAAGCTGTTCATATCCATGTGCACTACGGTTTCTCACATAAGATGCCTAAAACTTTGAAGTACATCACATATGAGTGCCAAAGGCCGCACTGAAGGAAATTTATTGCGCCGTCTTGGTCATGTCACGGGCATAATATGATGTACGAGGGGTAAGCTATACATTATCAAAGTGCACAATATTCTTTGACCGAATGTGTTTTTAACGTACACCTCATTGTGACAGCTGTAAAAACTACTTCAATATGCACGATGTTCTCGTTCACATACGTCGCCCAAACTTGCTCTTTCAAGTGAAGCGTACTTCTAAAGTAGAGTTCGATGGGTATAGGGCCAGCCCTTTCCTATATGCAGTATGGAGTAGTGACAAAGCACTCGTAATCATTCGAGGTCAATGTTTTATAAACATTTAATATGCACAATAGCACGGTGTTCATGAAACTTGCAATCATGGCCACTTCATTGTTTGATATTGATTGAGCCTTGGACACACGCCTACGTCGTCATCCCCAAATCACGTGGGCCATCATTGATGCCAGCGTTACATTCACTTAAATACTGAGCCCTACTCAAACCCCTTAAACACCATCTAGATCAATTAGAACTTTCTGAAAGTGGGGTTCATTCAGCGGTGCCTTTAGTCTGCGTCAACTCACTATTTCGCTCATTTATGGCTTGGCATATGGACTGCTCAAAACAAATCAAAAGCTAACTTAGCGACCTCTATAATTACTCTTGTGCCGTATGATGTGTGCACAGCTTAAAATGTCTAGAAACGACAATTGCGTGCAATTCAGGCTTGCCTTTTCCGCGCTTCAAAATTCTGAGCGGCGGTTCTAACTAGCTGAAATTCGTCGTGATAACAAATGTCCACACCCTATTAGTGTTTAACTACATTTCGCCCTATTTGTCTGTCTTAGTAACATCTGAAATTATGTACAGTACGCTTTTTTGAATACTAAATAACACTTCGTTATCATACTAATTACACTGTTTGTTTGTTGTATATACGTACAATCGGTGTCGAAAGTTCAGAGATCACTAGGTCTAAGAATACTTTGAATTTCCCAGCAATTGTTTACTGTATTCGCTATAACTGCAAAGTACATGCTAGCGCGTTTTAGAACAGGCCGGAAGTCTACACAGCGGGAATATTCCGCGTTTTTTTTTTTTGTGTCTCGTGGTCCTTAAAATTTTGATGCTGACTATTTGTAATCTCTGCAGTAAGACAATATATCTACTTTGTGGTCGCTTACAAGGAAGTTCCTAGCCATGGTTACTTGCGTACATTTTTGATGTTCTTGGAACTCGCAGCCAGCCTATATGCTTCGAAGCGTCTTATCCCCCTTCCCTCAACTCTGTACTGCCAAGAGGCTATGCGCGCATGACGTAAATATATGAAGTAATAACTATAAATCTGTTTTGTACTGCCAATTTCAGTGCTATCACTTTATTTTTCCCTTTTCAGGCATTCAGGAAACCTGACGCCTTTCTTGTAACACAGACGCCTTTGAAAGAGACTATTAACGACTTCTGGGAAATGGTGACCTCTTCTGGTTCTATAACACTGGTTACGTTGGGGCCACTACCAGACGAGGTATGCCTGAACTAAAGGATCTTACGAAGCGTTCAAGGTTTAGTCACTATCTTGTCTTTTTAATTTTTTCCTTTTTCGCTGCTAATTTCCACTCACCGATGCTGCAAGCACAATAATTCTACGTTTCGACAGCAGTAAACTCAATCGCTGAGCTAACGAAGTTTCCATTGGTGAGGTTTTCTGCTATTGATGGACAACTTTTGAAGTGCTATTATACGTCCAAAAAAACGGCAGGAAGTGGAAGATGGAAGCTTGGGATGAAAAAATCCGTAAACAGGGGGTGGGTGCTCGAGCCGACGTTTCGACAAGTGGACTTGTCTTGTTCCAGCCTTGAAGAAGACAAGTCCACTTGTCGAAACGTCGGCTCGAGCACCCACCCCCTGTTTACGGATTTTTTTATTATACATCCAGAACTACTGCCTTGCACGTGCTCTTATGAAAAAAACTTACCATGTGAAACTTCTTGGGAATATTGGCTGGATATGCTGTTAAATTCGCGGCTATTTCTAAAGAAACTTGGCTTTTCAGCACTAACAAATCTATGAACGTTTGGAGGCCAGCTGTCTCGCTGTAACACGTTAATGGTAAACATTATCAATGCACCCTTCAAATCTTAGTAAGTTATATATTCCTTGTGCAAATATTAGTCAAGCACGGAAAAGTACTGAACACTGGAAAATGTTGCGACTTCTCTGCTCTTCACGCTGTTCTGCCAGCGTCGTTTGCGGGCTTAGCTCACACTGCTTACCTATCAGCTAGTGCGGGCTTTAGCTCTCTGGTTGTTGGTTACTAATGTAGCATCACTAGCATGGCGCTCACTCAAGTATTACGGAAACATGCGGAGAAGTGTTCGTTAAAATTGGAAGAAAAAACGTGTCAGGGTATTAAGAAAAAAACACTAATAATTTGCAAACGAAAAAAAGTACTGAGACACCGTGAGTCACTTGAATCGTCAAAAATACTCTCGTTGGCTGTTTTGTGGGAAAGAAAAAAGGAATGCGAATTGTTCAAGCACGCGTTTAAAACAGCGCACAAGGCGGGCCAATCGGTTCCACCAGTTAGGATAAAATCATAGTAGACACAGGGAGTCGCTCAGTGTTGATGTCCTCCACACCAACCTCTGCAGTTTTAGGAAAGCCCTCGACCATAATGCAATGTTCATCGTGGTGAAGCATCAATGCCATTCACCTGACCTTGTGATGTTTTTCGTGCACCTTCTAAAGTATAGCATACAATCATTATGGCCAGCGCAAATATAATACGAACGAGGAATGAAATGACAACATAGCCGCCGGCGGGACGACGAGATAGGCGTCCGTGTTCTGTTTGCGCGGCCCTCATAAGTTTTTCCCAATTCGCCCAATTTGCTAGGCTATGGCGTGCATTCGTAATAGATCGTTCGCCACGTATTCCGATCAGACTAACGTTGTGCTGTATTACAGACATTTTGGCCGGACGTCAACAGTATTTCCATTTACGGGAAAGTCACAGTGGAGCACATAGAAAGCACGGAATTCCCAGGCTTGGTAGTGCGAAGCTTCAAGATTTGCCAAAACAAAGTAAGTAAACCAAACCATTGATGGCAGTACTATGTCTTTCTTAAAATAAAAACAGCTCAAAATAAGAGGAACAGTAGGACATATGGAACCGCGCTCGCTTAAAAGAACGTTTATTTGTCACAACCGGGCAATATATACTTGCGCAGTATATAACAGAACATAGAATGAACAATAAAAATGACAAAAGCAAGGACCTGGTCCAGTGTATTTCGCGTTGTTATATTTCAAGTTTATCGTGCAAAGTAAAAGTAGCCCAAGCATCCAATTCAGCTGTGCCTTTCGCTTGAATTGTCAATGCTGTTTGAATTGCTGTTTGGCGAAAACGTTATCCAGATTTTAGCTTATCGGGATGCAAAGTTGAAAAGCGCCATGTGTCTACTACAAAGTGAACTACAAGTAGTATTCATCGAAAGCGTCAACTGCCGTTACACTTTTTTACAGCGCAGTAGCATCTACGCTGTTTCCAAGAGGCAAAAAGCAGCTCGACTACAGTTATCTGAGCAGGGGAAACGACAGTAGAGACATGAAACTTTTGGGCGTTAGGATAATATCGTCAAAATATCCCGGGAAAAACTCGTTTGACGTAATGTAATGCGGTTGGTCGATTCCACGAAAGATAAAAAAACGGTGTATACTTGATGTTTCCGATTTTCCTGATAATTTTGCATGTTGTGCACATATGACAGCACAGCACGAAATCGCAGTTTGTTTTCAAATAAAAAATTTTTTCAACACAGAAAAATTCTGCAAGCATCGCCGGTTGACGACGACCACTTTACGAAGAGTGCGTTTTCGTAAATTCGCAACCATGCTGGCAGCTACTGAAGCTGTATATTACAAATATCTTTCTTTTTAGCGGAAGTAGAAGTAAAGAGCAAAGCGCTCTTATCATTTCATGGAATTCTGAGCAAATTATGTATTTTTAAAAATTCACGAAAACGCTGCGTTTTTGAAAATCAGTCAAGTTTGGGACGCTACGGCTACTTCTGTGAACATCTTAGCTTGCTCATATTTGCAGTATGAACAGGCCTTTATGTGAATAATGAACCTCTGCATTTGTATTTCTCTAATAATTTTCAAAGTAATAAATTTTCATGCTCGACACACCAAAAAGACAAAAGTGCTCCTCGATTAAAAAATCTATAATAAAAAACCCCAGTCTCAATTTTGTTCAAAGTCCCCCAAAATGTTCTCAAAGGACTGAAGAATGATATTATGAAAAAATATGTTGCATCATTTTTATTAGAACAAAAGCAAAAATGTCAAACATTGTGTTTCCAGAGCGTGGTGGCTACTGCGTAAAGGACATCTCTAGTAACAACAAAATACAGTAATACGGCTTTTTTCTTCTCTGAGCTTCGCTAAACAACAGTAATGATCTATTGTCGGATAGTGGGAACTGTTTTATAAAGAAATAGATCGCTCCAATTGTTGTTAGCGTCAGCTCGGCGCTGACGCTAACAACGAGTGTGTAATATATTGTACGCTGGGACTCACGAGGCTATGTATCGCGTGCTCTGCTTTCCCGTCGGCCCTGATTGTGGGTGGGATGCATGTTATTGGGTGTTGGTGGGACAGTTTTCATGCCTCTAATGCGTCTGTGTATATCATCGTTGACGCCACGTTGGGTGTGATACCCAATGCCTACAAGTTCTAATAATTGCCAGCCTGCTTTAGCTTTCTACAAGCGTTTGTATTGTGCGATGCTCCGTACCTCGGTTACCTAATCCAGTGCACTGTGAAGACCTATCAGAAGTAGCCTATCGTTGCTTGTGGTTATGGAAATTCCGATTGCTTGCTTGTATGTGTTCATAATTAAACAGTCGAACATTAATCTTTATTTATTTATTTGTTTATAGCACTGTAAGCACACGGGGGCTGTTGCAGGTGTGGGGAAGGACAATATTGGTCCAAACGTCACTGAAAAACTTCAGCTGACTCACAATCAACAAATACACTGCAATCCAGCTTGGTTCAGTCCATAATTGTACGAAGCAAGACGGAAAACACGAATGCATCAATTCTTGTGGCATAGAGTAAAATATCATATGGATGATTGATACGCGGTGACAGTCGGGCTGGAGGGTTCAAGTACAAAGTAGGACTTATGTTTAGTGTTTTATTTGTAGTGAAGAGGAATGTCCAGCGCTGCAGTCACATCGCCAGCCCTGCGCGAGGCACGAGCTGGAGCTGCCTGGCCCGTGTTTTTGCTGCAACGCTGCCCGCGCCCGTCCAGTTCCTGCTGCCACTATCACGACGAGCACCGCTTGTAGCCCAGTGTTTTCATTATATATTACACAGGTGCTATAGAATCGTTTATCTTTGTTAACAAAGATAAACGAGCCCTTAAAAAATAATATGCTTTCCTTCATTCATAGCGAGGGTCTCGTCCTGGCAGACTTAATGCTTTCAGGTAGTATGCGAGGGATTATTGGTCAGCTGCCAGCTCGTAAAAAGATCACGTGCTACGTGACGCCAACAGGCAAAAAAATGTTCCACACTCGCCGCCATGGCTGCGATTGACGCTGACTAACACTCCTTGGTTTAAATCAACATATATACCCCAGAAAGTGGACGATGGGATGACCGCCGCCGTAGCTCAGTGGTAGAGCATCGGACGCGTTATTCGAAGGTCGCAGGTTCGGTCCCTGCCGGCGGCAACTCATCTTTTCGTCCACTTTACTTTCTTCACATTTATATTCTAAATACTACAGATAACACCCCCTGTACTTTCCTTGGCGTTATTGTCTGTTAGTTCTCATTAATATTGTGTCTAACAAAGATAAACGAGCCCTTGAAAAATCATCTGCTTTCCTTCATTCATAGCGAGGGTCTCGTCCTGGCAGACTTAATGCCTTTAGGTAGTATGCGAGGGATTATTGGTCAGCTGCCAACTCGTATAAAGATCACGTGCTACGTGACGCCAACAGGCAAAAAAAGTGTTCCACACTCGCCGCCATGGCTGCGATTGACGCTGACTAACACTCCTTGGTTTAAATCAACATATATACCCCAGAAAGTGGACGATGGGATGACCGCCGCCGTAGCTCAGTGGTAGAGCATCGGACGCGTTATTCGAAGGTCGCAGGTTCGGTCCCTGCCGGCGGCAACTCATCTTTTCGTCCACTTTACTTTCTTCACATTTATATTCTAAATACTACAGATAACACCCCCTGTACTTTCCTTGGCGTTATTGTCTGTTAGTTCTCATTAATATTGTGTCTAACAAAGATAAACGAGCCCTTGAAAAATCATCTGCTTTCCTTCATTCATAGCGAGGGTCTCGTCCTGGCAGACTTAATGCTTTCAGGTAGTATGCGAGGGATTATTGGTCAGCTGCCAGCTCGTAAAAAGATCACGTGCTACGTGACGCCAACAGGCAAAAAAAGTGTTCCACACTCGCCGCCATGGCTGCGATTGACGCTGACTAACACTCCTTGGTTTAAGTCAACATATATACCCCAGAAAGTGGACGATGGGATGACCGCCGCCGTAGCTCAGTGGTAGAGCATCGGACGCGTTATTCGAAGGTCGCAGGTTCGGTCCCTGCCGGCGGCAACTCATCTTTTCGTCCACTTTACTTTCTTCACATTTATATTCTAAATACTACAGATAACACCCCCTGTACTTTCCTTGGCGTTATTGTCTGTTAGTTCTCATTAATATTGTGTCTAACAAAGATAAACGAGCCCTTGAAAAATCATCTGCTTTCCTTCATTCATAGCGAGGGTCTCGTCCTGGCAGACTTAATGCTTTCAGGTAGTATGCGAGGGATTATTGGTCAGCTGCCAGCTCGTAAAAGATCACGTGCTACGTGACGCCAACAGGCAAAAAAAGTGTTCCACACTCGCCGCCATGGCTGCGATTGACGCTGACTAACACTCCTTGGTTTAAATCAACATATATACCCCAGAAAGTGGACGATGGGATGACCGCCGCCGTAGCTCAGTGGTAGAGCATCGGACGCGTTATTCGAAGGTCGCAGGTTCGGTCCCTGCCGGCGGCAACTCATCTTTTCGTCCACTTTACTTTCTTCACATTTATATTCTAAATACTACAGATAACACCCCCTGTACTTTCCTTGGCGTTATTGTCTGTTAGTTCTCATTAATATTGTGTCTAACAAAGATAAACGAGCCCTTGAAAAATCATCTGCTTTCCTTCATTCATAGCGAGGGTCTCGTCCTGGCAGACTTAATGCTTTCAGGTAGTATGCGAGGGATTATTGGTCAGCTGCCAGCTCGTAAAAAGATCACGTGCTACGTGACGCCAACAGGCAAAAAAAGTGTTCCACACTCGCCGCCATGGCTGCGATTGACGCTGACTAACACTCCTTGGTTTAAATCAACATATATACCCCAGAAAGTGGACGATGGGATGACCGCCGCCGTAGCTCAGTGGTAGAGCATCGGACGCGTTATTCGAAGGTCGCAGGTTCGGTCCCTGCCGGCGGCAACTCATCTTTTCGTCCACTTTACTTTCTTCACATTTATATTCTAAATACTACAGATAACACCCCCTGTACTTTCCTTGGCGTTATTGTCTGTTAGTTCTCATTAATATTGTGTCTAACAAAGATAAACGAGCCCTTGAAAAATCATCTGCTTTCCTTCATTCATAGCGAGGGTCTCGTCCTGGCAGACTTAATGCTTTCAGGTAGTATGCGAGGGATTATTGGTCAGCTGCCAGCTCGTAAAAAGATCACGTGCTACGTGACGCCAAGAGGCAAAAAAAGTGTTCCACACTCGCCGCCATGGCTGCGATTGACGCTGACTAACACTCCTTGGTTTAAATCAACATATATACCCCAGAAAGTGGACGATGGGATGACCGCCGCCGTAGCTCAGTGGTAGAGCATCGGACGCGTTATTCGAAGGTCGCAGGTTCGGTCCCTGCCGGCGGCAACTCATCTTTTCGTCCACTTTACTTTCTTCACATTTATATTCTAAATACTACAGATAACACCCCCTATACTTTCCTTGGCGTTATTGTCTGTTAGTTCTCATTAATACAGTTGCTATAGGAACTTCAAGCGTGCGACTTGTAGGCAACTTCTTTGTAGACAACAAGTTTATTACTAGTACCGTCGTGCGTATGATACTTCGTATGCTAGTGTGCTTTTACACACTAGTAAAACACACTAGCATAGTGTGTTTTTACTAGTGTAAAAACACACTATGCTAGCTTGGGATAGTCTAAGGAGGTTGCGCTCTGTAATTTCAGTGTATTTGTTGGCTATGCGTTTGAGGAGCCGCTTGATTTGAGGTGTTACATCGTCTTATTTGCGTACTGTCTCTCCATTGTGGTCGTTACTTGCAATGATGGGACCCGTTACTCTGATCTCGTCAACCTTGGGTGTGGGTGTGCCATCTGCCGCGGGTACGTGAATTTCCGGGTTGTTCCGTTCCACGTAGCTGTGTAGTTTTCGGTCACGTCGTGATTATTTGTAAATAAGAAGCTGAGACTTCTCTGCGCAAGCAAACCTTTTATTGGGCGAACTTGGGTCCAGAAAAATAAAACTGAAAGTACATTGAAAAATTTCGGCTTCGTCGCTGGCGCCCGCGTGAACTCTTGAGTAAACTTGACTCCTCGCGTAATGCACGCATTCTTGTCGGAACGGTCTAATACAATCATAGAAGCATTGGTTTAATACAAGCATTGCAGCACGGTATGCGCCAAGCGCTCGTAACAGTTCTTGTGGGTGAAGCCCGATCACATAAAAAAAATGTCGATCCCTCTGTCATAGAACTCGGTATAACACAAAACTCAAATGTGCCTTCAAAGAGGCAGTTCAATATTCATTGTAAATCTAGAAGAATTTGCAAATTGCTCTGTGTATTTAGCCGGTATGGCACCGTTTGACAGGCATGCACCCACGTTGACGCCTGGTGGCACAGCGCTATCCCGACAACTATGACCAAAACCCGTGGCCTCAGTCATCTCAGTTCAAGAAATTCGGGTCGCTAACCATCGAGTATTTTTCGCACGGCCTACTGTTGGCAAGCGGCGTCCTGCTACTAGGTTGCTTTGGCGAAGTTACGACCACAGTTATAGCAGCCTTTTCGTTGCAACGCGCTCGGCTTCAGGAACGCGAATGGCAGAGTTCATAGCTTCAGCCGTGAACACGCGAAGGCATTCCGCGTTCCGCGTCCCGCGGCTGCATGTGGAAGCTGCACTAGGCAGGCGACAAGGCGTCATGCAATAAAACTATACGAAATTTAATGCACGTAACTGCGTGTTCACCGAATGAAATCACCGCGTACAGGGTATTTCTACGGTAGCGTCCGCTCCGCTAAGACTACCGAAACGCTCTCCTGACGGCGCTCTTTAGTGTAATCACATGGGCTCCGAGATTTGGCGCTCCGAATTTCGTAGGCCATAGTCATGATGCAGACATTTGCTTCACCAGCCCCTGCATTGTAGAAACGCCCCTGTCAACCGAGAGCGCAGTGAGAGGGAGCAAATGTTAACAATATAAGACGTGGTTGTGGAGCTGTGTGCGCGTCTGCCGGTAGCGCAGTGGGTAGAGTACCGGGCCCCATCATCGCGGATCAAGAATTCGCGGGTTCGATTCTTACACGACAGAACTTCATATATTTCTTTCCTTTGGCACCTGTTCGTGTTTATTTCACTGACGTCATTTCCGTGACAGAAACGACGTCAGTGAAGTCTTCGGCAACCGCAGAATAACACACTTTAGTATTAAATTAAAAATAGAATGCGTCGCAATGCCCCTCCCCCTCTCAAAGCGTATCATGCTATGCTGCAAATGGAACATGCAAATTAAATTCACAAAAATGACAAACATGCAGAGTCCGTCCTCGCGTATGGTAGGGTTCGAAGCGCACCAAGTGCGCTATTTGCGGCCGTGCGCGGCACCGTTGAGAGTACGCAATGCCGTAGGGGGTAACTTCTTGGTCCAGCGTGCCAAGACTTCGAACTACCTTATATAGCCAGAAGTATTAGCGAAGTTTTCGCGTAGCCCACGTCGGCGTATGGGCGACCAGACCCAAACACGGTCACCGGGCTGGTATTACGCGTAGCGTCCTCGAAAGTTGTAACGACGTCTGTCAGTCCTATGCTGGTTCTCGATGCCCAGACGGCCGATGTTTCGAACTTCTTCGACACGCTGAAGGTACAGTGCAAGGCCCACATTGTCCTCGTCAGTGATCGTCGGCAGCATGGCACTAGGTGTGCCTACGGGGCTCACTCATTAACCTGCATGAAAGGCATTACGTGCATTTATAGATGTGAAGCAGCTTTTGCGCTGGGCTTTGTCCGTAGTTCCATTGGCGACCGTCCGCTTTCTAAAACCTACCATAGCCATCTGTAACATATTGAGCGCGTGCTCGCGCCAAAGAGAGGTCTTCTTCGTCTTGTTCTTCGACCGCCTTGATGATGATACGTGCAGAGCACCTTTGGGGCCCGGGCTGCCGTATGCTGGCCTAGCTAAACGTAACGCAGACAAAACCACGTGCGCTGGCACGCGCTAGCGCGTTCGGGCATGAGTAAGGGGCTCGGTGAGACGATGTGGCCTCTCCCCCTAACACGCTCCCAGGAATCACGCGATGGCATCGGGGGACGAGATTCTGCAGACGCGCGATGAACCCGCGTGGCGTGCTGCAAGAACAGATCGGGACGAGTAACAGCAACAACAACTACAGTGAATTCATGGTGTGCTCCACATGCCAGGACGCCTTAATATCGGGCAAGGTGCCCGGGATGAACGCAACTTTAAGTCGACCCATGCGCTCCTTCGCGTGCCCACATGGTTCCCTTTAGTGGGAGATGGTGAATTTTCTGCACTCCCTCGTTGGAAGCGAATGTTTTATATGGAAGGATGACACCCAGTCTTCTGCTCGATGTCGACGTAGCATATCGCAATATCGGCGAGAGTTTTCTTCAGATGCTCAGTGAGGGCATTCATCTGCAGATGGCATGCAGTTGTCCGTGTATGGCTTCTCTAGCTGTATTAACGCGATAGCTCTAGGGAGCTCGTTTCGCAGAAATTCCACTGTCGGCGTCGGTGTCGTTGGTTGTGGGGGAAAAATAAGCGTTGTCCGTGACCAAAAAATCGAGAAAGATGCAAATAAAACACGTAATAAAAATCTTAGGTACGAGTGAGAGTCGAACTCAGGCCTTTTGCGTGGCAAGCAGGTGTTCTACCACAGAGCCACGCCATTGCCTTAAGCTGCGTCGTAAAAGAAACAATATACGAATGTCATGTAGTGGAGGAGTCTCCTTAACGCATGTAATATTGCGTGGCAGAAGCGTAGGATCGCGCCAGGCGTCCTAACATGTGAATTGGACAAAGAGGAGGTGTTTTGAAAAGCCCACTCATTACAAGGCACCCATATATATTTCATAATCATCATCAGCAAAGCATCAACAAAGTGACCCGCTGCGTAGGATCTCGTGTTCTGTGTCCAGTTTTTCACGCGCTAAGTCTTGCCATGATTACATAGCAGTTCACCCAGTACCTCAATTTACTTTATTGCGTAAAGCAGACTCCTTCCAGTATATGACATTCCAATTGCTTTTTTTACGAAGCAGTTTCAAGCACCGGTGTCACTCCGTGGTCAAACACCTGCCTGCCCAGCAGAATGCCTGGGTTCGATTCTCACTGGCACCGAAGATTTTTTCTTATTTATTTGCATCTATCTCAAATTTTCGCTCATGCTGCACGCCAATTTTTCGTCAACAACCAACGACGCTGACGCCGACCCCACAATGTCTGCGAAACGAGCTCCTTAAAGATATCGCATTAATATTATCAACTGGTACTATTGACACGTGTTGACGAGGTATTCAAATTCTTTTGGTGAGAGGGTTACAGATGTCGGGCTGACCCATTCGTCTTTTATGCTGGTGAAGTGAAGGGCTTTAATTGATTATCTTGTTACTTTATAACGATGGCGTGAAAAGATAGCAGTAGCAATAAAAATTGCGGGACCCTTAAGCTTCGCCTTTAAGAGTTGAACGCGATAGCGAAATCCGACCCCTATTGCGCACTTCAACCACTAAGTGCACACTAATAATGTGTGTTGTTACACAACGACACACGCGCGCACGCGCGCGCGACGTGGTCAGGCCAGAAAAGCGGAGGTCAAACGCCAACAACTCCATGAAGATGCCTTGCTGAGAGCAAGGGAAGCTGAAATGAAGTGTCGTCGCCGTGATGTGGATCCTCAACTACGTGCGCGGGAAGCCGATCGCAGGCGTCAACAACGCCAAAATGACGCACAACTTCGAGCTCGAGAAGCGGAGGCCAAGCGTCAGCGTCGCCAAGACAACCCTGACATGAGAGCAACTACTTGTCATGAATGTCCCGCCGGCACTCATCGATGAGCGAGGGCTCTGCTGTAGTCGCATGGCCTCCGAGATGGCGGACGCGCGGCACGCTTGCCATCTCGGAAGCCATCAGGTTTGCTCTTTCATTGATATGTTTCCCGCTAGATGAACATCGTTGTCCATTTTGGAGCTGCTTGTAATTTTGGGTGTGTACGTGTCTTTAGCATGGTTTTTAGCGGAGATGGGTGCGCTCTACCGGCTTTTTCGAAGCATGGCATCGCGCAAAAACCGTAGTTTGATGGCCTCGCCAATGAGCCTACAAATCGCTGAATGGGCTCATTTTCGTCGTGACACCTGCCGAACAAAATGCGTTAAGGAGACTCCTTCCACTACATGGAATTTATGTAGTGCTTTTTCCAAAGTAGCTGCAAGTAACATCGTGGCCTTGTGGTAGGACACTTGCTTGCCACGCAAACGATCCGGGTTGAATCCTCAATGTGACCGAAGGCTTTTATTGTTTACTTTATTTGCATCTTTCACTATTTTTCGCTCACGCGACGCCGACACCGACGGCGGAATTTCTGCTCTATCGCGTTAAAACTGGGATTACATCCACACGAAGTCTATGCTTAGACAAACGAAAGGAGGTAGCCGTGTAGGAGGGGAGAGAGCATCGGTGTTCTTGCAGTTTTGTGTTGATACACCTCCCGCTTTGGCCGACGTATTGCGTTAAAACTGGGATTACATCCACACGAAAGTCAGTGCTTAGCCAAACGAAAGGAGGTAGTCGTGTAGGAGAGCGAGCGTGGGTGTTCATGCAGCCGTGTGTTGATGCACCTCCCGCTTTGACCGACGTATACTTCACCACACAATAAAGGAATCATAAACCATAGCTTGCAAGGTACGAACTTATTACCATTATTAGTTGTACACCCTGATTTTACAGATGGACCTGATTTTTTCATGATGAGAGTACAAATCCTTCCAAATTTCTGAGGGGCGGAAAAAACGGTATCATCCTGGTATCAACTGGAAATGTTTGTTAATCCATGAGGGAGGCGATGCAGATATGGCACAATAGAGAATTTGCAGACGCGTTTTTGTGCACGTCACATGCTCCCGCGCAGTCTTTCTTGGCCCATTTGATGAGCTTGTTACATGCTGTGGTTATCGCAGGCTTGTCGTAACCTGCCTTCTTCAGAAGCTGTCTTCTGAAGCTATCTTTGACCTGATTGTGACAAGACTTGATAAGCGAACAACGTAAAGAAGAAAATACGACGCTGTTCTTGATAATCTTAGAGTGAGCTGAATAATCACGCAGCAGTGTTTTTTTTTATCTTGTTCAGTTGTGTGTACAGCGCATGCCCTGTATTCTTCTCGTCCTTTCTACTCGTCCTAGTACTGCCTTTTACATCATTATGAACACAGAAAGCCTAATCAGTGCTGGCCACGCATGTGTTCGCTTGTTAATTTTAGTGGACCAGTGTGGTGAGTATTAGGATTTGCCCATTTTCGGTGGCACGTACGCGCTATAGGAGTTTTTCAGCAGAGCAGTTATGGTGGAGGTTTGAGGCGTGTCGTAGATAGAAAATTATCATCATCATGTACAGGGCACGCTCAATAAGCGCCCAAGCATTCGGTGTAGATGGTTATCAAGAGAAGCTAAAGCGTGCTCAGCAGTTCTGCTGTGACCCACCCTTCGGCGACTTAGTGGAAGCTGCGCTAATTTTTATGTTTTGTAGCGTTAACTACGCTGGCCTAGCCGAGGCAGTTTCGCGCGCCTCGTTAAGATCCGTGCTGCGCATGCGCGAGGATCAGTGATGTCACACAGCTGGCGCACCGGAACCTCCTGCGCACTCCGCTGCCGCCGGTCTGCGCATTCCAGAGGATTGATGTTGTAGCCGTGGCAGACGCACTGGCGCCGGCGCGCGCGCAGCTATTCGCCTTCGCTTGCAGTCGCCGTCTGACACTGCGCTGGAGCCGCTTCATAGCGCCTCTGACTGGCGTTTGCCAGTGTGGTATAGCCATGGAGAAGGAGAGCGCAAATGCTGCTCAATGGCGCAGAAGAGCGGAGAAGCCTAACTCATCGGATCCCGATGTAGTTGCCTAGCAGAATAAATACATATGTGCCACATAATACTCGTACGTATACCGCGTGTATGTCATTGGAGCAGCAGTAAGCATAATAATCAAGCTAACCCTGGACAATCAGGAAAGCTAAGAATAATCAGCTGAACCTTTGCTAACGCTACTTATATCCTGGCATATAGCCGAGCTAAGCCACTGAAACATTTCTTTTTAATAACAGCCGAGTTATTTATGGTCGAAGTTTCTCCCTGCGTAGCGTACAACTGCTGGGTTTTCACGTCCCAACAGTGCGGCCGCCGCGGCCGGGATTCGATCCCGCGACCTTCGGAACAGCAGTCGAGCGCGTTAAACCCTCGTCCACCACGGTGTTTTTCCTGCGTAGCGTAACGCAGCTCCAAGTGGGTATGTACCTCAGAAATTGCACAAACCCCATACCTCACCTGAGTCACCTCCGATCTACTAAAAAATGAAGAAGCTATCTATAAACAGCCTAGCGGGCATGTGCCACAGATATTGCGCACCTCTGCTGCACTAAAAATTAATAAGCTATCTTGCCAAGCGTGAGGACACAAACAAAGCGCAAGAGCAGGACAGGAGATCCACAGCTTCGAGTGAGATGAGCTGAGATTAGACGTGAAACGTTTACATTGCACCTTGAGTTTCATACGAGGCGAGACGATGCACGACGCCGCTATGAAATTGAAGCTTGAAGCAGCTTCGGTGGCTTTATTTCGCGAACACTGGTTAAACAGTGGACACGGCGGTGGAACTACTATAGAGCAAAGTCGAGCAATGAAAGAGCAGTGTGATACCACGAGCTCCGCTGATTAATCACTCTTCGCGACGTTAAGTCAGGGAAGGAGCTTCAATTTTTTTGACAGCGACGCTGCTTAAGCTAGCCGTAATGGTTCCGACCCTATGTCGAAAAATAAACGGGTATGTGCGACAGAAATTGGGTAAATCTCACTGCTCCCCACTGGTCCACTAAAAATGTAGAAGAGAACAGTTAGCCCAACAAACGGGTATGTGCCACAGAAGATTGTGCGGCCTATCAAATAACTCTGATCATCATGAACGGGTATTTGCCACAGAAAGTGGGTATATCCCACTACTCACCACGGGTCCACTGGTAACACGGGTCGTCCATGTTACGTGTTTTTCGCGCTTACAGAAGCTATGGATCTATGAGAGGTGCGAATGCTTGGTTTGAGCGCGAGCTTCTGTCTCTGGAGATTGGGCATCCGTGTCCTGCCTGTGGTAAAACGGAAAGTTGAGCCAGTTGGTTGGCATTCATCTTAAACTGTGTGATTGTGTGTGGTTTAACTCGAACCTCTGTGCGCTGAGAATCAAAGTAGAAACTACGTAGAATCACCTAGCAATGGCCTAGAAGTAACCTAGAAACAACCCTCATCACCTAGCTAAGGCCTAGAATCAACCTAGAAGGACCTTCAGAATCGTCCAGTTTCGCTGTTTTGAGGCTTGCGCGGCTTAGAACTTAGTGCAGGCTTCGCCATTCTTTTTTATATTCCCATTGCATTAACTTCAGCAGTCTTCGTGCGCTCTCTTCTGCCCAAATTTCTATTATTTATATATTTGAGTATGTATTTTTGGAGCAGTAAAATAGACATCTCCCCGAGAAGTGAATTAGTTGTGCAGCAAGAAAAGTGAGAATGTAGTTCTGGTGAGTGTAGAAAGCTTTTGTGGACAAAAAGCGGAATACTGAACTTATTTCGCCCATTTCTCCTAGCGTAAATTTTTTCATATTCACAACAGACTCTACCAAATGGTTCATAGCGACTCGAAAGACGTTGCGCATGCTTGCGAACGAGAAGAAGAGCTTACAGAGGCGTTGGCGTTCTTGCGGTCCATTCATTGTTTCTTCTTGTTCGTAACCTTGCGCCACGTCTTTCAAGTAACAAATTGCTACTCTGTCTGGCAAAGACATTCGAGAGCAATGTGGCGTTCAAAGTATTGATGTCGGGTGATTGCAGTGATGGTGATAAAGACATTGTGCTATTCTCCATCCCTTGCAGTAAGTGATTCAGCTGTGAACTCTTTGGACATAACCGGTTATATTAACCCTTCGAGGTGTCGGCTGGTGTGTGTACTTGGGATCTAATTCGCGCTTTCCTTCTCGCGTTCTTTCCCATCCGCTCATTAATGATTCTTAAGCGGTATGGAATACTGGGCGGATGAAGCAACGAAGGAGACACACGGACCAGCGCTGACTTTGAAATGAAGAAACGCAGATTGGGCGAGTTGGCAGGTTTCCATAATAAGTATAAAACAGCGCTTAACGCATGGTGCGAAAGAAAGAAAGAATAGACACACACGGCCGTGTGTGTCACTTCTTTATTTCGTCTCGTGTGTTAAGCGTCGTTTCATATTTATAATTTGAATTGAAGAAAACGATAGCATAAATACAATAACTGAGCACCTCTTGACCAACCCAGTATTCGCTCTTCATAGCGAATCAGCTCAAAATACTCTGCGGAGCTATGTAGAGCCATTGTTGTAGATGTACAGACAGAAAAAGTAAAACGCAACCAGGATATCAGGCACGCGGTAGCAGAAGATCCTTATAACGACAGTGCTTAATTGCACAGAGCATTTTGAGCAGATTGGCTATGAAGGGCCAAGGCCTGTTTGGCAACGAGGAGCTCAGTTCGTTGATTTATGTTCTTGTTTTCATTTCAAATGAGCTTCAGTTGAAAATCAACGCTGTGCCGTGTGTCCCCTTTCTTCGTCTGCATTAGTCGCGCTGTAAGCAACGATGACGAGTTCTTTCCCTGCTACCTTTCAATGAATGATTATTAGTCCTAACGAAGGAAACTAAACAATTCAAGAAACCCGCCACGGTGGCCTAACGGTCATGGTGTTCGGCTCCTGACCGGAAGGTCGCAGTATCGAATGCCGGCCGAGGCGGCAGCATTTTCTATGGAGGCGAGAATGCTTAAGGCCTGTGTACTCAGATTTATGTGCACGTTAAAGAAACCCAGGTGGCCGTAATTTCAGGAGCCCTCCACTACGGCGTCTCTCACAATCATGTCGTGGTTTTGAGACGTTCAACACCGACAATTATTATTAAGCAATTCAAAACGGCGGGGCTCTGTCCTTTACACTCTATATATATATATATTTGCCACAGAATCCGCCACGGGTATTCAAGCAGTTCCACTGTCCCGCGTGGAAGCAGCTGGAAAAAATTCCTGGCTCGCATGAGAGCGCATTGGACCTACTGGGCCGCGTGGACCAGTGGCAGATGCGTGCCGAAGGTGCACCAGTTGTTGTACAGAGTCTGTAAGTAGCGCATTTCTCTTGAATTGAATGTACGCTTATGCACTGGTGAGAGGATTGCTTATTTATGTAAAATACCCTCCGGGGCCGCCAAAGGCAGTAGAGGCACGTTTTCTGGTTAAGATATCATTTGCTACACTGAACACTATCTCTAATGCATGCACTGGAGGGCGGTAGTATAACGTAGGAACACCATGCGCACCAGCTTGTAGTTGCGCAGTGCTTCGGTGCTCGTGCCCATGTCCTGTATGAAGCGTCGCGCTTCGCTGTTGCTGGCGCTCGGTTAAGGCGTTGCAGGTAAGGCCAAGAAAAAGGTGAGAAAATATATGCCCAGTAGGGACACCCCGTCTCACAGGACGGGGGATCCCTACATAGCGGTCGCATATTTTTAAGGCGAAAGCTTTATATGCCTCATCAAACGCGAAAATGGATTATCGGCGTCGGCGTCCCGCGGCGTCGTGTGGAGCACGAGTGATGCAAACAATCGTTATTATGTGATGACGTAAACATATGGCGTAATCATGACGTCAGAGGTCGCAAACATTAGTGGCGTCAACATGGCGTAACAAATTTCCGCTTATCGTCACATGACATAACGTTACATGATGATGTCATAACATGACATCTTAACTTCGTATAAGGTAGGCCGATCACGGAGGCAGTGCAATACCAGGTGAGGAGCTTCCGATACTGGAGGCAGTGCAAAACCACGCTAGGTGCGCAAAGCTTTCGGAGGGTGCCGGGGCAGGATCAATACATCGACTGAGAAGAAAAAGAATATGGCGTTTGCCTTCGAGTCGTCTTAAGTTAATGCATAAATGACCCAGTGAAATTTTTCGGGACGAGAAAAGCCGAAGAAGACTGGTTACAGCTTGATTTTGGAAAAAAACGCCAGGCCTGCGCTGAAACCGCAGCACAGTCACAGCGAAAGCTGGAAGAGCGGCGTTTACTAGAGCCGATTGTAAGCTCTCTTGGGGCTACTAATACAAGTACCCACTACGTCATAAATACAAGCAAGGTACGCCACTATGCCATAAATCACAATATTTGTGATGTTGGGAAGCACCTACTAAGCCATTATTCGTCATTCTGCGGAGAAGCGAGGCACCAGCTACACGTCTGTAAGGCAGTATGTGCACTTTGTTGACGCCACGACTGATGACGATGAAGAATTATGGCTCAGCCCTTTGTAATGGGTTGGAAGCTTTAAATGGCCCACCAGTTATGTAATTTGCATTGGGTGACGCCCGGTCGCTATTTCCCTCTCCCGTCATTCTGTATAGAGTACGCTGACGTGGGAGAGAGACGGGGGAGGCGAAGAACTATACTGAGACCCCGAGGAAATGGATCATGCACTTATGGGCTTCCTTGGCAACCAATACAAGTGCACTTGCGAGGAACCCACTACGCTGTAAATCATTGTAATTTTTGAGAAGTAGGGCAGCAGGCACTGTGCCATTTTTCGTCATTCTACGGAGAGCCGTGGTAACTGCTAAACGCATGTAAGGCATTATGCGCACTTTGTTGATGCTGTGCCTGATGACGACGAAGAATTATGGCAGAGCCCTTTGTAATGGTTTGGAAGCATTCAACAACCTACTCGTTGCGCAATTCGCATTGTGTGACGCCTGGTTATAGAATTCGCGGTGTGCGACGCTTGGTGCTTATTTTACTCTTCTACCACGCTATATTGCGGATGTTAATGTGGTTCCTTCCCGACATGAAGCCTGTATAGGACCTTTTTGCAAAGCAGTTTCAAGCACCGGCATGGCTCAGAGGTTTAAAAAAAAAAAAAAAAAAAAAAAAAAAACGGCATGGCTCAGAGGTTGAATACTGGGCTCCCACGCAGAGGGCCCAGGTTCGAACCTCGTTTCATCCTGGAAATTTTTTCTTATTTCGTTTTTTTTTCTTATTTCGAGCGATACTGGTTACGGACACTGGCGGCGGCGGCGGCGGCGCCATAAAAGGGCCGGTGAAATGATCTCATAACAGCTTTCGCTGTAAAAAGGTAATTGATTACCGGTGATCAACTACAAGAAAATATAATTGAATTACACAGAACAATAGAGTTTCGAAAAAGTAATCGATTATATTACAAAACTGTAAAGAAAGTGTAATTGAATACAAGTAATCGATTACTTGCAACTACAAGTTCAGATACCGCTCCAAGAGAGTTTACCAAGTGCTGTACAAAGGCCGCTGTAGAAACTGGCTCTAGAAAGGCATTAGAAATCTTAACGCGATAACATTAAGGCGGCCGTGTCAAAGAAATTCCGGTACCGTCATCGGCGGAGTTGTCACTGAGCGAAAAATCTTGTTGGACGTAACGAATAAAAACGGCGCATACAAGCACGCGTGTGAACGGCGAACCTTCGAGGGCCTAATTTGTGCACACCCGCATTTTTCTACACTCCCGCGCGCCAGAATTTTTCGTGGTCACACCTACAACGCCAATCTGTAAGGCAATGAAAGGTTCGCGTGAAAAAAAGTTAGGGAGGGGCGGAGCATGTAGGAAAGGGTGTTTCAGCTCGACCAACGTGAAATGTGAGGAGGGGCGAAGCATGCAGTGTGCGCCTTTGTTTCCCACAGCAAAATCACTGCTAATGGGCAATGAGAGACAGAAGAGAGATTAGACACAGACCCGCAGTCCGCTTTTAGTTAACGTGCACGTTGCGAATCTTTATTGTTCAACTACTCACAACATAAGTCTACCACCGCACCACATTGCAGGTCAAGAGTCAGTGCCTACATATACGCGGTGGCCGGTGAACGGTTTTGTAGCGCGAGCTGTCGTTTTTTTTTAAATCAAGAAGTTTGCGTTCAGATGCTGACTGCGTCGGCGGTGTCTATCGCGGGCGAGGGCGCGGTCTCGTTCCTTGAGAGCTGGTAGTTCAGCGCTCATCCGCAGAAAGAGCGTTTTCATAGTCAACGCGCGCCGTTCGCTCTCCCTCCCCACATGGCGAGCGCTGAGGTTGTGGCGCCCTCTTGCGCTCAAGCATATGAACCGTCCCGACAGCAGACGAGGATGCACGATGTACGCCGACATGCCGGGACCTTAAGGTGCTTCGCCCCTAAAACCATAATTCGAGCACGAATCGAACCCTGGCATTCTGCGTAATAGTCAGCTATTGAACCACAGAGCTACGCCGAGCTTGAAACTGCTTATAGTTGGATACTATACTGGATACCAAGAAGACCGCAGCGCTGCAGCCAGTCGCCTTCGCGACTAAGGAAATAGTTAACATCGTGGTTTAGCGCTAAAAAAAGACAGGCAGACGTTATAGACAGGACAGGCGCAGGACAGTAGCGCCTGTGCTGTCTCTCACATGTATCTGTCTTTGTTTAGCGCTAGACCACGATGTTACGTACTCACCAACTCGCCTAACAACAAGTTCTAATTAAAGAAAAAACTCGCCTAAAACAAGTTCTTAATACATAATAATGCAGTTCGTAATGCATCCGTCTTGTTTATTTACGCCTGGTCGCCTGCTAAAAGAGTGAGCTTCTAGCCGTACTTCATATAACATTCCAATTAGTTGCTATCGCGTTCATTGCTTCGACCTTTCGGTAAAACTGACTTTATCATTGCCTTATTCATTGACATTTCCTAATAAGGGAA
This sequence comes from Rhipicephalus sanguineus, assembly GCF_013339695.2. Classification (NCBI taxonomy): domain Eukaryota; kingdom Metazoa; phylum Arthropoda; class Arachnida; order Ixodida; family Ixodidae; genus Rhipicephalus; species Rhipicephalus sanguineus. Next base: position 118,708,916 of record NC_051184.2, read on the forward strand.
AGACGTTGCACATATGTAACGTAATACATTTCACTCACATCGCAAATATTTGTGAGTCATCTCCCAAGACCAAGTTGGGTGTACAGGTATGTGCCGTGTACATAGTCCTTGGAAGTATTTTCAACTCTGTGTTTAATTACTTGGGCGTGTCTAATTAGAATCTTATAACTGCAACTCGGTTGCAGTTCCTAATGCATCTGATGACATCAGCTTCATGGTGCGTTCATTCTTAACTCGATAAAACTATCAAGATGCCTTTCCTACGTTGAGACATTACGGGAATGGAATTGAGTGCCCGGCCATTCCCCGGAGTGGGAATGGGCTCAGTGTTTTCATTCCGAGGAATTGAAAGAAATGAAATTGTCATGGGAGGGTAAGAGCACCTGACCAATATGACTGTCGGGTCACGACATGAATAACGTAAAAAAATCTTTTCGCGTACGTCGTCAAACCCTTTCCTCCAGACACATGTGACACATACCCGTTTACCACGGGCCTCGATGTTAGGGTATGCGCCACAGATGATTCACATTTTATATCTACCCAGAAACGGCGAGAACAGACACTGGTAATTTATATGCGATAGCGTTAAGAAAAACCGAAATCGGCTGTGTTGACCAGACGAACGGAAAGAATAAAAAATAGGATCCCAGCAGGAATCGAACCGAAGGAATCGAATCCTGCATGGCAATCGGGTATTCTACCACAGAGCCACGCCAGGTCTATAAACTAGTTTAGAAAAACAGCTTATACAGGCGAAATGTCGGTGGAAGTTCAATCATGGCTGTCTAATTTTTTCAAGAAAGCAATGAACACTCCGTATGCACTCCTAAGATACAGGCGTCATATGAGACTAACGCCTGTGGTTCCACTGTTGGCTCCGCTTTTATAGCACTGTAATAAACATTACATTTGTATTCCTATGATTCAGCAAGCTATATTGAAGCATTGCTCCACGCCGCAGGAATACAATAACGAAAGTTACGTATGACATTCACATAATTACACCATAAAGTGCACTTAGTTTCGATAACACTGGCGTATGTACTAAAACGTACCACAAGTTACGCTTTCAACGCCAATGTTGTCGACGTGCCTGGTAAGCCCACGATGTACACACACTACTACGCTTACGAAAACACGTCGATCCACCTCCTAACGCTTGGCTGAACATAGAATTACTGGCTGATTGCTTCGCATGAACCGATTCCCACAACGCGTGGGATCTGTCGTATTTTTTTTCTTTTTGTTTTGACGATTTTCAGGAAAATAACTCGAGAGGTTGAACTGCATAAACTGCAGCTTCGGTTATTCGTCCCTCACTTCTGTTTTGTTTCAGAGATGGTTGTGAAGAGTGTGGTCTATACTGTGTCTTGGCCAGTGTATGCGAGCAGGTGAAGCTTGAGCACGAAGTGGACGTTTTTCGCAGCGTACAGAGAGTTCGGGCAAGCCGACCGGAGTTCATCGTCAGCCTGGTAAGGCTACTCTCTTTCAACGAAAATAGCTTAACACTCCGATTTTTTGTTGTTTCACGTGGCAAGTGCTCACATTGGACACAAGGATATAATTTCACGGCTTGGCTTAAACACGCACCCTTCAGCGCACACACGAACATAATCAAAGTTCGACTTTGCTGTTTCGAAAGTTCTTTTAACAAGCAGAAATTTCAGCTTTTCCTCCTGTACAATTTCTGTTCCCGTAAGTTTAGGAACGTCTCATAATTGTTTATTTAGGGCTGCGCACGACGCATAAGAGCACCTTGCGACTAGGAGAAGCGGCTTCCTCTTGAACGCCACTCAATAGGATGAAACTATCGCGCCAAGATATTGTTGGAGTACTATTTTCTTGCCTTGCGGCGAGGTAACAGGGGATAACAGGCTTACATCGAAGGGTTAAGTTGCTTGTCCAGCGTCGCACAAGCAGCCACAAAGTGCCAACCTGGATGAATTAATTCCCAAGAGAGAGAGAGAGAACAACTTTATTAAAAATAAATGAACCCCAGTCCGGGTCCACTAATAAAAAAAGGCAAGGCTTAGCCATCAGAAAAGCCTAAAAGTTTCAAATGTCCTAGTAGTGCTTTCATGATGTCTGGGAAAGAGTCCACGAGCAACTCCTCCAGGGTCGCTGGTGTTAGATTGGTAGGTATGTATTTAAGGCTCTCGCCCATGGCTGCACGGCCCCCCGGACAATCCCACAGAACGTGAGCATTATCCGGGTAGCCACTGCATGCCATGCAGGCAGGAGACCCGCCCTTGCCTTGTATGTAGTGTTGAATGTGGGATGATGAATTCATTCTAGGTTCATATTGCGTGATATTCGCGCAATACGTTCTTTTGGGCAGTTGTATCAAGGATCTAGCATTTTTTTTCCAGACAGACTGACATAAATAAGTCTATCCTTGGTGTAAACTGATGCATTTTGCCTGACGTAAAGATTTTTGCCACGCGTTTCTTGCAGTACAACATATTCGATAGAAATTTATCAACAGCCAAATTAACGTGTTCGTATTCTTATTTTTTGTGCCTTTCAGGAGCAGTATGCCTTCTGCTATGAAACTGCGCATCGGTTTATTGACTCATTTGGAAGCTACTCCAATTTCAGCGGCTGACTTTCTTATTGAACTTGTACAAAAAAAATAACTTTAACACATTTAGCCGCTAGTCAAAGTGTATTCTTTGCGGCAATGTTGCTTTTTCTCCTTAAGCTTTTTTTTAACTTTTGTGTGCATAAAGATCTTTAGTCGTATTATCTTGTCTCGTCATTTACCACAACACAAAGCGTTGTGAACGTGTTGTGTGTCCACATCATACCTAAATCTGTGCTTTTTAGCTGCACGGCAAGAATGGATGCAAAGTTTCTTATACGAACTGCGAAGTCATACCGTCTCAGTTTCCATTCGCCAAAAAAAAAAGAGGAACTGCCAAAGGAAGACAAAAATATTACGCAGGCCAACACATGCCTGCTTGACTGAGTAAGCCCGCTCGAAGAGATTACTGTAAATCATTCCATCTCGGCCACCCATACTAATGTTTTACGAAGTGTCGCTATCGGTAACGACATGTGAATAAATTATCGATGATCGAGCAGGTTACGATGGATTTGCTTTAAAACACATAATTGTATAAGCCAATTTTTCGGTTCAATACCCTTTTAACGTTAAGTTTCTAAGTCGTTAGGCTCGCAAGGCTTGTTGGGCTTTTCCGGCCATCTGCAGTAGGTATCGTGCCGTGCAGCATTACTTTGTATGCCTAACTGAAGACCAAATATTCCTGTTCATCCTTTAACCCTTTTCTATTATCGTTATTAGCGTCTCATTCAACAGTGACAAGATTCGGTAAAGCATTAAACTAACCAGCACTAGTGCATACACTTGTGTATGCACTAGTGTATACTGCACTTGCTTGTTTTTGCTACCACATTGATGACCACCATGCACCACCTAAGGGCTCAATGCCGAAATTCTTTCTAAATGCCCCTGCCTAGTGACTGTGTCGCAAAATTAAAACCATTTTCTGTCTTTTTACAAATATGAGAAGCGCACAAATAAACGTGATGAGCTATTCTTTTTGATTGACGACTGTTCCCCAAGCATCGTAATATTAGCAAAAACCTGATTGCCAAGTAAAATTAGTGATGCAGAAAGTTTACAATGTAAGAACCCCTACAAGTTTTACAGAGCTAGGCAGCTATGCAGGATGGCCCGAGTTTGGCGAACCTCGGAATTTCTCAGAGCTCTGATGACATAAACTTTATGAACTAATAGTACTAGAAAATCAAATCCAGCTATCAGCTAGCTCCGCGTTCCATTGGTTACGATGGAGCGTGGCGTCACGTGAAGGGTGGTCGACAATGCTAGGGTGGCATGCTCAAAGCTGCGGTGTGTTCTTTCATTTGTTTGCCGTTCCACTGAGTGCAGAATCTTTTACTAATGATAGTCCTTAGAGGTACGGGCTGTTTATCTTCATTTTTGAGCGTTGCCTGCGCGAATTCCTGCACCAAATATTCTTTCGAATATTTAGCACTTCGGCCTGCGAGATTAGCTCCGGCCGAGCATATTTCAACAGCTAATCGTCAAGGCCACGCGTAGTCTTCTTTCTTCTGGCAATATACCACTGTGAAAAGTTGTGGTTGTGCAACAACCAGCTAGATGCCATGGCGGTGTTTTTAAACAATGTGAACAAAGCAAGGGGCTTAATGGAACAAAGCGACAAGACGCAGTGTTAGCAATACGAAAGCGAAAGATCGCTACTGTAGCCGGGCCATATTCGTTCCTTCGTCAGCTTTTTTCTGTGCACCGATTGTAACCAGAAGTATTTCCAGCGGCTGTTCTCATCGACGGCACTGTACAACGCGCCGACGCGTAGGTGGTAACATTGACAAACTACTTGGAAAGAAAGGCTGCGTCATCATTTCACCATGGAGATTCATGTGACCTACATTTTTAACACGAAATTATTTTATGCCGGGTTCCGCGAAGGCGTCAACGACGTATTGCGGTCACGAATATGACGAGGGTAAAATGCCAGCTAAAGGATGACAAAGAAAAACTAGAAAAAGTTGCATGAGACGAATGACCTGGAAGTCGAACCCATGACCTCTCGGTCAGCGACGATAGGTGCTGGGCACCCTACCCAAGGCGCATGTACGAGGCTTCACAAATATACCCTATATATATCATACATTCTCCCTCGCACGGTGCGCTTGCTTGACGGGGATGGTGTCACCTTCTTGGAGCGGTGAAGTGAATGTCTCCATCGTGACGACTAACGCCCATGATCATGATGAAACCGCTGTGGTAGCTGAAGTTGTGAACATATATTCGGACACAGCAAATCGTGAATCCCGCGTAAAGATGACTATATTAAGCTCATAATCAACACTGGTACCCTATATGCATTTCTTCAAAACGTCGTGAGTTAAGGAGAGAACCAGCGCGATGTGCGCTTTCTAGTAATGGGTGACCGACGCCTCTGCTCCTGCATACACTACCACACTGCGCGTCAGCAACACGGGAGGCAGAGATCCGTAGCATGAGCCGCAAACGCGTGCGTCCCGCTGGCCTCTGTCTCACTCCACCAAGGCTCCACCAAGGCTATGTCTCGCTCCTTTCTACAACGCGTATTGCAGCAGTTTTATTAGTTGGTGCTTGCGCAATCGAAGTAGTCGGCGGCAGAGAAATCCCGTTGGTGCTTGTGGAAGCTGCACTACTCCGATAAACCGGCGCACGCTAACACGAAGTGAAAGGCGAAGAACGTAACTGCGTCTAGGGTGCATCGGCGACGCCAGCGCGGCCAGTGGTATCTAGACGCTTTAACCATGTATGACCTCGGATATCACGCTCAATCTCGGACTAAGCGCTAGTAAGTGTCGATCGTGACGTATTACTTCTTTTCACCTCTCACAGACGGCGGCACCGCCCCGCCTATAGACACCACCAACAGAGAGCACCCTGCGACAGAGAATGTGTGAAAGATATAAGGCGCGTTCGTGAAGCGTCCAGCTCTATCAAGGTAGCTTAGTAGGTTTAGCGTCGGGCGGTTACCGTCAGCGGCCGCAAGGTTGTTGGTTCGATTTTCTGCGGTGGACCTTTTTATTGGTATTTTTCTTTCTTACCCGACGTCCATTTTATCGACGTCATATCCGTAACGGATGTACTTGGTGGACCCCGGCATAAAACACTTTCGTGTTAAAAAACAGACACACACACACACTCGCCGTCGCTCGTCGCCGCCTTTGCCATTTTCTTCCGTTGACTGGTCATTGAAGTTTCCTAATTGCTCAGCTGTGTCGGCAGACGTGCCCGTGTGTGCGCGACTGTGATCTCGATGCTAGACGTGAACGGTATTTAGCGACGGCAGTGCTACATCCCGTACTGTGAGCGTGTTGGTTTCATTATGGTCTGGACACTCAAGCGAGCTTGCACTTTTGTGTATGTGTGTTCGGCCAGCACCTGGTTCGGCACAGTAGGCAATGCCAACGGTAAGTGGTGCTTCTAGCTGTGTTCTCAGTTTCGCGTCCTATCGTCGCTGAGGTGTGTAGTGCTGCACAGTGTGTCGCGTGGAAAGTACAATGAAAAGCAGAATAGAAAACCATTAGACGCACGTACGTGTGATGCCTTATGCGCGGATAAATAGCTTTCGTGAAGGCACAGCCTTCGCACGGCCAGTCTACCGAAGAGCGAGTACGCCTCAAAAAAGACAATTAGTGCTTAATGAAATCTTATATATATATATATATATATATATATATATATATATATATATATATATATATATATATATATATTTAAATAACTTGATATGGTGTAATCATGCACGTTTTGCAGGGTACTGCCCATACGGGCCATTGACCTAGACAAGCCGATTTGTGGCGTTTTATCTGCAAACGTCTCTTCTCTGCCTCGCATCAACACGACATAACGTTCAAAGTTCAGGTATCTAATTCTTCGTGCTTATTTTAACACATTTTGTAAAGTTCTTGTGGTGTTCGAAAATTTCGAATAGTAAAATGCTCGTGCGAATTGTATCAGATACCTAACTATCCTAATCGAATAATAGATGCTTCAAATATTGGCACACCCCCAGGTTTATGTAGCTTGTGGACAACACTTGTCATCATTGAATCTCATTTCAATAACTGTCGCACCAGATAACTGGTCGCTTTCTCTAAAACACCAATGCGTTCATGTCATGTCTGTTATGTAATATCCTCACACGTGCTTTATGATTATTGTTTTCGCGTGCTGGGGTTTTTATATTTACTGACAAACCCACCCCGTGTTGAATCTGAAATGCACCTTAGGCATGTTAATGTCGCTAGGTACAAGCTGCATTAGATAAAGAAGCGATAAATTCACCGTCTTACATGTGTCAAATTTCTGTATGCTTCATAGGCATCGGAAAAAATATCACGCGGTTAAACATGTTTTGTTGTTTCGTAATCCCATTTTCTATATGCTATACGTTTTCTTCCCGCACAAGTTTTTGAATGCTGGCGCCAGTGTTTTCAGATTTTCTCAATAGAGCTTACTTATACATGTAGCTATAGCTACATTTGTCTTTCAAACCTGATACAAAGTCTGCTTACAAGAATAAGTTGCCCAGGCTAAACACTTTTATGACCCACCCTACTGCCTTCGATACAAAAAAGATCAAACGTTGGTTGCAATTGGTTTTAACGACCCAAAGCGGCTCAGTGGGTGAAAGGCGCCCTAGACGAATAGCAGATGTCGTCGAATAAGCCATACCCTAACTACTTCCAAAGCGCTATCGTTTGCAAACGCGGCCTTAGACTTCAGTTCTATTCAACAAAAACAGCCTATTCGCCGATACACGTCGCCCAGCATTTCAATCGTGCCTCTTTGTAAAACGCTCCATAAAAAGAAAAAAATAAACTTGCGTTTGCTATACGAGCTTCCTGTTATACAGGTGGCGAGAGCAGAATACACAAACAACAGTGATTAAAAAACATATACACAAACACTTTTCTGTTTGGAATGCCGGCGACGCGACATATCTTTTTGCTCTTCCCGTAGAATGTCTGTTTCAGTTATGTGAAATGGCTTTGTCGGGGTGAATATTTTCGGATAGTGCACTGCGCATAGGTTTCTTAGAGCATTTTCTACACCAGCCCCCGATAGCATATAGGCTACAGTTGTAGAGAAGCTGCAAATTTAACATAAACAAATTCAGAAAGTACATGGAGCGCAATAAAAGTTTCTTAGGACACTTTCTCCACCAGGCCCCTGATGGCGTATCGGCTGCTGTCAGCTGCAAATTTACCTAAAGAGTATCCGGGCAATGTAAGCCGCGAAAGCGACTTTACGTGGCGCTAGAGAAGTGCCAGTGAAATTATTTGAGGTCGTAGGAAGACGATGGCCGAAATGCACACTTCGGAAATGTTCAGCATAAAAAGACGCGAAACAACTGCGTCATCGACATGTCGCACATGTCTGTTAAAGAGATGAGTTTTCTAAACGCCATGGTAGCAAGCCAAGATTTTATATGTTGTGACAGCACGGTAGTTCGCGCATGCGCAAGGTGGTAGCCGGCGGGTTTAGGCTAGCCTTTCAAGATAAGTTAGTCTTGAGAAATTTACATTTGTCTTAGGCAAAGGCTACCTCGTATATTTATATTCATTGCAGCAGGATTTTACGAATCGCGATAGGCGGATCTTCGGTCAACACATCAGGTATCTACTACAAATTATGCAGGAATGGGAACTGCGCTGTGATTTCTGTTATGTTTCGATGCCTTCGAAATAACTAAACCAATATAAAAAACTGGTACAGCAGCATACCTAATTTACAGTCGCGTATTTCTCAAAAGCAATGCTAGTCTTAGCTCACTTATAGACTCGACTTCATATGAAGGCACAGCACAAGTTCCTTCTATACCCTATCTCTTTCGATTGTACTTACAAACATTACGAACTTTACGTGTCATTGTGCATTGTGATGAAATGGTTGGTAATATTCCTCAATATTTTACTGCTGGGAATTGCGTTAGTGCTGATGCTGTGCTATTTCGCTCTTTGGTGTGTTCAAGAAAGAGCACACGTGCTGTGCGCGTTGCTGGGTCTCTTTATTGTTAGATTACCTGACAATGCTACTGTTTTAATTCCAACAAAACACTACAACCAACATTTATTATATCAATTGTTGAACAGATTTTTCATGCAAGACATTTTACAAAAGATGAAAAGGACATGGAGTTGGACAAAAAGAAATCCACACTGATCGAACATTGGTCCGCTCATTTTTATCAAAAGTAGCGTAATTGCATAATTAATTTGAAAATGAGTAGACCTGCACTAGGCAACAGGGGAGCACATGCAACTGGCTTTTTTCACTTTTATTTTTTATGTCTACTCGAGTCAACGTATTTATGCATTGTATGCGTAATCTTAAATATAGAACAAGCCAACCTGTGCAGTGATGTAGCAATATTATACGACCAAAAATAAAAAAGAAACGTTATTTTCCGAAGAGCAACGGTTTCAATGAGGCATACTTCAACAAAAAATATTAAGGGAGCTTCGGATTATTAGCGCCAAGCTCGAGGAAGTAGAGAGCTGGCGGCCTTCTTTGTACTTCTTATTTTTATCTTCCTCTCTTTCTTTATTTTTCTCTTATCTCTGTGTTTGGTATGTTTTTTGTCCGTGTTCATTTCTATTTCTTTCTTTCTTTATGCATTACTTTCTCTTTAACGCTCTTTCTTCCTCTTTCTCACATTTCTTTCTCTCTCTCTCTCTCTATGTCTCGCTTCCTCTCCTTTCTATTGCTTCGTCTCACTCTCTTTATTCGCGTCTCCTACTCTCTTTTTATTATCGTTTTTCTTCCCTTTCTCTCTATTTCACTTTCTTTCTATGTTGTGTAATACTCTCTTCCCACCTCCTTTCCCTCCTTCTCACCCTCACTTTCCTTTTCGACCCCCTTGCTATTCGATACTATACTATCCTATACAATTCTATGCTATGCTCTGCGCACGCTCTGCGACTGGTTACAACGCTCGCCTTCGGATCGAGGGTACGCAGGTGCGGGTCCCGCCTCGCCAAGAATTTTTTTCGCCACGAATTTTTCTCTTTCTCTTGCTTTCCACCTCGTTCTCTCTACCTTTATCTCTCTCTGTGCTCGTTCTCTCGCCCGTCAGAGTTATTCCATCCCGCGCCGGACAAATCGGCGCATGTGTTCTGGGAGCGAAGCAGAAGATAAAGAAGACGAAGATAGCGCAGGCCGGTGCATGATGACCATGGTTTCGTGTTCGCTCTGCATGGACTAAAGGTCGGATTAAACAGCTACGCTAATAATCAGATTTTTTAACAGCGAAGCTATTTAGCAAATCGTTCTTTGTCCAGCGAACCAAAAACTATCATCATCATAAACTGGTATGTGCCACAAAATTGGGTAACCACTGGTCCACTAAATATGAAGATGCATAGGCGTATCTACCGGGGGACAGGGGGGGGCGGCGCTAGCCCCCCCAATGAGAAAAGTGGAGAGGGGCGGAGACCCCCCCCCCAACTTTCGACACTGGTCACTGTCGGCTGCACACTGGGAAACCATGAACTGCGGCGAACTTTTACTTCTACGTTGCAATCACTTACTTATATAATGAAATTTGTCCTGCGCTTCTCCTGCGGAGAACGTCTTCCGTGTCTCACGATCACGCACTGTAGATTCTCTGCGGCGCAGGCCGCCTATGCAACGCTTTGCGCTACAGCATTGCAGAGAATGCTGAGTAAGGGCTCTTAACATTAGAGCACTCTGTCGTGATTCTATTCTGCTGTGCCTGGCCGGAAATTTGCATAATCGACGAATGCAAATATGGGAAGGAACCACTACACGTTTCATGGACCGATCAAATGCTCTTCCTCCTTCACGAAATTCATTTTTTTCATGGGAAAGTAATAGCGTCCCCGCTGCTCTATATCCAATTTGCTATGAGTCGATGAGTGTGCAGAACTGTGGAATGTTTATACGCGATAGCGTTAAGGAGCCCGTGTCGCAGAAATTCCGGCGTCGGCGTCGTTTGTTGTGAGCGAAAAATCATCATTGTTCGTGACCGCGAAATCGCCATGGATGCAAATAAAAATTGGCCGCCTATCTGCGTGCTTCGCTGCAAATGTCGTCTAAAGACGAAAGAAGAGGCGCTGCGTGAGATATGGACGCCATCTGGCAATACGTCGGGAAACATGAGTGCTGTGTTGCGGGCTGGTAGTCCCGGCACAGCCGCAGGCGAAGACCGGCGGTGACCAACGCGACCGGCGGGGACGCCAGCCAGCCAGAACACGCGGTTTGGCGCGAAGCGCTGAAGCAGAAGAAACGTCGGCACTCAACGAGTACTCTCCATACACTCTTTTATGTACACGTCGCCTGGGTAAAACAGGAATGCCAGAGCGGCGCCGCATGGCATTCGTACAGTGCAATACAGAACCAAAACCGAAACACAACAATGAGCTCGTGCAGAGGGCACGGAGACAAGTTTCAGCGCAGTCGCATTTTCAGCGCCCCTTAAGAAACTAGGGTCTTTAGAATTACGTATGTAAGCATTTTCTATTAAAGGAACACACCACCTAATACTTACCTAGTGATGTTGCGCCTCAGATATGCGTAATGTTTGCTTTTTGATCGACAATGTACACAAGTATGAACCTAGTCAGCCGTTCAAGATGGCTGGCCCTTGAACAAGTGGTTCAACTTTGGCCAAGTGGCTGAATCGAGTGACGTGCCGACAAACAGAGAGACAGACAGATAGACCAAAATTTCTCCGTTTAGGTATCCCAAGAAATAGTATTGTCTTTAATAAAAGATGATGTGCCCGAGGTGGAATCCAACCACGGCCTTCTGCGTGACAAAGGAGGTGTTCCACCAGAGAGCACGCCACTGCTTGAAACTGCACAGAAAGTAACATTCGTGCTTCACAAACATACGCGTCCCGTGTACAGGCGTCATCGTACGAGATGTTAACGCAATAAAACGTGGTCCAAGCGTACATTGCCACCGGGCCTCACAGCATGTGAATTGCATAACGAGTTGGTGGAGTAAAGCCCGCCGCCCATTACAAACCTTGCTGGGCACACACATTACTGCGCGTATTCCCAAACAAACACGTAATGGTTACATCGCCAACTTCGAAAAAGTATCAGGCGCGAAATTGTTGCTGGTTTAAAGCGCGCCACCCATTACAAAGGGCACACACATTAGTGCACGCATTCTCTTACACACACGTAGTGGGTACACTGTTGTCATAAATGTTGTGCTGAAGAGGGCGGAAACCTTTATCTTTACCACAAGTACGTCGCGCGCGCGCGCCCGTGCGTGCGTGCGTGTGTGTGTGTGTGTGTGTGTGTGTGTGTGTGTGCGTGCGTGCGTGCGTGCGTGTGTCTATGAGTGGCTGGCTGGTTGGGCGACTGAACATAATGACAAGCGAAATTGAGCACCATGATGATGGGGCCGGATAATCGCTATCGCGTTCAACCCCTAAAGGTGAAGCTTAAGCGTCGCCCAATATTTAGTTGGGTCGCATTTGGAGAGCTTAAGAATGTTTCTACTTGAGTTTCCGATCAATCTGCTTCGCCTTGCCAACAGTTTTATATTAACCTAAAAACGTTGGCCTTGCTTATCGTATGGTAGCTTGCAGCGGTCGCGGCGGCTTGGAACATGGCGAGGAATAAGGCAGTGGACTCGAGTACATTGGGAAGCCCAGCTTTCAAGCTTGTCCCGCGTCTTGATCTATCGGACCAGGGAAATGGTCAAGGTCGACGGTTTTCTGGACTAATAATTGTTGAGATTTAATGTCCCAAAACCGCGACATGTTAATGAGAAACCCCGTAGTGGAGGGCTCCGGAAATTTCGACCACGTGGGGTGTACCTAATTTAGGCACACGCTCCTCTAACATTTTCGCCTCTATCGAAAGTGCGGCCGCTGAGCCGGGATTCGATCGCGCGATCAGGGTTTTCTGTATTAAGGAGACTGAAGGGACAGCCGGGCTAGTTGATTTTGAGTCACCTCAAAATGACTTGCGCAAGGCCAAATACAACCGTGGCGGAGCATGACCGTGACGGAGCATGAGGTGGACCGTGACGCAGCATGAATCGGTGGAGCGGGAAGGAGGGCACATCGCGCGCCGTAGCCGCTGGGAGGGCGGCAGTGTCGGCGTATCGCGTGTAAAGTCCCTTAATATATAGAAAGTAGCGACACTCTCCTCCATATTCTCTCCAAAGTGTCCAACCCTCCTCTCCCAAGTGTCCAAACCTTATCTATATCCTCTCCCAAACGGCAACGTGCGGGCGCCGGCTCTATATAACCCGGCTTGCGCCACTTTCCTATAAAGAATGCTATGTCACGGTGATAACGCGCGCGTTTGCCGGGCGACGGCCCGTGAAGCGGGGAGGTGGAAGGCGGGAGAGGAGGGTGCTCGGCGTGGCGGCTCGGTTAAAAGAAAGACGGTACTTTCCCAAAAACATCCAGGGACTTTAATCGCGTGAGGTTGCCTCGCCGCGACGATGGCCCAGCGGTTACCAGCGGACGTCAGAGAAAGTGGCCCATACAAATCGATGACAACGTGCCCAAACGGCGAATCACGGCACGGTAGAGGTTGCAGACCTGCCGGCGACAAATGCGTCGAAGTTATGCGGCGCTGACAATCGATGCGGGAGCGAACGAACTTCTGCACGTAGTGGTACATCCCACGCCAAAAGTACCGTTGGCGAATGCGGTGGTAAGTTTTCGATACCCCAGAGTGCGCACACTGCAGATCAGAGTGGAACGACTCGCATATGTCAGAGCGCAGACTGCGGGGTATCACTAGTAGCCAGTGGTGGCCGTCGCCGTTGTAATTGCGTCGGTGGAGGAGGTCGTCGCGAACGGTGAATTGACGGGCTTGACGACGCAATGCGCTAGTGGTTGGTATTGCCGATGGATCAGTCAGCGAGTCTATTAGTGAGGCAATCCATTGATCATTGCGCTGTTCGGCAGCTATGGTCTCAATATGGATGGAAGAAACGGCAACGTGAGACACTGAGCTGTGGGCATTGTAGTCAGGCAAGGGAGAGCGCGACAGGGAGTCGGCGTCAGCAGGCTGGCATTCGTTGCGGTACAGCACGCGGATGTCGTAGTCTTGCAGGCGGAGTCCCCAGCGGGCGACACGGCCTGAGGGATCCTTCAACGACGACAACCAGCACAGCGCATGATGATCGGTGACGACATCAAATGGGCAACCATACAATTAAGGTCGGAACTTCGTAAGGGCCCAGATGATTGCGAGGCATTCTTTCTCCGTGGCGGTGTAATTGGTCTCGGCTTTAGTAAGCGTACGACTTGCATATGCCACGACATATTCCGGGAAGCCAGGTTTGCGCTGCGCAAGGACAGCGCTGAGGCCAACACCGCTGGCGTCCGTGTGTACCTCTGTAGGGGCCGTACGGTCGTAGTGGCGTTGTATGGGAGGAGACGTCCACAAACGACGGAGCTGTGCGAAAGCGTCATCGCACTCTGACTACCACAAATTGAGGGGCCCGTTGCTGCCGAGGCGCCGAAAGTAGCAGCATGGTCCTACGAAACTGCGCAGCTCTTTGACGGACGTAGGTTTGGGGAACTTTGTCGCGGCCCGGAGCATGGCTGGATCGGGTGGAATTCCGTCCTTGGATACGACGTAGCCTAGTATTGTCAGCTGCCGTGCTGCAAATCAGCACTTCTTTAGATTCAGTTGTAGCCCGGCGTCGCTCAAACACGTCAAAACATGCCGCAGGCGTTGACGACGCGTGGAGAAGTGCGGGGCGCAAACGACGACGTCGTCGAGGTAGCACAGGCACGTGTGCCATATCAGGTTGCGCAGAACGGTATCCATCACGCGCTCAAAGGTCGCGGGCGCATTACACAGCCCAAACGGCATGACGTTGAGTACAAGCCATCAGGCGTGACAAACGCTGTGTTCGGTCGAGCGTCATCAACCATATGTACTTGCCAGTACCCTGAGCGCAAATCGAGAGATGAAAAGAATTCTGCTCCTTGCAGGCTATCAATCGCGTCGTATATTCGCGGTAGTGGATACACGTCCTTACGAATGATCTTGTATAGTCGTCGGTAGTCCACACAGAACCGCACAGAACCGTCCTTCTTCGCCACAAGAACAACAGGAGACGCCCAGGGGCTGTTAGAGGGTCGAATAACATCGCGTCGAAGCATGTCGTCAACTTGTTGGTTGATTACACGGCGTTCTGTGGGACTTACGCGATGCGGACGTTGCCGCAGTGGTGGTTCGGCGACAGTATCGATGCGATGCGACAGCAGACGTGTGGCCGAGAGAAGTTTTCGCGATATCGAACGAAGAACGAAATTCTTCCAACAGGCATAGAAGCTGGGAACGCTCCACCGACATAACGTTGTCAGTAATCGAGGAACCAAATAAACCAGCGGGTGATGAATCAGATGTGGAAACAGCACTGAGCGTACGGGAGCTGGCGCAGTGCGTGTCACCCGTTGCGTCCATAACTTGTGCGTCTTCCAGGGCTTCCGCTTTTCCGAGACATTCCCCACTCACCAACGTATCATTGCACAGGGATGGGTTCGTAACAAAAATATCAGTCTCGCCCTGATTGACTTCCACGGTCGCAAACGGCACCAGCAATCCTTTCCTAGTGAAAACGCGATCAGATGGAGAAAGGAGTGCAACGGTGTCGGAGAGACTGGTTCAATAGACAGACACAGCCATTGACGAGTTTGCAGGAACTGTGGTGTCGTCTTTGACGAGTACCTTTGTCGCAGCCGATGGTTTTTCCGCCAGCGCCAAATCTGATAATCTGAGAAGTTTGATAGCGTCGCAGCTTTGCCTCTTCGAGTGCGACGACTAGTTTTCCTGGTCTCGTGCTACTGGACGAGACTGCATCGGTGACAGTAAGCGGCGTCGCGGGGATGGTGAACGGCGCGTAGATGGAGCTGGGCGTGATGTCGGTGACATAGGCGGTGACGTGTCATAAGACGGGCGGCTGGACTGGCTGGTGACGGTTGATCCGACTCGAGACGGCTTCACGCGATTGCAATAGCAAGCGACTTGACCGGCGCAACCGCACACAAAGCAGATGGGGTGGTTATCGAACGTGCGCCATCGGCTTGCCGGGCTAGGTCCCATCCATGTCGCAGGACGCTGCTGATATGACTGCATGGTGGGCTGCAGTCATATGAATGTCGCCGTACGCAGCCGGCACACTCGCTTCGAAGGCCTGAGGCCTGGCGACGGCTCCGGCGTAAGTAAGTGGGGAAAACACAGGGATCGCTAGGGGCAGCACTGCCTACAACTTGCGCGTAATGGAGCGGCGCAGTCGCTGGATGGGGCTAGTGGTATTCCGGCATAACCTCCGCGATTTCCTGCTCAATAGCCCGGCGTATGGGGAGGCAGCAGTGTGGTCGACGGCTGTTCAACATGCTGCAAGTGAGAGAAGGCTAGTAGAGAGAACTGGCGGGCAATTTCCTCGCGTACGAATGACTTGATTTCGGCGAGCAAGACGGAGTGGTCCGAAATAGCAGACAAGCCAACGAGATGGGCGTCGCGTGATGGAGGTCGACGCGTCATCAGCCGCTGCGATTGCAGCTCCCCGTAGCTTTGGCACAGTGTGATGT
Source organism: Rhipicephalus sanguineus (assembly GCF_013339695.2). NCBI lineage: Eukaryota > Metazoa > Arthropoda > Arachnida > Ixodida > Ixodidae > Rhipicephalus > Rhipicephalus sanguineus. The sequence continues at coordinate 118,725,034 of NC_051184.2, forward strand.
CCTCTGCCACAGTGCGAGGGTTTTTGGCGAGCAACATGGTGAAGTCATCGTCGTCGATGCCTTTCATAATGTTCCGGATCTGGTCAGACTCAGCCATGGTCGCGTTGGCTTTCTTGCGCAAGTGTAGGACGTCTACGATGTAACTAGTGACAGACTCGTCCGACTGCTGAGATCGTTCAGGCAAACACTGTTCGGCTTGCACCTTACGGACGGGAGGGCGGCCGAACACGTCGATGATGGCGGTCTTGAAAGCGGACCACGTAGGGAAATCGGATGCGTGGTTGTTGTACCGTAGCCTTGCGACACCCGCGAGGTAGAAAACCAGGTTGCTTAGTTCGCCTACCTCGTCCCATTTACTTGGTACGCTCACACGCTCGTAAACCGCTAGCCAGTCCTCGACGTCGGTGCTATCGGCGCCGGTGAAGACAGGAGGGTCACGGATGCGGTGGAAGAAACCTTTGCTGGGAGGCGTCTTCAGGCATGGTAGATGGCACGGCACGGGATCGACGCTCCAAGGGAATCGAATGCGGACCGTAGTTGTTTCAAGGGCACACCGCTCTGCACCAAATTGTAAAGACGTTTATTGGCGGGCACTCGGCGACGATGCAAGACAGCGACAGTCAATGCGGGGGCCGACTCTCTGCACGAGCTGCGTTCTCATCGAAAGGAGCCGAAGAGGGTGACCCACTAGAAGGTGCTGGAGAGGACGATCTATTGCAGATTTCCAAAGCTTTGCTACAGTGCATCAAAACCCAGGAGTGTTAGTCACCGCCAATCGCAGCCATAGCGGCGAGTGTGGAACACTCTTTTTCTGCCTGTTGGCGTCGGTCCCTGCCAGCGGCAAGTTCTCTTTTCGTGCACTTTACTTCCTTCCCATTTATATACTAATTACAACAAATACCCTATACCCTCGTTGCCATTATTGTCTGTTAGTACTCATTAATATTGTGTCAAACAAAGAAAAATGTGGCCTTATAAGTAATCTTCTTTCCTATATATATATATATATATATATATATATATATATATATATATATATATATATATATATATATATATATATATATATGGTGCAATCATGCACGTTTTTGCAGCGTACTGCCCATAGGGGACATTAACCTAGTCAACCCGATTTTTTGGTTTTTATCTGCAAAGCTCGCTTCTATACCTCGCATTAACACGACGTAACGTTCAAAGTTCAGGTATATCATTTTTTGTGCTTATTTTAACGTATTTTATGAGGTTGTTGTGGCATTAGAAAATTTCGAATAGTAAAATGGCCGTGCAAATTGCATCGGATACCCAACTATACTAATCGAATATGCGATGTTTCAAATATTGGCACACCCTAAGTTTCTTGTAGCTTGCGGATAACATTTATCACCATTGAATCTAATTTCATTCACTGTCTCAGCAGTTAACTGGTCCCTTTCGGTAAAACTCCGATGCGCCCATGTCATGTCTGATAGCGATATCCTCACACGTGCTTTGCGATTCTTGTGTTCGCGTGCTGGGGTTATTATATTTATTTACAAACCCACTCCGTGGCGAATATGAAATGCACCTTGGGCATGTTAATGCCGCTAGGTACAAGGTCCATTAGAGAAAGAATCGAGAAATTCACCGTCTTACATGTGTCAAATTTCTGTGTGCTTTATAGGTATCGGAAAAAATTTTACGCGGTTAAACATGTTTTGTTGTTTCGGAATCCCATTTTCTATATGCTCTATGTTTTCTTCCCGCACAAGTTTTTCAATGCTGGCGCCAGTGTTTTCAGATTTTCTCAAAAGCGCTTAGTTATACATGTAGCTATAGCCACATTTATCTTTTAACCTTGATACAATGCCTGTTTACAAGATTGAACTGCCCACGCTAAATAGCCCACCCTACTGCCTTCGATACAAAAGATCAAACGTTGGTTGCAATAGGTCTTAACGACCCAAAGCGCTTCAGTGGATGAAAGGCGTCCTAGACGAATAGGAGATGTCGTCGAATAAGCAATACCCCAACTACTTCCAAAGCGCTATCATTGCCAAACGCGGCCTGCGACTTCAGTTCTGTTCAATGAACACCACCCCTGCGATACACGTCGCCCAGAATTTCAATCGTGTCTTTGTAAAACGCTCTGCAAAAAAAGAGAGAGAAAAAAAAACATGCGTTTGCTATACGAGCTTCCTGTTGCACTGGTTGCGAGAGCAGAGTACACAATAAACAGTGATTGAAAAACATATACACAAATACTTTTCTTTTGGGAACGCCGGCGACGCAATATATATATATGTGTTTTTTCCGTAGAATGTCTGTTTTGGTTACGCTAGAATGGCTTTGTCGGCATTTTCTCCACCAGCCCCCGATGGCTACCGTTGTAGAGAGGTTGCAAAATTTACGTAAACGAAATCAGAAAGTGCACGGAGCACAATATAAGTTTCTTAGGGCACTTTCTCCACCAAGCCTCGGTTGGCGTATCGGCTGCTGTTGTGAAGAAGTTGCAAAATTTACGTAAACAGTATCCGGGCAATATCAACCGGGAAAGCGACTTTACCTAGGACTAGGGAAGTGCCAGCTAAACTATTTGAGGTCGTGGGAAGACGATGGTCCAAAGGCAAATTTTGGAAGCGTTCTGCATAAAGAGACGCGAAACAACTGCGTCAGCGACACGTCGTCGCACCTGTCTGTTAAAGACATGAGTTTTCTGAACGCCATAGTAGCTAGCCAAGATTTCATATGTAGCCACGCATGGTTGTTGCCGCATGCGCAAGGTGGTAACCGGAGGGTTTAAATTAAGTTAGCCTTTCAAGATAAGTGAATCTTGGGAAATTTACATTACTCTTGGGCAACGGCAACCTTGTAGATTAATAGGCATTGCTCAACGATTTTACGCATCCTGGTAGGTGGACCTGCGGCCAACACATCAGGTGTCTTCTAGGAATTATACATGACAGGGAACTGCGCTGTGCTTTGCTTTGTGTTTCGATGCCTTCGGAATAACTAAAGCAATATAAGAAAACTGGTACAGTAGCATACCTAATTTATATTCGCGTATTTCGCAAAAGCAATGCTATTCTTAGCTCACTAATAGACTCGCTTTCATATGAAGGCACAGAACAAGTTCCTTCTATACCCTATCTCTTTGGATTGTACTTACAAACATTACGATGTTTACATGTCATTGTGCTTTGTGATGAAGTTATTGGTATTATTTCTCAGTATTTTACCGCTGCGAATTGTCTTAGTGCTCATGCTGTGCTGCATACGTTGCTCTTTCATGCTTTCAATAAAGAGCATACGTGCCGTGCGTGTTGCGGGATCTGTTTAGCTTTATATTTCCTTACAATGCTACTCTTTTCATTCCTAACAAAACATTACAACCAACATTTATTTTATCAGTTGTAGTATAATATATTTCATGTATCGAGACAAAACAGAAAACTTGTGCATGTAAATGAATTGCTGGAGCACTGACCTAGAAAGACTAATGCTTGCGTTTTACCAAACAGGTTGAACAGTTGATTCTTGCAAAACGTTGTAGAAAAGATAAAAACGGCATGATAAAAACGGTTAAAGTGCATATTAAAAGGGTTTACAGCCCAATCACGGTAGTTCCGAAGGAAAGGCGTAGAAGCGAGGAACGGAAAGCAAAGAGCGACGACACGAGCGCTATCTACCAACTGGTTTATTGTTAACGACACACACGTACATATATATATACACAGAGGTAAAAACTTTTATCAAGCAGACGTATGTAACGTGACACATTTCGGTGGCATGTCCGATAAAACTAAGGTACAATGATAACTATTAAGAAACTAAACCTTATCCAAAAGCGGAAAACATTTTTCATGCAAGGCCACCGAAGGCTCAACAGCGAAGTTCAACACTGATCGAACATCGGTGCGTTCATTTTTATCAATGGTAGTGTAATTGCATAAAAAGCCAGAGTTTCGCCTCAGGGGCGAAGCAATGAATGTTATAGCAAGAAATTGGAATGTCACAGGAAGAACGGCAAGCAGCTAGAAAATTGCTGCGCGCTGTTCAAGCACAAAGGACACAGGAAAAGAAAACACACAAGGCGAGTGCGAACTTACAACCGTCACAGCTCGACACTTGCAGTGCGCTGCTCAAACAACAAAGAAGGCACGAAAAGAACGCACAGGTATACATAGGACGAGCGCGAACTGTCACAGTTGTTACTTCTACTAACTTCTACTTTGGCTGACCTAGCTAGCAGATAACTCATTTCGCAAACCCGGCCCTTGCAGCGAGCAATGTGACCTTCGTGTGGTCTGCAGCTTGAACGCAAACTTTGCGGTGAAAGCACAAGAAGTACAAAAGTCCCCGTTAAGAGATAATCGCGCCAGCCCGGTTGACCACGACCTGTATGTCAAAGTACAAATCGAAGGCTCAAATCCCAACTCCGGCGAAACGCTAGACAGTTTTAGAATTGGGGACTCAAGAAGGTTGCGAGCCGCCAGGACGCATGCGCAGAACGCAAGCCACTCTCGGACTCTTGCGCTCGCGTTGCCCCAAGACCCTGCAGCGCCTTCCTTTGGGCGGCAAACACAACCGCAGAGCGCACGACCTCACGAAAAGAAAATAAAGACGACGCTCGGCAGTGGCACGTGAAGCCACCGCACGCGTTCCCTGCGGGCGTCGATTGTGGTCACTAAGATAAATCTTCGTTTGGCTCTAGTTGGTAAATATCCCTTAGGCTAAAATTACAGCGCAAAGGCGCTTTTTTGTCTTTCTTACTTCTTCTTTACTTCTTTGTCCAGAGCTATTGTTGTGTGCGCATGTGCGGTAAGTTTGCCTTGGGCTTATGTATGCATTGGCGTATGAAATAATAAAGTAGTTCATATTCAGCGCTTGTGTCGCACGTTTATTTTCTTCGTGAGTGAGGACACTGAAGCCACAGATATTGGAGGACACTGAAGCCACAGATATTCATTAAATCCCATACAGGGTGCCAATCCATAGAACAACCAGGTTCTTACAGCATAGTCAATACTAAAATTAGCGAGAAAGTTTGACACAGGAGCACTAATTAAACGGACCACACAAAGAACACAATATCACAAAGAAGTGAATATAAAGAAGCGCATCCCACGTACTCTGGTGTCAGCCAACCGCTCTGTGATAAAAACGCACCTCCGCGCCGCGAACAAAGTGTAAAAAGCGCGAACTTTTCCATACATTTCTAAATCGATACCTCTATCTTGCTCAATCTTTCAAAACCATTTTTTTCGCTAAAATGACCGAATTTCGGTACTCTCGATGACAGTATCAAGAATAACCTCTCCCAAATAGCTTGTTAATTTTATAAGATAATATTGCTGGTTATTACAGTCGCATTTCAAATTGTGCTTATCGTCCTACTTCCCGCATATTAGGCGCTTCCAGTTTGTATGCTTCTGGCCGCTCCATAGGAAAAGTGTAACTGTATTCTACTTTGCAAAACAGGCTTTGGGGCAGATTGGCGTTGTACCTTTCTTTCTTAATTTTCTGCGCCCGCTCTGTCATGAAACTTTTCGTAACCGACATTTTTCATAATAGTTATTGCGTGAGCATGTATAGTTTCCAAACGTACAGCCTCGAGCACAAATAAAAAAAAAATTACTCCCACTTAACAAAACAAATTATCAATAAAAGGTACGAACATAACGCCACCTATACCGATTTCATCTTCAGCATATACTGACAGGAATTAGGCAATGTCGACCATTCTACTCAACGCACAGGTCCTTGCAAACGTCCGGCAGGAGGTCACGGATGGTGTTGCCGCCGAGGCGTCACGATGTGTGCACCAGGATTCGAGGAATTTTCTTTTTCCCTCTTTTGTTCACGGGCCAGCGTCGAGCATGGTCCCAGTCCAAACTATGTCCCGTCTTCGAGCACTGTTCATCAGAGAGAGATACTGAGAAATGTTTTATTCACAGAGACGCTCTACTTGAAGGTTAACATTTTGACAGTTTTAACTTTCTGATCGGGGAGATAAACTGAGATTTTACTCTGCCTCCAAACCTCCCCCCCCCAAAAAAAAAAAAACTACATACACGGCCTTGGCAGCGGGCCGGAAAAGAGAAAAGTAAAAGCCACAGCGCAATTGTACCTTCCCCCTCAGCAACACGGAAAAGACTGCTAATTTCTCAAGAAGGTGCCTTCTCTCCTTCAGTTTCTTTCATATATCATTTCCTTCCCCTCGCCGCAACGACGCTGAGCCGTGCTCTCCAATGCGTTGCAGAAATAACCGTTTTTTTTAATCCTCAAACCATTACTACTACAAGAACCGCAAACATGGAAGGGGGGTCGACAGACAATAACCCCTTTCCGACGAAACTTCAAGCGCCCCACAACCCGTTATTGTGCCACGCGACCCCTTCCTTCCTTTTGCATTCCGCGTCACCCCCAAACTGGTCTCGTCACCCCTCTTTCCCTTTCTTGTTATGGACGGACCACATTCTCCGAAGTGTCAATTACATTTCTATATTGATATCTCAGACACCACTTATCATATCAAATATTTTTTTCACCAAAATGAGCACGTATATGCGTTCTAAAAATCTGTACGAAACACCTTTCTCTAGCTCAATTCGCTAAATATATAAAAAATTAATACTGATTCCAGTTTTTCACGTTCTATTAGCTCAGTTTACATGACAGATCAAGATTATGAACTCGTGATGTTATACCTCAGCCTGGTGTATAATAATACCGAAAGGGGACAAAAATGACCCTTCATTTACACTAACAAGGATAACACTTAATTACTCTTAATTGAATTACCCACAACTATGATGTTTTCCATCTATGCATGTCTCCGCGCTCCAAGTATTACAGTGCTGTGTTTAAAGTTCCAGCAGTTATCGATATTTTTAAAAAAACCTGGTCCAAACAACGCGTTTTCGAAATTTCCGCGGGATTTTTTACTGCCATCCTGTAATGCCAACCTAGTCTTGGTAACCTCTTTGGTTATCAACATAACAGTACCCAATTTTAGCACTTTTCGACAAAAATGACGCAGATAATTCAACAAGAGCTCACTCACCAGGTTTGCGCCGCACCCACGACCTTCCGCTTGTTCGCCACTCGCGAGATCACACTGTCGTGTGCTGCAAAGCACCATCACGCGATTAGGGTCCCGCAACATGCTGCTGTCGATGGCATGACAACCTTCGTGGACGCTTATAGTCGCTTGTAAGTCCGCAAGGTGCACGGAACGATTTCCCTTTTCCGAACGTGGCCGAAGGCTTCGCACAATCCTCGCTGCACTTCGATTCGGGTGGCTTGGATTTCAATAACTCAAATGACACTAGGTTTCCAAATGATACAAGAACTTTATTTAAATACTGACAACTGTTAGAGAGCTAAAAAGGATCCTTCATCTATCGTTCCTCTTCACTCTTCTGCCACCGTCTTCCCCCGCGCCGGCCACCCTCTCTCCATCTCCCCTTGTCAGCTGCACCATCTGATCCAGGAAAGCCTGGTCATCATCCCGTTCCCAGAACATATACACAGGGGTGCCAATCACCCGACCTCTACCGTGGGAAAGCAAGTGTTGGTCAGAGGCCCCGCGACGTTTCAAGGGAAAGCGTAGATCTTTAACAGTGGAACGTAGGGACCGGCCGGCCGGCTAGGCTGCCTACGGCACCCCTCCAGCAGCCAATAGAAAGCCGCTGAGCGATGCGCCGGAGTATTTGCGGCATGAGCACCGGAGTATAATCAGGGAATGGGCGCCCTTTTCCTCTCTCCATCGCCTGCGGGAGGAGAACGGTGCTGTATGAACGTATATACTCCGGTACATTCTGATGTGTTCTAGTTGGGGAGAGGTCACCGGAGTTAGGCGGGAGCATCATACCCCAAGACTTCCCAGCTGGATACATTTTCGTTTACAGTGCACCGTTTGAAGACGAAAGCCCGTAATATTGAAGTTGTGGATGCCGCCAAAAGCACTAAATCTTGATACTACATTGAAAGTGGCAAAGCATGCTGACTGCTTGTGCTTGAAAGCACAACATTTTCGTCAAAGGAAACGCTCGAAGGCATTAAGTGCACCCCACACAAAGCTTTTGTCTACCTTCAAATAGGCTGTGTGTCACGCAAATTAGGTTCGTAAAATGGAATAGGTGGGCATCACACTATAAAATACACGTAGTTAGTGTACTTACTCGTGCATTTTCAGTCGGCTTCTAGATTTTATGCTTCAATTGCAATTTTTTACTCGCGGCGAAGCTGAAAACACCGCACAGGCACTAATCCCTTGCAGGGTCGTGATCCTCGCAGACAGCGCTAAGTATTATTCTCCTGATGCGCTGCTTGCTTTGGCATCTAAAGACGATGCACTGGTGCCCAGACGAGTTCTTGTACACGGAAGCGGCGTGAACAGGTAATTTTCGCACTTTAAAGCATGTGAACTGCAGCTCGCTTTGATTACATAGCGCAACCCATGCGCGCCTTGGCATCCTGGCGTCTGGGTGCGAGAGTGTCCGCTCGGCTTGCCAGCAGCCCGGGTGCGAGACGGGCGTGCTCTGGTGTGTACTATCCTATGCAATGATATGCTATGCTCTGCTCACGCGCCTGATAGCCGACTGGTTACAACGCCCGCTTTCGGATCGCGGGTACGCAGGTTCGGATCCCGACTCACCAAGAAATTTTTTCGCCACGAATTTCTCACTTTCTCTTTCTTTCTATCTCTTTCTCTCTTCCTTTATCTCTCTCTGTGCTCGTTCTCACGTCCATCAGAGTTATTCTATCCCGCACCGGACAAATTGGCGCATGTCTTTAGGGTGTGATAGATAGATAGATAGATAGATAGATAGATAGATAGATAGATAGATAGATAGATAGATAGATAGATAGATAGATAGATAGATAGATAGATAGATAGATAGATAGATAGATAGATAGATAAAAACACTAAAATTGCCTTGGGTTCGCGAAGAATCGCTTCGCACTTAAAGTGGGTAATTATTGTTGAGGCGTTCCGCATTAACGCGAGAGCGTTAAGGAGCTTCTTTCCCAAAAAGTCCGGCATCGGCGTCGTTGGTTGTGAGCGAAAGTTGTCCCTGACTGAAAAATCGAGAAAGATGCAAATTATTAAGTAACAAAGAACTTCGGGGTCGAGTTAGAATCAAACCCAGGCCGTCTGCGTTACAAGCATGATGTTCTACCACAGAGGCACGCATTCCTTGAAAATGTACTGAAAAAAAAGAACACTATATGAATGTAATATAGCGGGTGTACTCTCCTTCAGGTGCGTGGCAGAAGCGTAGAATCGTGCCAGGCGTCAAAACATGTTAATTGCGCGACATGCGGGTGTTTTATAGACCCACCTATTATAAAGCGCTCACGTATACAGGGTATGTCGGAAAAGTAATGTCAGTGAGTCGAGTAAAAAGCATGTATTGATCAAATCAGCACAACACACAAAGGTTTCAAGATAGACTCCTCCTGGGACGATAAATCGCTTCGAGTGAGATTTGCAGGCATCGAAGGCGTCATGATAGGTCTTCTCCGGAATGTCCTATAAAGCTTTGGTGTAAGCCTCTTTCACTTGGTCAAGTGTTCCGAAATGATGGCCTTTCATGAAGGTTTTCAAGTGCGGAAACAAAAGGAAGTCTGAAGAAGCCACGTTAGGACTGTAGGGCAGCTCGGGTACCCTTGGCACCTTGGAATTGACAAGGAAGCGGGTCAAGAGGAAGGCGGCGTGGACTGGGTTTGTCATCGATGATGATTGTAAACGGCCATCCATAGCGGTCCTCATCGCTGACCTCTCTACATCCATCTTAAAAGGTCTTACACCACCAGCACACTTGACGTTATGACTCACAATTATCAACAAAGCTATTTATTATTTGCAGTTTCACACAAAACTTTATGGCAATCGTTTGTTCCAACGAGCGCTGCATTGTGGCTTGAACGGGAAATGAAAACAAGTTTCAGTGTCTCCTCTCTGTCCAGATGGTAGCACACGACAGTGCGACTGCGCATGCGTAAGCTAACTTCCCCCTCCGCCAATAACAACCGGCCCTAGCGTGTTGTCAGGCATAGACGCTTTACAATATAATCAATGACATTACTTTTCGGACAAAGCCTGTATTTAACCATCATCAGCTGCAAAAGCATCCACAACGTGAGCAGCTGCGTGAGTTCACGTGCTTCCTTACGGACGCGTAGTATACCCTTCGCTGATTCGCAAAAGGAATAATTATGGCGTAGTGGGCATTTCAGAACTGTGCTTGCAGTCGGCATTCTAGGATAGTTTAAAACAGCCAAGGTTACGCGCACAGTCAGTCATTCGTTTCCTTACGGTGAGGCAGAACTACGCGGCAAATTAAGAAAGCCGATGAAATAGACAAGACCAAAGAAAATTTTGGGATGCGCCAGTTTTAGTTCTGTCGGATAACGAAATAAGAACTTTCTTGAATCATCGCTTAGACGTAGCTGAGTGCTGACAGGGATGACACGTGCCTATTCTCCACTGTACCCTTACATGTTCTTGCCGCTATCTTATTACCAACATATTGTTATCATATGAATAACATATTTGATCACCAATAAAACGTTTAGTTGCAAGGTAGCGCTGTGTATGCGTCATTCTTCGTTGTCCCTGTAGTGTTGCGCTATGCGTGTGAATTATCGGTCCTAACCCAGAAACGTGCCTTTTCAGCCCCGCTACCAACGAAAATCGCATGAGAGGATCACTTCGTCAACATTGCCGTCGCGCAGTCGAGTGGGTGCCATCACAACTGCCTCAGGATGTGAACAGATTGCCTCCACCAAGAACTACATGTGTTACTATTTCTATGTGGTGCCAATGAGCGCTATGAACCGCGCCTCTGCATATATTTTTTTATCTTAACCTCCGTTTTGAGGTCATTCTGCTCGTATAGACGCTCATATAGCGAGCGCATGTTTTCTTCGAGCACCCTTTTACAAAGAGACACGATCGAAAATCTGATCGAGGTGTATCGGACACTGTCCAGTGAATAGAACGCAAGTAGCAATGCGCGTCTTGAAACAGTAGATATGTGCAAGCATCTTTCATCCACTTAGTCGCTTTGGGTCGTTAAACCATATGCAAACCAACTATGCCCTTTGTCTCCAAAGCAATAGGGTGGGTCATAAAAATATTTATCCTCGGCGATTTCATCTTGTAAACATGCTTTGTATAAGGTTTGAAAGACATATGCGCGTATAACTACTCCTATATTCAAACTCTTCTCAGAACGACTCAAAGCATGGCGCCAACGTTCTCAGACTTATAACTGAAGCCCACATAGTTTATAGAGAATGGGGCTTCGAAACAACAAAGCATGTTTTCCAGTTTCGTACCTTTCACGAAACATACGAAACAGATAGGAATTGCGAAGGAAGTCAATTCGTCGCTTCTCTTCTTGCGACACTAAATTATCTGCGGTGCTCTTCTAATTCACCATGGAGTGTGGTACATGTTTCGCATCGGGAAAATGCGCCTGGAGAAATGGTGTGTGGTACTGTTATGCATTAATAGAGCTCCTACGGTTAAAATATTTCCTTGCCATCTATTCCCGTCAAATATGTTCTTCCTCGTTATCTTTATTTCCTGACTTTATGGCTCACGGAAAAGTACCACACGTTGCATGAATCGAAGTACCGTGGCTCGAAAGCTATATTGCAATTAAGCAATCAAATACTCTGACCTTGAAGTAGCCATTTGTGGCTGGTGGCTTGACACACGAGAACTAAGACTGGATATTCCACGAAAATAATAATAACTGAGCTGACATGTATGCATTCTCTAAACATGTCACGATTTAAGCTGGATAAATTATTTAGTTTCCATTCAGCTTCTTTTAGCAGTGCAAAATTTTCAAATGCATGCGGTTACGGAAAGTGTCATCCAGTATTTCGAATACCACTCTGCACCAGTCCCACTCTTTGGCCGAGTGCTCGTAGATCTGTGGGATCATCGACGTTGTGCACTGTAAAGCAGAGGAAAGTGGTCGCACAAGAAACCATCTTGTAGACAAACAGCTGGGCCATAACTCTTTCTGCTTAACCGGAAGTGTCTTCCTGAAAAGTATAATAAATAAAGAAGTAGAAATCCATTAGGCTTTCCCATCCCCGTTATGAATGTTCTACTAAACACACTTGTTTTACTTCTTTTCCTCTTTATTTTTCAAAAGTTTTTTAAACAGCACAAAATAAATAGGAAAGTAAGATTCTGCTTGATAAGTTACCTTCTGAGCTTTGCAGTTAGGGTGCAGCGCACTGTTATTCTTATTATATGTTGAAAATTATGGTACTGAAAAACGCTGCAAGTTAGTTCACGTTATTTTCCACGTCTTGAGCACATCTGCAAATAACGAGGTACGACGGCTAGTTCACAGTGTTTACTATATTTTCATCACATGTAGGATCACAAAAACTTCAGTCGCCCATCCTAGAAACTTACTGAGAGTTCTATCAAATAAATAATTAAAACGAGGCCAGATGTGACAAAAGACAGGTGCACTTAACTCCCCTGGTTGTAAGAGGATAGCTAGGTCGGCTAAATGGTATCCCATCATATATATATACATACATATATTACACACACACACACACATATATATATATATATATATATATATATACACACACACATATATATATATATATATATATATATATATATATATATATATATATATATATATATATATATATATTGTAGAGGAACAACACAGAGACAGCACCCTTGCTGCGGGCAGGCTGTTCTATTCTCCTCGTCTTTCTCGTCTTCCCGCCCGCCTAGCGCGCGCCCTTGCAATAGCGGCGCTATCTTCCTTACACTCGGCCACGCTGCGGCACTGCATGGCGATCCAGCTGCGGAATTGTTTCTGGCGGGCGGAATTGACTGTTCCTTGTTGGTCTTTGCAGGTTTCGGTCCTTGTGCGACTGTGTTCGGTGAAATGCAGGTATTTCAGGCGGGCGGCACTGGCTATTGCGGGAAGGCCGCAGCTGCCGCTTCGCACGTCATATTTTCGAGTGCACTGCAAGGGATTCACAAAGAACGGTGGGCGACCGAATCGATGTGCTGTGGCCGAAGACAGACCGTGTGCTCTGTAGTCGCACACGTCTGCGCAGGCTTGAAGAAGTGCGTCCGCTTCGCGTCGATGCACTCCCATCACGCGCGCGAGGCGGAATGTACGGCGCTGCCATATCAGGGGCGTCCATTGTTGTAGGGCTCCGCAATAAGGTCAGGTTTATGGGCCCCACTAGTTGTGGTTTTGTCTCATGTAGGGGAGTAGAATGCAGGGGCAATTCTTCGATGTTTTTAGTCGCGTTAGTCGCATTAGATTCCTGGATCTCAACCAGCACACGGTGACTATCCGCGCATTCGGGCGGTGACTGCTCTCGGATTTGCGGTAGCTGTCCCGGTGGGCCTGAGGGAATGTTGATGGTTGTGGTGGGCTTGCCCGGTTTCTTGACTTGGAGCGTGTCAGGCACTGGGAGATCTGGAACGTGCATGTCCTCACGCGCTGGCGAGCGTGGAGGCCGCATCGCCAACTGCTGGGCCTTGTGGCTGATATCCTTGTCTGGTGTGGTAGGTTCTGGAGCAGGCGTCGCGGAGTATGAAATACGTGGCGTGGAGTCCTGCTCACGTCCGGTATCCGTGTCGGTCGGGTGGCCTTCCGCGTCCGCGATGATGTCTGCGCAGGGACTGCGGGAAACAGATGCACGATCGAGATGCTGCCCTTCACAAGCTGTGTCTGCGAATACAGGCTGGTTGGCACTGGGCACAGCTGCATCATAGAGGCGCTGCGCCTCGCGAGCTCGGTCTCGAAGTGAGGTCAGGGTAGTAGGGGCCCGAGATGCACCATCGAGGTGGTGTGTCGCAGAGTTCCCATCCGCGGTAGAGTCTGCGTCGGCAGGGATAGGGTCGGAGGAATCGAAAAGCGGGCGAAATACATAAGTAAACCTGGCGCACCGTTCAGTCCAGGATTGTTGTTTGACGCCTTCGTAGTTGTGCCATGCCTTGGCAGCACCGCGAAGGCGGTCGATGGCCACCAGCCATTTCTGATGGTCCGGCCAGGCATGGCAGGCGGCGAGGTCGTTTACTGTTTTTATCCACAGGACGGCATTATCCTGGAATCCTCGGAACTCCGGTAGTTCCGATGCAACCGCTGGTGCTAATGTGGACTGCAAGGATCTGGAGGCTCTGGCGGCGAAACGGTCTAGTTCCTGGGCAAGCAAGGATGTCGCCCGCATGACGTCCGTGGGAAGGTTGAGCGAGGAGCCCGAGGGGCCGGAGGAGCCAGGGGCGGTGGCCGTGGAGAATACGGGGCCCCCGGTACCCTCGGCGGCGGTTGAGAACCCGCAGTTTGAAGGCGCCAAGCTGTGAAGCTGTTCGGACAAGCGTGTGGCTGCGCGGATGATCCTCGTAGCATCGTCGGGTGAGCCGCCTGGAGAACCATTGGCTGCGGCCGCGAAATATGTTTTCGTCGTAGCAATCAGCATGGCGATGTACTCAATCAGGGAAGCGTGGTCAACACGATGAATGGCATCACCAGTAGAATACCGTCGAGTCGCCGAGGAGGCCTGGACGCCTTCCCCGGACGGTGCTTGTAGCGCCGGCAGGTAAGCGGGTGTCGAGGAGGCTTGGACGTCGTCCCCGCCGAACTGTGCTTCCTGCGGCGGCAGGCTTGTGGTTTCCATGCCCTAGGAAGCGTGGACGGCGTCCTCCCTTCTTCGGGGGATGAGTTAACTCATCCCCCGAAGAAGGGAGGACCCCTCCCGAAACTGTTGGGAATTAAATATTTATATCACTGTTGACAACGCCTCCGTTGTATTATACCTATATATATATATATATATATATATATATATATATATATATATATATATATATATATATATATACATATCCGGAACATGACGGCGTTGACAGACGGCGATGGCAAAAGCCAGCCGAGAGTATCTATATAATTGCTATCGCAATTAAAAATATTTAGTGGCACAGAATTTCATTTCGACACCTACGCTTAAGAAAAACTGTGCAGCGTTGCCTCATGCTGATGCCCGAGCAGCACAAAAGCTTTTTTCGAGCACCTGCAGTGTGATATCCTTTCGATAAATCTAGTGCCACTACGGCCCACATTTGGCAAGCGATCACTTCTGGCGATACCTTCGCGAGATTGTCACCGGATGTGTCGCCGTTTCCGGACAATGGTGTAGCACTGTTCGGTTAGTGTCGGACCACCGTGGCTCGTAGTAGGCGTTCTAACGCCTCGCGAAAGTGAAAGTACCCCGAAGGCGATTGTTGAGGGAAATGACTCCTACTATATTAAGGTATTTTTCTCAAATAGTCAATGTTTTGAGCAAGTGGGTCCCCACCGAAAAAAACTACTGGCTACGTGCTGTACACTGTTTGTACTTTTTCTACAGCTGTAAATAAAATATTTTCATGAGAAATAAATATTGTATATGAGAAACCATTGCACAAGTCAGTTTTCGCCTTACAGACAATGGATTTTAGTATCCCCGAATTAACGGTGCAAAATCTTAGTGGTGTTCAACCCAGAGTGTCGGAACGGAACGAAAACCGAAACCGAAAAACGAAAAAACGATATTTTTGACCGGAACGAAAACGTAACCGAAACGTTATTTATTATTTCGTTCCGGAGTGAAACCGAAATGTTTTCAATCGTTTTTCGGTTCACGAGAAAATTTCGCAATCCGGAACAACTGAGCTCATGCAATGTGAGCATATCTCAGGGTATAGTATTAGCGCGTACCTCAGACAGGAAATCCAAAGAAAGATATGTTGAAATTGTGCGAAAAACGAGAACAGGGGCAACCAGAGTTGTTTATATTAACGCAAGTGGACTTTTGCGCGCCTGTCAAACAGGCCAAAGTGGAGAGGGCATTGTCGCCGCTGAAGTTTGTTACAGCGATAGCTGTTATGAGATCACAACAGCCGATTTTGGCTCCATAGTTGTCCGCAGCCGCCGGTGTACGTGACCGCTATCGCGTGGTTAAGAAAAAATTAAATGAAAAACAAATTTCTAGGATCCGCGCCCTCTGCGTGGCCGTCGGGTCTTCCACCACAGTGTCACGCTGATGCTTATAACTCCATCGCAAAAATGCTCTACACAGGCGTCATGTCAGGCAAGGAATCGCGTTAACATATGTAATATAGCCTGGCAGAAGAGTAAAATAACAACCAGTGATCACACAATGCTAATAGCGCAAAGAGTGTGTGGTTTAATGCTTCCCACCAGTGTTGCGGAGTTACCACTCCGGAATTGGAATGACTCCGGAATCTTCAACATTTTCGCGACCCCGCAATGGAATGGGGACAACGCTCGGAAGAATGGAATGGGAATGGAATTACGTCTTTTTCCGAAAATAGAGGACGTTTTCGTCTACGTGCTGTTTTTCAAGCTTCAAACGTTAGTAACTCAGAGCTTCGCAAGTTAGCACTAAAGCAGTATTTTTAAAATGGCTTAGCTGATTACAAGCACGGTACATTTATAAGCAACGCGCCTACTACAAAGGGAGGCATAAGTTAGTGTATAAACAAATGCATTATCCCAGCAGATGCCGAAGGGAGAAACAAATTACCCCTGCGCGTTGGTTCCCATTGATACCCCCACCCGAAAGTGGCGAATACTCTATGCACAGCCTGATCTTTATCGCACGAGCAGTTTAGTACCTGACACACGTAAATAACCTTTGCGACAAGGAAGACATTGCATGCCTGCGCACAGGCGAACACAGAAAGTTCTCCTCACCCCAGCCATGCTTGCGAGGCGCGCTTGACAAGCGTGAGGTCTGACGGGCAGTGCGGCGCAGTGTTCCGTATGCGATGCCAAGGCGCTTTTGTCAGCATAAAAATACGCTATGTCGTCATTTTAGCATTAACAGATTTAAGCTTAAACAATATTGAAACACCACCATTCGTTCAAACATGTTGACCACGCAAATACTATCGGTAGCGGGAGAACTGCCCCTATGGGAATTAGTAGGGTGGTTGTACTGCACGAGATATGTCACCAAGCTACTATTCCTCGACCTTGGCGATGTGTTTTGCGTACTTTTGCAGTTCTTAATGCATCTGATGACATCAGCTTTACGGGGCGTTCATTCTTAACTCGATAAAACTATCAAGATGCCTTTCCTACGTTGAAGAATTACAGGAATGGAATCACACTGCCAGGCCATTCCCCGAGTGCCAATGGGCTAAGTTTTTTCATTCCGAGGAATTGAAAGTAATGGAATTGCGGCAAGTTCTAATTCCCCGGAATGGAATTGGAATCGAATGGAGGCGCCCATTCCGCAACACTCCTTCCCACCCACTGCAAAGTGCTCAACCATAATTCTTCATTATCAGCCACAGGACAAAGTGAAGATAATGCTAGCAACAACTTGTAGCTTTGGGCGAGTCGGTTCATGATGCGAAAACTAGAAGCAGCGCGAAAAAACGACGACAAGAATAGGAAGTCCTGTTGTGTGTGTCCCTATTTTTGTCGTCGTTTTTTTTTCGGGCTGGTTCTAGTTTTTGCAGATAATGTCTTACAGATGTGTAGCGGGTACCGCGATTCTCAGAAGAATGAAGAAAAATGGCACAGTGGCAACTTCGCTACTTCAGAAAACTTGCGACAATTTATGACGTAGCGGGTACGTTGCATGTTTACTTGTATTAGTTGCCCCAAGAGATAACAACGGGCTCTACAAAGTCCGCTCTTCTAGCTTTTGCTGTGACTTGCTACGTGTTTCACGCAGGCCTTGCGATCTTTTTATCAGAACAGCGGTCTCGCACATGAGAGTGTACACTCAATGACGTGCTGCTTCTGAGATCGTGCTCACTCCCTTGACACAAAGAATTAAGCCAACTAAAAAAATTCGTATTTGTCTTGTGAGAAAATAAATACTATGACTTTGAAATGAATACTGGTTTGTGCTAGTTGGTAGGAATACGTGGTACAGTTACTTCCGCTCCTCTGAAGAACGTGTTTTACCCTTGTCCCACTTTCTTAAGAGGAGGGCAAGCAACCACATCACAAATCCAATGTTTCTTTTCAATGATTACCTCACCTTTTTCATACTTTCTTTTTTTATACAAAGAAAAAAAACTGTTGGGAACCGTGACGGAACGTTTTTTTTCCGTTCCGGAACAGAAACGAAACGGAACTTTTTGCGGTGAAACGAAACTAAAACCGAAACGAAAAACATTTCGTTCCGACACCCTGGTTCAACCTGTATATGTGGAAATTGATCTGATACAGAAATCGTATATATGAAAACCGTATCATGAGGTCTCCTCATGAACACAATTCCATTCGTGGGGAACCACACAATTGGAACCCGCATTATACTCCTCCCGTAACACCATATTTTGATATATATATATATGTATATGTAACCCCTATATATAGGGCATTTTGATAGGGAAACCATATATATGAAAGCCGTATGGAATGTATCGATAATGACGAAAATGCCGACAATACGAGCTTTACCCTAAGGGACAAACAGCCAAAATTGCGCCTTCGGATAAAACACCTGAAGGCAAAGTTCCTGCAGAACTTTCAGCCTGTGCGTGAAATGAGTTATGAAGAAAGCATGATAGAATAGTATTTTGGTCATGGCTGAAGGCAGTTGAAACACGAAAAAAAACCCGCATTTCCCCGAAGGGGAGTATGAGGAAGTGCGAAGCACGGGGTGATGCTATGAGGGGGCGCGCGCGACTAAACTGCAGAGCCGAGCGAAGGAGACGGCAGCGAGAGAGCACGCGCCAGCCGACCCACGGAGGTCTGGCCGTTTTTAAGTGCAAAGCACTTTTCCTGATGATGATGAATAAGTGTAATTAATGATTTAACGTGTTGTTGTCATGATGCATTTGTACACACACACATTTATGTATGAAGTATTATTTATTTATGTTACACTTCACGCTTTTCGTATGATGCATTAATGCACCTCGCGAGTGCGTCACACACACACACACATGCACACACTACACACGTCACTACAGATCAGCACCTATTCGTGTTATCGTTGTAGCTCACGGTTAGTACCAGCGCTTTGTGATCCGAGAAATGGACGGTGAGCGGATCCGGCAAGACGGCGCGGACCGTACAGTTCCTACTGAACGCCAAGTCTATGAAGCCACCGTTGATCGTGGTCGGAAACTCGAGAGACAGACACGTCATCGAGTAATTGTTCAGCATGTGGTCAACCAACCAGCCATTGTCCTTTCTAACGTCCACGTTAAAGTCACCCACCACCACAACCGGAACCGAGGGACGCGCGCGCACAGACACACTCTCCATCGCCGCATCCATCTGCTCCAAGACGGCATCTCGCGAGAGGTTCGGGGCTAGGTAGACGGTCACAACCATGACGGCATCGCCGGAGTAGGCACTGGTGTAGACGGAGGCGTACGGCGATTCGTCTCTGAGCGGCGAAGTACACACGGCATGCGAGAGGACGTTGGCGTAGACGTGCCCAACCAAGCACATGCCGCAGTACTCGCCCCGGCTTCCACTCCGGGCGATGTAGCACGGGTCGTCAGTGGGACACGTTCGAGGCGATGCATCAGGAGCGAGGTCGGCGCGCTGTAAGACCAGGAGTTGGGTCCGGTCCTGCTGTCGCCTGAGCTCTTCACTGAAGGGGCGGTAGCGCTTTAGGAAGACGTCCACTCCACCAGCCCTTCTCTCGGCGAGGGCCCGGGTCACGCGGTCGTAGCCACTCAGGGCGACATCGGCAGCGCAGTCACCGGAGGAGCGGTTCCAGGTCTCCGTGAGGCAGAGGAGATCAACTCTGGAGAGTACGGGGCGCGGGGCGCGCGTAGCCACAGAGCGGAAGGCGGAGCGCGCGCAGTCACGTGGGGCGTGACGTCGCTGCGCCGTTGCTACAGACGCTCCTCTCCGCTACTCGCGCCGTTGCTAGGGGAGAGGAGGAGGAGCGGGGATGCCGTCGGAGTTTTCGGGGTCGCTTAAAAAGTGCATTCGCACTTAAAACCAATTCGTCTCGGCCGGGAACTGTGGTTCCTTAATGCGAAAAATGGCTACCTTTCAAACATTGAAGTGTACCAAAGAAAGCAGAAACGCACTTGAACTAGCACGCAGTGTGCAAAGGACTCAGAAAAACAGCAGCACCACTACTTGAAATGGTAGATGAACTTCCAGCTGAAGTTCATCTTCTATTCTGCCTTTGCACTTTTAATTCGCAATTAATTCTCCAGGCTGCACTTACTAAGGTACCTGAAAGAAAAGTACTATGAAGCCACGGACACGGCGAGCTAGAAAGTGTGCCCCATCGCTCGGCCTGATTTCAGCAAACGCAAGATCCATGGGTACAATGAGCACGCGCTATCTGATGATACGATAGCCCATTGCACTGTAGATGGACAACTCTGTGGTAACAATCGGAAGCACTGTGCGCGGAGTAAAGCTCATGTCGTCTGCAGACAGGTATTCCCGTGCACAGAAGAGGAGGATCAAATTGCCTCGCCCTAAGGTTTTACCCGCTATAACTACTTTATGGCAGGCACTTACCACATGGATGCAAACGTAGGCCCCACCAGACTGCCATTCGAAGCAAGAAATGGTGGTGGTCAATATTCACTTGCCTTTGCAGTGTAGCCATACGCATCGCTTGGGCGCTTTTTTGCAATGAAGGACCCCAAATCACTAAACTTGAATTCCGGAGGGAAATTGCTGAAAGCTTCTTCGCAAGATAGTATAGGAAGCCAAGAGGACTTGGCCTTCGAAGAACGTCGATGTTCCATGACAATGCGCTTTGTGGTCCACGTTCTGACAAAACAGGCCACTTCTTCGTAACTGTGCCTAAGGCAAAACACGCAGGTGCACTGGAGGTAAGTACGGTGAGCCCATATTGCATTACATGTGGCGTCGGCATGTGCATTTCTGCTTCATATCATATGACAATAAATTAGTGCCCAACCAATTCTTAATTATATTTTTCGCGATGTGTCAAGGCCTGAAATAAAATGTGTCCCTGTGATTTTTGCTGTAGCATAGGGGACCAGCGAGACCCTAAGGTCACGGGCCACATTTTGTAAAGTGAGAGCATGTTCACGCTGAAACTTTACTGCGATCGATTCAGACTCCTATACGCTAGAAAGTGACATCTCTTTTGACAACACTAAAAAATTTAGCGTAGCTTGCACTAAGCAGCTCAAGGCTGGACCACAGGAGACCTGGTGGGTGCCTAGCTTGTCCTGGCTTGGCAAGGCTTTTACGCTGTGACTTGCTTTCCCACCCTTTTGTTATACTATATATGACTATGCTTACTTTTTTTCGATATTTTAGAGTGCAGCTCTTAGGCCCCCGATGCTGCGTTGAGCGGCGTCGCCGCTGCCGTCGCCGTCACTGGCGTAGCCGATAGTCATGAAAGAGTAACCGACAGACATAAAAAAATAAAACGAGGAAAGAAATACCGAGGATCGAACGGGATTTGAACCCGGGTCTTCTTGACGGCAGTCGAGTATTCTACCACAGTGTCACAATGGTACTTGGAACTAGTTTTCAAAAAGACGCTCTACAGGCGTCATTTCGGGCAAGGAATCGCGTTAACCTATTTGATAGAGTGTAGCAGAAGGTCCAGCTACGCTTTGCTGGCATATCTCGATGCCAGAGTGATTACGACACTCACCATCGGATCGTGGAGAAGCAGGCTCGAATCTCGACTCGCCAATAAATGTTTTCGGGTAAGAATTTTTTCATATCTTTCTTTCTCTTTCTGCCTCTGTCTCTCTACTCGTACTATCGCCCATCAGAGTTACTGCATCCTAGTTCAGACAAATCGGCGCACGCGTTCTGGGAGTTAAGCAGGGGACGAAGAGGACAGAAGGCGGTGAAGAAGAGGACGAAAAAAGCGCGTGGCGGTTCATGATTATGATAATTTCCCTATCCGACACACGGCATACCTCGACCTTGACAGCTGTGCGGTAAAAAGAGCAGGAGTGAAACGGAAGAGCACGAAGACAGCACGCGTGCCTGTTCATAACGATAATAATTTACCATCTACAACACACGGCATATCTAGACCCTAACACCTCTGCTGTAAAACTCAATTCAACTAAACCAGCTTTCTCCTTTAGTTACAGAAAATTTATTCGGTATCGCGAAATCAGCGAAAACGCATTGAAAGTTGCTTCCTGCGTAGCTTATAAAGACATTGCTAAGAAGAGTGCTGTAAAAAGAACAGAAGCGAAATGGAAGAGGACGAACAGAGCATGTGCCTGATCATGATGATGATAATTTTGCATCTACGACACGCGGCATACCTCATATTGAATATTTGCCTTTCGTTGAGAAGATAAAGAAGAAGAAGAAGCTGTCGAGAAGAACGCGTGAGCTCTCAAGAAAGAAGAAAAAGAAGAAAGCATCAGCCATGGACTGTTCGAACTGCTATGTGTAAATAATGTATAGTCCTGTTTCTTCAAGTGCCGTGACCAGTTATTTCACAAAGTGGTGCCGAAACCCATCCGGAGTACTCGCCGGGACAATACATGCTACCAGTGCTCATCGGGAACTTTTGAACGGAAGACAGCACGTCGTGAGGACAGCGGCAACCTTAGAAGAAAGCCAGAAAGGAAATCCTGAAGAGACATATGCCGCTGCTTTTCGCCGTGACAGCAAACTGACCAGTCGATTGAGGTGAGCATGGTCACGCATTGTTGAAGCAACATGAATCGCGTCAGAGCGCTGAAAGAGAAGCGAGCGGCGCGACGACAGATGAATACGCGTCTCATCAATGAAGCGAAAGCCGTGATGGAAAGTGCTGACAGTGCAAAGATTTCATCTTTGATTGAACGGCTACAAGGCAACAACGCAGAGCTGGATAAAGTTAACGCCGAGCTGGAAGAGCTTATTCCAGAGGACGAGTTCGCTACAGAGTTTGAAGCTGTGTTGACATATCAAGACGCTGCGCTAGAAATGCTGGGACAGCTGAAGGCTCGGGAGTGGCAATTGCGTCAAAACCCTTGTTCTACGACAACCCAGTCTCTATCTGAAAGGCCATCCCAGACGCCCGAGGATCGCACACCGCGCAAGGCAAGCAAGCTTCCCACACTCCAGCTGCAGACATTTGACGGACAGCTCTGCCACTGGCCTTCCTTTTGGGAGCAGTTTAAGACCTCTGTGGAGGAAAACGAAAACCTGACAAAAGGAGAAAAGTTTCAATATCTAAAGACTCTACTGAAAGGGGACGTAGCCGCCGCAATTTCTGGTCTGCAAGCGACGGCCGAGTGCTTCGACGATGCCATCGAGATTCTGAAGAGTCGTTTCGGAGATAACCGGCGCATCGTACAGGACCATCTACGCCGACTGCGCGCTCTACCAGCAGTTGATTCTTCGGAAGACGTCTACAACCTTCGAAAGCTGTTGGATTATGTGCAGTGTCACATCCGAGGTCTGAAAGGATTAAACGTCAGTCCGGCCAGCTATGCAACTATGATGACGGATATTTTGTTGAAGGCATTGCCAACAGACATCGTCGTTGGCTATTACCGGAAAGAAGCCAACCTAAGGTCACCGCCGTCTACGACAGATAATGCAAGCTCGGGACAACAAGAGCATGACTCATCATCGACAGACACAGCCGAGAAGGAGTTGCAAGAACTCCTGAAGTATCTTCGCGTGGAAGTTGAAAGCCGCGAAAGAAGTGAAGCTCATGAATTGAAAGGAAAGAAAGGCGCCCGTCCACCCGAAGAGAAAAGGAACTTGAAGGCCACTCTACCAACAGCAGCGGTCTTGCAGTCTTCCTTGAAAGCCAAGGATAAAGACTGTCTGTTTTGTGGGTCTGCAAAGCACGCGACTCCAGTTTGTGACAGCAGTATTACCCATGAAGAAAAGTTGAAGAAATTGGCTGCCGAGAAGCGATGTTATCGATGCACCGTAAGGGGGCATCTAGCCAAGGACTGTTACAGAAAGGTCAAGTGCGGAACATGTGGAGGTAGACACGTTTCTTCAGTGTGCGATCCCAAGTGGAGACCTAAGAAGAAAGAACACGAAGGCTCAGTAACTGCAAACAGTCTGCATACCAGCTCTCATTCGTACGTGGACTCTGAAGTCTCATTGCAAACATTTAGGGCATGGGTCATGGGGAAAACACAAAAGGCCTATATTCGTGGCATTGTGGACAGCGGAAGCCAGCGTACATTTATTCGTGAAGATGTATCCAAGACGCTTGGATTGAAAGAACTTGGATCGGTCAATCTACAGTTAAATGTATTTGGACAGACAAGTTCCGTTCCGAGACAACATCGTGTCGTCGAACTAAAACTTCACAGTCAGTATGACACCAAGGAGTACCTGTTAACCGCCATTGAAGTACCATTCGTCTGCAAGGATGTTGTGCAAGTACCAGTCGACCATGACTTTGTCAGAGACATCGAAATCGAAGGCCATCTCCTTGCTGACAAGTTGGTGATACCTGGCATGGCTGCAGTTCCAGGAATCAGCCTGTTAATCGGTGCTGATCAGCTTGGGCAATTCATGTCGGGAGAGACGAAGCGATACCATGGACAGAAAAGCTTGGTGGCGATGGGTTCTGCCTTCGGATGGATGTTACAAGGGCCACTTTCTTTTGACACCTCTTTAGAATCAGCTCTCAACGTATGCGTCTTGCGACTAAGTACGTCTGCTGACTCTACTGACGAGATTCTACGGAGGTTCTGGGACTTGGAGAGCATCGGGATTATGCCAGCCGAGAACACTCCGACCAAAGAAAAGAATAGGGTGATGGAAAGATTTGAACAGGAGGTTACATTCTTCAATGGTCGCTACCAAGTCGCGCTTCCGTGGAAAGAAAGTTGTGGACAACTAGATGATAACCGAATACAAGCAATGAAGCGGCTGAAGTATCTGGGGAAAAGAATGAAGAACAATCCGGAGTTTGCTGTGGAATATGATGCCACCATCAGGAACTATATGAAGATGGGGCATGCCGAGAGAGTACCGCAGCAAGTTGTCGAGCAAGCAGGTCGGATTTACTACATGCCGCATCATGCAGTTGTGCGAACCGAGTCCACGACAACTCGGGTAAGAGTAGTTTTTGACGCATCCTCTCACAATCCTGATTCCTCATCCCTTAATGAGCATCTCGAGAAGGGACCAAAGCTACTAGCCGACTTGGTTACTCTTCTTATACGCTTTCGCTTCAACCGTGTTGCTCTGACAGCCGACATAGAGAAAGCCTTTCTCCAGATTAGCGTAAAAATGGAAGACCGAGACGCACTGAGATTCCTATGGTTCAAGGAAATACCCTCTGAGAGTAATGCTGAGCCTGACGTAGAGGAATGGCGCATGACAAGGGTTCCTTTTGGTACCGTATCAAGTCCATTTCTGCTCAACGCCACACTACAACATCACATGAAGGCAGTGAAAGGTCCAACCGAAGAAACGGCCAAGCGGCTTGCCGCATCATTCTATGTTGATGACCTTCTTATCGGAGCCGAACATGAGGATTCAGCAGAAAGAATATACCGAGACGCAAACGCGATTATGGAGCGAGCAGGAATGCGTTTGAGGAAATGGTCATCAAATTCCAAACTGCTGAGAGATCTCATTAGTACAGCTGAAGGAGATGGTGCAAGCGCAGGGGTTGTCAAGATATTGGGGCTCTTGTGGGATCCTATGACAGACCAGATGACAGTAGCGGCAAAATCAGCGTTAAGGTTCTTGGAGAACGGGCAAAGACCTTGTAAGAGATATGTGCTGCAAGCAGTGTCAAGGATATTCGATCCACTGGGAATGGTTGCACCTTTCAGCATTCAGGCCAAGATATTGTTTCAGGAGCTGTGGCAAAGAAAAGCAGATTGGGACGAAGATTTGCCTTCGGATATTGCTGTACAGTGGAAGAAATGGTGCTCGAATCTGCAGTGCCTTCCTTCTATGACTATCGCGCGATGGATGAAGACTGGGCTAACAAGTCACTCTATGCAACTTCACATATTTTGTGATGCTAGTCAGAAGGCGTATGGAACTTGTGCGTATTTGAAATTCCTTGATCAAGAGAATGTCGCTCATAGTCACCTCATTATGGCGAAGTCGCGAGTGGCGCCTCTGCAGAAAGTGACTTTGCCAAGACTGGAATTACTTGGAACTTTGCTTGGAGCAAGGCTAGGGAACTTTCTGAAGGATGTTCTTAATAACTGCAGGTTGGAAACATTCTTTTGGACAGATTCCAAGGTCGCACTACACTGGATAAAGGGATCCGCAAAGAAATGGAAAGCTTTTGTCGAAAACAGAGTGACTGAAATTCAAGCATGTTCTGTGAACGGCCAATGGCGACACTGCCCCGGTACGGATAATCCTGCGGATTACCTCACACGTGGAATGCCATTGCAACTTCTCAAGACAAACACATTGTGGTGGACAGGACCACCATGGTTAACAGAAATGGAGGATAGATGGCCCAAGAACAGTCTTGAAGATTTACCTAGTGATTATGTAGACTTAAATGAAGCTAAAGTCGTTGTGCAAGTTCTACATGTGAGAACATATATGCCTATTTTGGATCTTCAACATCACTCATGCTTGACGAAAGTATTACGAATAACTGCCTGGGTATTTCGCTTCATAAAAGGTTGCAAAGATTCAAGTATCAGAGGCCAAGCGCACCTCACAGCCGAAGAAATCTGCGACGCAGAAGATTACTGGGTCAAGGTGGTTCAAGAGGATGCTTATGCGGAAGAAATCTGTCAAGTTGGAAAGGAACAACAGCTGCATAACAAGTCTGATATAGCAATGCTTCATCCTTTTCTTGACAGGAAACGCCGGTTGCGTGTAAGAGGACGACTGCAATTCTCACAGGAAGCAGAAGAAGTCAAGCATCCTATTTTGCTGCCTCGACTTCATCAGTTTACAAAACTTATAATAAGAGATTGCCATAAGCGAACACTCCACGGAGGCCTACAAGATACCCTTGCCGAACTTCGAGAAAAATTTTGGGTACCACGCGGCAGACAAACTGTGAAGAAGATTATCAGAGCTTGCAACGCTTGTGTCAAGACGCGCTTAAAGCCAAGCAGCGCACCTGTTGCACCATTACCAAGAGAACGAGTACGCCGATCAGATCCCTTTCAAGCGGTTGGAATAGATTTGGCTGGACCACTCTATGTGAAAGGCAGTTACACCAGGACCTACATTGTACTGTTTACTTGTGCCGTCACGAGAGCAGTACATCTTGAATTAGCCACCGACATGTCATCAGAAAGCTTTCTACTCACGTTTCGCCGATTTATAGCACGTCGAGGATTGCCTGATGTGATCTATACAGATAACGCACAGACTTTCAAGAAAGCGTCAAGGGAAATCTCCTCTTTGGCCGGAGTATTGTTCGGTGGAGAGCTACAAGACTACTGCTCTCAAAGAAGAATTGAGTGGAAGTTTATTGTAGAAAGGGGAGCCTGGTGGGGCGGCTTCTGGGAGAGGTTGATAAGAACTGTCAAGACCAGCCTCCGGAAGATTCTAGGCAAAGCGAAGCTTTCGCCTGAAGAGTTAACCACAGTGTTGTATGAGGTAGAGGCGGTAATTAACTCCCGGCCCCTCACTTACCTGTCAACATCAGCCGAGGATAGTGAAATACTAACGCCGGCTCATTTCTTAAGCGGTAAACGCTTAACAAGCCTTCCCTATCCGAACGAAAATGCCGACACTTCAGGATCAAGAGCGACGGTCACGAGAAAGTGGCTCCATCGTAAGCGATTGTTGGAACATTTTTGGAAACGATGGAGGAAAGAGTACCTGCTTAACTTGCGCTCTGCGCACTATGCCAATGTGCAGGGTTCTAACTATCTCAAAGCTGGTGACATCGTTCTTCTTTATGAAGAAAGCAGCCCACGGCAGCTATGGAAGATGGGGAGAATCCAAGATGTACATCGTGGACGTGACCAAAATATAAGAAGCTGTTCGGTTAAACTTCCGACAGGCTCTGTAATACGACGACCTGTCCAGCTTCTCTATCCGATGGAACTGTCTTCGCTGTAATGAATTCAAAGTGCGCGGCTTTGCGGTGGGCGGAGGATATTGAATATTTGCCTTTCGTTGAGAAGATAAAGAAGAAGAAGAAGCTGTCGAGAAGAACGCGTGAGCTCTCAAGAAAGAAGAAAAAGAAGAAAGCATCAGCCATGGACTGTTCGAACTGCTATGTGTAAATAATGTAAATATAGTCCTGTTTCTTCAAGTGCCGTGACCAGTTATTTCACACCTCAACCATAACAGCTCTGCTGTAAAATGTAACCGGTCCGTAATCAGTTTAGTCCATTCAGCGGCATTTTCACGATAGATATCGTGGAAGAATCTCACAGCTACACTGTAAAAAATATTTAGTGAAAAAAAAACAGAAATTGTCTCGCAGCTCTCTTGCCACAAACTTTATGTAAAGTTATGTTTTCTATTTTGAAGTTTTCTGTGTTTTAACAGATTTTTTCCGTTTTACTTTACAGAAGTTTTCTGCATAAGCACAATGTTCAGTTTTGTGTTACAGAAAAAACTTGGTTTTCTGTTTTTCTTCTTTCTGTTATTTCACTGTTATTTTCTCTTTTACAGTACAGAAATTTTATGTTTAAAAACATGTTTCAGTTTTCAGACCCTGAAAAAACTATTTTCTGTTCTCATTTATCTCTTATTTCGGTAATAGTGTCTGTTATCGTTTACAGAAACGTTATCTATAAGTACAATTTGGGATATCGAGTCACATAGGCTGTGTTTTCTGTTACTGCCCTCCTGCTATTTCATTACTGCATTTTAGTTCGGAAACATATTTTTTATGCATAAAGATCAACTGATATATATTTTCTTAGAAAAGCATTCCTTAGTACTAAAAAAGTGGTTATGTCACTTGTACAAGCGATACGCAAAAATGTTTTGTTTAGCCAAATGCAATGGCAAAATACCAATATATTGCGTTTGCATATTCCAAATACGTTCAATTTTTTAAAATAATATCTGGGCTTTTACAAGCCAAAACCACGATATGATTATGAGGCGCATCGTAGTGGAGAGCTTCGGAAATTTCGACAACCTGTGTTTCTAACGTGCACTGACATCGCACAGTACATGGGCCTCTACTATTTCGCCTCTGTCAAAATGCGACCGCCGCGGCCGGGGTCACACCCGCGACTTTCGGGTAAGCAGCCGAGCACCGGAACCACTGTACTACCGCAGCGGACACTGTGAACTTCTTGGAGCTACACCCGCGAAGTGTTGCTTCCAGCACTCTAGTAAATAACGCAATAAAAACAGGCATGTTTCAGTAGATTCTCCTTTCATGATAAAAGAAACGAATCTTTATTTAAGCACAGGAAATGCTGCATGTAAACAGCTTCAAAATAGCGAAAACTGCGTACATGTCGTCACCATAGATTCAAACTGGTTTGGAAAATGTGTAGATATACCGTATTTACTCGAATCTATGCCAACCCTTATTATAAGCCGACTCGCAAAATTCGCAAGGCGAGAAAAAAAACTTAATCATTGTACTCGAATCTAAGCCACTCCCCCACCCACTTTCGCACATCGTTCTTTCGAAGAAAAAAAGAAACATTGGCTTAGATTCGAGTAAATACGGTATATTCATAACGACATTGCAAATTTTTCGTTGTAACACTTAGCATTCATAGTCTCGCAGAGCTTTGATTAAGTTGGTCTTTGTGGTGTGAGGCGGCGCTGCTTCCTTGACTTCTCGACCTTGCTCCCTTTGTCAGGGTTGAGTGCTGCGGCTGCCCTAAAAACGAATAATGGTATTTTTAGGTGCACCAGGCTGTTGCATGACTATGCTGAACATAATGGACCACACTGAGAACAACATTCATTATGTTGGTAGAGCGCTCAAGAAACCCTCGCATTGCCTCTTTAAGGTGTGTGTGGAATCAGTTAAAAAAATAACCTCACGATCCAGATGGAAATTAATTTCTATAAAATTGCATTATGGTTCATACAATGTCATTTATTGCAGTGTAAGGACTTTAAAGGAAATAATGCTCCTCACAGAGCAAGGTTCATGTGCTTTTAAACACTCACCCAAATACAATAAAAACTCATTAATTTGTATTTCATGGGTCCGGAAAAAACGTCTGAATTAACCGAATGCCCAATTATCGAGAGTATCAAGAAAAAAATATACAAATGACTATTATATGAATGCATTTTCTTTTTCTTGATGAATGCGCAAATCCAGTACCTATTTTGCACAGGAGTAAAAGCCACAATTCCTGTAATAAGGTTCATCGTCCACAATGAGACCGCGGCCCAAGACCCCGTGTATTAAGCCGAAACGTTTTCTTAACCCATCCCTTATTACGTACCTCCGCGAGCAACACCACCACGCCCACGTGATGATCATTTTGTCGCCAAAAAATTGGTCGGCAACTGATCGTTTGTCCGTCTGAATGTAACAAGCGAGTTTTATGTGAACTTGCGGAGTGCCGCTGAAGGTCCTCACCTGCAACAGCTTCCACCATGTATGAGCTTTGTGACATTGTGCGCGCATAGCCCAAAGTCAAAACAATGCTACCATGCTATTAAACAAAAGGAAGGTGTTATTAAATAATGCATGTGCTTGCTGGGACCCGAGAACACCGCCGAACAATCCCATTTTTTACGTGCACACGCATGATTGCATGGTAGGCACTATGGGTTTCACAATTTCGATCGGTAAAAATTACACTGAAACCATTGTAGCGCGATAGAACCGGACAAAGTGGATGATGGGACCCCACGGGCACAATTTTCACCACGGATTTTATGGGATTGCCCCAGACAATCAGGGAAAGAACATACTCATCCTAAAGCGCATGCGTGCACATGTTCTCCATTGCAAACAATAAGAGATATGAAAAAGTCGTGTGTAGCTATAGATGCCAAATAAACTTATAGACGTGTCGCTGATGCAATCTGTGCCCATTTTGCTTACAGGGAATTCTCGCTTGATTGCACGTCGGTGCTTTGTTTATTATGTCTCTTTCTCTTTCTGCGTTGTGCTCACAATTATGGTGTGCCAACTAGCCCGGACGCACACCTTGCTCCGGCAGCAGAACTGCATAAAAAAGCGCTATCTCTTATTAAAATAATGAAAATTTTCATGTTACTTGGTGCCCCTTCGAAATCCTCATTAAACAGTGATTAAAATACTTCACACGTAAAACGATCCATATACTAACGTTATTACTTAAAATCTTTCATGATCGCTCAGGATTCCCGTAGACAGTTTTACACTTAAGCTGAACATTTCCATTTAGTCATACCCTCCATCAGAACCCTCATTGACTTAGCCAAGTGGGAGTGTAGTATCAGATATTGGAAATTCCCCAGTACCTGCCCACTTTTGTACTATCTAATGTGGCTTTATCTAAGCTAGTTGCATGAATCTTGTTGAAAAAGTCAGAAAAGTCACATTAAGTTTTACTTTTGTGTGAACACCAGGGTTAGGCTGGCCTCCTTGCGGTATTCAATAGTAAAGGCGAAGTGTGTAAAGAACATCAACTTGAATGCTTGGCACCGTGTGGTGGATTCGATCACAGCATGGGTATCAATACAGATGGTAAATACCCCGGCAGTCTGAAAGTTCTCTCGTGGAACAAAATACTTCCTCTTTAGAAATATTCAGCAATATATTGCAAGTATCCCTAACAATACCTTTGGCAATAAGATACCTTTGGGAGCACGGCACGTCTCCGACGTTATCTTCACTTGTACTTGCCTGCAATAATAAAAGTTATGACGTTTTTTTATGCGATAAGTAGCCATTAAAACTCATGTACCCTGGAGTTCGAACAAGCGTACGGAGACAATTAAAAAGTTAGACAATACTTTTTATCGAACTACATACATTGTAGATGTGATATAGACGATTTTCCGCAGATGGTTTATTAAATCAAACTAGATGGCGCCACTGGCGCCACCGCACCGTGGCCGTCCCCCTACTGTGGCCGTATCCATGGCCATCCCCCTGCCGTGGCCTTCGGCAGCGCTGCTCAATATTGTCACGTGGTCGTGACGTCGACGAAGACAGCAGTCGGCGTTTGTAGGATGAAACTGTTTATTTGGCCGAACTTGTGGCCGGAAAATGAGAACGAGAACTACAGCAATGCACGCTGTACAATGATAGCGGCGAACAGGGCGTCGTCCGTCGATCAACTGACAAGCGGTCACGCGCGTCGGCTTTTATACAGGCACTATCGAACTTTCCAGCAATATCGCTGGTGGCGGCGTAATCTCTAGACAAAGCTGGAACATTCGCGTGCGGGGCGCAATCTTAACAAACCGATCTACTACAATCGCGACGCTTCTAGAACACTACTTCGCGGACAGCGTCGAGCGTTGATAACCGTCTCTGCCGGTCAAACCCGAATACATCAAAACAAGACAAGAAGTGGGTGTGGCAATGCCCCCCTCTGAGAAAGCATCGTCCCGATGCTTGTGAAAGAACATAGAAGAGAAAAAAACAAGTGTATACACAAATAAATTACAATAACAAAGGAAAAAAATAGAGTCCCCGGGCTCGCTAACGCGCGAAAAACGGCTTAAGGCGCACGACATGGACGACTTCAGGTCGCGCACGGCGCCGCTGGGAGTTCGTAATGCCGTCTGGGACAACCTCATAGTCGAGTGTGCCCAGGCGTCGAAGTACCCTGTACGGTCCGAAGTATCGTCGAAGAAGCTTCTCACTAAGTCCTCGTCGGCGTATTGGCGTCCATACCCATACACGGTCACCGGGTTGGTATTCCATGTGGCGTCGTCGAAGGTTGTAGCGGCGGCTGTCAGTCGTCTGCTGGTTCTTGATTCGTAGGCGGGCGAGCTGTCGTGCTTCTTCGGCGCGCTGTAGGTAGGTGGTCACGTCGATGTTTTCCTCGTCCGTCACGTTTGGTAGCATGGCGTCGAGCGTCGTTGCCGGGCTCCGTCCGTAGACCAACTTGTATGGCGTCATCTGCGTCGTTTCCTGTACGGCCGTGTTGTACGCGAAGGTCACGTACGGAAGGATGGCGTCCCACGTCTTGTGTTCGACGTCGACGTACATGGCCAGCATGTCGGCGATGGTCTTATTTAGACGCTCGGTGAGGCCGTTGGTCTGTGGGTGGTACGCGGTGGTGCGGCGGTGGCTTGTGTGGCTGTATTCCAAGATCGCCTGAGTCAGGTCAGCCGTGAACGCCGTACCTCTGTCGGTGATGAGAACCTCTGGGGCGCCGTGTCGAAGGACGATGTTCTCAACGAAGAACTTGGCTACCTCAGCGGCACTACCTTTGGGCAGGGCTTTTGTTTCGGCGTAGCGGGTGAGGTAGTCGGTAGCCACGACGATCCATTTATTTCCGCAAGTCGACGTTGGGAACGGCCCCAGGAGGTCCATCCCGATCTGCTGGAATGGTCGCCGAGGAGGCTCGATCGGCTGAAGGAAGCCTGCTGGTCTTGTGGGCGGTGTCTTCCGTCGCTGACAGTCTCGGCACGTCCTTACGTAGCGAGTGACGTCGGCGGCAAGGCGCGGCCAGTAGTACTTTTCTTGTACTCGTGCGAGCGTTCGGGAAAGTCCGAGGTGTCCAGCCGTTGGGTCGTCGTGCAGGGCATGCAAAATTTCTGGTCGCAGTCCCAAAGGTACAACGATAAGGTAGCTGGCTCGGGCCGGAGTGAAGTTCTTCTTTACGAGGACGTTGTTTTTCAAGAAAAATGATGCCAATCCTCGCCTGAATGCTTTTGGGACAACGACGGTCGTGCCCTCCAGGTATTCCACTAGATCCTTCAGTTCCGGATCGGCTCGCTGTCGTTCGGCGAAGTCTTCGGTACTTATGGCTCCCAAGAAGCTGTCATCATCCTGGTCGTCGGGCGTTGGTGGGTCGACGGGGGCACGAGACAAGCAGTCGGCGTCGGAGTGTTTCCTTCCGGACTTGTAGACGACAGTAATGTCAAATTCTTGAAGTCTTAGGCTCCACCGTGCGAGGCGACCTGAAGGGTCCTTCAAGTTAGCTAGCCAACACAAGGCGTGATGGTCGCTCACAACTTTGAAGGGCCTGCCGTAGAGGTAGGGGCGAAACTGATGTAGCCCAGATGATGGAGAGGCACTCCTTTTCTGTTGTGGAATAGTTGGCCTCTGCCTTAGACAGCGACCGGCTAGCATAACTGATAACCCTTTCCAGTCCGCCCGTCCGCTGCACAAGGACGGCGCCGAGTCCTATGCTGCTTGCATCGGTGTGAATCTCCGTATCGGCGTATTCGTCGAAATGCGCAAGTATCGGAGGTGTCTGCAGGCGTCGTTTCAGTTCATGAAATGCTTCGACTTGCGCTGTTTGCCACCTGAATTCGACGTCAGTCTTCGTGAGCTGCGTTAGTGGCTCGGCGATCCGTGAAAAGTCTTTAACAAAGCGTCTGTAATAGGCGCACAAGCCGAGAAATCGGCGCACGGCCTTCTTGTCGGTGGGTGGCGGGAAAGCGGCGATGGCAGCTGTTTTCTGCGGGTCTGGGAGCACTCCAGTCTTGCTGATCACGTGACCCACAAACAAGAGCTCCTCGTACGCGAAGCGGCACTTTTCTGGCTTCAGGGTGAGCCCGGAGTTCTTGATTGCTTGAAGTACGGATTGAAGTCGCTGGAGGTGTTCGTCGAAGTTCGAGGAATACACAACGACGTCGTCCAAGTAAACAAGGCAAGTCTGCCACTTCAAGCCAGCTAACACAGTATCCATGACTCGTTGGAAAGTCGCAGGCGCCGAGCAAAGACCGAAAGGCATGACCTTGAACTCGAACAGGCCGTCCGGTGTTATAAAGGCGGTCTTTTCTCGGTCTCTCTCGTCGACTTCAGTTTGCCAGTAGCCGGTCTTGAGGTCCATCGACGAAAAGTAATTCGCGTTGTGGAGTCGATCCAGGGTGTCGTCTATCCGTGGGAGAGGGTACACGTCCTTCTTTGTGATTTTGTTCAGGCGACGATAATCGACGCAGAAACGTAGGGTCCCATCCTTCTTCTTCACTAACACCACGGGAGACGCCCACGGGCTGTTGGACGGCTGGATGATGTCGTCGCGTAGCATTTCATCGACTTGTCTCTTAACGGCCTCCCGTTCCCGCGTCGAAACCCGGTAGGGACTCTGACGGAGTGGTCGAGCATTTTCTAATGTTATGATGCGGTGCTTAGCAAGGGGCGTTTGTCGGACCCGCGATGACGACGAGAAACAGTCCCTGTATTCCTGCAGAAGGCGTCGGAGCTGTTGCTGTTGGCGAGCTGGAAGACTTGGGTTTACGTCGAAGGGTGGCTCAGGGATCGTCGTCGTAGCTTCGTCAGAATCTGAAAAGGCAAACGCATCGCTGACGGCCAAGGTTTCTTCGATGTATGCAATCGTCGTGCCCCTGCTCAGGTGTCTGTATTCCTGGCTAAAGTTCGTTAGCATCACGCTTCCTTTTCCTTCATGCAACCGAGCAATGCCCCTTGCGACGCAAATGTCACGGTCTAGCAGCAAACGCTGATCGCTCTCGATGACACCTTCGATGTCTTCAGCTTTTTCGGTGCCGACGGTAATAATGACGCTGGAACGCGGCGGAATGGTCACCTGCTCTTCTATCACATTCAATGCATGGTTCCCTGGCGTCGCGCGGGGCGGGAGCGCTTTATCTGAGGTTAGTGTTATCGACTCGGACCTCAGGTCGATGACGGCGCCGTGTTCACTTAGGAAGTCCATTCCAAGTATTGCATCCCTGGAGCAGTTTTGTAGGATTACAAAGCTCGCAGGATAAGTCCAGTTATTGATGGTGACTCTCGCCGTGCAGACACCAATCGGCGTTATCAGATGGGCTCCAGCGGTGCGGATTTCGGGGCCTTCCCAAGCGGTCTTAACTTTCTTCAACTTCGTGGCGAAGGGCCCACTGATGACGCAATAGTCGGCTCCAGTATCGACGAGAGCGGTGACGTTGTGGCCGTCGATGAGAACGTCGAGGTCGCTAGTTCGTCGTCTTGCGTTGCGGTTGGGTCTCGGCTTCGGGTCACGGCTGCGTCGGTTTGTTCCGCTACTTCCATGTTGCGTCGTCGGGTCTTCTTTGGTCCGCAAGATCTCGTCGTCAGGGGTCTGTCTGGTTCGCGTCGTGTTCTGAAGGTTTCGTCGCGACGTCGTCGTCGTCGGCGGAGGATCTTCGGTAGTTCGTCGTACAGCAACCGCACCTCCATCGGTTGCTGCCCTTAGTTTTCCGGATACGGGCTAGGCGACCGGCCCCGGTTTGGGCCAGTGTACGGCCGGCGGTGCGGCGACATGTAGCGGCCGGGCGACGGCGAGCGTGAAGGACGTCGTTCTTGCCACTGCGTTCCGGTTAGGTAGTCGTCCATGTCGCGAGGCCGTTCGCCTGGCTGCGGTCGCGGCGCGTTGATGGCGAATCCTCGTAGTCCCATCTGTCGGTACTGGCAGCGGCGGTACGTGTGGCCGGCCTCCCCGCAATGGTAGCAGAGCGGGCGGTTGTCAGGGGCGCGCCAGACATCGGTCTTCCTCGGGGTGTAGCGCTGGCCGACAGGTGGGCGGTAGGGCGTCGGTGGCGGCGGCGGCGTATGGCCGACAGGTGGACGGTAGGGCATCGGTGGCGGCGGCGGCGTCTGGCGACTGTACTGCGGCGGTGTATCGTCTTGGCGTGGGCGTGGAGGAGGAGCATGACGGCGGGCTGCAGCAGCTTAGCTCATAGCTTGCGGCTGCGGCTCTACTAGCCGAGGCGCACCGAGTGAATGCTGGATCTCCTGGCGCACGAGGTCGGCGATGGAATCTACTTGAGGTTGCGACGAAGGTAGAAGTTTTCGCAGCTCCTCTTGCACGATTGCTCGTATCGTCTCACGCAGGTCGGCGGATCCTAGCGCTTGAACGTCGGCGTAGCTTGTGGTCGAGAGGCTGCGGTTGTATTGCCGTGTTCGCATCTCAAGCGTTTTCTCGATTCTTGTTGCTTCGGAGACAAATTCTTGGACGGTATTCGGCGGATTCCTCATAAGGCCAGCGAAGAGCTGTTCCTTTACTCCTCGCATGAGGAAACGAACCTTCTTTTCTTCAGGCATGTTCGGGTCAGCGTGGCGGAACAGCCGGGTCATTTCTTCCGCGAAGATGCTCACGTTTTCGTTCGGGAGCTGAACCCGTGTCTCCAGCAAGGATGCGGCCCTTTCCTTTCGAACGACGCTCGTGAACGTCTCCAAAAAAGCACTACGAAAGAGATCCCAGGTTCGAAGCGTGGACTCCCGGTTCTCGAGCCATGTCCTTGCTGCTTCTTCCAGGTAGAAGTACACGTGGCGCAGCTTGTCGTCGGCGTTCCAGTTGTTAAATGTTGCGACCCTTTCGAACGTCTCCAGCCAGGTTTCGGGGTCTTCACATGGCGAACCACGAAATGTCGGCGGCTCCCTGGGCGGCTGCATCACTATCGCGGCAGGGTTCGCTGCGGCCGTCATCGTGCCTGTTGTCCTTGTCGCCGTTGCTTTTGGCTTATCCGGTAGGAGTCCGTATTGGGGGGGTAGTCCTTTCTGCCGGCGGCTGGTTCGAGGATCCGGGTTGTCCTTAGAGTCGTCTTCTTCGCGGCTTGGGCTTGGGTCAGCGCTCCGCGGTGGCGTCCGGATCATGAAGCAGCACCTCCACCAGATGTCACGTGGTCGTGACGTCGACGAATACAGCAGTCGGCGTTTGTAGGATGAAACTGTTTATTTGGCCGAACTTGTGGCCGGAAAATGAGAACGAGAACTACAGCAATGCACGCTGTACAATGATAGCGGCGAACAGGGCGTCGTCCGTCGATCAACTGACAAGCGGTCACGCGCGTCGGCTTTTATACAGGCGCTATCGAACTTTCCAGCAATATCGCTGGTGGCGGCGTAATCTCAAGACAAAGCTGGAACATTCGCGTGCGGGGCGCAATCCCAGCCCCAGCCCGGAAACCCAGCCCGGAAACCTGCAGGAACTTATTAAAGTTATTCACTGACTCACTCCTCGTTTACTTTACAGTCCTATTTTCGTGCTCCGTATTTCGTAGCCCTAGCTCAGAGAAGGAACTCTCGGAACACTTTTCTGTGCTCTTCCAATGGGCGCTTCATGCAGAATGCATTCATGTTTTTGTGCAGTGCGGCATACTTCATGAAACGTGGCACAGACGTCTTGGTGGTACCATGGAGACTGCAGACATACATCGCTGAAATAAATAAAAAACTCCAATTACCGAAAGAAATAAAAAAATCTGTCATAACGGTAAGCACTTCTTTAAAGCTCTAAAGAGAAAGGAAAGGAGGCTAATGCCTGACTGTAACAAACATTTTTGCCAATTCAGAGAGAATGAATATTTAACATTAAATGCTATACCTACTTGAAACATATTCCTAATGCTTTGAAAAAGCCTTTAAAGGCATGGGCATTTGCACGGACGTGAGGCTAAGCACGCAGACGAATAACACCAGAACACGTGGGCGCGCTCAGTGGAATTCCATTGCGTTCGCAATGACGGTTGCTTCGCGTCGACTATTTCATTATTTGGGCTAGCGAGCCACCAAGTTGCGATTTCCGTCACACTTTTTCGTTACCAGGAATCAATTTATAAAGGGCACGTGGTGGGGAAATTTGTCCAATGATCTGTATCAATCTGGGAAAACTTGCCACCTGAGATGGAGCAAAATGTCCTTCGTTTTATGAAAAGGAGAGGGTCAATTGGTTTTTAGTTTTACTAAAAAACTCCTTCGAGTTGGGCTACGCCATTGGGCCAGAAGACGAGTTGCACGTGCCTGCAGGGCCGTAGCCAGAAATTCTTTTCGGGGGAGGGGTTCAACCGCTCTTTATGTATGTTCGTGCATGCATATTTAGACATGCAAAATCTAACAATTAATTGGGCGGGGTGGGGGGTTGAACCCCCACCCCGGTACGGCGGCAATTTTGCCTATTACGTGCTGTAATTATACATAGCATGAAATTTGCTTCTCCGCAAAAAAGCAACACAATATATATGTTCAAAATCTATAGAATATTGTGAATGTTTACGAAACGCAGAACATTTCTAATGAGCAATTCGCTTCACTCAAGGAGTGATGCGCTTAAAGGAGTAGATGTTATTTTTTCAGTGGTAATATTAGCGTAATTACAGTTTGTTTCGCATGGCGTCATTTGGCAGGAAACAGCACCGTCAAATAAACAAAGCCCATCTGTCGCGGTAGCATGGCTGGCAAAACATTCCGTCATATGCCAGTCGTCTGATCAGTTCGGGAGCCGCTGTTATCTGCCAAGCTGCTGTTTTTGTGGCCTACATGTCGATAGGGCGGAGGTATAGAACGGATGTCCTTCTAAAGCTGTTGACCAAAACGTGCGCATGTCTTTTTTTTTCAGAAGCCCTAAACCTCACGCGCGACAGTACGTGTGCCTAAAAGAGCTAAAAAAATTTGCGTTCAGCGACGAACACATCTCGTACACACATCTCGAATACACTTCGTTGCGTCATTCAAAATTTGTGTCGGTACTTTTGTTCGACGATGGAAGCGTAATAACTACTGCCGCCAAGCACTGGTGAACAAAATGGGCGAGAGCCAACGAAAGGTTCATTCGCCCTTCAATACGCCACTAAAAACAAAGTCCGCCTCTCCGCAAACCGGAATTCTTTAAAGGCAGTCACGATCGATGTCCACAGTAAGCCTTCACGCACGGCTAGAACAGCGGCGTCGGCGTTGGTGCCCACTGAGAGATCACATGTGACATGCGCCACGATTCACCGCCTGTACTACGAGTGCACTTGAGCCCACTTTCCAGGGGTCTTCA
Source organism: Rhipicephalus sanguineus (assembly GCF_013339695.2). Taxonomy (NCBI): domain Eukaryota; kingdom Metazoa; phylum Arthropoda; class Arachnida; order Ixodida; family Ixodidae; genus Rhipicephalus; species Rhipicephalus sanguineus. The sequence goes on from NC_051184.2 coordinate 118,764,749, forward strand.
CGGCTTCACGCCGTTGTGTGTAAACCACGGATAACAACCGCGTATCTAACATGAGCTTCAGCAGGGAACACGCCAATCCGAAACGCGCCGAGTTTCTCCTACCGAGGAGAAGACATGCTCCACCGCACCACAGGCGGAATGCGATGACGCAAGGTAGCGCGTGTACACGTCAAGCCCGTACCCATTGGCTAGTCTATCGAGGTATCAGTTTACCGAGTGGATGTGCCCCACACGTCCATTCGGTAAACTAGGTTTACCTAGGCTATCTATCTTTCGCCAGGAACTTAAAGCTTCGTAAGGAAGGTCATCCAATGATACTACGCCAAGAAGCTATGCGTTCGCACATTCCCGCCAGCAATGTCCAAGAGACACAGCATTATACAACCAAGCAGAACTTATCATGCAATGACCGCTACAAAACACTAAGCGCCGTACACCAAGCCACAACACTTTTGCTGAGGGCCAATATTCACTATGCAGGAGAAAGCTACCTATTACACGTAGATAAACACACAAAAGAGGAAACGTTTGCACTTCCATTAAAAAAAGAAAGAATTATATGCTCTGTAAAGTCGCTCGGTTAGCTGAGTTGAGTTATTCGCACTTCATTTAGAGAGAAAGCCGGGCCAAGCATCAAGAAAATATAGGTGCAGAGACACAGAATACACAGATTTGATGTATTAAAGAAAAAAAAAGCGGGTAAGGTGAACAAATACCTATCATTATTCTGTACAGCGAAACCTCGTTAATGGCTGCCCGCAGAGAACGCACATGAAGTGCGCTGCGAACGCTGTAGTATGCGCTCTGCAACCGTCCAAGTACAAATTAGCATACCTTGACCTACGCTGCCGCTACCAGCAAAGAAATAAATGTGGTACAACAGCAGGCGTTCCCTCAAGCACCCACTTACAAGGCCTCGACGTTGTGGTCGCACGCGCTGCCGACGCAAAGCTGAATTAGAAACTACGTGAGAGCGAATTTCGAAAGCGGACAGGCATATCAACGAGTTCTTGTTGTAAGGAAGTCTAGTGGGAAGCAAACCACCCACCTTTCAATGACAGACGCACAAAAAACAGGAGCAGGAGGGTGCCGTAGCCGCGCTTTACAGTGCAGCCATGCGTAGCCGCGCTTTGACGTGAGCGATAGCCATCTTGTAAATGCAGGGGCCCGCGAGGCATTGAAGTAGAACCGCAGAAAAGGCTCGCAATATTAATCAATCAAAATAGCATTGTGGGAGAAACCAGAAAAACATGAAATGTTATTTCATGGACATTTGTAATCTTTGAAGTATTTAAAACTGTGAGGGTTCAATTTTGAGTCGTTTGTCTTGCTGAAGGTCACGAATAACAGGAAATTTCGGTTTCTCTTTTTAACAGATTTCCTTCATGGCACATTTACAGAAAGTTTCTTTCGCGGTACAGAAATTTCATGTATTTTATCTGTAAATTTACAATTATTTTTTACCGTGTAGGCCTTTCGACTATGCTTTTAACTTTTGCCATGATGATGCCATTCAGCTTTTGTGCACAAGGTCGCTGGTTGGATTCTTTTCAGCGGCTGCTGTATTTGAATAATGAGTAATGACGGTACTCGAGTCTAGAAGCTATAAACCCGAAGTGGTGAAGTCTATTTAAAGTCCTGTTAATTAGGCGTGGATATCGGCTCAGCCGCTGAAGGACGACAAATTGATCATAGCGCGACAATTTCACCACACCAGCATGACTGTGGTGAATTTGGGTGGAGTGCTTACCACGGCAAACAGTTTTTTGAGCACACTTGTACAAAAAACGCATTCCTCAGCGCTCTTTAGAGCAGAGAAATACCTCGTAAATTTCTTTCACACATAATCCTGCTTATTGCCGCCGTGTCTCGCCTGCACCAAAGTTGCCGCCCGTAATTTGTGATAGAGCGTCTTATTATTACTGATATACGCAGCATTATTATTACTGATATACGCCGACCTCGATTTGCGCTGAAGCATCACTTTATCATACGAACTGAAGACGCCATTTGTACTGTCATGCCAAATGCGCGGCGAAGAAAGCCCACGTGATGATTCATGTCGTCGCTCAGTGTCAATTTACCACCAATAATTTCCACATGAGATGCTAGTTGAACTATCGCCTATATCATCGTACACCGTTGCAGCGGCAGTTCTTTCCTCATAACAATACCTGATAATACCCTATCTTCACGCCAAAATTTTCATACCATAGAGTAAAAAATTCACTGATGACTACAATACTGCCTAATGCGAATTATGAGCGCAGCTTCGTGTTGGGGCAACGTCAAATGTGTTCGACGTTCTGGCTTCCCGCAGTCGTAGCAATATAACATTCGCTACATATTGCCACAGAAACTGCCAGCTCTCGAGTGCCACACGCTCGCTCTCTTTCGCCCTCGTTCGCTCAATCGGTTACGCCGACGCCAACGGTGACGCCACTCAACGCAGAAACGGGTGCCTAACACCAACGCTCTAAAACGCCAGGCATGCGCGAAACGCACAGCACAGTCCAATCGAAAGCTCGAAGAGCGGCCTTACTAGAGCCTGTTCTAAGCACTCTTGGGGCAACTAATGCAAGTACACTTGCTAGACATCCACTACACCATAAATCATAACTTTTGTGATACTAGACAGCACGCACTACACCATTATTCCTCTTTCTGCTGATAAGCGAGGTACCCGCTACACACCTGTAAGGTAGCATGTGCACTTTGTTGATGCTGCATGTTGCTGGTTACGATGAAGAATTATGGCTGAGCACTTTGCATTGGGTGCAGTGTCAGATATATAGAGTTTGAGAATTGGAGCCCCAAAAACTTGGGGAGCAAGGAGCTCGCGAGCGGCCAGGACGCATGCGCAGAACCCAAGCCACTCTTGGGGTCTTGTGCTCGCGTTGGACCAAGACCCAAAAATCGAAAACAATCGTGGGTCCCCAAAACGTCTTCGGTCACCGCGAGAATATGCATGCAGACGCCACACGGGCCACGACGCTGTATGGCCCGCGTCTCGCATGATCTCAATTTCACCACGTGTGGCGTTCCGAGCGTTTCTGCCAACGCAGCTTGCGTATGACCCAGTTCTCAAGCTCTCGTGATCCTCCAAACGCTAGAGCAGCCTACCCAACGAAGCTTGGTGACCCAGTGTCTTGGATCCCAAATTCTGAAACTATCTAATAGAGAATCAGATGCTCTTAGATATTTCTTATTCTTTTAAACTGCGCCGTGTGGAGTGACCCCCTGCGTTTCCTGCCACAAGGGGGCGTCTGATGCAAGGTGTGCCTGGTGGGCCCAGTGTTATTTGTCTTTTTTTTCTTCCACATCACGAGTTGGTACAGAAAAGGGCCAATTTGTCGTGCGCGTCTCAATGGCAGTTTTCACATTGAAAGAAAATTAGGAGCGTTGCGTCCGCAAGTGTCGACAATGAAAAATCAGAGGCTTTTAGATATTTCTTTTTCTTTAAAACTGCGGTGCGTGGAGTGACCCCTGCGTCTCCTACCACACGGGGGGCCTCTGATGTAAGGCGTGAAATTATTATGAATATAATAAGAACAATGGCTACTAAATGCGTCAAAATTGAAGTTGTAAATTAGCCAGACAGCCAACCTGAACTTTTCGTGGCCAGACGGAGTCGCAAGGTAGCCAGTTTGGTGCAAGGTAGCCACTAACGGCAACCCTCGTGGCGCAATTAGCATTGTGTGATCACTGGTTGTTATTTCACTATACTGCTACGCTATATTACATAGGTTAACACAATTCCATGTCCGACATGATGCATGTATAGGGTCTTTTTGAAATTGAATTTCAAGCACCAGTGTGGCACTGAAGCAGACGCTTTCCCAGCAGTGAATGAGTACATGATCTATATCTTCAGGTTTATTACATATTAGACAGGGAGGTCCCCCTGGCATGTAAAAACCACGTTGTTCTAGAAAAGTTTTAACATGCAATGTCCCTGTATGCAGTTTAAAGAAGAAGGTTTTGGTGGGTGGTTGTGCTGAGATTCTTTTAACCATTTTTAAAACGACCAGGCCTGGGCCTGCTTCTGGGACGTGCTACAAAAGACGTTGAAAAACGAGCTACCCATGGATTTTCATGGCATCAGATTTCTTCCGATAGGGGACGATTATGGACTTCCGTACGACCAGTTTATGCTTGTGCGCCTCCACTGCCTATGGCACTCCAAGATGGCGGGCTACCATTGTGACCCCAATGCAGGGCCGGTGCCTGTTTACTTTGTTCAATGTATGCAGCGGTGCCTGCACCTTATTGGCTGGCCAGGGTCGAACCACTGATGGCACATAAGTAATTATAACAAGACGATGGTGATGTAGTAATGGTCGGCCATTAATGTATTCTGCTGCTATATATATATATATATATATATATATATATATATATATATATATATATATATATATATATATATACTTCTCATGAACTTTCTCGTGTGATACATGTCGAAGAAAACTCGCCTGCCACGCAGAAGGCGCGGGTTCAAATTCCGTTCTATCCTGGGTATTTTGTTTTCACATTTTATTCTTTCATGTTTATCGGTTACGTCACCGACGGCGACGCCGGTCAAGGCAAGAACGGGCGCCTAAAAGCTGCGCTCTGAAACAAAGTTATGCCATGACAGATACCCTTCGCATTTGGGATCAAATGCGATACAGGATTTCGGGTATCGCATTTGGCGATACCCGAGAGCCTCAAGACGATAGACAATCAGGTATATTGTCCATGCGTGCTATAAGTTATGCGCACTTTATTGTAGTGTCACTCTTCTTAAGCTGCATGATATGTCAGCTACTTTGTCTTACTCCCGTACTGTGCATGTAAGGCCTCCACATATTACGGTAAAAAGGTGGAGGGGATATTGTGATGTCAGCCATCTGTTTTTACAGCCGCACCGGTGTCTCAGAAACAATCGCCCTAGCAACACGCCGGAGCGAATAAAATTTATATCCCCTTCGTACAATAAGTACTTTCATATTGCTGCCTGCTCCAAAGCTCCATATTGCACTTTCTCTCGAAGCCAGGTTGGTGTGGCATTTGAATTGCGTTATCCTGGTGGTTGGAGTGACGGACGGCGACGGTAGAGACCTTGCGCTCGTAAGTAGCTGAAATCCAAAAAGACGTGTTAAAATGCGTTGTGCTATGACAGGGGTCGGCAACCTGCGGCCCTCGTGGCAGCAATATGCGGGCCCCGGCACGACCAATGAACAGCTCCACGACTTTCTGCGTCTGTCGGTGAGCAGCCGTGATTACATATCTGCGGGATGGCTAAGAATGTCCAGCACCAAAAGTCGCATTGAGATAGCTTTCTTTTTTTCCTTGTGACCTATGTTCATAAGTTGCAAATTTGTCACATGCATGCTGAAAAGACAGATGATTTCTATTCTAGTTCACCCCCCCCCTTCCGATTTGCCATGTGGCCCCCGCCGTGTCCTCCGACCCTCGGCCCTCCGCCTCAAAAGGCTGCCGACCCCTGCTCAATGATCATATACCCTTGAGACACGAATAATGATGTACATTCTGTGAGTGAAACTATGGCAATATTATTCCAAGGCACTCTGAAAGGTGAAACTGTATTCATTGAACATTCTATCATTTGGGATGCATTCCATCATTTGGGGCACGCTATGTCATGAAAGGGCATGAATACGTTGATCTGTGCATTTTAAAGTAAATAATCTTAATTAGGCCGAAATTATAGATCTATTTATTCGAGAGTCAATAATGTTCGTTTTACAGCGGACCTGTTAAGCTATTCGTTAAACGACGAGGCGTGACCTGAATACTGTCATCATCATGAATCAGCAGGGGCTCTATAAGTCCTCTTATTCATCCTCTGCTTTCCTCCCAGAACACGAGCACGAATTTGTCCGGTGTCGGATGCAATAAATCTGGTGGGCAAGAGAACGAGTACAGAAAGACAGAGTGACAAAGAAAGAGATATAAAGATGTAGATATAGAGAAAGGCACACAAAGGGAAGAAAAAGACAAAAAGATAGAAGGCGAGGCAAGGAGTCGAGAGAGAGGCAAGACAGAAAGAAAGAGAAATAGAGAGAAAGGAAAGAAAGAGAGAAAACGATAGAAAGACGCAGAAAGAAATAGACAGAGAGATAAAGAGATAGAGAGAAAGCAACACAAAAAAAGAGATAGAGAAATGAGAGAGCAAGCATAGCCATGTATGCTACAGCATAGCAAGGGATGGGAAAGGGAAGTGACGCTGAGTAGCAGGGAAAGCAGATGAAAGGGTAAAGCATAGTACATGCTTATGCAGTAGAATATAGCAAGCGTTGGATAAGAGAACTGAATATGACGAGGGAGAAAACGGAAGAAGGCAGTGCCACCAGCGCCGCTGCTTTCTGAGTCTTCGCATCACAAGTGCGTAGTTGACTAAGTTTTTATTTCTATAAAAAGGTAGCGCAGCTTGCACTTAGTGTAAACTTTATCGCGCTGAAAGGAGACGAAAGCTACGAAGAGCGAACGCCACGGTCCCGTGTCGTTCCACGTGACACTACGTGACACCACGTGACACTATGAACAACCAACTGGCCTCTACCCTGACTCTTTCAGCTTGCACTTAGTCGAGGAAGGCGGGATCACAGGAGAGGTGGAGGGCACTAGGCTGCTCCTGGCTCGACTAGGCTTTTAATGGCTCTGCTTGCTCTGTTTTTCTTTCTTTTTTGTGTCTGTTTCTATCTCTTTCTCTCTCCATCTATTTTTTATCTCACTCTCCCTGTACTTGTCATCCTCTCCTCGTTTTACTCCTCCTCACCCTCACATTTTTCGCCCTCACCTTCACTTCCCTTTCCCACCGCCTTGTTATACTATAGAAGGCGATGCTATTGCCAGCTAGCGTGCCTGGATAGTCGAGTGGTTACGACGCTCGCTTTCGGAGTGTGGGTACGCTGGTGCGAGTTCTGCCTCTTCAAAAAAGTTTTGCACCAAGATGTTCTCTTTCTTTTTTCTTTCTTTCTTTATTTCTTTTTTTTCTCTTTCACTATACTCGTTCTCCCTTCCATCAGCGCTATTGCAGCCCACGCCGGACAATTCGGCGCACTTGTTCTGGGAGCGAAGCAGAAGATGAAGAAGAGGACGAAGAGAGCGCGCGCTGGTTTATGATGGTGGTAATGTTCTATCTACAACGCATGGCGAACCTCGAGTGTAACACCTCGGCCTTAAGAACCCCGGGGCTGCGCGGAACACGCAGCACATTCACATTCACAGCGTAAGCCGGTGGAATGACCTTTGTACAGCACGCTATAAAATATCTAAGAACGCCTTGAAGTACAGTTGCGAGCTACCCACTGCGCTATAAATCATCCCAGATAGCGAAGCACCAACTACACCTTCCTAAGGGATTAAGCCTGGCTCAATACTTGGTTGTTGCTGCGGTGGATAATGATGAGGATGATATAATATTCGTAATCCATTTGTAAAAGGTGGGAAGATTTGACCGGCCCGCATGGCACGTAGTTCCATAATGTAACGCTTGTTGCAATTCTACTCTTCTGTCACGCAATATTTTAGATGCGTAGCAGCTCTTTGACTAGCCTGTGTAACGCTGTCCGTCCGTCCGCACAAACGCGAGGCAACGCACTTCCCTCGGCGCCGGTGTTGAAGCGGTGCCAAGTAGGTCACGCCGCAGCTGGGCGTTGACGTCACGCACCCCTCGCACGCTTCCCTCGCAGGTCCGCGCGTACGTCACTCTCTCGCTCACCCGTCCGAGCGCCGCAGCTGCCGGCTCCAACGCCCGCTCGCCTCCCGTGTCTGCGTTTCAAACAAACGTTCACACCAGTAAACGCTACACCGAGTTTCGCTTCAAACGAATCTTCCAGCGCTCACCGCAGCACCCGCATTAACGCCGTTCAACCCGTGACGCCACCCGTGCGCAACGCTGCTGCTTCGCATCTCATCAGCGTTCCCTTCGGGGAGATGGTCCAATTTTTCATATCTTAACATGTTTCCTCGACATACATGACGCTTGTACCCTTCCGAAAAGATTAAAGCCCCAGCCCAACAGGCATTGGTGGCGAGAGCCCGGGCCGCCGCGGCAGCTACAGGGATACCGGACTAGGGATCCCTCCTAGTGTTTTTGAAGGACTCGTCCACACTTCTCGCTGTATATAGCTCATTAAATGTTTTCCACCACCACCACTACCGGCGTGGATCCGTGGTGGAGTACTTGCTTGCCACGCAGAAGGCCTGGCTTTAAGCTTGTTTTGAATTGTCTTTTTTTCTCGATGTGCGCGTATGCTGCGACAAACATCGGCGGCGGCGGCGGCGGTGGGCAACTGCTCTACGGAAATTGGCAGCCGTTGCGGGGTCATGACAGCTTACGTTGTGATAATAAAACCTGAGGTTCAAAGCCGTCTAGAAATGACAATCGGTTTTATTCATTCAAAGTAAACAAATACTATTCTCAATCCCATATACTGTGACGCCGCAAGGGGATGTCAGGGGAATGGTTAGCAGACGTCAAACCGGCAGCCGCTGCATAGTTCAGCTGTGCTAGCACGATTGTGAACGGATTGGTTGCAAAGAAACACTACGATTTTGCATGTTTCATGAATCCGTGAACAAATTAGGCCATCCGTGACAAGAATGATTTGAAGTTTTCATGAAAATTGTGGTGAAGCACCCTGGGCAAGTCGTACGTGCTGCCAATGATGACGCACAGCGTACAAAATTCAGCTCTGCGAAGCTTTCTGTCGCAAGGCAGGTTAGTGAAATATTAGTGTCTGTCTTTTTCTGTTGAAAGTCGCGCTATTTCGCTTGCACATAATATGCGTTCGTGTTTTTGCAATGTATGTAACCCATAACATTATACGCGGCATGTAGCGTGAGCTCGCGATGTCCTCTTCTATAACTGAATAATGTCAGAGCCTTCATAATAAATAGGTGATACACTAAACGAAAATACCTTACGCTTTGTCAGAAAACAGCTGCATGAATCTTGCGAGCGACCATTCAGTCATTCACTATTCATTCAATCTTGTCCTCAGCTGACGGATTCCGATGGAGATCAAGCGTGATTCATTTATTCATGGAATACGTGTATATTCACGTTAGTGGACCCCAGCCTGCGAAATTTCATCGTGAGCGCCGCTCTCAACGTCGTCCTTCATCTTTTTTAGGCTTTCATAGCCAGCGGTGCACTGCATGTTTGTTACTTTCTTGATAGGTAGGTCGCAGCATACTGCAAGTAAAGTGTCCTTTCAGTCGCGAACGCAGAGAGGGCAAGGCAGCTCTGGGGGGAGGAAATTCTTTAGATTCATTTTGACAGTGATATTCAAAGATACCGTGCACCTTTACTACGAGGATTTTTCACTGGGCATAGAAGGCTGTGAAAGCACCGATAGCCAAAGCATCGAGGTAGGTGCTGCAGCAGCGAGTTTCTTTAACGTGCTTTGCTGGTTAACGATATGTACGTCAAGCTTTTTACAGTCGTAAGTCGCTTTAACTGTCGTGATGTACAATACTGAGATCAAAATTAAAGCATAATCTTTCTGAGGTGATGTACGTAGTGCAGCTTTTTTGGCTGCATGCTGCCAACAAGCTCGACGAGCGGTAGCAAAACGTGCAATCACGTGCGCAAGCCGCTGAGTTGTCAAATGAACTTTACCATTACCGTCCGAACAGCGTCGTTCTTCAAAAATTCTTCGACGTTGCGAAAAGCTTGCGTGTGCATTCGTTTCGAGGTGCTCATCAAATATGTGACATCCGAGAGAATCGAACTGTGCACTCCGCGTTCCTCACCACAAAAGTAATGATGACTGAGCAACATGTTTAGAAACAATCGTCACGCTAAACATGCGGTCCTCTACAGCAACGATGGCGTTACTCGCTATCGGTCTATAACTATAGCAAATGCGACAGGCAGGTACGGTACGTATTATTAGAGTGTCGTTCAGTTCATACGTTTTTTTGTTGGGCGCAAAAGGTTTCGTAAAGCATCCTTGATGCACGGTGACGGAACCTAAATATAACTTCTCACACCACGGTAAATAATGAGGTAGTGAGCATTTCGCGCTTTCCATTATTTGGGCTAGTATTTTGTCCTGATAACCACTTCAGTACAGTTCACGACCTCATCCGTTGGAAGTGGCCCCGGCCGTACATCCGCGCGCGCTATCTGTCCCTATGCTAACAAACGGGTTGACGCTCCTCCGGGGGCCATCTTGAATCGCAAAGCGTGCCACCTATAGTTCGTGGGCATTGCGAATTTGCACGACAGTCCTTTTATGCTGCAGTCCACTGAGACTTCGTTGACATCATTTCCGGGAACGATATGGCGTCGATAAGAGGCACACTAATAGGTGACAAGGAAAAACGAAAAGACAAGGTTTCGCTGATTTTGATGAACTGAGAGTCGAAGCCACGACCTCTCGGTCCGCGACGACAGCAGCCGGGCACTCTAACCTCTGCGCTACCAACGCTCACGCATGATGCTTCACCAATGCACCTTATGCCTCTCTACCTTCTCTCTTGCACAGTACTCTTGGCAGGCGGGGATGGTGTCACTATGTGGAATGGGTGAACAGCTGCATTTCGACACGAGCGAGCGCCGACAGGACGCACTCCGGTAGTGTCAGTCCAGCGGAGGCTGGCTCCCTGAATTCCACTGTCATTTCTTTTGAATACAGTTTGAGTGAGTGCTTTCTTGCAGTAAGAGATGCCAGAGGGCAGCGGAACGCCTTCGCGCGTTCACTACTCAACTTGGAAGCTCTGCCACTGGCGTTCCTGAACCGCTGTCGGGTAGAAGTGTAGAAGTGGGCAGAAGTGTAGGTTGTCCAATATTGCAGAGCACGCGCCTTGCCATTTCTCTCCTCAAATGACGACGGCTTCCATGAGCGCATATGGAGTACTGGTAACTATGTGTTTTTGATGCTATCTTTGCGCGGAATTCACCACAAGCTGTGTTCGGGTTTATGTTAACTACTTCAGCTACCGAAAAGGTTTAATCGTGATCCCTGACGTAAGTCGTCAGGATCTAGATGTAGTACTAGGGTCAACATATGTGCATCCACATGAAACATCGCTGCTATAGCCGCCAAACTCCAACAGATATCGTAGAAGCTCTCATTTATCAATTTACAATGAACATTGAACTGCATTTCTGAAGACACGTTTCACGTTCGTGTTATACTGATTGCAATGACGGTGAGATCAACCAAATTTTTGTTTACTTGGCAAGTATGCCTCGCGAACACGGGACGTTGAACAACTCGTCTATCATGAAAGTGTTTTCGCCAAAGTGAAACTCTGCAGTAACACACAACACAATCAATTTAAATGAATGTTAATTCTCCACGGACAAAGCGCGGAAAGTATGCATATGAATGAATGAATATACCAAAGAAAATGAACGAATTTCTCCCCGTTGCAACAGAAAGGAAGCGGAAGCTGAACTTCCTGCGGCCTGATGGCGCCGCAAATTGCGTCTCAAATCTGTGTATGCAGCAAGCGGTGCATGAAGGGCACCGAGATTTGTTATGTACAACACACATGTACCGTTGAAGTGGATATTAAAATCAAATGCCTTGCTGGGTGTTTCTAGAATATTCACATCGTTTGCGATTAGCAACATACGTGTTATTTCCGATTATTCATGTCGTTTGCGACAAGCACTATAAGTGTATGATGAGCCTCCTGCTTCTTTGTGTGCTCCTTCGTTTGACTTCATTCAGCTCTGCATTCCTGCATATTGCCACGCCCACTTCTTGTCTTGTTTTGATGTATTCGGGTTTGACCGGCAGGTACGGTTATCAACGCTCGACGCTGTCCGCGAAGTAGTGTTCTAGAAGCGTCGCGATTGTAGTAGATCGGTTCGTTAAGATTGCGCCCCGCACGCGAATGTTCCAGTTTTGTCTAGAGATAACGCCGCCACCAGCGATATTGCTGGAAAGTTCGATAGCGCCTGTATAAAAGCCGACGCGCTTGATCGCTTGTCAGTTGATCGACGGACGACGCCCTGTTCGCCGCTATCATCGTACAGCGTGCATTGCTGTAGTTCTAGTTCACATTTTCCGGCCACAAGTTCGGCCAAATAAACAGTTTCATTCTACAAACGCCGACTGCTGTGTTCGTCGACGTCACGACCACGTGACATCTGGTGGAGGTGCTGCTTCTTCCATGATCCGGACGCCCCCGCGAAGCGCTGACCCAAGCCCAAGCCTCGAGGAGGACGACGGCAAAGGCAACCCGGATCGTCGAAACAAGCCGCAGGCAGAAGGGACTGCAGCCAGAGTACGGGTTCCTTCCCGAAAACACCAGGCAGCCCCAGGTCCCAACACCGACCGCAGCGACGATGACCGACCCCGTGCAGCCTGCGCCGATACTTCTCCGGCAGCCCAAGGAGCCGCCAAGTTTCCGCGGGTCGTCATTCGAAGACCCGGAAACCTGGCTCGAGACCTTCGAAAGGGTCTCAGCGTTCAACAACTGGGACTCCGAGGACAAGCTGCGCCACGTCTACTTTTACCTGGAAGATGCAGCAAGGACCTGGTTCGAGAATCGGGAGTCCACTCTTCGAACCTGGGACGCCTTTCGCAGCGCTTTCCTGGAGACGTTCACAAGCGTGGTCCGAAAGGAAAGGGCCGCAGCCTTGCTGGAAACACGGGTCCAACTTCCAAATGGAAGCGTGGCCATCTTTGCAGAGGAAATGACCCGGCTATTTCGCCACGCTGACCCTGCCATGCCCGAGGACAAGAAAGTCAGCTTCCTCATGCGAGGAGTTAAGGAACAGCTCTTCGCTGGACTTATGAGGAATCCGCCAAATACCGTCGAAGAATTTGTCTCCGAAGCAACAAGAATCGAGAAAACGCTTGAGATGCGAACACGGCAATACAACCGCAGCTTCTCGACCACAAGCCACGCCGACGTTCAAGCACTAGGATCCGCCGACCTGCGTGAGACGATTCGAGCAATCGTGCAAGAGGAGCTGCGAAAAATTCTACCTTCGTCGCAACCTCAAGTGGATTCCATCGCCGACGTCGTGCGCCAGGAGATCCAGAATTCACTCGGTGCGCCTCAGCTAGCAGAGCCGCAGCCGCAAGCTATGAGCTATGCTGCTGCAGCCCGCCGTCATGCTCCTCCTCCATGCCCACGCCAAGACGACACACCGCCGCAGTACCGTCGCCAGACGCCGCCAGCGACGCCCTACCGCCCACCTGTCGGCCAGCGCTACACCCTGAGGAAGACTGATGTCTGGCGTGCCCCTGACAACCGCCCGCTCTGCTACCACTGCGGGGAGGCCGGCCACACGTACCGCCGCTGCCAGTACCGTCAGATGGGGCTACGCGGATTCCCCGTCAACGCGCCGCGCCCGCAGCCAGGCGAACGGCGTCGCGACATCGACGACTACCTCACCGAAACACAGTGGCAAGAACGACGACCTTCCCGCTCGCCGTCGCCCGGCCGTTACATGTCACCGCACCGCCGGCAGTACACTGGCCCAAACCGGGGCCGGTCGCCTAGCCCGTATCCGGAAAACTAAGGGCAGCAACCGATGGAGGTGCGGTTGCTGAACGACCAAATGCTGAAGATCCTCCGCCGTCGACGACGACACCGCGACGAAGTTCCGAGCCCCCGCCGCACGCCGAACGACGTCGACGTCCCGAAGACGAAACTTTGCGACCGGAAGCAGACCTGACGACGCAACGCGGAAGCAGCGGTGCAAACCGACGTAGCCGTGACCTGACGCCGCGACGTAACCGCAACGCAAGACGGCGGACTAGCGACTTCGACGTTCTGATCGACGGCCACAACGTCAACGCTCTTGTCGATACTGGAGCCGACTATTCCGTCATCAGTGGGCCGTTCGCAACAAAGTTGAAGAAAGTTAGGACTGCTTGGGAAGGCCCCGAGATCCGTACCGCTGGAGGCCATCTAATAACGCCGATTGGTGTCTGCACGGCGAGAGTCACTATCAACAACCGGACTTATCCTGCGAGCTTTGTAATCCTACAAAACTGCTCCAGGGATGTGATACTTGGAATGGACTTCCTAAGTGACCATGGCGCCGTCATCGACTTAAGAACCAAGTCGATAACCGTATCGTCGGAGAAAGCGACACCACCGGATACGAACCCATGTCAACATGCCCTGAACGTGCTCGAGGATCAAGTCACCATTCCTCCTAGATCCAGCATCATAATTCCCGTCGGCACCGAAACGGCTGAATGCATCGAAGGTGTCATCGAGAGCGATCAGGGTTTGCTGCTAGACCGTGACATTTGCGTCGCAAGAGGCATTGCTCGGCTGTATGAAGGGAAAGGAAGCGTGATGCTAACGAATTTCAGCCAGGAATACAGACACCTGAGCAGGGGCACGACGATTGCATACATCGAAGAAATCTTGGCCGTCAGCGATGCGTTTGCCTTTTCAGATTCTGACGAAGCTACGACGACGATCCCTGAGCCACCCTTCGACGTAAACCCAAGTCTTCCCGCTCGCCAACAACAACAACTTCGACGCCTTCTGCAGGAATACAGGGACTGTTTCTCGTCGTCGCCGCGGGTCCGACAAACGCCCCTTGCTAAGCACCGCATCATAACAGAAGAAAATGCTCGACCACTCCGTCAGAGTCCCTACCGGGTTTCGACGCGGGAACGGGAGGCCGTTAAGAAACAAGTAGATGAAATGCTACGCGACGACATCATCCAGCCGTCCAACAGCCCGTGGGCGTCTCCCGTGGTGTTAGTGAAGAAGAAGGATGGGACCCTACGTTTCTGCGTCGATTATCGTCGCCTGAACACAATCACAAAGAAGGACGTATACCCTCTCCCACGGATAGACGACACCCTGGATCGACTCCACAACGCGAATTACTTTTCGTCGATGGACCTCAAGACCGGCTACTGGCAAATTGAAGTCGACGAGAGAGACCGAGAAAAGACCGCCTTTATAACGCCGGACGGCCTGTTCGAGTTCAAGGTCATGCCCTTCGGTCTTTGCTCGGCACCTGCGACTTTCCAACGAGTCATGGATACTGTATTAGCTGGCTTGAAGTGGCAGACTTGCCTTGTTTACTTGGACGACGTCGTTGTGTATTCCTCGAACTGCGACGAACACCTCCAACGACTTCAATACGTACTTCAAGCAATCAAGAACTCCGGGCTCGCCCTGAAGCCAGAAAAGTGCCGCTTCGCGTACGAGGAGCTCTTGTTTCTGGGTCACGTGATCAGCAAGACTGGAGAGCTCCCAGACCCGCACAAAACAGCTGCCATCGCCGCTTTCCCGCCACCCACCGACAAGAAGGCCGTGCGCCGATTTCTCGGCTTGTGCGCCTATTACAGACGCTTTGTCAAAGACTTTTCACGGATCGCCGAGCCACTAACGCAGCTCACGAAGACCGACGTCGAATTCAGGTGGCAAACAGCGCAAGTCGAAGCATTTCATGAACTGAAACGATGCCTGCAGACACCTCCGTTACTTGCGCATTTCGACGAATACGCCGATACGGAGATTCACACCGATGCAAGCAGCATAGGACTCGGCGCCGTCCTTGTGCAGCGGACGGGCGGACTGGAAAGGGTTATCAGTTATGCTAGCCGGTCGCTGTCTAAAGCAGAGGTCAACTATTCCACAACAGAAAAGGAGTGCCTCGCCATCATCTGGGCTACGTCAAAGTTTCGCCCCTACCTCTACGGCAGGCCCTTCAAAGTTGTGAGCGACCATCATGCCTTGTGTTGGCTAGCTAACTTGAAGGACCCTTCAGGTCGCCTCGCACGGTGGAGCCTAAGACTTCAAGAATTTGACATGACTGTCGTGTACAAGTCCGGAAGGAAACACTCCGACGCCGACTGCTTGTCTCGTGCCCCCGTCGACCCACCAACGCCCGACGACCAGGATGATGACAGCTTCTTGGGAGCCATAAGTACCGAAGACTTCGCCGAACGACAGCGAGCCGACCCTGAACTGAAAGGTCTAGTGGAATACCTGGAGGGCAGGACCATCGTTGTCCCAAAAGTATTCAGGCGAGGATTGGCGTCATTTTCCTTGAAAAACAACGTCTTCGTATAGAAGAACTTCTCTCCGGCCCGAGCCAGCTACCTTATCGTTGTACCTTCGGGACTGCGACCAGAAATTTTGCATGCCCTGCACGACGACCCGACGGCTGGACACCTCGGACTTTCCCGAACGCTCGCACGAGTACACTAAAAGTACTACTGGCCGCGCCTTGCCGCCGACGTCACTCGCTACGTAAGGACGTGCCGAGACTGTCAGCGACGGAAGACACCGCCCACAAGACCAGCAGGCTTCCTTCAGCCGATCGAGCCTCCTCGGCGACCATTCCAGCAGATCGGGATGGACCTCCTGGGGCCGTTCCCAACGTCGACTTGCGGAAATAAATGGATCGCCGTGGCTACCGACTACCTCACCCGGTACACCGAAACAAAAGCCCTGCCCAAAGGCAGTGCCGCTGAGGTAGCCAAGTTCTTCGTTGAGAGCATCGTCCTTCGACACGGCGCCCCAGAGGTTCTCATCACCGACAGAGGTACGGCGTTCACGGCTGACCTAACTCAGGCGATCTTGGAATACAGCCACACAAGCCATCGCCGCACCACCGCGTACCACCCACAGACCAACGGCCTCACCGAGCGTCTAAATAAGACCATCGCCGACATGCTGGCCATGTACGTCGACGTCGACCACAAGACGTGGGACGCCATCCTTCCGTACGTGACCTTCGCGTACAACACGGCCGTACAGGAAACGACGCATATGACGCCATACAAGTTGGTCTACGGACGGAGCCCGGCAACGACGCTCGACGCCATGCTACCAAACGTGACCGACGAGGAAAACATCGACGTGACCACCTACCTACAGCGCGCCGAAGAAGCACGACAGCTCGCCCGCCTACGGATAAAGAACCAGCAGACGACTGACAGCCGCCGCTACAACCTTCGACGACGCCACATGGAATACCAACCCGGTGACCGTGTATGGGTATGGACGCCAATACGCCGACGAGGACTTAGTGAGAAGCTTCTTCGACGATACTTCGGACCATACAGGGCACTTCGACGCCTCGGCGCACTCGACTATGAGGTTGCCCCTGACGGCATTACGAACTCTCAGCGGCGCCGTGCGCGACCTGAAGTCGTCCATGTCGTGCGCCTTAAGCCGTTTTTGGCGCGTTAGCGAGCCTGGGGACTCTATTTTTTTCCTTCGTTATTGTAATTTATTTGTGTATGCACTCGTTTTGCTTTGTTTTTTTTTCTCTTCTATGTTCTTTCATAAGCATCGGGACGATGCCTTTTCAGAGGGGGGCAATGCCACGCCCACTTCTTGTCTTGTTTTGATGTATTCGGGTTTGACCGGCAGGGACGGTTATCAACGCTCGACGCTGTCCGCGAAGTAGTGTTCTAGAAGCGTCGCGATTGTAGTAGATCGGTTTGTTAAGATTGCGCCCCGCACGCGAATGTTCCAGTTTTGTCTAGAGATAACGCCGCCACCAGCGATATTGCTGGAAAGTTCGATAGCGCCTGTATAAAAGCCGACGCGCTTGATCGCTTGTCAGTTGATCGACGGACGACGCCCTGTTCGCCGCTATCATCGTACAGCGTGCATTGCTGTAGTTCTAGTTCACAATTTCCGGCCACAAGTTCGGCCAAATAAACAGTTTCATCCTACAAACGCCGACTGCTGTGTTCGTCGACGTCACGACCACGTGACAATATGCTAAATTTTCTGAAAGCACTATGGTGCTTTCACATAGTATACTATGTTGACGGTGGAAACCGGCGCACGACGCCATCATCAAAGGCGCCGTTTTGTTTACTGGAAATAAACATATCTAGTAAAATATCGCCCATGTATTACGAGCTTCATATTTTATATCGCGTCGCGCTCTTATTATTTTTTTGTACAATCGGGCTTCACCCACAGAAACCTGTTCGTAGGAGGCCGCGCTGCAATATTTTAAACTCCACGATTTTTTTCAGAGTGTTCCTTTCAGATTACGCGCAGGACACGAAAAACCGAGTTCATTCTAGGCTAACCCGAGCACCTGCAATGACGCTGGAACCTCTAGCGTATGTAAGGGGAGGGGATTGGGCTTCGATCTTCCTGAAACTTTTGAATATTCACGTATCTATACACACACATACTTGACGCATGCCGGAACATACATAAGTTGTGGTTGAGACCCACCCCCCATCTCCCTCCTTCAGGTAAAAAATGTCTGGCTACGCCCTTGGCTGAAAGGTTCGATAAGGCATCTCTAAAACCGACGCATTTCAGACGATCAGATTAGTCCACTCCCGACTACCCCGCTCACTGTTATCACTGTACTGCGAGTGTTTCTTGTGCTTTGAGTCGCTTTTCCTGGGCAACACTTCATTGAATAAAGCATTTCATCTTTAGCGACTGGTCCTGCTTTCTTCAACATCACAACTACGCGACATCTGGTGGAAGTGCTTGTTCGTTTATGTTCTATATTAGAAGACACCCAAGGCCTCGTGTGGTAATGAACAAGCCGCAGGCAGCTAGGTTTGCGATCCGAGTACGGACCCCTACCAAACAAGCCACCCCCGGCAACGAAAACAACTTGCACGATGACGACTACTGCGTACGCCGCTACAGTTTTGAAGCAGCAACCCAGGGAGCCACCGACTTTCTATGCATCATCGTGTGGAAACCTAGAAAGCTGGCTGGAGGTTTAAGACCATATTTGCACCTTTAACCACTGGAACTCCGAAGACAAGTATCGTTGCGTCCATTCTTAACTGGAAGACGCAGTAAGGAGCTGGTTTGAGAATCGAGTCTGCGTGCCGAACATAGGACCTCTTTTGCAGCGAAATTTAGGACACGTTCACGATTATTACCCACAGAAGAAATACGTGGTTGATCCCTTCGTCACAGGAATCGGAATAACACGAAAGTAAAGCGTGCCTTTACAGAAGTAACTGAATGTTTACTGTACATTGATATAAGACTGTCTGTACTGTCGTACGACGATTTATTGTGTGACGGCGACGTCTTAAACAGTCGAGGTATAGCACCGGCAGAACCCGAAGGTAGATCGCGTGCACAGCAACCACAGACGCAGAAGCTCTTCTTCCTCTTCCTCACTACAATGGCCACGGGACTGAAAAGGAGCCATCCTGGCGACTAGGGCGCAGGTAGGATCAAAGGGTCGTAAGATGGCTTGAGTCGGCTGACATGCACCGTGTCACGACCGCGATGTCTGAGGTCGTGGGATGGCGTCACAGATTCAACGATGTAGTTGACAGAGGATGTGCGGTCGATTATACGGTAAGGGCCATCATAACGAGGAAGAAACTTCGTTGAAAGTCCAGGGCTGTAAGGTGGGACCGACAACCAAACGAGTGAACCGGTCTCAAAATAATGTGTAGACAATTCGTTGTCACGCCGCAGCTTTTCGCGACCTTGAGCGGCGGTCGTAAGTGTACGC
Organism: Rhipicephalus sanguineus; assembly: GCF_013339695.2. Lineage (NCBI taxonomy): Eukaryota > Metazoa > Arthropoda > Arachnida > Ixodida > Ixodidae > Rhipicephalus > Rhipicephalus sanguineus. The sequence goes on from NC_051184.2 coordinate 118,784,181, forward strand.
GCAAGCTGCCTACAGTCCTCTGCATATTTGGCCGCTTCAGACACCGTTGTGCACTCGGAAGTGTCGGGTCGGTACGGAAGCAATGTGTCCATCGTGCAGGAGGGCTCTCGTCCACATAGTAGAAAGAACGGCGAAAAGCCGGTGGCAGTTTGTGTGGCAGTGTTATACGCGTATGTTACGAACGGCAAAACAGTGTCCCAGTTGCGATGATCCGAGGCGACGTACATAGTCAACATGTCGCCGAGAGTACGGTTGAACCTCTCCGTCAAGCCGTTCGTTTGCGGATGGTAGGCTGTAGACTTGTGGTGGACGATGTTGCATGCAGCGAGAAGGGCTTGTATTACTTCAGAAAGGAACACGCGCCCTTTGTCACTGAGCAGTTCGCGTGGTGCTCCGTGCCGAAGAACGAAGTTCCGCAAAATGAAGAATGCGACTTCGCGCGAAGTAGCGGCTGGAAGTGCTGCGGTCTCGGCGTAGGGCGTGAGGTGATCGATTCCTACAATTATCCATCGGTTACCCGAGGGGCTGCAGGGAAGAGGACCATATAGGTCTATGCCGACGCGATCACAGCGACGAGCCGGACAGGGCAGCGGTTGTAACTCGCCAGTAGGCCGCTGGTGAACTTTTCGTCGTTGACATGCTGTACAAGCTCGAACGTACTGGCGGACGAAGCGATACATTCCGGCCCAGTAGAAGCGTTGTCGTAGCCGAGTATACGTCTTCAGCTCACCGGCGTGACCGTTATGAGGGGCAGCATGAAAATATTCGCATATTTCAGAACGCATGTGATGGGGAATCACGAGTATCCACTTGCGACCGTCGGGTAAATAGTTTCGCCGGTAAAGGATGCTATCATGCACAGCAAAGTGAGCGGCTTGGCGACGAAGTGTTCGAGAAGAAGGTGTAGTGTTTGGGTCGTCGAGCAAGTTTATTATAGCTGAAAGGGATGGATCCTTTCGCTGCTCGACGGGCATGTTAGCGACGTTGATGGGGGACACGGATGCAAAGGACATTGATGCGGAGGCCACATCGACAGGTATCGGCGATCGGGAAAGCGCATCGGCGTCAAAGTGCTTCCTGCCCGATCGGTAGACAACGCGGATGTCGTGTTCTTGTAAGCGAAGCGCCCAACGCCCTAGCCGTCCTGACGGATCTTTTAACGAGGACAGCCAGCAAAGGGCGTGGTGGTCGGTAACAACGTCGAAAGGGCGACGTAGAGGTATGGACGAAATGAGACGAGAGCCCAAATGATGGCTAAACATTCCTTTTCTGTGAAGGAGTAGTTTCTTTCTGCCTTCGTTAAAGTGCGACTGGCATACGCCACAACGTACTCGTCGTAGCCGTCTTTTCGTTGCGCTAGGACTGCACCAAGTCCGATGCCGCTGGCGTCCGTGTGTATTTCTGTAGGGGCTGTGGAATCATAATGACGAAGGATCGGTGGCGAAATTAGTAGGCTACGTAGTTGCTCGAAGGCTTCGTCACACCAGGTTGACCACGCGGAGATGCCGTTGCTTGCGGTAAGCAAATTGGTCAGTGGCGCGATGATGTTTGCAAAATTGCGCACAAAACGCCGAAAATAAGAGCAGAGCCCTATGAAGCTACGGAGTGCCTTAAGAGTACTGGGCTTGGGGAACTCTGCGACCGCGCAAAGCTTGCCGGGATCAGGAAGAACACCATCCTTTGATACAACGTGCCCTAATATTGTTAACTGACGGGCAGCAAAACGGCACTTTTTGATGTTCAGTTGGAGGCCTGCAGAGGAGAGGTAAGTCAGTATCTCACCCAAGCGAATGAGGTGCGTTGGAAAATCGGCCGAACACACGACGATGTCATCAAGATAACAGAGGCATGTTTTCCACTTGTAGTTGCGAAGGATTGTATCCATCATACGCTCGAAGGTTGCGGGCGCGTTGCACATGCCGAAAGGCATGACGGTAAATTCGTACAAACCGTCAGGTGTGACGAAAGCTGTCTTTTCGCAGTCATTTTCAGCCATGGGCACTTGCCAATAGCCCGAGTGAAGATCCAGAGACGAGAAGTACTTTGCGCCTTGCAAACAGTCGAGGGCATCATCTATCCGAAGCAGCGGATAGACATCTTTGCGAGTGATCTTATTCAGCCGACGATAATCCACACAGAAGCGGATTGACCCGTCCTTCTTGCGTACTAGCACCACAGGATACGCCCAAGGACTGTGGCAGGGGCGAATGACGCCACGCTGCAGCATATCATCGACTTGCTCGCTAATTACCCGTCGTTCCGCTGCCGACACGCGGTATGGGCGCTGGCGTAATGGAGAGTGGGAACCAGTGTGGATGCTGTGAGTGATGCTCGCCGTACGTCCTAAGGATGGTTGGTCGCAATCAAACGATGACCGACACTTTTGAAGCAGGGCGAGGAGTTGGCGGCGGTGTGAATTCGGCATATCGGCGTTCAAGGCGGCTTCAAGAACGTCTGACGACGGCGAAGACAGTGATGGTGAGGTGCAATGCTCGGAGGAAGTAAGGGCGTCGAGCTGATAACAGGGCGCGTCGTCAGAAGTCTCAAGAATGTGAATTGGGTCAATGGGCTGAACACAACCTAGTGATTCTCCGCGCCGTAAGGTTACGGGGTGCTTAAACGGATTGCAGACAAGCATAGATGATAATCCGGATTCAGTGGAGAGAACGGCAAACGGGAGAGGTAGAGCCTTCCGACGCAGAAAAATAGGCGACGGCGTAAAGAGTACGGTGGCGTCGGTCGCGGCGGAGCAAGATACGGGCACAAGGACCGACATTTCGGGCGGTACTTCCGTGTTGGATACAACAGTGAGCTTTGCGGCTTTAGTTGCAGAAGGGTCGGGCAGTACGGATCCAGAGAATGGGAAAAGCACCACTTCGGCTCTGGCACAGTCTATGATGGCCCGATGTTACGACAAGAAATCCCAACCGACGATGAGTTCATGGGAGCATGAAGAGAGCACGAAAAGTTCGACAATGTATACAGCGCCGTGAATGACCGCTCTCGCGGTGCACGCAGCATGCGGTGCTACATGCTGTGTACTTGAAGTGCACAGTAGCATGCCAGATAGCGGCGTGGTGACCTTATGCAGTTTTCTACAAAGCTTCTCGTCGATGACAGAAACGGCAGCCCCAGTATCAACAAGCGCTATTGCGGCAGTTCCTTCAACTATAACGTCCAATAAATTGCGCGGCGACTGTGCAGGCTTTGTAAAAGTCGCGAAGCTTGCAGTTCGTGCCTGCGGAACTGCAGCAGCTAGTTTCCCTCGCTGGGTGACTGGCGACGACGTGGGGAGGGTGATCGATGGTTGGCGAAAGGACGTCGAGGTAGCGGCCAAAAGTCTGGGTTGGAACGCATGGCATTACCGGTATCATCATTCGAGTAGGCGTATCCAGGTACTGCAACAGTTGGACGAGCAGAAGGCATGCGACGATTGCAGAAGCGTGCGACGTGGCCGGCGAAACCGCAAGCGAAGCATATGGGTCGGTTGTCCCGTGTGCGCCAGGGGTTCTGAAAATGGCTTCGAGGTGGAACTTGGGGCGACAAAGGAGGGGGAGATGTTCGTGGTCGCATCGCGGCAGAAAATGCGACGGTTTGATGCGCAGGTCGCGCTGCGACTGCAGCATAAGTCAGAGGTGCAGCTACGGGAGCGAATGGTTGAGCCAAAGGTAGCGACTCGGCAAGCTCCTCGCGGATGGCCCTTCTGATGGGATCAGCCAAAGGTGTGGCAGGCTGTACAGGACGATCTCCTAGCGGAAGCATGGACAATTGGCACGCCACCTCTTCACGAATGAAGTCCTTAATCTTGCCGGAGAAGGACATACCGGACGCCGGGTTGGCGGCAAGCGTGAGACCCGAAAGCGAGTTGGCAGGTGCAACAGCGCTGCACGGAAGGGCCCTTTGTCGACGCAACTCATCGAAGCTCTGGCAAAGGGTGACGATGGCCGCGACAGAAGTAAGGTTTCGCGCAAGAAGCATCTGGAATGCGTCGTCTTCGATGCCTTTGAGGACATGCTTCACTTGGTCCTCTTCGCTCATCGAGGAATCGACGCTGGCACAAAGGTCCACGACATCCTCTATGTAGCTGGTGTACGTCTCACCAGACAGTTGAGCGCGCTGGCGTAGACGTTGCTCAGCGCGGAGCTTTCTCAAAGTGGGGCGGCCGAAGACTTCCGTGAATGCTGTCTTGAAAGCGGACCAGGTCTGTAATTGACGCTCATGATTGTGAAATCAGAGGTTCGCAACGTCAGCGAGATAGAAGATGACCGCACGTAGTTTGGCCGGGTCATCCCATTTGTTGTGCTCGCTGACGCGCTCATAGATGGAAAGCCAGTCTTCTGCGTCAGTCTCACCTGCTGCGCTAAAGACTGGAGGGTCGCGTTGCCGCTGGATGGCGCCGCAGGTGGTGGAAGGGGCGGTGGCTTCAGGCTGATTATCAACAGCGTCGGCCATAGTGCTTGAAACAGCTGGCAACGTTCGGTTGCGAAGTTCCAGGTTGAGGCCAGGGATCCCAGCAACCTCCACCAGATGTCGTACGACGATTTATTGTGCGACGGCGACGTCTTAAACAGTCGAGGTATAGCACCGGCAGAACCCGAAGGTAGATCGCGTGCACAGAAACAACAGACGCGGAAGCTCTTCTTCCTCTTCCTCACTACAGTACAATGAATATTGATGTCTGGCAGCTATAGCACCGTTTAACGTGGATGCACCCACTTTGATGATTGGTGGTACATCTCCATCCCGACGACTAACGTCCATGTTAAATGAATAAACATGTCCTTGTGCTAGCTGTAGTAGTTAACGGTGAGAGCGTAATCAGAGAACGAAGCGTGATGGCGAGAAGAGCGTCGCATATTGGACGCAGAACTTGGTCGAGCGGCCGCACTAGAGGGAAATGCAAAGCGCGTCGTGCTGCCATGGTTTCTCTGGGCGAGCGCGTGGGCGAGGAACGCAGTGTTACAGCCAGGTGAGCCGGCGCGCGTCGCAGAGCTATTTTTGATTTTATTAGCGTGATGCTATGAGCGAGGCCGACGCTTTTACGACGCTTGGGCTAAATCGCCACCTCGCGGTGTGTTAAGGCACTGACAAAATTGAACTTCTATTGAAAACGCGCCGAATGGGACGGAGGGGTAACGCGTAGCTTGTGCTAATCGCGGAGGCCGCAATAATGACGAATTACTTTATTTTACCGCTCCCACAGGGCAACAACAACCCACCGACCAGAAGAGTGGTAGATATAAAAGGCGCGGATGTAAAGGCGCTAGAGTCTGTGACCGTGGCGCAGTGGATTCTTACCTTGGGGCTCAGACTGCCTTATCTGTAATAAGCAAGAAACTATTGACCATGTTTTCTTACATTGTTGGGAGGGCGTGCACTTTTGGGATGTATTACAGAGGACAATCAAGAAGGAATTCCCGTTAAATGCATATGGTATCGGGTTTCTCCCTATAGATGACGAACATGGATTGCCGTTAGACCTAATAATGTTAACCGGCCTTCACTGTTTATGGCGGGCTCGTATGGCGGGATTTTATTGCGATCCAGATGCACGGCCCGCACGGATGTATTTTCGTGAGTGTATGACCAAGTTTGTGGAACTCCAGAAAGCTCAGGAGTTTGTACCTGAGTGGTTGTCGAGGGTAGAACCCTTGACAGCGCTCAAGGAATTTTAAACTTCTGTCTGTCCAGTAGGACTGACACAACTTTTGTCTTTCTTTCATGTCCTTATTGTTTGATGTTCATGTCTAATAACAGGCAATAAAGCAAAAAAAAAAAAGACCGTGGCGCAGTGGATAGCGTGCCCGGCATCTGTTTTTGCGGACCGAGCGGTGGTGGGTTCGATGCCCGTTGATGGAACTTGTTTTATTTGCCATCCGCTCGTGTAATTTTTTTGTACGTCATTTCCTTGGCGGAAATGCGTCACTGAAGTCTTGGTGGACCCCGGGCATAAAACACTTTCGTGTTAAAAATATACAGAGCAAGCACATTGTGCTCACTGAGGAGGAAACCTTGCGCGGGCGTCAAATTCTGTTACCGCAGCTAGTTAGCGTTCGTATTGATAGCATCTGGAAGCGCGGCTAGCCTCGTTGGTCGCAAATGCGCCCTACTAAGTCTTCATTTCTTCACATGCGCCTAATTTGCATTGTCCACTGGAAAGTCTGCCGAAAGGCTGCAGTGGCGACCATGGAGTGTCGTGAGTCACAGGTGTGGAGCGTTGGGCTCGTCAACCCAGTAAGTACAAGGGCGGCTACGATTTTTTGATCGCAGCAGCCTGCGGAACTGCTACTTAGCAGGGGCCACTGAAAACACAACACCGGCAGCCGGCCAGGATGGACGGTCACTACGGAGAGATTCTACTTTTGGCGTGTCCAGGTTGTCAAGTATTTCCGATCTGTGATGCACATCGACAGCTTAGGAGAAATATAAAAAAAGCATGCAGGTACGCACGAAACTGGAGTAGTAAAAACTCTGGACTAAGCTTTACCCACGAGTTGCCTGTTGATGATTGCCTCCATTTGCTTGACCTCACTAACTTTATTGGAAAACGCGTGTGCCGGAAGTAGCAGCGTCGGTGAAAAAAGGGAAAGGGAGACCGCCACCGTAGCTCACTTGACAGAGCATCGGGTGCATGGTCCGATGGCTGCATGTTCGGTCTCTGCCAGCGGCAAGTTCTGTTTTTGTCCACTTCAATTTCTTGATTTCCACATCACAACTACTACAATATCCTAAAACAATTCGAATAACATCTCTTGTACTTTCTCTGGCTTCATAATCTGCTTGTTTTCACTAACGCTGTGTCAAATAAAGAAACAAGTTCACAAAATTTCCTCCTTCGATTCACTTATAGCGGGGGTCTCGTTCCCGCAGGCTTGAGGCCTTCAGGTAGCATGCGAGGGCTTATTGTTCGGCTGTCCACTCCTTAAAGGACCACGTCCTACGTGACACCAGCTGGTAAAAAGAAAGTGTTCCACAGTCGCCGTCATGGCTACGAGCGCTGCTGACTAACACTTGTAGGTTTGCATGCACCTTATCCCCTCATAAGTTCGACGGGGGGACGACCACCGCCGTAGCTCATTTCCTAGAGCATCGTACGCATAGTCCGAAAGTTGAAGGTTCGACACCTGTTGGCGACAAGTAGCCTTTTCATTTACTTTACTTTCTTCATATTGTCACGTGGTTGTGACGGTGAAGAAGGCCGCAGAAAGACTGGGAAATACGCAACTCTTTATTTGAGCGAACGTGTGCCCTCGCAATGAAAAGTCAACGTACAGGCAATGCACGCTGAACCCTGATAGCGGTGAACAGAGCGTTGGCCGTCGGTAATCTGATCTGTGGTGAGGTACGTCTGCATTTATACATGCGGCATCCGGTGCTCGCTTAAGCTCGCGAACAAACTTGACTATTCGCGTCCTGCGCGAAATCTTTAGAGAATGATCTTAAACTATGGCGAAGCTTCTAGAACATTGCGGTGTGGTCTCTGCCGAGCGTCGCCGACAGCATGTGCGGGTGAAACCCGAACACATCAAGATAAAGCAATAAACACGTGTGGCAATATCCATATCACAATTGCTCTAATATGCTTGAAACAGTACAATTAACGCCCCCTACACCTTGCTTAGCTTCATTATCTGCTGGTTTGCATTAAGGTTTTGTTCAACTACCATGAGAAACAGAATAGAGTGGAAACTGCGTATTAGCAGAGGCTTCAGTTAGCGCAGCACGAACGTCGCACTAGGTAATTCTTGTATGCCAGAAAAATTACACAATTGGTTGCGCAGAAACGGGCAGAGTAGTGCGTCTACAGACTTTTCTCGCCTTTTTCGTTAACAGTTACGGGTCTTCATGAATTAGAGGGATTCGGGATTGTGGAAGTAAGATATCATTCGTAATCGAATATCTACCTGAAAAAATGCAACGACAGCTATTCGGAGAAACCCGAGCAGCATTCGAAAGACTCGACAGCAGCCTCCCACTGCTCTGGTGTTGGTGTGTTGTTTATTGGCACATCCTTTGAGTGCTGGTAGGCCCATGTAACATGATAAAGTGTTGCTGTCCTGCTCGAAGCCTGAAGAACAGCTCAAGCTGATCGACAGAGCGCGCAAGATGGCAAAGGCCAGAGGGGCCCTGGACTGAGGGCTCCACCTTCGCCGGGAGAATTTCTTTGCACCAATAAAGTTTTTCATTCATTCATTCGACAGCACATCCTCAAGTTCCGCTGAAATTAGAATAATTAGTTAAGTACCACTGTGTAGCCAACACTCTTCCGACATCCATATTGTTCGGGCAATTATTGTCTCAGTTATCTGTTTCGTCTTGAAGACAAATTCATTTCTGATGAAAACAATTTTCATGAGGCAGAGACTTGTGCCACTCTCAGCTGGCTGATTGGAGCTGATCATTGAGTAATTATTACAGGAGAAGTAAACAGGAGCGTAGGAATTCCAGAATTAGTCAAATTCAACGCAGTGTGTTGGTGTACACTGCATGGTCGCAGTCAAAATGCCTCTTTTGACTGCGACAGTCCCATTGTGGTTTTCGCATTGAGGAATATGCTTAAGAGCAGCCACTCGAGCCTCTCAACACCCCCCCCCCCCCCCGCCCGCTGGAGCAGGTGTACGCGATTTCGCTTGTTAACCAGCATCTCTAACAGCTGCCTCAGGACGACCAAAGAAACAGTAGCGTGGAATTGAATTTTCGCAAAGTAAAAAATTTACTCATGGCCACGATTTCCGATTTTGGCCCTACATCTTGTCCTGTGGATGGCTTTTGATGCACGGCCAAAAAATTCACTGAAGCCTGATAAGAAAGCGTTCACTTTCTACATTTATTGCGCACTGCAGATACGACAAATAATTGTGGTTTGCATATACACGGATTCGAGAGTTCGGCGGAACACCGTCCGGCCAAGGAAAGACATTGTTACGAAGCAGGTCACTGAAGAATATCAATATAATATACAACGTGCGTCATAATATTTTATTTTCTCATTGGTCAGCGACCTGCTTCTTAACAATATGCACGTATTCGCAATGACAAAGCATGGGTGCGTAGCCCAGTGGCAAGGCCACTCGCCTTCGGTTCATGAGGGCCTGGGTTCAAATCCCAGCAGCGGAAAGAAATCTAGCTTGTTTTACTCAAGATGTTGGGGTATTACAAATGCACGTGTCTCCGGTCTCTTGCAACAAGGTGTTCCTACAGTCAGTACAGCCATGTATCGTTTCACACTGTTTGCATACTTTATTGTTTCAGTCTACAGTTCATAGATGCATACCACAATTATTTCGTCACCTCCTTGATTTTCCAAAACTACACGCATTTTACGCACTCGAATGCACAATGTTTTATGCGGCTTTATTACAGTGTCACTATTTCTAAGGCGCCCAATATATTAGCTGCATTCGCTCATTGTTACAGTGGGCATCTAACGCAGCCACATATGACGTAGAAAAGAGCCCGGCTATTATTCTCAGGCCAGTCATTTTTTTACGGTAGCACCAAGGCCTACGAAACAATGGCCCTAGAAACACACCACAGCAAATCAAATCTTCCTATCTCTCAGCTGCCACTTTCTTCCGAAGATCACGAGCGTTCACCGCAGTGGTCCTCGTCTGTTTTTGTCGAATACAAGCTAGAGCGACTTTTGAGTCGCCTAAACGTGTTGGTTTTAGCGGCGGTAGAAAAGTTCGCCTGGTAAGGTAAGCCTATCTTGCTTCTCCACACAAAAAAAAAGATACGGTTAGGCTAGACATTGGATTGAGACAAGGCGATACCATCTCCCGAATGTTCTGTCAATACATTGCTTCGCCTAAACCTCATAGCCACGTTGTGCTGAAGTTTCGTCTTGAAGGCAAATTCATTTCTGAAGAAAATAATTTTCATGAGGGACAGACTGGTACCACTTTTATCTGCCTGATTGGAGCTGATCAATGGGTAACTATGACAGGAGAAGTCATCAGGAGCTTAGAAATTCCAGAATTAGTCACATTCAACGCAGTGGTTTGGTGCACACTGCATGGTCGCAGTGAAAATGCCTACTTTGACTGCAACAGTAGGATTGTGGTTTGGCATTCAGGAATATGCGCACCAAAAGAGCGGACACTCGAGCCGTTTCGTGGCCGTATAAGAGTCTGAACACCCGCCAGCTGGCGCAGGTAGACGCGCTTTGGCTTGCTAATAAGCATCTCTAACAGCTGCCTCGGGACAACCAGACAAACGCTAGTCTGGCATTCAATTGTTGAAAAGTAAGTAATTTGCTGGCGGGCACGATTCCCCATTTGGGCTCTACACCGTGTCCTGCGGAGGCCATTTGGGCTCTGCATCGTATCCTGCGGAGGGCTTTTGATGCACGGCCAAAATTTCCCTGAAGCGTGCATAGAAAGCGTTCTCGTTCTACAAATATTTTGCACTGCAGGCACGACTAATTAATGTCGTTTAGATATGCACGCATTCGAGGGTTCGGCGGAATACTGCCTGGTCAAAGAAACACATCGTTAGCAAGCAGCTCACCGATGAATACCAAGATGTTATACGACGTGCGCCACAGGATATTATTTTTTCATTGGTCAGTGACCTGCTTAATCACAGTATACACCTATTCGCAATGACAAATCATCGGTGGGTAGCGAGTGGCAGAGCCACTCGCCTTTGGTTAACGATGACCTGGGTTCAAATCCCAGCAGCGGAAAGAAAATTTTGCTTGTTTTCTTCAAGATGTTGCGGTATTATAAACGCAGATATCTATGGGCCCCGGGAACCAAGTGTTCTTAGAGTCAGTCGAGCCAAGTATCGCTTAACACTGTTTGCATATTTTATTGTTTCAGTCTACAGTTTTTACATTCATCCCACAATTATTTCATCACCTCCTTGATTTTCATCAACTACACGCATTTTACGCACTCGAATGCACAATGTTTTATGCGTCTTTACAGCCACGTTGCATTCAGTCATAATCATTGATAACACCATTGCTCATAGAATACATCGTGCGATCGCTCCATTTGGCTATAATTACCTCTTGCAGCACTAAACAGAACATATCATCATCATCATCACCGTTACGGTATGGTTCGAGTTTATGTTGGCGATGCGAACTCGCTGTCTCGTTTCGGTTGTCCGCGAAATCTATTTTCGCTATTTTGCATTCCTAGGAGGATCATCCGAAAAAACCAGGTTCTGGCTACATATGGCCGAAATAACGATGCCTTTAAACAACCGACAAATTTGGTGGGACGAGAGAAGATGTCCGAATTATCAGATGTACAACATTAACGCGAGCCAAACAACGAGCTTTTGTTGTACTGCTGATATGTGTAGCGGGACAACCCGCCTTCTACGTTGCTTTATCGAAGGGACTAAAGAGACGTCATTTATGCATTCCTGATATGTGCGCGAATAAGATGCGTACCCATGTGACGGTTCTTGTTGGTGCGGAGTTCACATATAAATCCATAAATTGGCACTGGATATGAAATTTGCACTGCCACCTGTGTTTTCAGACATCTTTGCAGCTGCAGTTTTTTTCGAGAAGCATGTTATAATGCCCTATTTTCAAGCCCATATTTTCATGCATTGCATATAAACCAAATTGCGCGATAAGACATACCCTTCTACTTTGGGTATCATAAGGCAGCACTGAAGGGTGAAGACGGTAGAAGAATCAGGCATATATTGTATGTTGAGTGTTCCGCTATTTTTCATGCATGCTTTATTGCAGTGTCACTATTTCTAAGGCGCCCAATATATTAGCTCCTTTGGCTTATTGATACAGTGCGCATCTAACGCAGCCACCTATGACGTAGAAAAAAGCCAACTTATTATTCTCAGGCCAGTCGCTTTTACGGTAGCACGAATGCCTACGAAACAATGGCCCTAGCAACACGCCACAGCAAATAAAATCTTCCTTTCTCTCAGCAGCCACTTTCTTCCGAAGATCACGAGCGTTCAGTCGCAGTGGTCCTCGTCTCTTTTTGTCGAATACGGGCTAGACCGACTTTTGAGTGGCGTAAACGTGTTGGTTCGAGCGGCGGTAGAAAGCTTCGCCTGGTAAGGTAAGCATATCTTGCTTCACTACAAAAAAAAACGTGATACGATTACGCTAGACATTGGATTGAGACAAGGAGATACCATCTCCCGAATGTTCTTCGCTGCATGCTGAGAAAAAGAGTTTAAATTTGCGGGGAACACCCAGTAATTGTTGGTAATGGAGAGTATCTGAGCAATGTGTGATTTTGCAGATCACATTGTGCTCCAAAGTAATGAAGGTAATGAATTGAAAAAAAGAATACGAACATACACCGAGAAAGTACTAAAGCAGAACTGAAAATGGCCCGTGATGAAAAGAAATATATTGTAGAATAACCAGGCGAAAGAGAAATAGTTTAGAAGTGCAAACCAAACTCTGAAGTGTGTACAATACTATGTATAACTACGACAAGGTCTAACAGGGAAGCCTAATCACGAAAAGGAAATTCAACGAAGAATGAGAATAGTCTGGAGTGCATACGGCAGGCGCTCCCAAACGGCAGGTAGGCTACCGCTGTTCTTAAACTGAAAAAGTACACAATAACTGCTAACTGCGAGTTCTGCCACGTGGCGTTGAAACAGAGAGGGCAACAGAGCCTCGGACCAAGCAGCGCGAAATGGAACTGGAAATGGTAGGACCAATATGAAGAGATGAAGTGGCGACAGAATGGGCCAGGGAGCTAACTTTCACATGAAGTGAAAGACATAGACCACAGCCTCCCACGCAATGCCTAGTACAGATGGACAGTGGAGCGCACATAATGGATATCAAGTGATGGGAAGTGCTGTCAGGGAAGCCAGAGGATTTGATGAACTGATCAGACCAGAATGTTCTCTGAAGTAAAATCGAATCAGCTCGCATAGAGTAAACTGGAAATCATCAGGAGAGGTTTTCGTCCTGTATAGAATGTAAGTAGGCTGAAAATGATGACGCACATCGTTGTCAAATTAAAAACGAGCATGATGACCTGGTCCTCCGCCGTAACGGCTACTTTAGCAACTTAGCCGATGGCTTTTCAGCGTCCTTAGCGCATAGATCGCATTTTCTATTACTCTATATTTTAAGCTTGGTCCCGCAGGTCGCAGAATCAAATCCCGGCCGCTGCGGCCGCATTTTCCATGGAGGCGAAAATGCTTGAGGCCCGTGTACACAAATGTAGGTGCACTTTGAAAAATCTCAGCTAGATATACGAAGAAGCTAACGAAATAGGTCATAAATCATTCTCGTTACAAAGAAAGTATTGAAAAAAATAAAAAGCGTTCCTTGTACTACCTCATGCGCTTAACTTTGCAGATAGCTCCGTTATTGTTGAAGTTGTTGAATAGGGAATATTGCCGGAGTGAACGTTTCTGCAAGTGGACTTATCACTGTCAAGGCACCAGTCCTTTCGTGAGTTGATCTTTGTGCACCCGTTGCTCACTCTCCCCCAAACTCAATGCCGGAAGAGGGTACGAGCAAGCATGTGCGCAAAGGGCGAAATAGAACAAAGGCAAGAGGGTGCCATTGATATAGGCGATAATATCCGCAAGTAGGGATTCGCTGTTTTACATTACGAAAGTAACAAGACGGTCGAAAGAGAAGGGAAAACGGAAATAGCAAGGGAGGCACCTAGGGTGAATAATGAATTCTCAGTTATTATTCCGCTCTCGTTCGCGGAAATGTCGCCGCTCAAGACCTATAATTGCACCACAAGGTCGGCAACAAGCGTACCATCATTATTCCATGGTGAAAAAGGTTAAAACCTTATGGCTCTTGTCTATAAGTTTCTAACTCTCACAACTATTAAATTGCCACTTTCAGTTGCTATGTGCACAGCGATGTAATTCCGGACTTAGTACAAGAGTGCAATTTTCTGAAACACCAGCGAAATCTTAATACAGCACGAACCTCCATCTCTTATCAACGCCAACCAAACCGGTATTATGCTTGTATTCTCATCACATCGCTTTTTTTTGCTGCCGCTATGGTAAAGTGATAACGCTGATCGGCTGCCGACCCGAAAGGAGCTGGCTCCATTCCAGCTGCGCTGGTGAATGTTTGGTGGAGGCGAACAGCTACACGCCCGCGTGCGATGCTATGCCAGTCCACCTAAAAAAACCTGAAGTTGTTCAAATTTTCGCAACCCTCTTTAAAGACGCGCCTTCTAATTTCATTCTGGTCGTGACACGCAAAACACCTGAAATAATTCAAGCGAGCCTTGTACTGACTGACCTATGAAGCTTGTGATGGTCGCGTTCCCAAAAAGCCTCCTCACCGACAGCTGGCACGCAACATAGAAATAATAAATGCGCGTGAACAAATTTTCTTTCCAGTGCCGGGGTTTGTATCCGGGTCTCCCCGGCCTCAAAGTGAAAGCTGGACCACTAGGCCGCGCTCTCCTTTTAGATGGAAGCATCTTATAGCGGAGACCAAACCGTTGGTGGTGGTGGTGGTGTGCGGCGTGACCACCCTTACTGCGCATGCCCATACCCTCTCCACGCACCTCCTCTCCGCTCCCCCTCTCCCCCATCTCAACTCCCCTCCCCATCACTTCTCTCTCCCCTTTTCCCTTCCCCTCATCACCTCCCCTCTCCCCTCCAACTCCTCCTGTCTACTCCCCTCTGAAATGTGGGCTCGAGATGCCGAAACGCTGCTTCGCATCGCCTCATGATCCCCTTCAGCGGGAGATGGCGTGAATTTTTTTCTTTATTGCCTTCCGGACTACCGGCCAAAATAGCCTGATAATTACTCATCATACCCATTTCATATGCTTTAATGCATCACACTAATATATCACTTCTTCATCAGAATCATTCGTCTTAACCTCTTCAGTCCGTAGGTACCCATACGGGTACATTTGAAAAACACGCACAGTGCTCCTAGTTTTTTTTTTCATTTTATTTACCCCAAAGAGCCGTTGGGCATTACATAGGGGGGGATAACTTGGTACAATGAACACATAATTGGATACACAGAAAAGAATATAGCGGTGCTAATAACACTAGTATAATCCCTCTTGCATGAAGAAACATATGTGTAATCAGTCACGAAGGTTAGAATATGCAAAGAAATATTACAGAAAATACTGGCAGAAAAAGTATATGCGATTCACCCACAAACGTTGGAAAAGCGAAGAAAAATATATATACAAAATCACTTATTGTAGAAGAAAGTGTGTACAATTCACTAAAAAAATATGAGAAAAGCGAGCAAAGAAGAGACAAGTATTTCCAGAAAGCAATACAACGATTCGGACATATATATATATATATATATATATATATATATATATATATATATATATATATATATATATATATATATACTGAAGCGTCAGATGATTTCTTCGATGGACTTGAATTCGCTGTAATAAAGCAGAAATGTGTCAGAATCTCTGAGAATGTTGTGGATATGTTAGTCGTTTATGCTAGGCAACAGGAATTTCTTTAGGGCCTCTGCACATTTATCAGCATTTACTTCTTCAGCTATTGCTCTCGGCAGTTGATTCCACTCCTGGATTGCCAAATGTAGAAAAGAAAAACAAAGTAGAGCAGTACGGGCGAACGGTTGACGAACTTGAAATGAGTGGTCCAAGCGTTGCATCCGGCGTCGTTATTAATGAGGTAGTATAAGGCGTAGGGTTGTGATACAACTTATGAATGAATATTAAGCAAGACACCTTCCGACTACTTTGTAGTGTTGCAAGGTCAAGGCTGTCTTTGATTTTAGATACACTTGAATAGGAAGAATAATCGGAGACGATGAACCTAGCAGCTTTGTTTTGTAATGATTCTAGCCTCCTAATGAGGTATGTTTCATGAGGATCCCAAATAAATGAACGGTACTCAAGTTTGGATCGGACTATTGAGTTGTAGGCAAGAAGAGTTGTATCTTTATTACCTTGGCGAAGTGTGCGTCGGAGGAAACCAAGAGTCCCATTTGTTTTACCCAATAACCAGTCGATGTGTGTGTTCCAGGTCAAGTTAGAAGTTAAATAAACACGTATTTGAATGACTCGACCAGTTCAATTACCTCATTATTATTGTACAGGCGTGCGACACAAAAACACTATTCACTCAATCTCAGTCTTTATCTTCTCAAGTCTCTATCCAAAAATTTCACTGGAGCCTGCATTGAAAGCGTTCTCTTTCTACATTAATTTTCCACTGCGGGTACGACAAATTAATGTAGTTTAAATATACACGAATTCGAATGTTCGGCGGAATACTGTCTGGTCAAGGAAAGACATTGTTAGCAAGCAGGCCACTGATGAATATCAAATTATTATACAACGTGCGCCATATTATATTATTTTTTCATTGGTCATTGACTTGCTTGTCCACAGTATACACGTATTCGCAATGACAAAGCATGGGCGCGTAGCCCAGTGCAAGGCCACTCACCTTCGCTTCATGAGAGCCTGGGTTCAAATCCCAGCAGCGGAAAAAAATCTTGCTACTCTTAATCAAGATATCGCGGTATTATAGACGCAGATGTCTCTGGGCTCTGGCAACCAAGTGTTCTTAAATTCAGTAGAGCCCAGTATCGCTTCACACTGTTTGCATATTTCATTGTTTCAGTGTACACGTTCTGCATTCATCTCACAATTATTTCGTCACCTCCTTGATTTTCATCAACTATACGTATTTTACGCACTCGAATGCACAATATTTTACGCGTCTTTACAGTGACGTTGCATTCACTCATAATCACGGAAAACACCGTTGCTCATTGTTCAATGGCTCCCTTTGGCTATAATTGGCCCTTGCAACACTAAACAGAACATAACATCATCATCACCGTTACGGTATGGTTCGAGTTGATAATGTTGGCGATGGGGACTCGCCGCCCCGTTTCGGTTGTCCGTGAACCCGATTTTCGCGATTTCCCATCGCACGTAGGATCATCCGAATAAACCAGGGTCAGGTCACATATGACCAATTTAACGATCATTTGATGCCGCTAAACAACCGACAAGTTTGCCAGAACGAGAGAACACGTCCGCATTATCAGATGTACAAAATTAATGCGAGCCAAACAACGGGCTTTTGTTGTACTACTGATATGCGCAGCATGACAACCCGCCTTCTACGTTGCTTTATCGAAGGGATTAAAGAGACGTCATGTATACACTCCTGATATGTGCGCGAAGGAGATAGCCCATGTGACGGTTCTTGTCCGTACGCAGTGTACATATAAATCCATAAATTGGCAGTGGAGATGACAGTTGTACTGTCACCTGATTGTCAGACATCTTTACACCTGCAGTTATTTCCGAAAAATATGTTATCATGTCCTATTTTCTTGTCCATACTGTCATGCCTTATATATAAAGAAAATTGCTCTATAAGATATACCCTTCGACATTGGGTATCACAAGGTAGCACTGAAGGGTGAAGACGGTTGAAGAATCAGGTATATATTGAATGTTCAGTGTTCCGCTATTTTTCATGCATGTTTTATTGCTGTGTCACTATTTCTAAGGCGCCCAATATATTAGCTGCTTTGGCTCATTGTTACAGTGAGCATCTAACGCATCCACATATTACGTAGAAAAGAGCCATATTATTATTCTTAGGCCATTCATTTTTTAAGGTAGCACGAAGGTCTACAAAACAATGGTCCTAGCAACACGCCTCAGCAAATCAACTCTCCCTATCTCTCAGCTGCCACTTTCTTCCAAAGATCACGAACGTTCAGTCGCAGTGGTCTTCGTCTTTTCTGTGGAATACAGGCTAGAGAGAATTTTGAGTAGCACGAACGTGTTGGTTTGAGCGGCGGTAGAGAACTTCGCCTGGTAAGGTAAGCCCATCTTGCTTCTCCCAAAAAAAACGTGATACGATTACGCTAGACATTGGATTGAGACAAGGAGATACCATCTCCCGAATGGTCTTCGCTGCATGCTTAGAAAAAGTGTTTAAATTTGCGGGGAATACCCAGTAATTGTTGGTAAAAGACAGTATCTGAGCAATGTGTGATTTTGCAGATCACATTGTGCTCCACAGTAATGAAGGTAATGAATTGAAAAAAAAAAGAATAGGAAGATACACCTAGAATATACTAAAGCAGAACTAAAAATGGACAGTGATGAAAAGAAATATATTGTAGAATAACAATGCGAAAGAGAAAGAGTTTACAATTGCAAACCAAACTCTGAATTGTGCACAATACTATGTATACCTATGACAACGACTAACAGGGGAGCCTAATGACGAAATGGAAATTCACCGAAGAATGAGAATAGTCTGGAGTGCATACGGCAGGCACTCGCAAACGGCAGGTAGACAACCGCTGTTCCTAAATTGAAAAAGTACACAAGAACTGCTAACTGCAAGTTTTACCACGGTGCGTTGAAACATGGAGGGCAACAGAGCCTAGGACCAAGCAGCGTGAAATGGAACTGGAAATGGTAGGACCAACATGAAGAGATGAAGGGGCGACAGAATGGGCCAGGGAGCTAACTTGAGCCGCGGGTATTCTATTTGACATGAAGTGAAAGACATAGACGACAGCCTCCCACGCAATGCCTAGTACAGATCACAGGTGGACAGTTGAGCGCTCATAGTGGGTATCAAGCGATCGGAAACGCTGTCGGGGAAGCCACAGAATTGGATGAAGTGATCACATCAGAAAGGTTCCAGAAATAAAATCAAGTCAGCTCGCCTGGGTAAACTGGAGATCATCAGGAGAGATTTTCGTCCTGCAATGGATCTAAATAGGCTGAAAATTATGACTACGCACATCGTTGTGATATTCAGAACGACCATGGTGACCTGGCCTTACGCCATAACGGCTACTTTAGCAACTCGGCCGATGGTTTTTCAGCGTCCTTAGGCGCGTAGATCAGATTATCTATTGCTCTATCATTAAAGCTTGGTTAACTTTGCCTTAAAGTGGAGTTGGGTGAAAATAAATGAAATATAAATTGAAAAAAACTATGCCCTGCCTGCACCACCTAAGTATCGCAGGCCGAAATCGATAAATTAGATAAAAGAACAAAATGTACTAAAATTTCTATGAAAGAAAGAAAAGATAGAAAATAAAAAAGTAACAATTTGATCCCACCACTCAGCGAAGCCACCTCCAAGGGAAATATTCTCTAGATTACATACTACGGTTTCTCTTCATCTTGACTTACAATTGTTTTGATACAATGGATCTCCGATAAGCTCGTCTTGACTAACAAGTCTTCCATTCTTCTCTTTTCCTCTTCTCTCTCTTGTGTAGGCTTTCCATTCCTCTCTTTGTTGGGTCACACTGTTGGAGAGATGGGTCCGTGTTGAGCCTATCCTCCAGTATGTCCTTTTGAGGCTTACTGTAAAACTCGTCAAACTGATAAGTGACTGAACAAGATGTTATTGGGTTTTTTTGTGACTTTTATTTACTACCCCGGCTCCTCCCTAACTCCACCGGCTCTTACAAAGGTATTGAGGGATTATATTAATATTATAACGATATAAAGATGTACTGTATCGGCTTCAAATCACTTCAATACAAGTACATGTAGTATAATTATAAAGTTCCAACGAAAGCAGTTTGCTTTCAGCCATTTTATTTATTTTTCTTCTGGCTTCTTCTTCCTCTTCCTCTAGCCTCCTCTTTTCCGTCTTCTCCAACCAGTTCTTTTGGATCACTACATCCTCCCAGGATCCTGTTTCCATCTCTCCGGAGATGGTATGGAAGTATATTTGAGAGAGACGCCTCTTCGATCTTGCCGCGAGGTCCCTGGTAATATACTGTCTTCAGTATGCCTTGTTGTTTCGCGATCTTCGTGACGAAGTAGGGACCCGTAAACGGAGACTTCGAGTCGAGACCTTTGCGCACAAGGATCATGCTTCCAGGCTGCACATCGGGTATCTCTGATCGATGACGCTTATCGAAGTTCCTTTTCACCGTCTGGCGATATCGTTGTCTCTTTTCTTCTGCCATGGGTTTTTCCTTGAGAACGATCTTGTCAACCAACCCAAGCTCTTGATCAGCAGGCAACCAGCTTGAATTTCCGAAAGCCGCAAAGTTGGGACTGCATCCAAGTCCTGCAGTATAAGAGCGATTGTGATGGGATACAGCCGCCTCCAGAGCACACTTCCACCCGCCTTTGAAGTCTGGGTATAAAGACATAAACATCTTCAACTCCCTAATCATCCTCTCTGCCAGAGAATTAGCTTCAGGGTGGTATGGTGCTGGGAAACGTAGTTTAACACCTCTTTCTTCTGCCCATCGTCGAAGCATAAGACTTCGAAAAGCTGGTCCATTGTCGGCAACAATAACTTTAACATCCTTGAAAACATTCCGCTCCAGGAGTGATATTACTGCATTCGCATCTTCCCGGCCGGCCTTAGCAGCAACATAGCGTGTACACTCGTCCACGGCAACCAAAACGCTTGAGTTTTTCGCACGCCCTCGCCTTTCTTCTTGACTTCCCCAAAGTCGACGTGAAGTACTTCAAAAGGAACCTTCGAGTACACCGGCATTACCATCTTATTCCCTCGTGGCCTAAACTTTGCTTTGAAGAGCTGGCATTCGTGGCATGTCTTATATGTAGTTAGCGACATCCGCTTTCATGTTCGGCCAAGTGAATCTTGCAGTGAGCTTTCTGTACGTTCTCCAAAATCCATCATGTCCTCCAGATTCTGGAGTGTTATGGTACAGCCTCAGAATAGCTTGCACTTCTGTCGCCGGTACGTGTACCTTTCCGTTCTTAAATGTCAACTTTCCTGTACCTTCCCACAGCCTTATGAAGTTGACGTGTTCAGCTTCTGTTTCTTGGGGTATATGCAGTCTGGGCAAGGCATCAGCATCCTGGTGATTTTGTCCAGGGCGATGAGCTACCTCGAAGGTGTACTGTTGGATCTCGCTTGTCCATCGTGCAATTCTTCCCTTTGGCTGTGCGAGATGAAGCAGATAAGTCAAGGCCTGGTTGTCGGTGAACAACTTAAAACATCTGCCTTCCAAGTATGTCCTGAAATATCTCAGGGCCATGACAACTGCCAGAGCTTCTTTTTCGGTGGTACAGTAATTAATTTGGGCTTTCGTAAACGTGTACGAAAAGTATCCGATTACTTGTAGTTGTCGGGAGGCCGGCTCCTTGTCATCTCTCTGGTAAAGAACAGCTCCAGTTCCGTAGTGTGAAGCATCGGTGTAGAGCTCGAAGGGTAACGTGAAATCTGGCAGCGTTAGCACAGGGTCTGAAGAAATGATTGTAACCAGTTCCAAATAGGCTCGTTCACATTCGTCAGACCACAGGAACGGCACGCCTTTCTGGGTCAAGGTGGTGAGACACTTCGTCTTTTTAGCGTAGTCTTTTATAAATGCTCTGAAGTGTCCTGCAAGGCCTAAAAACACACGAAGGGAATGAACGTCATGGGGCTTCGCAAGAGATCTGATTCGCTGCACACTTTCTTCCTTGGTACTCTTTGTCTTGCCGTCAAAACGCCTGCCTAGAAATACTACGGTCCGGCAAAAGAATTCACTCTTCTTTGCATTAATTTTTAGTTGTGCATCACTGAGCGCTTGCAGCACTGCCGACAGGTGGATCGCATGGTCGTCTTTGGTCCTTGAATAAACTAAGATGTCGTCGACGTACACATTACAAAACTGCCCAATAAAATCTCTCAGTACTGAGTTCATCATTTTCTGGAAAAATGCACCTGAATTCTTCCACCCAAACGGGAGCCGGTTGTATTCGTACACATCAAATGGTGTAACGAACGCCGTAAACTTCTTTGTGTCTTCCCTCAAAGGTACCTGCCAATATCCTTTACACAAGTCTATTCTGGAGAACCATTCACACCCGCCGGTCTCATCAATTATCTCATCAATTCTCGGCATTGGGAAAGGAAACAAGTCTGTCTGCCGGTTGATGAGTCGGTAGTCTGTGCATAACCGGAACGATCCATCTTCTTTAGGCACGATCGTAATTGGTGACGCGAACGAAGACGTGGATGGTCGAATGATGCCCGCGTCTAGCATGCCCTGAAGCTCCTGTCTCAACCTAATCTTCTTCTCGTGACTCAAGGCATATGGCTTCTTCCTTACGACGTTTTTGTCGCGTAGTTCGAAGGGAACTTCGATTGCTGTGGTAGCTGTTGGATAAGTGCCAACAGAAATGAGTTCCGCGTACTTCGACGTGACTTCTTCGGCGCACTTTACAATTTTAAGATGCGTTCCTGTAATATGGGAGCACTTTTCGACATTGTCAGTTGTTATGACATCGTTCCACAGTATGTTTATTTTCAGAAGTTTCATGTCGGGTCGGGATAGAAGAAAATCAAAATTAACACCCGACATTACGAGGCTTTTCACCCGTACTACGCGGCCTCTGAAGCGAACTTCTGCCTCGGTCCATTTCCTGAACTCCCTGCAAGTTCCGTCATAGCTACACACCCTGATTGGTTTTCCTGGACAGATGTCATCTTTAGGTACCATCTGCTCGTTAATCAGGCTCACTGAAGCACCTGTGTCGATCATCGCTGAAACGGTGGAACCATTGACAACCATCGCAGCGAAGAGAATGTTAGGGCTTACAATAAAAATGGTCTCTCGCTCCAATAAATGCCCCTGCACACAATTATGCGACGATTCTCCAAGTGAAGTGTCAGTCTTATAGAATTGATGTGACGGATGATCTGTCACGCAATTCTCGTACGGGAAGGCACCTTTTCTAGAGGATACTGCTTCATGAGGTTGCGGTGGGAGATTTTTCAACCCGATTGCATCTGTAGAGTAAGAACTAATGTACTTCAAACCATGAAGCAGCTCCTCAGACGTTATAGGTGTCTTGAGTTCCATTTGCATTCGGCTTCCTTTCTTCATTCCCTGTATTACAAGTGGCACGATGCACGATTCTGGTAGGTTCGGATCAGCGTTATACAGCAATTGTCGTTTTACGAAGAAATAGTCGACTAGGTTCTCACTGTTTTGTTCATACTTGATGGCTTTGTCCCATAATTCTACCTCATTCTTTCTGAAGGCACTGACACAGCTGTCCTTCCATGACTGCCATGAATCTTCTTTGTGTTGGGCAAAACGCAAGTCAAACCATTGTTTGGCATTTCCAGAAAGGCATGCTCGCATATTTCGTATTTTGTCGCAGTCCGTGTACCAATGATTCTGTTCACATGCACACTCAAATGTGTTCAACCAATAATCTACACCGGAACTGCCGTCAAAGATGTCCGGGTTTACTGTCATGTGACGAGTCCTGTCTGATGCCAGAACCGTCAAGAGTGCTTGCTGGTGCTGTAGTTGCTGCTTTTGCAACCAAGTGAGCTGAGAGAGAACGTTCGACCAGCTTGACGTATCTGTAATTGCATCAGAATGGCTCGGCAGCTGCTCCTTAATGGTGGTTTGCTTTTCCCAGGCTTGGAACACCGAAAAAGGCACATTTACCTTCACAGTGCCTCTGGCGATGACGTCGCTGATTGGCTCTTTGGCAATGGTGGCGATGGATTCGATTCGGCCAGGTGTTGTCATCTCTTCTGGCGCCGCAACGAAGTTCTCGCCATCTAGCTCGTAGCCTGCGATCAGTGGTTCGCCGTCCTGCTGTGTGAGGTAGAAGGTCACCCACATCTTCCGGATCCTGTCAAAGGCTGCGCCAAATATAAAGTTCCAACGAAAGCAGCTTGCTTTCAGCCATTTTATTTACATTCCTACTGGCTTCTTTTTCCTCTTCCTCTAGTCTCTTCTTTTCCGTCTTCGCCAACCGGTTCTTTTGGATCACTACAATAATTACACAAGTTGAAGAGTATAATATATTATTATCAGATCGCAATAGAGATGCACTGTATCGGCTTCAAATCACATCTATACAAGCACATGTAGTATAATCACAGAAAGTCTATCATACAATAATTGCCAAATTAGCCAGGCCTCGTTGATGGTAAGGATTGATAACAATATGTCCAGTACATATTTGGTCCGATTGTTTTTCTTGTCTTCTTTTTCATTTTCTCGTTTTTTCCTCCCTTCTTTCTTCGTTTTCCGTCTATTTTTCCTTCTCTTTTTCTTGCCTCTTTTTCTTTTCATTTTCTCTATTTTTTTCTTTTGTATTATTTTTTGTTCACTCTCTTTTCGTGTCTTTTTATTATTGTTATTATTTTAATTTTTTTCTTCTCTTTTGTTTTTCTCTCCCTCTTTTTTTCTTTTTTTCCCCGAGATTATAAGGGAGATATGAATTGAAACTATATTTGCTGACATCGTCTTTTTCTCTAGGTAAAGAACCCTTTTTCACGTTTCGTTTGAAAGAGGATATGGCAGATAATTATACGTTCGTCAAAAAAAATTTTAATTATTAATAGCTTCTCCAGAGTACTGCCTTAATGCTTCAAATTCAAATTTCAGTCCATGAGAATGTATGTTGCGAAGGAAGACGTTTGACGGTATTAGTATTTCCACCCGCCATGGTGGTCTAGTGGTTATAGCGGTCAACTGCTGACCCGCAGGTCGCGGAATCAAATCCCGGCCGCTGGGGCCGCAATTTCGTGAAAAGGCTTGAGGCCCGTGTACACAAATGTAGGTGCATGTGAAAAAATCCCAGATGTTCGAAATTTCAAGAGCCCTCCACGAGGGCGTCTCTCATATTCATATCGTGGTTTGAGGACGTTAAATCCCAACAATTATTATCAGGTATTGATGTTTCCATGCTGAAATCATCATGAGAGTTTAAGCGGTAAGAAATGCGATAGGATTTTAGAGCGTGGAAGAAAATTTTGGAGAACCTGGGCATATAATAATAGACATATGTTACTGCGGAGACATTTGGTGACCCAGTAAGTTCATTCCTTGCGTATGGAATATCCACCCTCCGGTATCCATGAGAAACTCATGCATGATGCTGTTGTTGGGGGAGGGTACGTGCCTAATGTTCATGGTGGTTTACGATTATCTTCGTTTACTATTTTCCGGACGCCTCGATTATCTGGAGACCTCGTTTACGATAACCTGGACACTTAGAGAGCGTTTTTGTCGACCAAAACGCATCTTTCACACATGGTGAGATAGAGAAAGTAGTTGTTTCGAAGTGTTTATTACCGCGCCGGCTCCACAGTTGTCTTATAGTAAAGCTTGGGGTGATCTTCTACGCTGAAGGTGACGACACTCCCCAGGCTGAAGGCAACAACTTGAAGGACATGTCGCTTTCATGACTGGTGTATAGAGCAATGAGAACTGCATTGAACTCCAAACAAAGAAAGTGCCCTTTTTTGAGAAAGGGCAAGTGCGCCGTATGGAGCGTCGTAGCCTTCGCATGGACAGGCATGTAAAGCCTTCGTGTTTTAATCTAAGAGACTTGGCAACCGTTAGGTTTCCTCACCTACTATCCTGTGAAATATGAGCTGGAACGCCGAATTCGCGTTTATTCAATGATTAATTGTAACGTACTCATAAGAATGGGACGTACTGAATTTCCAGAGGTACCTATCTGCTTGAGCATTCAGTGTCATGAACACCTTTGCGCTTAAAGGGGCCCTCTAACACTCTTCAACCCACCACTTTTTACTCGTGGATTGCGTAGACTGTAGTACGGACGAACTAGTGCAGCAAGAACGGCAGCGATGGCGGCACGCAGCACGAAGTTATTCAATTTAGAAAATTCAAAATACAAGAAAAAAATGCCTACCCTCAACTCGATTTTCGCGGGGTCACGTGACCACATTTCACACTCCGCTGTAACGTCGGATGGCGCTCCAATGAAATGGGCTGAAAGCTCTTACGTAGGGGAAGCTTGCACACCATTGTTGCTTCTCCTTTCCAACGTATTGTTGACGTCGTTGCCATAGTAACAAATGTGGTTCCTGAAACCTGACTTGTCAGACATTGAACGGGCGCTACTGCTTCGAAGCGAGGCTGGCGAGGCTTTGTCTGCTGTTCCTTACAACGACATTCCATGTCATTCCCTCCTCTTATTCCGAGAAGGGAATTTGTGGAGCGGCATGGGCAGTTAAACACCGTCGCCCCTACGCGGGTTGTTCGGAGAGCAGCCCGACGAATTACAAGTGTGCAGCGACAATTCAACGAAGAGGATTATTTACACCGTTTCAACAACAATCATGAGCCTACCGCACATGCGGAAAGAGGCAGCTGGCAAACGTACAGACGCAAAAAGAAGGAAGAGGGACAAGCATTTCATATGGATATCCGACCGGCGCAGGCAAAAAAAAAACCAGAGCCGAAATGGCAACCAGCGCCTCTGTCGTACTTTGTGGTTGTAGTGATATTTTTTGTTGCGATGGCGGCTATTTGGAGTTCTTTGAAAAAGCACAGAAAAGAAAAACGAAAGCCAATAGTAATCTCAACTTTAATGCAACGCCGTTATTACTTCTAACGTTACATTTATCCAATCATAGGCCAGCGCTCATCTTCGTCATTTCCGCCCGCAATAGTTCTGGCAAGCGCCGCTACGCGCTGATGCGGTCAGCAGCAATGTAGCTACTTCAACGCGTGATTAAAATTCTAAATAATTTGATATCGGTGCTTAGACCTATGCTAAAATTATCCCCAGCCATCAGTCTACGCAACCCCCAAGTAAAAAATGGGGGGTTGAATAGTGTTGGAGGGTTTAACGGCTGCGTTTAGAGTGTATGACCTTTAAAAGGTAAGTTGTGTGTTCCAGCTCATATTGCTCACGACTATACAAGCTACGGCCAACTGACGGAGAATATGGTGTTACTTTGTACTGGCAGCAACGTTATAACCTGGCTTGCATGAACACAATGGAGAGAGCAACTGAGCGCATTCGGATCCGAGTGCGCCTTCAGCTTCCCAAGGACATTCGATGGACTTCGCTGAGGGCTTTTACAGTTTGATAGCGTCGCAGCCCTTGCCTCGTGTACTGCGACGACTAGTTTTCCTGCTCTCGTGCGACAGAACGTGGCCGCATTGGTGACAGTGACCGACGGCGTGGAGACGGAGAGCGGCGAGTGGATGGAGCTGGGCTTGACGCCGGCGACATAGGCGGGTCGTAGAATGCACGGCTGGACTGGCTGGTGGTGGTTGACGCGACTCGAGGCGGCTACACGCGATGGCAGTAACGGGCCACGTGACCGGCATAACCGCATGCAAAGCAGATGGGCCGATTGTCGGGTGTGCGCCATCGGTTCGCCGGGGCAGGTCCCGCCCACGTCGCAGGATGCGATTGACAGGGCGGCTGCTGAAATGACTGCAGGTGGGTTGCAGTCGGGGCCTAGGGATGACGGCAGCATAGGTAGCCGGCACGCCCGCTTCGAAGGACGGAGGTCTAGCGGTGGCTTCGGCGTAACTCAACGGTGCAGCCGCAGGAATTGCCTGGTGCGTCCTGGCGACAACCTGAGCGTAACTCTGTGGCGCAGGAGCCGGAGGTTGCTGGTGGTACTCAGGCATCACCTCCGCGATTTCCTGCTCAATCGCTCGGCGGTTGGGAGGAAGAAGGGTCGTCGACGACTGTTGAACGTGCGGCGGGTGGGCGAAGGCCAGGAGAGAGAACTGGCGTGCGATTTCCTCGCCCACGAATGCCTTCATTTCTGCCACAGCGTGGCCTGGTCCGGTATGGCCGCCAAGCCATCTAGCTCTTCGTCGCGTGATGGAGAGCGACGGGTCTTCGAACGTTGCCGGCGGAGCTCCTCGTAGCTCTGGCACAGTGTTATGACCTCGCCCACGGTGGAAGGGTTTTTAGCGAGCAACATGGTGAAGGCATCGTCGTCAATGCCCATCATAATGTTCCGGATCTTGTCAGACTCGGACATGGTGCCGTTGGCTTTCTTACACAAGTCCAGGACGTCTTCGATATAACTGGTGAAAGATCCACCGGCCTGCTGAGCTCGTTCCCGTAAGCGCTGTTCTGCTTACAGCTTACGAACTGCAGGGTGGCCAAAAACGTTGATGACGGCGGTCTTGAAATCCGACCAAGTAGCAAAATCGGACGCTTGGTTGTTGTACCACAAGCTTGCTACTCCCGCAAGGTAGAAGACCAAGTTGCTCAACTTGCCTGCTTCGTCCCATTTGTTGGGTACGCTCACGCGCTCGTAAATTGCGAGCCAGTCCTCCACGTCGGTGCCATCGGCGCCAGTGAAGATAGGTGGATCGCGGATGCATGGGACACCGGGACATGTGGTCGGTGTGGGAGGCGGCGTTTGCTGAGTGGCGTCTTGAAGCATGGTAGATGACAGAGTACGGGAACGAAGCTCCAGGGGCATTGAATGGGAGCACAGCACTCTCCACCAATTTGTTGAGCTGTTTATTGGACGGCACTCGGCGACAATGCACTATGGCGACAGTCAAGGCAAAAGCAGATCTCCGAGCGCGAGCGGCGTTTAGAAGAGGACGACCCACTAGGAGCCGCTGGAGAGCGCAACCGTTAAGCAGTACCAATTGCTTCGCCACAATAATAATATCTGGGGTTTAACGTGCCAAAACCACGATATGATTATCAGAGACGTCGTAGTGGAGGGCTCCGGAAATTTCGACCACGTGGGGTTGTTTAACGTGCACCTAAATCTAAGTACACGGGCCTCAAACATTTTCGGTTCCACCGAAAATGCAGCCACCGCGGCCGAGATTTGATCCCGCGACCTTCGGGTCAGCAGTCGAGTGCCATAACCACTAGACCACCGTGGCGGGGCGATCTGTTAGACTTGAGCGCGGAAACGCGAACAGCAGAGTCTTTTTTGTAACTAACGCGGCAGCCAGCGATAAGGCTGAAATGTTCGATGTCGCATGCATAAATGCCAACGCGCATTAGCGCTGAGCAGTTTTATCGACGGCCGACGTTCTGTTCGCCGCTATCAGTGTACAGTGTGTATTGCTGTGTTTGACTTTCCTTTTCCCGGCCACAAGTTCGGCCAAATAAAAAATTGTCCGCGTATCTGCGTGCTTCGCTGCAAATGTCGTCTAAACACGATAGAAGAGGCGCTGCGTGAGATATGAACGCCATCTGGCAATACGTCGGGAAACGTGAATGCTGTGTTGCGGGCTGGTAGTCCCGGCGCAGCAGCAGGCGAAGACCGGCGGTGACCAACGCGACTGGCGGGGACGCCAGCCAGCCCGAACACGCGGTTTGGCGCGAAGCGCCGGAACAGAAGAAACGTCCGCACTCAACGAGTACTCTCCACACACTCTTTTATATTCACGTCGCCTGGGTAAAGCAGGAATGCCAGAGCGGCGCCCCATGGCATTCGTACAGTGCAATACTGAACCAAAACCGAAACACAACAATGAGCTCGTGCAGAGGGCACGGAGGAAGCCAAGTTTCGGCGCAGTCGCATTTTCAGCGCAGCTTAAGAAACTAGGGTCTCTAGAATTACGTATCTATGTATTTTCTATTAAAGGAACACACCACCTAATACTTACCTAGTGATGTTGCGCCTCAGATATGCGTAATGTTTGCTTTTTGATCAACAATGTACACAAGTATGAATCTAGTCAGCCGTTCACGATGGCTGGCCCTTGGGCAAGTGGTTCAACTTTGGCCGAGTGGCTGAATCGAGGGACGTGCCGACAAACAGAAAGACAGACAGACAGAAAGACAGACCAAAATTTCTGCGTTTAAGTTCCCCAAGAAAGATTATCGTCTTTCAAAGAGTTTCATCTTCGACACGCCGTATGCTGCCTTCGTCGATGTCACGACCACGCGACAGAGCTCACCACTTCGTCCCTCAGTCCATCCATCGCTCGCATCCCACCGCTACCTCCAAATGCAACGCTGAAACCACTCGGTGTCCACACAGCAGAAAAGAACACTATATTTCAAACACAAATATGGCACCGTCGCCTCAGCTTCACTTCATTCTTCTCGTCATCCTACAATACGCCCACCCGTGCTATGTGGCTTTCTTCCTCTTCATCCTGCTGGCTCCTACAACGCGGAACAATATGTAAAAATTTGACCTGTCTATTATTGAGGCTTTTCGAGAAAAAAAAGTGGGACATATGTGTCCCACTGACCACTGAAAGACAGTCGTTTCAGAAAAAAAAAAGTACGTTTACTTTTTTTATGCAATCTTGCTGCTGCTTACGACCCACAAATAACAGAGCCTACAAACACCTTCTGTCTCAATCTCTCACGAAAAAACTTATCTAAATATCCATTGTACATCCACTTGCTAACGGCACTCGCCCAGCAGATGTGGGTACTGGGCGTGCCTGAAACACTAACAGACCTACCTGCGTGAAGCGGAATGAAAATTGGACACTGCAATCGGCTGCACACCATATGAGACTGGCTACGCTTTAGAAAAAAAGTCACTAAAAGGTTGCCAACTTTGCATTCCACGAACTTTTGAGGAAACCGCATGGGTATGAACGAATAAAACCACTGTCAGAGCTCATAGAGGAACTCGTGAGTGTGAAATAAACTTTTCAGTCTTACAGCTCGTGCTGAATCGTGTAGAGCGAGCGCCAAAATCTGATGAAACAAAATGATACAGCGTGTGCAAGCGGAATAGTTCGTTTGGAAGCTGGCAGCTTGCGAAAACCATAAAAACAACTGTCAAAACCACATTCTAGAAAATCCACGCGGTAGCACTGAAAGTCTGAAAACCATCTATTCAGTGGTTGTGATCTAAAAAATGAGAACATGGGGAGGAAAAAAGTGGGACATATGAGTCCCACTACTCCAAGAAGGGTTAGGAAGGATTTGATATTGGTGGAGCCAATACAAAATGCATGTAGGAGTCGGTATTCGCACAGACTTCTTGCACGTGTTGTAATATGTTTTTGAAAAAGTCTCGCACTGGGATTAAAATAGGGTGCATTACCTACTTATCGAAGGGCTTGTTTTTGAAGTTGAAGAAGTGCACGAATATTATCTTTGGTGGTGGTGGGCCATAAAAGCGCACGGCAGTTGTGATGCGATTCAAACAAGGCGAAATATATTTGTAATTTTACCTTCTCAGGCAAAAAATTCCGACAGCGAGACACCACAACAGCGGCAGATGACAACAATCTTCAGATTATTTCGACGTGTTGGATTCTGTTCATTTATACGTTTCAACTGTGCAAAGAGGCACGTCGTAGCAGTATTCGGTCAGAAAAAACGTCGGAGTTGTCCAAATACCCAACTGTGCCACTTGTTTGCGTTTATTGTGTAGTCTTTACCTCTTTCTTTCGGGCAAAGAATAAGCGGTACAATGGGGTACAACTTGGCCTTCTTCCTGGACAGATTCTGCTTGACACAAGCCCTTTTTAATGTTTGTCACGTGGGCATCAGGTCATACAGATGACGCATTTCCTGCGCGCCCAGAGCACTCACTTTCAACTTACGTGCGTTTCTTAAGGTTTCAAAAAATGTGTCTGTCATAAATTGGCTTGTCCTACAATTTCGATATAAACAACTGCACTCAAGTCAATAATTAAACAGTAAATGATCAGTTTTTCTAAATTGTAAATTTCGGTGTAATTTAAGGAGCGGGAAAAGTTTTCCACGTCGGCGTAGAGTTCGTTTGCGAAGACGACAAAGGCCTCACAGTCATAGCATTGTTATATTAAACAATCTGTATTTTCTAAAGAACTTCTGCAGATCGGACGCCTTCTAGGAATTCGTTTCATGCGCAGCAGTCAGCGAGCTGTTCTCTGCAGCATTTTTGGCTTTGAACCCAGCATTACGATTTGGATGGACGTGTTTTTGTACATGCATGGGGTTATGTGCGCATCGTGGGCTTCCCAGGCCCGTCGACAGCACTCGCGTTTAAACGATAACTTATGGCCTGACGTAGCGTCAGTACTCACGTTAGAGCACACGCGTCAGCGAAATGAGGCGCACTTTACGGCGCCATGATGTGAATATCATACGTAACTTTCGTTAGCGTATTCCGTTGAGCAACGTTGAATATAGCAAGCTGGATCATAGGAATACAAATGTAAAGTTTATTAGACCGCCATATAAGCGGAAGTAACACTGGAACCACAGATGTTAACCTGTCATGACGTCTGCATTGTAGCAGTACATATGCAGTGTTTATTGCCTTGTTATAAAATTAGATAGCCAGCACCACAACCACAATCGACGTTGCACCGACCTTACGCTTGTATAGGGTGTTGAAACTAGAAGACAACGACGGTCACGCTCTGCGTGGCTACAGTCATCATTAGGTAGTTTGGAATAAATGGGGAAGAGGAAGGGAGCCATGCCGTCGGTCTCTGTTCTTTATATTTGGTGCCGTGAAACCAGGGACTATGACTCCGGCTTGAACTGAGACCAAAACGGCGACTCATGGATTGATGAGGCAGCGTCCGTTGCCTGGAGGTTCGCGAGGCGGGAGCCCCTTACGATGACTTCGGCTCTGGTCTGCCCTTGCCCTTCAGGACGACAGCTCGAGGTTCACAAGGCTAGGATGACCACAAAGAAAGGAGAATCACATCCTGTCAGCCCAGCCCTCGAGTAGCCAACGGTATGTCTGCCCATCTACTAGATATTCCCTTCGGTGACAACTTCGAGATTAGCGAGGCCAGGACGATGAATGTATACTAGGATGACACCCGTCCTACAGGCCCAGCCCTCGAAGCTGGCGACTATTCACTACTCGACCTGCGGTGCTTGCTTGGCGATACTCAATTCAAGGTTCCCGAAGTCGGAAGGCCGAAGCCTTTGCACGAGAGTAACTGTGAAGGCCCTAACCCTGGATCAGATAGCGCCACGCCAACATCGTTGATCTTAACGCTTAACGACTGTGAAATCACGAGAGCGAACGAGACAAACACGATTGACAAGAAGATGAAGCGACTCCTAGATATTCGTAAATCATTGCGAACAGCCATTGAAGAAGTAATGAAAACGAGTGACGTGGTACTTTCGTCTAGATCACCGAGAATTTGTGAGCTCAAGGAATTGCACTTAAACCTCGAATTAATGAGACAGGACTTGAAGAAAATAGACCGCCAGATTCATGACACTATACCTCTTGAAGACCTAGAAAGCGACGTCGAAAGTTGTGAAAATTTTGACTGCGACATCTTAAGGCTGGCATCAGACCTTCAACTGCTATTAGCGGAATTTGAGAATAGACCGTTGTGCGCACTCGAACAACTAACACAAAGTTCAGTGACAAGGTCTATGCCGAGCTTGACTTACTCGCAGGGCGAGATGATAACCGTCGACGACACTGGAGAAAAGACTGTCAGTTCAAGAAATTCTGCCACCAATGCCCAAAATGGCCTAAGCTACGAAGCTGTAATAACAACGAGTTTCAATAATGAAGCAATGGAACCAGCTGCGTCTGAGCAGAAAGCGATTGAAACATTTTGCAGAAACTCTGCCGAAAGTACAGTTTTAGGACCTGGCGCTATGTCGTCTCTCTGTTGTGGGAGCCCTGAAGACATTTCTAGCTGTTCTGTTACTGGAGCTCACGACGGATCCGATTCCACTGCGACAGAATCGTCAAACGGGTGTCACGCAGACAAAGGGAAGAAACAAAGGAAAAATCGAAGTGCACGAAAGGGAAAACACGGAAATACTGTTAAAGATGACTTATGGACATCGCTATTAGCCATACGAACGAGGATCTTGGCTATCAGGACTACAAGCCTAAAGGAGAGAGTGCATTTTGATGGGAGGCAATCGAAGAGACGCAGCCATCACGCTCAATGCGTACAGGACAATAGAACCAAGCGAAAGCACCCGGCAGCTTGGAACGACACAATAACGCCATCGAAAGGAAAGGAATTCAAGGAAAGAAGGAAAAAACGGTCTTCACATGTGAATGCCGACGAATGCCTGAAACCAACAAGAGTAAGAGCACGCAAAGACTTCCACAGACACGACGTTATATCAAGAACGGGGGAGGCAGAGACTAACCGTACATGCAATCACAGACTGACCGCATATATGCAGCGCGGTCATGTCGGAAGAGCGACTCTAATTGGAAATCGCTTCAAGCAGCCCAAACATCGATGGAAGAGAAAAGGTCCTCGCTAACATCCAGATAGATCTGACATGGCTGCGCGACCCCGGACTGAACAAGGACGATTGCGAACTGCGTTTGATTGACTACACCGAACTGAATGATCGTTAAAGTGCGTGCGGGACTAATCTGCGAACGCTAACTGGGGGTGAGTGCCGGACGCCGAGTGCATGGCGCATCGACCTATCGGCAGCTAGCGAACTAAAAGATGGCGCAACATGTTCAAGTGACGTGAATTCTAACTACCGCCCATTTATTGTAGTGAGTTGGCAGTGTTTTGTTGTATTGTGCCATCCTTTTCTTTTCGCTTATGTGCCATCCTTTCTTTTACAGCGAAAGCTGTTATGAGATCATTTCAACGGCCGTTTTTGGCGCCGTAGTTGTCCGCCGCCGCCGCCGGTATCCGTAACCACTATGGCACGAAATAAGAAAAAAAGGAAATAAGAAAAAATTTCCAGGATCGAACGAGGTTCGAACCTGGGCCCTCTGCGTGGGAGCCCAGCGTTCTACCTCGGGGCCATGCCGGTGCTTGAAACTGCGTTGCAAGAAGACCCTATACAGGCTTGATGTCGGGAAGGAACCACATTAACATATGTAATGTAGTGTGGTAGAAGAGTAAAATAACAACCAGGCGTCACGCAAACGCGAATTCTGTAACCGGGCATCAAACAATGCAAATTGCGCAAAGAGTGGGTTACTCAGTACTTGCAACCCATTACAATGGCCTCTACGATAATTCTTCATCGTCATCAGCCACAACATCAACAAAGGGAACATAATACCTTAGAGGTGTTTAGCGAGTACCACGGTTCCCCGCAGAATGTCGAAAAATTGCATAGTGGCTGCTTCCCTACTTCACAAAAATTATGATGATTTATAGCGTAGTGGGTTCCTGGCAAGTGCACTTCTATTGAATGCCAAGGAAGCCCATAAGGCTCCCTTGATCCATTTCCTCAGACTAATTCCCGTTCTCTCTTTCCCGCTCTCCGTTTCTCCAGTTACGTATATTATAAAGTGTGGTGGGACAGTTAAATGACGACCGGGCGTCACACAATATGAATTACGTAAGTAGTGGGTCTTTTAAAGCTTCCAACCCATTACAAAGGGCTCAGCCGTAATTTTTCATCGTCATCAACCACCGCAAAACAAAGTGTACATAATGCCTCACAGATAGTACCTCGCTTCTCCGCAGAACAACGAATGATGTTGTGGTGGGTGCTTCCCAACTTCCCAAAAATTATGATTTGTGGCGTAGTGGGTACGTTCCTAATGTACTTGTTTTAGTAGCCACAAGAGAGTGTATAACGGGCTCCAGAAATGCCGCTCTTCCAGCTTCCAGCTTTCGCTGTGACTGTGCTGCGCTTTCCGCGCAGGCCTGGCGTTTTTTTCGCTTCCTTGTCGCGGGCGGGAAGATGTTGAAAATGGAAGGCAATGACGGTCATGCTCTGCGTAGCTATAATCATCATTAGGATTAGTTTGGAATAAAGGGGGAAGAGGAAGGGAGCCATGCCGTCGGTCTCTGTTCTTTATGTAGGGTGTTTTTCCAAAGCAGTTTCTAGCCATGGAGTGGCTCTGTGGTGAATACCTGACCTCAAGGCAGAGTGCTTTGGTTCGATTCCTGCTGGGATCCCAGCATTTATGCTTTGCATTTGTCGAGTCAACGCTCCGATGTCCGTTTTTTTTTACGCTCTAGCATTTAAATTACCAATATCGGTTCTTGCCGTTCCTGGGTAGATGCAAAATGTCAAACACATGTGGCGCATACCGGTACACCACGGCCCGTGGTAAACGGGCATGTGCCACACGTGTTTGGAGGAAAGGCTTTGACGACATACGCGACAGAATTTTCACGTTTTTCATGTCATGTGCAGACAGTCATATTCGTCAAATAATCTTACCCTCGCATGCCAATTTCAGTCTACACCAAGTTAAGGAGACAATCACGAGAGGACTGAGGCGGCTAGACAGATAGATAGATACGTAGATAGAAACGTTCAAAGTGCCTTGGGTTCGCTAAGAAATGTTTCGCTTTTAAAAACACCCCGTAATATTATTATCCTTACCTGCTGAAGTTACGCTGGCTTCACCATTCCCGAGCACGTGGGATCTGTTGGTAGCACGTTGGTTGGTAGTGCCATTGCCGCCATCCTGTACGATAGATTTTGATGGAAAAGGCGTATTGACAAGGAAGAAGCATCGACGACGCAACATCTGTCAGTTTTTCATCAAGTTGAAAATATTCTAGCTAGCCCCCAAATATCTATATTGCTACCCCATTTCACGATGGATATTAATCGTTATCCCGACGTGTAAACTTATGATGTACATTGTCAATGGTTGAATGGAATGCATTTTACAACGCAGGAATCGAAGTTGAAGGGCGAGCCTGTGTTGAGGCACGATGTCGACGATTACGTACAATCCGAACGATCCATGGCCTGTTCCTGTTTTGGCGAAGTTCATGGAAATTCGTGAGTCTCAAGGCTTTCATTTAATATACAAGGTGAGTGCAAAAACTTGTGCCAGCTTAAAGTTCGTGACTTTGTAATGACGTAATTCACAACTAGACTGGTGAATTTCACGACAACGATAATAAAAATGGACTTTGATGTGCCGACACCAAACATTTGCACGGCTTCCTTTTTAGTATCTGGGCTGGGGTTCCTATTAGCTTCATTACCCACTACACTACAGTAAAAAGGAAACCTTAGTCGAGCGATTGTGTTCCAAATCGGCTATTGCCGCAATTCTCACTTTGGCATTAAAGAGCTGCGGAATAAATGAAATGAAAAAGGTGCTACAAGCGAGGCGAGCCACCTAGCCCTAATATGAGTTTGATACCTCTGCAATGACATGAACCAGATTAAGATAAATGCTTCATTGACCTTCTCAAGTAGCAGACCCTGGGATTTAAGTGTAGGGAGACATTTTCTACATGCACAATCAGATTATTGTAACGTCAAGATCAACTTTAAAACCACTTCGTGTGGGGTTAGTTAGAGATTCATAGATATAAACCGAGGAGCGTGAAATAAATATATGAGTTCTTCACGAAAGCGACCGAGGTTACACGGGCGCTCTTCTTTTTTTTCTTTCAATTTGGTGATTTTCTTCAAGGGGCCTTGAAAGCTTTAAATTTTCACTTTGCTCCTCAGACAGTCGAGTATGTGTTGTAAATAACACTGACATGAACGCAAAAGAAGTATTAGCGTTGATGCTCGGGAACAGCATTTATTCGCCGTGGCATTTCCGAAACGGATGGCACGATGGCCAAACACAGTCCCTTTCGCATTTTCCTTTGCCAATGACGTCACTGCTTGCTTCCCATCACCACGCGCCTGGTAAAGAGAAATACCAGAAGAATAGCGGCAACTTCTCCTTTCCGCACTGCACCTTGCGTCATGTCGGCATTGCTTTCGGATAAGTATATTCTAATAGAAGATTTCTTTGTATCTGGAAATGCATAGGAATTTATTTTATATTTTTTCAGTGCACAACACCATAGCGCGAAATGCTGAAGCGCACAGTACTGTAGCTCCAGCATTTTATGGTCTGACCACTCTGGAAGAAAACGAACATACGTGCGGTTTCGCTCATCAAGCCAACGAGAACACACAACCTTTGCTGTCACTGTGACATGACCAATCTTTGTTCTAAAGCCGCAAATCGCGGTTGTGCATCATTGTAGTCAGAAAAGAATGTAGTTATTCAGCTGAAGTAGACTTTTAGATACCTTACGTGTGGCGTTCGCACAATCTAAACTGTATTTCTGCAATTCGCAGTGCTGTAAGAAACCAAGCAAAATATTTTTAACTTGTGTCAAAGGGCGCTCTTAATGTGTAGCTAAGGTCAGAGCTAAAATTAAATGCCTTGCCTCACTGGGCGAAACCGACACAACCGATGCTGGCCCATTTATTCGCATCAAAAGCAACGCGACAACACTAAATTTTTCGTACTTATCTATGATCGAAAGCGGTGGAACTTGTAATATGCTCAGTCATCGCTGGGTCAGCTGGTTGGACTGACAAGCAGGCCTTACGTTTACTAAGCCCCGGGGTTCCTTAAATACAGCTTCATTGCGACTAGAATAATCTGATGCGACTTTAGATAAGTGTGGGTTATTACAGGGTGTTTGATGAGGTGTGTCCGAAATTGTACAAAAAGAAAGAAAGTGCAATATTTGCTCGCTGCCTTTATAATTGCTTCTTGCATTGTGGCAAGCATCCTAAGCTGACTAGGGACACCAGTTACGATAATTGCCCCTGGCAAAAGTACGCAGCCGCATTCCACACTTGAGGAAAACATATTACGCCGACGATATAAAGGTTTGGACCACATACGGCCCGAGTGGTGACATCAAATTGACCCTTCAGGAAGCAGCGACAGCTACAGCTACACACGCGGCAAGCATCGGCCTTGAGGGCTCCCCTACAAAGTCGGCCCTCCTCACAATCCGACCGCTCCGTCTCACGGTTTATTTGCAGAACAGCCCATTCCGCAAACCCCCCCCCCCCAATTCTTGGCCTTTACTTGCAGGACACGGGCACTAGCCAGTCCACTTATACCCAGCTTATAAGAAGGGCTTCACATTCACGAGGAGGTCTTCACGAAGCAGACAACCTCAAGGCGCTACATGCCTTTGTGCTTAGTCGCATTTTTTATGCCTCTCCTTACATGACCCTATCCTGCACGGGCTAAGATAAAATTGACGCACAAATCCTCATCGCTACAAAATCAGCGCTTAATATTGTCCCCATCCGACTTTCTCCACATCGGTTGCGAGCAACGACAGGACCCTGTTCTTCGCAGCCTTATGGGCCGCCTAAGCTACGCGCCTACCGACCCTTCTCTCCGGATGTTCGCCTTGCGTGATGGAATTTTATACCGCCGCAACATTCAGTCCCGTGGCCCTGAGCTGCTACTAGTCGTTCCCAAGCATCTACGACTGGCCATGCTCCAGGAACTCCACGACGCTCCTACTGCTGGACATATGGGCTTCACTCGGACTTACGATCCCGTGAGGCGCCGCTTCTTCTGGCCCGGTCTCTATCGCTATGTGCGTCGCTAT
This sequence comes from Rhipicephalus sanguineus, assembly GCF_013339695.2. Taxonomy (NCBI): domain Eukaryota; kingdom Metazoa; phylum Arthropoda; class Arachnida; order Ixodida; family Ixodidae; genus Rhipicephalus; species Rhipicephalus sanguineus. The sequence continues at coordinate 118,823,119 of NC_051184.2, forward strand.
GTTGCTTCTTGTGACCTGTGCCAGCGCCGGAAGACGCCTGCTTTGCCTCCCGCTGGTTTGCTTCAACCTATTGAAATCCCTACAGAGCCATTCTTCCGAGTGGGCCTCGACCTACTTGGCCCGTTCCCTATTTCTACCAAAGGCAACAAGTGGATTGCCGTCGCCACAGATTATGCAACAAGATATGCCATTGCGCGTGCGATACCGACCAGCTGCGCCACAGATGTTGCCGACTTCTTACTCTACGACGTCATCCTACACCACGGCGCCCCTCGCCAGTTACTCACGGACCGATGCCGTTACTTTTTGTCGAAGGTCGTCGATGACCTGCTCCGTTCCTGTTCTACTGAACACAAGATTGCTACCGCATATCATCCTCAAACGAATGGGCTCACCGAACGCCTGAACCCCGCACCTCCGCCAAATGTTGCACGAAGAAAACAGGCACACGAGTGCAGAGTTGGTGTTTTACGATAAATACAGCTGGGCTCAAGCGGCGGCAAGAGACGTCGTCTTCTTCTAATCTGGGGCCAGCTTCCTCGTTCTTTCACCGCAACAATATCAAAAGAAAGACTATCACGGATAGGCTCTTAAAACTGGGAATGCGCAACAGAATACAAGAACTGATACATATACCCATAGACACTTGCAGTACCTTCGCTGGCTTGGTTCGAAACAGGGTGGCATATAATGTATTCGCTCGGAATCCGTATACCCGCCCACACTGCACAAGTAGTCTCGCTCCTCCGCGTCATGCGCGCCGCACTTATCATCAAATCTCTTCATTTAATGTTTCACCCAGGATAACGCCAATCCCGCCGCGTCGCGCGAGCAGTAACTCTCTATAAGGAATATGACTCCAGAATATGTGCGCTGGGTAGATGCTGCGTGTGGTACAGACCACTCCGTAGCTGTAGCTTATAACGCAGCCCCCCTACTGACCCGCCTGTTGGAACCTGCCATTGAGGAAGCTGCTACAGCGGTAGGAATCGCCAAACCCAGTGTGGCTTGCATAACTAGCGATTCAAAAACAACAATTTCTAACTTTTCCTGTGCTCGCGTCCATCGTCCCGCGGGGCAAATATTGAGAGTGCGTACCTTAAATCACGATAGGCCATTGAACTCGTGTGTGTGTGCGGTCACTCTGGCGATCCGGAAAATGGTTTTCTGAACTCACGCGTTCTCTGAACTCACCCAACAAGCACGCCTTGCCCATCGCCCCTACCTCCTCCTCATCCCGCCTTCTCATTCCCAACATGTCACCGCCGGGAGGTGACTCCTAACACGAATTCTTCACACCCCTCAAGCCCTGTGCCACTTCCGCCCCATTTCTTCGGAGCACAGCGTAGCCCGCCACCCGAACCTCCCTCGCAGGGGTAGCCCGAACATGGGAAAAATGGAAGGCCCCCTTGCGTCGCACGGTCTGCACACACCGCCATCGGAGCTAGCGGTGTGCGTCAGTCCCACTACAGGCTTCCCTCGCACGTTGGGATTGCTGGGAACGAGGAGGCCGTCGCTACCGCTAAGGCAGCACACCACGGCGACAGCCTAGTCACCAAGGTGGTAGCCCCAATGTAAATTGAAAATCCGATGGGCATCCACTGGTATGCCAGTTTTGGACATACAGATGTCCGACGGAGTTCATCAAATATCCGCTGGTAGTACTATATATGTACGTCTATAGGCACCCTGCAATGCAGTTTCCGAGATACGATGGTAGCGCCAGAAAACACAGCCTAGCGAGTGGACGCAGCAAAATCGAGTGTCTATCCTCCGCATCCTGTATGTTCAGAAACGCTCCTTGACTTGAACGTGACTTGCCATCGCCTCAATGCAGTGAGTTTGAAACGCGTTTGTAGCGTTTCTGCTGCCTTGGCACAGCCTGAAAAGAGCGCGTTCTAAACGCGTTTGTGCTGCATTGAAGGCGGTGGCAACATCCCTGAGGTGATTACGAACGCACGTAGGAAGCGTTCGTTGAAAGAGGCGCCCAGAAGGGAGACACTTGAGCGCGTCGATGTGTCCAGCAAGCGTTTCATTTTCTTGGTATCCCTGGCGGCTGGTGCCCTCAACACTCAGGCGTTCGATAAGAGCTCCATCGCGCCCTCTGGTCAGTGACGGGTGCCTATAGGACCCTTATGCGCAATAAAATTTTCGTCGAAGTGCGCCAGTATCGTTGGTGACTGCAAGTATCATTTCAGCTCTCGAAGTGGTTCGTCCTGCGGCGATTCCCACTTGAACTCGACGTCTCTTCGTGAAGTTAGTGGCTCGGCGACGCGGGAAATGTTCCTGATAAACTGCGTGTAATACGCACACAGAAATCGGCGTACTGCACTTAAAGGGCCCCTCACCAGGCCACATAGCAAATTTTAGTTAGACGCTGAACGTTGTTGTGTGCCTAAATGCAAGAATTTTTCGAATCGGTTCATTACGAGCTAAGAAAAACAATAATTTGCAGCGGCGCCAAACCATGATGCGAGGAGGCGAGTTTCAAACCCTTGCCACTCGCCCCGTGTAGCCTTCGCAAGCCAAATCCCTTCCCTGCCCTCTTCACTTGACACATACGCACGAACACGTCATGTGCATGCATGGTCACGTGCACATGACGTGCCCGAGCCAGCCCGCGGGCACGTGAGCGGCGTTGCACGGCCGCCACTTTTTTTTTGTTTTATGTAGCGGCCGCGGGCGTTTCGTCGGCGTTCTCTGTGGTGTACTGCCTGTTTCTGCGGGACGGGCACGAAAGTTGAGACATTTGTACGGGCATGAGAATGGCGGTATTATGAGCCAGTGCCGCATTAACGTTTACTTGGACGCGGTAGAATAAATGAACCTAATGAGTGCTCGAACGCGCCAGAACATTACTTTCGTTTCCAGGGCTGGCGTCTGCTCGATGCGCTAACCGCGGGGACACGAACGCATGGGAAAGGGAGGCACATTAGCCCCGCATCTCGCTGGAATTCACGAAAAAAAAAAGAAAAATACGCACACATTCCCTTTGTGTGTCTCATTATTTCTTTCAAGTTTTATTAGTCTATTCAAGCAACAAATTACACAAACTACACATGTCGTGCCAAATAATTATCGCAGTATCACGTGCTACTGTTGGCGACGTCAGAGCACAGTCGTCTATGTAGAGGAGCGTCGTCACAGCACTACCATCTACGTAGGGTCATTTTCTCGTGTACCTCATCCCCTCATTCTCTAAAGCGCGCGCCCGCGAGAGGAAGGGCAAGCAGCGTTCACCTTGAAATTTGACCCATTTCCGCGGCGCGTAGCGTTGCAAATTTTGGCAGACGTGATCGTGAACGCCTAGTGTATGCATTGCGCTCGTTAGCTCAAAATTGTCAAACCTGGTGAGGGGCCCTTTAAACAGGGCTCAATCAATCACTCTACGTTTGTTACAGACGGAGGCGTATGCATCGCCTTTAAAATGTTCCAAGTACATGGATGGTATAGAGCCGGGGTGCCCGCGCTGTGGCCACCCCAAATGCACCTTACAACACATGCTGTGGCAATGCCCTGCGTTGCGCGGGAGCAGCGAGTCTCCCTCTACGGAGGCGGACTGGAACTATCTGCTCACTAGCCAAGACAAGGGAGACCAGCTTAGGGCCATCCAGAGGGCCCGCGACATGGCCGTGGAGTTTAACCTCCCCATCCCGTCGTGGGAGTGGCCCACCGGTGTCACCCCCTAAAGGGGGTCGAGCGCCGCCTCCGGATAATAATAAAGTTCTTTGCCTGCCTGCCTGCCTGCCTGCCTGCCTGCCTGCCTGCCTGCCTGCCTGCCTCCCTGCCTGCCTGCCTGCCTGCCTGCCTTCTTATCGCTGGATGGCGCGGAGCCAGTGATGGCGGCTGTTTTCTGTGGGTCGGGGTAGACTGCAGTTTTTCCAGTGACGCGCTCTAGTAAAATTACCTCTTGGTATGCAAATCGGCACTCTTCTGGCTTTAGTATTCATCATCATCATCATCACTTAATAAACCCTTAAAGGCCTTAAACAAGGCATTACATAAGGGGGAGCAAATAAATACCATAAGGAGATGTCATGGCACAAATGCGGTGCTTAGAGAATAACAGTGAAGCAAATATACATTGACCAGTGCTGAACCCAAACATAAACTAACTTATGAAAGTGTAAGAACTATTAACTATTACAGGCTGTTGCTTGCAAGACGCGAACACAAATGAATATCGGAAGGTTAAAGAACAACAAAAGAAATAAAAGCTTTATGGAAAAGCAGAAGCTTTGTTGAACAGGTATGTGCGAGGGTCAGCTGAAAAGAGAAGACAACAACACTCTGAATTTGACTGGGTCGCGCCCTTGAACAACATATTCAGGAAGACTGTTCCAATGTTCAGTGGCTGATGGCAAGAAGGATCTGTTAAGTGCTTGAGTTGAGCCATGAAGACGTTGTACACCTTTAAAGTTGAACAGTCGACGGGAAGTGCGAGTTGGAGGAATGAGCGGAGTGTCATGCAGGTGAGAAAAGTTGTGATATAGAATGTGAAACAGGCTGATCTGTGCAGTTTTGTTGCGAACAGCTAGAGGGGTTAGCTCAAGAGACGATTTCATATGAGTGACGCTTGCATTGTTTACTGTACTCAGACGATATGAACCCGGCTGCGCGATTTTGCACCGCCTCGAGGGAGCTGATCAGGTAATCTTGATGAGGGCTCCAAATGGCGGAACCAAATTCTAGTTTAGATCTGACGAACGTTTCGAACGCAAGTTTCCTGACAGCGGGAGGAGAGGGCCGTAGAGATTGTTTTATGAATCCAAGTGTCCTGGAGGAGTCTGCTGCGAGTTTGACAATGTGGTCTGACCACGTCAAGGTGCTGTTTATGAGGACACCCAGGTAGCGGTAGGAATCTGCTTGAGATATCTTAGCGGAGTTTAACGAATACTGAAAGACAAGGTTGGATTTTTTGCGAGAGATGATCATGTGTTTGCACTTTGAAACATTTGGTTCCATGAGCCAGCGCGAGCACCATGCCTCGATAATGTTTAGGTCTTGCTGCAGCAATGTCAGCTTGGCGAGATAGTCGGGTCACCTCTTCCGGGAAGATAGCGACGTGTTCTTTTGTAGTTGTATCCGTGCCTCCAGTAAAGCGAAGGCATTTTTTTTGTTGAGGACGCTCGTTCACGAGACCAAGAATTGGATGCCAAAGAAGTGCCACGCTCGAAGTGTGAACTCTAGATTTTCGAAGCAGGTCCTTGCTGCGCCTTCCAGGTAAAAACACACATGACACAGCTTGTCTTCGATGTTGCAGTGGTTGAAAATGGCTACAGGGTCGTACGTCTCCAGCAAGCTTTGTGGGTCTTCCCGCGGCGATCTATCAAAAGTCGGGACTCCCTGGGTTGCCATATCACAACTATAGCAGGGACACATTGGCTACCATCGTGGCAGTCACCTTCGTCGTCTGGCTGTCTAATTGGGCGAATTTTTCGCGCAGTTTTTACACAATGCATTATCAACTCGCCCAACAGTCTGTTCTTCTAAGCCCGTACCCCAGTTGCAAACCTAGGACATCCGATCGTCGTGGTTGTATTATTCGGCATGGCCTAGGGGTTCCGCGGAGCCGTCTTAGAGGTTCCGCGACGTCATCGCCCGAGAAAGAGAAACGCCAGGCCTGCACGGAAAGCGCAGCACAGTCACAGCGAAAGCTGGAAGAGCGGCATTTCAAGATGTAGATGTAGGTGTAGATGTAGATCCTGTACTGCTGGCTCACACCCACTCAGGGGGATTGGCCAAGGATCGGGTAGCTTAGAAAAATTATTTAAAATCTAGTAATGAGAATAATTTCCTATTTCAAGAGCCCGTTATAAACAGTCATGGGACAAGTACGCTAGCAACCTACCCACTACGACTACAAATCATAATTTTTGGGAAGTTGGGAAGCACCCACCACGACATTATTCGTCAATCTGCGGAGAAGCGATGTACCAACTGTAAGGCATTATGCGCACTTTGTTGATGCGACGGCTGATGACGATGAAGAATTATGGCTGCGCCCTTTGAAATGGGTTGGAAGCTTTAAACAACCCAATAGTTACGTAATTCGCATTGTGTGACGCCCAATCGTTATTTAACTCCCCCACCACGCTTTAAAACATACGCTAACGTGAGAAAGAGATAGAGAGAGAGGGGGGGAATTACCTTTCTTGAGACCCTGAGGAAATCGATCATGGGAGTCTTATGGGCTTCCTTGGCAACCATTAGAAGTGCACTTGCGAGGAACCCACTGCGCCATAAATTATCATAATTTTGGTGAAGGAGGGATACAGCCACTATGTAATTCTTCGTCAATCTGCGGAGAACCGTGGTACCCGCTAAACTCCTGTAAGGCATTATGTGCACTTTGTTGATGCCGTGGCCAATGACGACGGAGAATTATGGCAGAGCCCTTTGTAATGGGTTGGAAGCATTCAACAATCCCCTCGTTGCGCAATTCGCATTGTGTGACGCCTGGTTACACAATTCGCGTTATGCGACGCCTGGTTGTTATTTTGCTCTTCTACCACACTACATTACATATGTAAATGGGGCTCTTTCACGACATGAAGCCTGTATAGAGTCTCTTTGCAAGACAGTTTCAAGCCCCGGCATGGCTCTGAGATAGAATACTGGGCTCCCACGCCAGATGGCCCAGGTTCGAACCTCGTTCCACCTGGGTATTTCGTCTCATTTAGTTTTGTTCTTCGCGCGATAGTGGTTACGGACACCGGCGTTGGCGGCGGCGGCGGCGGACAACTACGGCGTTAAAAACGGCCCTCGTGATTTCATTACAGCTTTCGCAGTAAAAAATTTTTTCCAGGTGTGTTTTGACCTATTTCCAGTACCAGGAACTGCAGCAACATTCTGAACAAGATTGCCTCGGCTGCCCCAGCGCCTCAATTAAATACTAAGCCTGCTACTTCGCCCCCCTCCCCCGGTTCTTCATATCAAGGGGTCCACCGTCACTTCGTGCAGTACACAAGAGTCCCCCAGTTGGTGGAAGACACCTAAATCATCCTGCAGCAACGAGCTAGTCTGCGACGTGCTCGATGCTGCCGGAGGGCTTCTCTGTCCTCTTTTTCACGTTGTGGGCTTGGTTCCTACATTTTCGTACGCTTTCGGAACATAAAGGACGCATCTTAAATGAGGAAATCTGACGCACTACAAGACAGGGAAAAAAGATGATAACGACGACACAGGCGCACTTGTTTTGTAGTGCACTCTGTTTTTTTAATTTAAGATGAACCAATACCAACTAGCCGAAATGAAAGTTTTTTTCTGCGATACACGAAGGAACAAGAACCTCCACAAGATGTCATGCTGTCTTGGCTGTGAAAAAGGCCGCAGAAAGTTTGGTAAATACGGAACTTCTTGTTGAGTAAACTTGTGTCCTCAAAATGAAAAGTCAAAGTTCACGCAATTGACCCTGCACACTGATAGCGTCGAGAACAATACTCGGTCATCTAGTAATCTGCTCTTCTGTAAAATGCGTCGGCTTTCATTGAAGTCTTATCAAAACCTTCCCGCGGTTTTCTATTCGGTTATTCGTATCCTGTGCCAAAAGAGTCTGGTAAATTTATGCACGAACACTGCGGCGGGGCCTGCGACGAGTGGCAACATGATTTTGGTGGTGAAGGTGCATCACGTTATAATAAAAGAACTAAGAGCGTACAGCAATTGTAACAGCTTCGAAATCCACTGAAGAGCTGAAAGATGCTTATTAATGTGCACTCTGTATTCACTCAAGTGGTTGTCACAGATACTGTAGATCAGTGGTTCTGAAATGGGGCTCCGCGCAGCCTTCTTAGGGTGAACGCGACACCATCGCCCGCGAAAAAAAATATTTGGAGGCGAGTTTTGACCTATTTTTTTAACCCGGTCGTATTCCAGGAAATGCAGCAACATTCTAAACAAGATTGCCTCGGCTGACCCAACGCCTCAATTGAAAATCCACAGCATACCCGCGGGGTGAATGATGATGAGTGGGGCGAAGCTCCGGATGCAATCATCGGTAAACCGTGAATACTCCGAGCGAAAGTGAAAGCGCGCCAACAGCGGGCGGATTTTATTACAACCGTCCTCCTAGCGTACGTCGCCGTACTAAATCGAACGATTGCCTTCTACCAATGGCACGCGCCATATGTGAATCTTCCGTGAATTCTGTCCAGTATATCATCAACGAAGTAAGATCGGGCGCGTTTATACTAAAGGGTCGATGAGAGTCATGACGACTTGCAGCTCACCTTAACTTTACACGTACGCTGTGAATTTTTATTGTTTAATCACGCATAGGAGAAATCTCACACAGGCACTACCTTCGAGGTCAAAGTCCAGTGCCTATATATACGGGGTGGTCAGTGAACGGTTGTGCAGCGCGAGCAGACAGTTTTTTCAATAAGGAAACTCGCTAGCAGACGCTCCCTGTGTCGGCCTCGCGAGGCGAGAAAGGAGGAGGGGGGACTACAGCACGCATCTGCAACGAAGCGAGCGCCTCCGCGCCATCTGGGGATGGCGCGGAGGCGCTCGCTTGAGCGTCCCCTTTGTAACGGATGCTATGGATGCTATGAGCGTCCCCTTTGTAACGGGGCGGTGGCATGTCTGCCACCAGGCTCGAAAAAAAAAGCTTCCTTGTTTCATGTTGGCCTAATACCTTATCTACATTGATTAAATCTATGTTATTATGCCAAAAAATACAAATTCACGGTCTATCTCTCTGCTTCTTAAGGCAGAATGACCTTATCATTGCCCCATTATTTATTTTTGTTCTTTATCTCTACTTTTCTGCCACCAATACTCTAACCGTCTCTTACTTATTTCTATCGCGGACATGTTCAGCTTTCCATTGTTGTCCCTAAAACCCAAGGCTTCATGTAGACTCGTGCCCACACGTATACCTGGGTGAATATCGCCACATTCAATCAGTACATGTTCCGTCGTTTCCTTAGTTCCCCCGCAGCATGTACATTGTTCTTCTTCGTTACTGAATCTCGCTTTATAACTACGCGTTCTAAGGCAGCCCGACCTTGCTTCAAACAGTAAAGCGCTTCCCCTTGAATTATCATAAAACCTTTCCCTCCTTATTTCCTTTTTTCCCTTTCGGTAGTTACTCAGAGCCGGCTTCTTTTCCATCGCTGCCATTTAATAAGTCCTCTCCGCCTCTCCGACCTTCCGCTTAATGCTCCTTGTTGCCATATCGCCCGCACTGCTAGCCGTATATTTACTGGTGAGCCTCCTAGTTCTTTTGCTCCACTGCGTGTCAACACTTTTCTATACAAATACCTGAAAACCTTCTCAGCCCATCTACTCTTCTTCATTTTTCTCAGCCTCTCTTCGAATCTCATTTTGCTCTGAGCTTCCCGCACTTCAAAGCCTGTCCATCCCATATCACCCTTTACAGCCTCATTTGTCGTCTTCCCGTGAGCGCCCAACGAGAGGCGGCCCACCGTCCTTTGATTTACATCCATTCCTGATTGTACCTCTGACTTCATGCACACCACTGAGTTCCCAAATGTACGCCCCGGGACCACCACACCCTTCCACAGCCCTCGAAGCACCTCGTACCTATTGTACCCCCATAAAGCTCTGTGCTTCATAATTGCAGCATTCCTCTTTCCCTTTGCCACGGATGCTTTCTCTTGTACCTCCATATATCTATCCCCCTCCACATATCTATCCCCCTCAGATGGCGCTGTCGTAGCCACTAGAGGTGGCTACGACAGCGCCATCTAGTGAACACTCGAAGAACTAGAGGTGGCTACCTACTACTACTACTACAATAACTGCATACTACAAGGAGGGACAGACCCACACTCAAAGGAGCTTCGCCCCTAAAAACTAAGCCAGCCACGTCGCCCCCCCCCCCCGCCCATCAAGGGGTCCGCCATCACTTCGACCAGTCCACAACGGTTCCCCGACACATCGACGGCTGAGAACCGGTGCAGTAGATATTAAGGCGAAAGCCTTTATTTAATGTTTCATACTCGCGGGGTCCGTCACACGTCTGTCGGTGCCCTTGCACGGTGCCAGCTGTGGCCTCTCCCCCTAACACTCCCTCATCAATCAGGTGATGGCACAGTGGCGCATAGCAACAGTCGCGCGTTTATCCTTCCAACGCTCGTTGCGCAACTGTTGAGCAATGCGGCGGCGTCCGTCGGCGGCTCCGTGGGACGCCGCCGCCGCATCCCGTCGAGTTAGTCGGATGGCTCCCAAACGGCCCGGTGATGATTCCACGGCAAGCGGTTCGGAGAGAGAGAGAGAGAAAACTTTTATTTGTGAAGGCCTCAAGGATTATCCTCGTTGGGTGGAACCCTTAGTTCGGAAAAGCGCCCCAGTAATGTGTATTCTCCCAATACTATGGCATGATCAGTCGGAGGGCCACACGCTTTCGCCGAACACACTTTGGAATTTACAAAGTATCCTTCAATTTTTAGCCCTATTGTGAAACCACGTGATGCATGCAATGAAGGAAAGAAGATGACTCTTGAGGGCTCGTTTTCTTTGTTAGACACAATATTATTGAGAACTAACAGACAATAACGCCAAGGAAAGTATAGGGGGTGTTATCTGTAGCATTTATTATATAAATGTAAAGAAAGTAAAGTGGACGAAAAGATAACTTGCCGCCGGCAGGGACCGAACCTGCGACCTTCGAATAACGCGTCCGATGCTCTACCACTGAGTTACGGCGGCGGTCATCCTCCCGTCCACTTTATGGGGTATATATGTGCATTGAAACTTCGGAGTGTTAGACAGCGCCAATCGCAGCCATGGCGGCGAGTGTGGAACACTCTTTTTCTACCTTTCTGGCGTTACGTAGCACGTGATCTTTTTACGAGCTGGCAGCTTACCAATTATCCCTCGCATACTACCTGAAGGCATCAAGTCTGCCAGAACGAGACCCTTGCTACGAATGAAGGAAAGTAGATGACTCTTGAGGGCTCGTTTTCTTTGTTAGACACAATATTGTGTCTTTCTTCACATTTATATTCTAAATGCTACAGATAACACCCCCTATACTTTCCTTGGCGTTATTTTCTGTTAGTTCTCAATAATATTGTCTCTAACAACGAAAACGAGCCCTCAAGAGTGATCTTTCCTTCATTCGTAGCAAGGGTCTCGTTCTGGCAGACAGTGACGCCTTCAGGTAGTATGCGAGGGATAATTGGTCAGCTGCCAGCTCGTAAAAAGATCACGTGCTACGTGACGCCAGAAAGGCAGAAAAAGAGTGTTCCACATTCGCCGCCATGGCTGCGATTGGCACTGACTAACACTCCAAGGTTTAAATGCACATATATACCCCATAAAGTGGACGGGAGGATGACCGCCGCCGTAGCTCAGTGGTAGAGCATCGGACGCGTTATTCGAAGGTCGCAGGTTCGGTCCCTGCCAGCGGCAAGTTATCTTTTCGTCCACTTTACTTTCTTCACATTTATATTCTAAATGCTACAGATAACACCCCCTATATTTTCCTTGGCGTTATTGTCTGTTAGTTCTCAATAATGATGCATGCAAACTTTTTAAAAAGACTCACACAGCTTTTCGTGACTATCTGGCTGAGGAATAAACATCCACATAAAAAGCAGAAGCACGGAATTTTTATTTTAAAAAAGTCTGCTTCAAGAACACGTCATTTGTGTGCATAAAACGATTTGGCCCACCAGACCATAACCTGAGTGTGATCACATTAACCGAATGCTTATACGGACCAGCAATCACTGAAAATAACAGAACGGAAAGTGAATTGCGTTGCCTTTACGATCAGTACAGGAGCACTGAGGAGGAATTATAAAATCGCATTGAAGTCACATAACACTGTAGTGTCCCTGCACTAAGTAATCTGCCCTTCAACATTAGGTTGCTTGTCCATCTAATGCACAGTGCTATTAAGATGTTTTCGTGAAGACTGTAGAGAAGCCTTCGAACTCCGCAGTGGGTTGCCCTCTTCGAAGAAAACGCAGCTCGTGCTGACAGTTGTCAGTAGCCGTTGCGCATCGTCGCCGAGTGCACACCAATTAACGCCTTTAAAATAGAAGTAAAATTACTGGAATATTATTAGGACACATACACCTGAACTCCAATATGACAAATATAACTAAAGAAATAGAATAAAATGTCAACACCTATACCACACAAGGACGACACACATTTGTGTACAGACACAAAATGACATTTTTGCCACAAATAACAGCAATCCACATTATGGAGGAACATACGGGCTCTCTCATTGGCTGTCGGAAATATAAACTGATAGCAATGACACCTTATCAGTACACACACATAGAGCAAGGACGTCCCAGAAGTGTTAATCTGTCCAACGTGTAACTATGACAAAAAATTCTGTAGATCCCATGCCTTGTGGGAATCGGTTTAATGCGAGGCAGTCCGCGAGTAGTTGTCTATGATGCATCTTTTGGCTTTCAGCCAAGCGTTACGAAGTGGCTCGACATGGATCTGTAAGCGTAGTAGTTGTGTGCACATCGTGGCCTTACCAGGCACGTCGAAAACGCTAGCGTTTAAATGTTAACTTATGGCCTGACGAAACATCAGCATTCACTTTAGTGCACAGACGTGAGTATTATCGAAACGAAGTACAATTTACGGTGCGATGATGTGAATATAATACTTAAAGGTACACTAAAGGCAAATATTAAGTCCACGTTGATTGTTGAAATAACGTTTCAGAAACCTAGTAGTGCTTGTTTCGCGCCAAAGAAATGCTTATTTTGAAAGAGAATAGCATTTTAGTGGTCCACACAGCGTTAGCGCACTTCAAATTCCCCGCCTGAACGGTCCTTCTGACGTAGCAGTTGCCGTGCCCAACGTTGCCCACCTTTACTACCCGGCCGTCGACGCTACGGTTTCTTGCGCAACAGCAGCCCTAAACATTGCCAAGACGCAGCCACGGGCCACTCCGAAACTGTATAGTTCACTGCAACGGAGCTTTGCTTGGTCAGCAGCAGAAGTAGAGTAGCAACAGTGTGAAAATAGCGAGAGCCAAGCACACGCAGCGGTAGCGATACCGAAACTACAACTGAGACGCGACCGCGTGAGCGAAGCGCAGCTCGGCGAAAACGGAATTTTTGAACCATTCGCCCATTTCCCATGGTAACGCCAAGAGGATTTTTTCATGAATCAAACAGCGACGAACAAGCAGCATTTCATTACGCGTTCCGATGCACCGAAGGTTCTTTTCTTATCGCAACTAGTTTGTTTACAAGTGGTTAATTGTACTTGGAACTCTTGACGTCATCGGGAGCATTTCCAAAATGTCCCACTCGTGGCGAATACCGTGTCTTACATTATGTCTTATTATGGCGCATACCGTGTCTTATTATGAACAGCACTGCTGTTCATAATATTGACGTTTCATACGTTCTCACACATTGAACTGTCACTCTGACATAAATTGTTATCTGCTTTTAATGTCCCTTTAACCTTCGTTAGCGTATTCCCCCAGGCTCGATCAACGCTTCAATATAGCTTGCCCAATAACAGGAAAAGAAATTTAATGTTTGTTAGACATCTATAAAGGCGGAGCCTACACTGGAACCACAATTGACGTTAACCCGGCATAACGCCTGTATTATAGGAGGGCATATGCAATGTTTATTGATTTGATATAAATTTAAATAGCCAGCACTGCAATGCCAAGTTACAATGCACCGACATTAAACCTGCATAGGGTATTTTTGCAAAGCAGTTTCTCGACGTGGCGCGGCTCTATGATGGATTGCCTGACTTCCACGCAGAATGCTTGGGGTCGATTCCTGCTCGGGTCCTAATGTTTATTTGCATTCGTCGCGTCAACGCTGCCGATGTCGGGTTTTCTTTACACTCTCACATTTAAATCAACCTCGTCTGTTGTCGCCAATCCTAGGAAGATGTAAACCGCCAATTACCTGTGGCGCGCACCCGCTTACCGTGGCCCGTGGTATACGGGTATGTGCCAAACATGTCTGGAGGAAAGGGACTTACGACGTACGCGACAGAGAGAGAGAGAGAGAGAGATAAACTTTATTTACAATAAAAAAAATTCTTTTGGGGGGAACCCTAGTCGAGGGCCCCACTGGCCTTGGCCGCCCGTTCAACCTGGTCGATCAGCGCTTGCTGATCGGCCAGGTCTGAGCTGGACAGTCGCGCCTCCCACTGCTCCAACGTGTGTGTTGGTATCGTGCCTGTGTGTGTCAGGTGTGGGGGGTGTTTAGAGCAGCCCCAGGTAATGTGGTAGAGTGTAGGGCTTCCTCCGCACCAGGGGCAGGAACTTCGATAGCACGTAGGGAACATGGCGTGTAATCTCTTTAAGTGGGGATAAACCCCAGTTTGAATTTTTCTCCAATTTGTTGCCTCCTCTCCTGTTAGGCGTTTGTCGGGAGGGGCGTATACTTGTCGGGTAAAACGCTGATGGGCAAGCAGGTCTTTTGCGATTGTGGGGCTGTAGGTGTCAGAAGGCGCGGGGGTTCGTAAATCTGCTGAGGGGGCCAGAGCCTGTAGTTTCACGTTATTCATCTCATGACCAGACATTTATGTCCATGAAATCCTCTTACCCTCCCATGCCATCTTCGTCTACACCAAGCTAAGGAGGCGATCACGAGAGCACCCAGGCGTAGATAGATAGATAGATAGATAGATAGATAGATAGATAGATAGATAGATAGATAGATAGATAGATAGATAGATAGATAGATAGATAGATAGATAGATAGATAGATAGATAGATAGATAGATAGATAGATAGATAGATAGATAGACAGACAGACAGACAGACAGAAAGATAGATAGATAGATAGATAGATAGATAGATAGATAGATAGATAGATAGATAGATAGATAGATAGATAGATAGATAGATAGATAGATAGATAGATAGATAGATAGATAGATAGATAGATAGAAACGTGTCTTAGATTCGCTAAGAAATACTTCGCATTTTAAAGGTGCAGCAATGCACACGAATAAAAAAATGATGGGGGTGCACGCATACTTGAAACTGAAAAAAAAAAGCATAGATCCATTCAGTGTATCGCATACCAAAACTCTGTTCTAAAACACCGTATTTACACACTCTAACGCATATCACTCCTGTAGAAGCAAGAAATGTATGGTGCAGCAAGCGTGTAATTACAATACAGAATAAAACTTACAGGGTCCCTTTTCCATTAGTCTTAGACGACTGAAAGACGAAAGCAGTCTTCAATTACTTCCTAGTGGATGTATTCATGCTCCCCCCCCCTCCCACCGAAAGCTTTCCGCACCTAATGTGGTTTTCCACTGTCTCAAGCATTGGAGGCATGGCTAGCTGTCTTCTGCACCTCACAACGTTCTCCACACCCTCCGTGATCAGCCTGCTTCGACTAACCGTCGATGTCACATGATGACGTCATCATGTGCCGCCAGGTGGTGTGACGACATAGTGACACCATGATGACGTCCTAATGACACCATACAATAAGATGATCTGCTACATCATCATGACGTCATCAGGTGATTCATCACGTATGATGATGCTTTTGTGCATCACTCGTGTTGCCACCGACGCCCCGGGACGCGGACGGCCAATATTCACGTTTGATGAGGCACCTTAGGCTTCCAACTTAAATACCATAGGGCTTGGTGAACGTACTGTAGTCTATATATAACACAGTGGTGTCTCAAAAGTATGGCCTTTCAGCCAGCAGCAGCAACGTATATAATGCAGAACATCAAAAAATATTCCGTGGTGTTAAATTACGTACAATAAATGACTATTGCAGGTTATTTTATACAGAGGGATAATACCATTCTCACAAAAGGGCTGCCTTGTAATGGAATCAGCGTACTGTGATGAGGAAGAACGACACTAAGTTCGGCCGCGCGGGCAGTTAGCGGGAAGATGAGGTAGGCAAAGAAGAGGTAGAACAGAACAGCTTACCCGACGAACGGGTGCTGTCTCTGATTTCATTGCAATGGCGCCGCCACAAATCGTTAGGGAACCCTAACTTCGAGGTTGGAGCTGGACGACGTCTCGGCTACTCGGGCCCCTCCGGCTAAAGAACGCCGTCCACGCTTCCTTGCGATGGTGTCATCCACTCGACCGCCACTTCAGCTTCCCATCACACCACCAGTAGACGGCGTCCAGGCCTCCTCTGCGGTTCGAGGGCACGACCCATGCTACCACTTTATGTCAACAATGCGCACGTGCTCCAGCTCATTGAGAATGCGTTCACAGTTCCCATGGCACACATCCCGTTCCCAGGAGTCTGCCAACATCCGAGCTGCTAAGGCTTTCTTGCTCGTGGATCTCGCCGACATGCGTGCTGGGATCACTACATACTCCGCGGACGTGATCTCTAACTTTTCGGGCTTTTCACCCGAGAGCGTCTAGGAGTTTACGCGGGCCTTCTCGGAACTGTCTCATCAACTCGACTGCTTCCGTCCAGGTTCTGTCCAGCTGCCTTGCCACCGCCTGCTCTTTGGGAACCGCTGGTGTTCAGCGGATTCAAAAACGATGCTGACGCCTGCATAGACACCGTCGATGCTCTCAGCTCTCGTCATTCCTGGCCGGACTATCCTAAATGGCACGTTGCCATATATCATCTCCGAGATGCAGCCAAGGCATGGCAAAACTACGACGGCATTAAGCAACAATCATGGCCGGATAGGTGTGCAGGTCTTATTGCTGCTTTCGACCGGATTCACTATGCCGCCTTCAGCGAGCCCAACTCGATGTCCACCAAGGACAGCGCTTAAAACGGGCATCACCTCGCGGCTGCCACTTCGCACTGCAGCTCACCGGCAGACAGCTGGGCCTGGTACAAACACCGGTCTCAAGCTGTGCTGTGACCCCGCCTCGGTATCCGACGCCAGAACACCCCGGCCAACAGCCGAAAGCCTTTCGCATCTGGTGTGTCGTGCATATCAATTAGGACACATCAAAGGAAACATTCGTTCCTTATTCTTTATTTCTTCTTCGTCGTCTTCGCTGAGGCAGCCGCCGAGAACGTGCCATCTCGTGGCGCCGTAGTCGGCAGTGACGCCTTATACGACATATCCCCTTTTGAGAAAAAAATAGCTACTACCTAATATAGTCCTTGGTCTTCTGTGGTGTCTTCTTCTTACGCGCGCTCCTTCTAATGCGCGCTTGACATCCCGACAGATTGGGTGAAACTTGCGCGCTGTCTGCTGCGGGTGGTTCAGGAAAGTCCGCATTTTCATGATTATCCACTCTTGATGTGCCAGGATGCGGTAGATCACTCATAACTGTACCATGCGATTGAGTGTATGCCGGTGACCAGTTCGTCACAGCAGATGTGTCGGATCTCATTTTGCTGACAGCTGCAGGTTGAACAGCAGATAACTTGGATGTGTTCCACATTCGTCCATCTTCCGACAAGTACGAGGCTGGTCCACGCTTTTCAACGATCTTCTTGGGCGCGGAGAACTGTAAAGGCAGCTTCCCAGGAATGGCAGATAATTTAACCCGCACATAATCACCAACGCCGAAGTTTGGTTCCTTGGCTCCGCGTTTTTCATCTGTATAGCTCTTCGACCTGGTTTGCTTGTTTTTCACGCGCTCTCGCAACTGCTCAAGCGCCCTTGACGGGTCCGTGCTGAAGCATTTGTCGGGCATGCCCACTATGTCGAGTATTGTCCGAGGTTGGCGTCCATGAAGAAGTAGGGCAGGCGCAGCACCAGTACTCGCGTGAGGCGCACATAGATATATTTGCAAGTAATAAAGCATGATTTTTATATCGCGGCGTTCAAACAGAGCCAGTTGTATGCATGACATCAATACCCTGTAGAATCGTTCCACCAAGCCGTTAGCTTGAGGATAGTGCACAAAAGAGTTGTAATGCTTGATACCACGTTCTGCGAGAAATGCTTCAAAATTTGCTGATGAAAACTGTGGCCAATTATTGACTATTACCATGGCTGTAATAGTCAAAAATTGTAATGGCAAAACGGCAGTAGGCTGAAGCTTCCATGAAAGTTCCTACGATGTCGATTGCAACTCTTTCCCAGCTTTGTCAGGAAGAGGAACGGCTGCATTGGCGCTGCAGAGGTACGTGCAGACTTGTCACAGGACTGTTATTGATGCGTTTGTCCCCCCTTATGTAATAATGACCATGCTGTTATTGATGCTTTTGTCCCCCCCCCCTTATGTAATACCCTGAATAGGGCCTTTAGGGGTAAAATAAATAACGATGATGATGAAGCTCTTCCATCTGACTGTCCATGCACGACCACCAATAGGACTCTCTTAGGAGAGCTTTGGTGCGACTTATGCCTGGATGTGACTCAAGGGCAAGATCCATAAAACGGCGTGTCATAGACGCTGGCACGACAATCCTTTCCCGTGGCACATGATATCATTTACAACTGAGAGTTCAGCTCGCACATGAAAGTAATCCAGCAGCTCTTTCGACAAAGATCTTTTGTCAGGCCAAGAAGTAATCGTGAAGTGCTTGACTTGAGAAAGAGCGGGGTCGGTGTGACTGGCTTCTTGAAGCTCTTGCATGGTAACGACTGGAGACAGGAAACATATGAATTCTTCCTCGGATGTATCGCGGAGTAAACTCTGTACGGGTAGCCGGGAGAGAGCGTCAGCCACGACGTTTTTGTTTCCCTTTCTGTATTGCACGGTGTAGCTATTGCACAGCCACCGTGAGGACCAGCGCGCAATCCTTAATGGACGGTGACCTGTGCCTTTCGTTGAAACGAGCGTAACCAATGCCGCGTGGTCAGTCCGTAAGATGAAAGGTCTCCCTCACAGGTAAATGTGCCAATGTTCGCAAGCCCAGACACAGGAAAGAGCCTCACGTTCGCCAACTGAGTACTGCCGTTCATGCGGCTGCAGGGTACGCGAGGCGAACGCGACAGTTTGCAGTGAGGTCCCGTTATCTTGCTGAAGTACCGCACCTAGTCCACATCCTGAGGCATCAGTCGTGACGTACACCGGTAAGTGAGGATCGAGAAGATGAATAACACCGCAAGATGTTACAAGAGCTTTGAGCCGCTCCAAACTGCTTTGTGCTGCCGCATTCCAAACGAAAGGTGCATTTCCTCGAAGCAGGACACGCATTGGCTCCACAACGTCAGAAAAATGGGGGATGAAATTGAAGCAGAAACCTGCAAGTCCCAGCATCGAACGGAGTTCGTTGATGTTTTTAGGTGATGGTCTCTTCGTTATCGCCTCAATGGATGACATAATTGGGAATAACCCTCTAGCGCTAACAACATGACCAAGAAAAGTCAGCTCTGCGACATCAAAAACACACTTGTGGTTGAGCATGAGGCCCGCATCAGAGAGCCGCTTCAAAACAGCGCGCAAATTACCCAGATGATCCTCGCGGGAGCGTCCATACACGATTATGTCGTCAATGTAAAATAAGACGCATTTGCACCCGTGAGGATCAAATGCATCATCTTTTGAAATGCTGAGAACGCCGATGCTAGTCCGAAGCAAACCCTTTGAAGCAAAAGAGTCCGTCGTGATTTATGCAGGTAATAAGGTCACGGCTCTCTGGACTGAGTGGTAACTGGTGGTAAGCAGAAGCTACGTCGAGCTTTGAGAATCGCTGCGCGCCAGCCTACCTGCTCAGTAGTTCTTCAGTTTGTGGCAAAGGAAAACTGTCCACTACCACATCGTTATTTGGCTCCCGTAGGTCAACGCACATGCGAATCGAGCCATCTTTTTTCCTAGCTACCACAATAGGTGACACCCACTCTGACGAGTCGATGCGCTCAATGATGCCCTGGATTTCTAATTTTTGTATTTCTGCCTTGACTTGCTCGCGAATGACGAGTGACAGACGCCTCAGCTTGCTGGTCACTGGTTGAACAGACGCGCGAACTTTGACCTTGTGACAGAAGCCTTTAACTGTTGCGAGCTCTTTTGAAAATAGGTGGTCGAACTCGAAGCGCAACTCTTCAGGCAACACAGGAGTTTCTTGCGTGATCAGAAGACATTTAAGCGGTGACCCTTGAATCTTCATGTCCAGAGCCGCGATGCTCCTAATCCAAGAATGGTTGTACCTCAAGGCACAACGTACAGTAATATAGAAGTTCATCGACCATGGAATGAGGGCGCAGCAGTGAAACATCCTTGAATTGGAATGGCGGACTTGGAATAATCGAGAAGCTGAAAGGAAGTGGACGTCAGAGGATACAATTTAGAAAAGTGGCTTTGGTAAAGGTCCTCGGCCAAAATGGAAACCGATGATCCATGTCGATCAAGAATGAGACAGACATTGCCTCACTTTCTAATACTGCGTAAATTTCTTTCTTACGGCTCCAGATTTGACACACACTTTAGTGATCGTCTGGGCCAGCTGTATCGCTATCTTCCACGACATGCTGAACATTTTTCGCGAACTTTCGTTGCGACTTGCACACCTTTTCTAAATGGCCAATTTTCTCACATTTTCGACACTTATGTGTCTTGGCCTTGCACTGAGGGCTATTTTCAAGGTGCTTCGCCGAACCACAACGTTAGCATTCCTGTTCTTTGAAGGATCGGCGATTTTGACTTTGCGTCTTATAGCATGTGCAGGTGCTGCAATGCTTCTCTCTCCTTTGAATTATCTTTAATACGGTGAACTTGTGGTTCCTTTCGGGACAGTTCTCTGGCTCCACTTGACGCCTGATCATGCTGTTTTGCAATAGTAAGGGCCCTTGAAAGCATGAGGGACTCTGCCAGCAGGAGGCGCTCACATAAATACTCGCTAGTCGTTTTCTCTATCTGCTGGTCGCGTATCATGTCGTCCGCCAAGTCACCGAAATCGCATGATCCTACCAAACTTCTCAGAGCGGTGATGTAATCCGCCGCAGTCTCACCTGGGGCTTGTGTACGTCGCCGAAACCGGTGACGCGCAGTAGTGACGTTCACCTTGCTCTTGAAATGACCTTCCAGCGTCGCGATGGCACGGTCGAAGTCATCCGGACTAGGAGACGCCAACGTCCCTTCCGTGGGGCTTGAAGCTGCAAAGCCCAGGTCGTCCGTTGCCGTCAGAGTCTGGAAGATGCGTTGTCCTTCCAAGCCCAAGCAGTTGAGCAGAAACGCCTTCCGGCGAAGAGCAGGTAGGTAGGAGGCGCCCGAAGCAACCATGTAATTCTTGAAGGCTTGTATCCATTGCTCCCAAGGGATGACCGGGTGTTCAGGTGACGGCAGGAACGGGGGTGGCGCTTGTAGTGCAGAAACACTCATCGTAGAGGACCACAGGCGAACAACACGCACGAAGATGAAGGTCAGACCGGTAGCACCTGGGCTCGGAAGTGACACCTCATACGACAGCATCCCTATCTATCTGAAAAGCTGCCCCCATGCTCGCCATCGCCTGAGCACTTGGAGGCACCTTCCCGCGTGGTTCTGGACGTTCTACCACCTCATGAGACATACTTGTCCGCGGATTCCACCAACGTCTTCTCTGACCAGACGGAAGCGGACCTGCGTGCGACACATTCATTGACAAAACGTGACTGCGTTCCCAACTTGCTAAGAGACGTTTCTCCAGATGACACCAAGCTCTCTGACACGTCTCAGGTTGCTCTCATCAATGACCTGCCCATGCAGCACAAGTCTCCCGAAACGGTTGCTGACGAGGACGTCCCGGCTGCACCGAATGTGGCTTCAAGAATTGCAAGCTTGAGAACGTCAGGGAGCTTCAAAGCAGCAACGCTGCAAGAGCACAAGCCATGTCGCATGTCACCGCGGGAGCTTGACCCTAGGTTGCCTCAGATGTCTAATAACACAACCAGAGGCCCCTCGACCCGCTGCGAAATGCGCAACGGCCGCGTTTGGTGCAGCAAGTTGCGTTGCCGTATCCACCATTTCCTTCCCCGTTTTTTCAAAATGTGGAGGGACAAGGGTGAGCGTTCGGAATCAACCTGCGACCATGCCGATACAGTCAGAGCCGCCCTACAGAACCGTCGCCGAGAAAATTCCTTGCCAAGCCGCATCATATCAGAGAACTTGGACTACCGCGAAACTGCCTACTCCGTCCACCAGAGGAGAATGAGACAGCTTTGCCTGCAAAGTCGCAGCGTAGCCGGGGTGGTAGACCACCACGACACAGTCAATGTCGTCGCCCAAAGTCGTCATCGGCAAAGGTTGAAGCCAAGCCCCCAGCGTCTACAGCGACATAGCGAACGACCACGGAGATATAACCAGTTTCGGCCACCTGAATTATATTTACGAATTTCCAGGCGAAGTTCCAGCGTGACCGAGTTGGGTCACTCCGAAACGGTCAGTGCCGCCCACCAGAGACGCTGTCGGCAGCCTACCGCGCTCGCAGTCATGGCCGTGTGTGATGACGAAGAACGACACTAGGGTTTGGCCATGCGGGGCAATCCTACTGAAGTGCTTCATTGGCAAAAACTTCAATCAATTCCGTATTCTCCTTCCTTGCCTTCTCGCGAGCAGACCCATCAGGTGGCCGCGTTCTACGGTGTATGGGAAGCCAGAAGAAAACAAATTTACTTACGGTAGGCGAGTTCTGCCAATAGACCTAACCGCAATCTGGTAACGATGCACCCGCTGCGGCTAAACTGGTTCTCGAATCACATGCACAGAATAAAATTTCCCTCACCATGTTTCCAATGTGCACAGTTATTGTGGCACGCCACTTCTTGTGTCTCGAAAGGCGCGCGAAAAAACCGAGGTGCACCTAGTACAAATTGAAAAAAAATTGGTCGAGGTTTCTCTAAGCCGCCCAAGGCTTGAAACATTGAAACTGGAGGAGATATGAAAACTAATTTGGTTGCACTTAGGTGGTTTCTAGGCTTTAGCTAGGTGATAGAGCTTCTGTCTAGGTTGCTTATAGATCGTTGCTAGGATTTCGCTATTTGATGCTAGGCTGTTTCTACGTTTATTCTCACCGCATATAGGTTCGAGTTAAACCGCAGACAGTCACAGACACGACACGGATGTCCAAACGCCAGAGACAAAACCTCGCACTGAAACCCAGCGTGCGCACCTGTCAAAGTTCTACGCAGGCTCGCCGTGCGGCAGCGCCAGGGGCGGCGCGAGCAGGGGGTGCGGGGAGGCAACCCCCCCCAAATTGTCGCCTGCCCCCCCTCCCCAAATTGTCCTCCCCCCAAAAGCAAACATATTCAAAACACAACGCAATGGTTCTCCATAGCACAGAACAGCGCAGATACACGAGACAAGGGAGACTGACAAGACTTTGCCCAGGCTAACAACATGAGTGTTTATTTCGTATGTGCACAAATATATACGCTTCTTGGTATATGTTTGTGCGTATACACACAAATATTCTAGGCGTATATTTGTGCGTATAATATACGCTCCGCCTCCCTGCCCCCCTGAAGGAATTCACTTGTCGTGAGTGCCCCCAGAAAAAAAGTGGGGGACGCTTAAGCAGCGCCTTTAAGAGTTGAATGCGATAGCGATATCCTGCCCTTAGTGCGTACTTCGACCACTTAGTGCAGACTTCTTATTGTATGTTGTGGGTCGAGAAGAACAGATTGTGGATTACTGCAATGTGATTGACAAAGGACAAAGTGGTCGCATAGCCGCAGCACGCCGAGCTTTGTTGTCTGCCTTCTCTGCCTCCGTCTTCCGCGGCCGCCCTCGTTGTCGCGCGTCACTTGACACTGATGCCCCACCAAGACTCACGGATGAGCAGGACACCGCAGTTTGGTTGCCGCTTGTAGACGACACAAAATCCATCACAAGCGTGCCAAGAGCCCGGTGGCGTGAGAAAAGGACCGTGCGCATGACATTTTTTTTTTTGAAATCTCAGTGCACCCACTACGTGTGTGTAACATAATGCGCGCACTAAGGTGTGTGCCTTATGTAATGGGTGTCATGCTTTAAACCAGGAGGAATTATGCGCGAGACACTTCGAAGTTGCGATGCATCCACTACGTGGTCTTAAAGGAATACGCGCAGTAATGTGAGTGTTTTTGTAATCGGTGGCTGGCTTTTAACCACCAAGTCGTGATGATATTCACATCGTATGATGCCCGATGCACGCTTGTACCACGCAATATTAATGTGATGTTACACCTCGTATTGTGACACCTCCCGAGTGCAAAAACACAAATGGTGGGCATGGTGGAAACCACCATCCACCATTATAGTGTATTAAAGGGGCCCTGCAACACTTTTTGAGCAGGTTCAAAAAGCGCTGCCAATCGGTAGTCGAGGCTCCCGAAAACACGCGTGCCAAATTTTATAGCGAAGCGAGCGGCCTGGAATTTACAATAAATTCTCAAAGTCAGCTGAAAATGGCTCCCTCTTCTCTCGACAAATGATGTATTAGTCCGCAATATATGACGCGATTGTCGGCAGCTCCACCATTGGCTGGTGTTATAACCACGATAACACCCTCATTATTACCTTCGTTGTTAATTTTGAGTTCAATAAGTAGATAATATGTATGTTTATATTGTGTTATGCCGTTAAAACACCGAACAAACAATAATATTAGCACTTCCGGTCTCACCGACAGCTCGTCTGCTCGTAGTTGCGTGGTTGCGTTTTCTTCACCATGCGCAGTGCAGAAATCGTAAATATTCCTGTGCTTTTGACCATCGCCGGTTGCCGTTGAGAGTGGCAGCCGTTCGAGTGTTGCCTCGTCACCTGGAAACTGCATCGTTGGCACGTTTTCACGACCGACCGAGGCAGCGGTGCAGCATTTCTCCGATAACAATGCTGGCGCCGGCTAGTTTAGGATACCTGCGTTCGCTGTATGGCGAGATTCCAGTTCGCTGTATGTTCAGTATGTCATCGAGCCGTACCTCGGCGTATCCTCCCCGTAGTCTCACGTTCCCGAGAAACCGCGACACAGCAACCAAGCAGACTCGCATTTTCACGGTAGCTGCAGACAGCCGGGGGATGGGTCCGTGCCGGCCCGATGCCCCACGATCTTTTCTTCCAGTCTTTATTTCTTTGTTGTCAGCCCGCACTCGCTGTGCGCCCGCATTCGAAGAGCAAACAGCATCGAAGTACAGCCACTGGGAGAAGGGTGCACGCAGCTTTGACGTGTTGAATACGATTCAAGCGCGAGCAGTTTGACGAGGCGGTGTATCGGAGTCTGGGTCGAAACCCATACCTCAGCTGTCATTCGTTCCAAACGCGCACGCAGGTTTGCGTCCATGGTTGGCAGAGCGATGAAAACACTATGGCAGTTCGAGGTGCACACCCAACATTACCAAACCGACTCGCAGTTTTCAAGCACGCGCGATACACGGTGCGATGGGCTCCGCTCGACGACGACCACGCAAGCCGACCGGAAGTGGCGCCACAGACGACGTGGTTGCTCCGAGACGCCAGAGAGAAAAAAAATTAAGAAAAAAATGCCGCCGGCGCTGACGTACCTCTTCGGCGCCTCCTCGCACCTCCGCCCTCCCTCCCTTCACGCCCCGCGCAGCTTTCCGCGCGCTCGCGGCGTTGAGTGGAGGGAGAAAGCTGCGGAACGTGATCTCTATAATTTGGTAACACCACTTAGACTTGACGGATTCGAAAAATGTTTGCGGCATATGACTCGTGAAGAGTCATACGTCAATAATGAGACTATTGCAATATAACTAAGAAAGGTGTTGCAGGGCCCCTTTAATGTTGTGGGTGGATGGTGGACGGTGGGCAGTGGTGGATGGTGTACATGGTGGGTGGATAGTAGATGGTGGTGGATGGTGGACAAGGTGGGTGGATAGTGGACGGTCGTGGATGGTGGACAAGGTGGGTGGATAGTGGACAGTAGTTTAGGTGGGCAGATGGTGGACGGTAGCCTAGGCGGGTAGAAATCATGCTGCATACAAGGTATGTAACTGGTACGGGGATTGCGGGCATATTTGTCAATGAAACGTTTCCCTTTCAATGCTCTTTCAGTTACATTTGGAAACGTATTTGCCTGTTACACAAGGCACACAGGTTAACCACATAAAACAAATTGTCAACTCCCAGATTTCGTTCCAAATGTGTTATCAGGCACAACAGGCACCATAATACCGTGTTTGCACTTAGCAACAAACCGACTGGCTCAGTGAATAAGTTTATTCCCATTTCTACATTTCTTGGTGTTGTGCTTACCCCTTTGCCTCGACGAGCAGCTTCTGCAGAAAACCCTTGTAGAAAACCCTCACCACTACATCACGGTAGTTCCTCGATTCCTCAGTCAGGCCGACCTCTCTGGCTTTCTGTAAATAAACCTCTCTCTCTAGTTCCTCAGTGGCTCTAACAGAAGTGGCTACAAAGAGATGCATTTGTCCAAGCAACCTGAAAAATATTTAAAAATAATCAATAAAAGATAAATGATTTGTTTAGTAATCAACATATTGATGCGTCTTACACTGCTCCTTTCGTGCAATGAAATACATACCATAGTGAGTCTTTGTTGCAAATATGGCGTGTTGTTGGGCTAGTTGGCTCATAGATACAGCAGATACTTTTATACTGGGCGAAGACAATACGTTAGAACACAGAAATAAACACACACCGCAGGATCCGGTGTGTGTTTCTATGTTCTAACGCGTCGTCTTCGCGCTGTTTAAACGTGTCTGCTGAACTTACAACTAAATGCTTCTTTAATGAATACATTGAAATTGCGCTACAAATAACTACAGCCGGTGGGGTATTATCGGCTGTTATATTATTTTTTTCGAGAGCTGCCATAAGCGGACTAGTGCCGGCAATCAGTGCGGGGACAATTACTGGCCCTCGCAACACGCCGGCTGCATTCGCTTGATGGTAGCTCTTGAAAGAAATCTTATTAAAACCACAAGCGCGTTAGTTCTCTCGGCAAATAACATTCCCCACGCAAAATTAACGCTCCAATTCGCTACCCCGCGCTGAGCAAGAGAAAAAAAAGCATAACAAAACTACAGCCTCAAGTTTCAAACGTTACACCGGCAAATGAAATCCACATTGGACGATGGCGGCAGCCAACCAAAGGGGATACACAGCCGGCCAGTTGCCGCTTGCGCTGCAGTGCCGAACCCTTACACCATTCCGTCTTCCCCAAAAGCCCACCTACCACATTATATCGCCCTTCAGAGGCGGATTCTGAACAAATTCCCGTTATTTCCGACGTAAAACCTTATGAGTGCACAAGGGTGCTAGCATAATCAGTGTTGATTACCGCATCACCAAATAACAGAAAATGAACGCTAAGCAAACATCGGCAAATGCAACTTATCGCGTCTGTGTAAGACGAGCGCCTTTCTGGCGAAAATTTTACCTATGCTTTCAGTTTTACGGCGGGTAGTGCGTCCGTCTCGCATATTTAAGCACTTTATAACAGTAGCGATTAAGCTGTTCACAAATGTCGGGTGGGAGCAGCTTCAACACAACTGCAAAGACATTCAGCACCGCCGTATTCAATATCCTTTGGCAAGACCCATACATCAATAATAACGTGCACAGAGTAGCATTCACAGCCGCAGAGTAGCATTCGTGCGCAGAGTAGCATTCACAGCCACCTACCTTTCTCATGTAAACATGCTGGCAGCGTACACGTTGCGACGTCCGCCAGTCTTCATGTGATGTGACGAGTCGGCGTTGGCTGACCACCCTGTTTTCAGGCATCCGTCGGTCTAAAGGCAATGTGGCGAGTTCCCGATGTGCACGAACTGTCACGTCGATTCTCTATGCCACAGCGCGCGTTGCGAGAAACTATTCCGGCGCTCCTCATCGATGATGATCATCAACAAAGGAATCTTACTTGGGAAGCTGGCGCCTGCGGCTCACGTCTGCCACGTACCGCGCATCATACTGTCAAGAAGTTCCGCCTGAGTCAATAACCGCAACATAAAGCACAAAACACGGGCACACACAAAAATCAACCGCATCAGCACAAACACAATCACCACGCCATGACCACGTTGTATGCAGCGCGCCGCCATGTCAGGAGAGAAAAATGTGGGAGGACGACAGCGGCGACGCCAGTGGCCACGGCCTAAACAAATTTCACTTCCGACGCTGTCGTACGTGACGTCATTGCTGCCATTGAAACAGCGCCTATGGCGAACGCAGCCTCAGAGACGGCAGTAGACGTTAATCTCGGAGGCGAGGTTGTGAGGCGCTACCAGTGCCGCCGCATGCTCGCAGCGAGAAGGAGGAAGCTAGGAAGCAGGTGCTGGGTGCATATAATAATAATTGCTGGGGTTTCACGACGCCCCTAAAGCACGATACGATTTCGAGAGACGCCGTAGGGGGGGGGGGGGGCTCCGGAAATTTCGACCACCTGGGGCTCTTTACGTGCGCCAAAATCTATGTATACGGCTGTACTTTGTACTTTGCCCCCGTCGAATTGCGGTTCTCGGGTCAAGCCGCAGATTTGTTTTGCAATACAGTACAATCTCAATTTGTTTACGCGAGGTGATTCGGTTGCATCATGCATTTCACGGAACTTTTTCTAACCTTTACATCCGTAGCGCATATGATGTTTACTTTCAGCCTTGTCATACATGTGAGCGAGCCGCAATTTCGGCGCGAACATTAAAGCGCAACACGCGTGGTCTCGGGTGGGTACATCTCACAGAAGCCCAAAAATTAACTGCTATACAATGATCACTAATTTACCTTTTTCTTCATGTTCGAATCAATATTTTCAGCCAGGAAAATTGTATTAAAATTTACTAATAATTTAGCCATGTACTCTTGAGCATATTTTTGTGATCAATAGGTGGACTGCAAACGAATGTAGCATTGAAAATGAAAGCTCAAAGGGCTCGACCACTCACCACAAAAATATTGAACTAATTTTCGTCAATCAATAAGAAATAAAGAAAAGGTGCTCACAAAGGCTGTTTTACAAGTGCAACAGAAATTCGATCCTGTCTGTTGAGTTTTACATTGCTCCATTAGGCATTACCAACTCGCCGAAAATGCTTTCCATTTCCACTACAATGTTCTTTCACACTTTACTCATCATACTTGCCACTGCTTTCGTTTAGCGCAGCTTCTCTAGCATGGTAGAGCGTGGTAAACAATCATTTTCCTCACCCACCAATCCCTCGCTGCTTTCCACCATTCGAGCGATAATGGGCGCAGTCTCCTAACGCTACCCACTATTTTGCTGCTACTCTCCACCATCGTCCACCATCCTTTCCACCTTACCCAGCTAACGTACACCATGCCACCCACCACTGTCCACTATAAACACCATGATTTCCAGCATACCCACCATTATTTTCAATAGATCCACCATGGCAGTTCTTCCAATAGGGCTGTATACAGGACGCGTATGTTTGTGAAACATGAAAGATACTTTCAGTACTGTTCCAAGCACAGACGTGACCGTGTGGTAGAACTCCTGTTTGCCCTGCGGACTACCTGGGTTCGATGCTCACTCGGAGCGAAAATTTTTATTATTTATTTTATTTGCAGCATTCTCGATTTTTTGGTCACGGACAAGATGATGATTTTTCGCTCACAACCAACGACGCAGACACCGACGCCGACACCGACACCGACACCGGAATTTCTGCGAAACGAGCCTTTTAACGCTGTCGCGTTAAAAATCTCGGCGCCGCCGCTCGGCAACGCTCCCCGATAGCGCGAGCAACACCGAGAGCACGAGTTCTTTGCCATATGCTTAGTCGCGTTTTGGTTCCGCTGCGGCAGTCTCGATTGAAATCTCGGCGCGCAGCGGCAGTGGCCCGGTCGCAATGGCACCTTGAGGTTGCCCTCGTCGCTCCTGATTGGTCATTCGTTTCGCGCTACGCGTCATTTGCCATGGGATTGGGGCTCGGCCCCAATTCAAGCCGCGAAAATCGCGATATCTGTTGCTTCGCGGCACGCCTACCGCCGCTGTGAAGGACGCGTGCGGCCCTGCGCCCGCAGCTTTTCGCGCCGCGCGGAGGCCGCTGCAATAGCTGAACGCAGAGCAGCTTGCGTCGCAGCCTTATTTCTGCATTAAATTGACATTCACCCTTACCCACCTCAGTTTCTCATAAGCGCCTCTGCTCGTTAATTTGTCAGCCTTACTCACGCGCGCAGTCGACAATTGCTCTCGTCTACGTGACCAAAATTCCCACACAGCGCCGCATCGTCAGCAGACCAACGGTCTTCGTGGATGGACAAATACATTATGAATATATGCGAGCCCTGTCCGGAATGAATGGTCAAGTCTTCTAAGTATTCACGCAGAATTACTACACAGTGAAATTAAGCATATACCGAGTGATTACTGCCTTTTCTCCCTACTTTGATATCATTTCGGAACAGGGAGAAAGACGAAAGACACAGAAGAAAACTTAAAGGGACTGTCTACCGTCCTTCATCGCTTTTCTGCTTTGTACCGCAATAGAAAGCGTACCGTCTGAAGTGTCCAACCTTGCAGCGGTTTCTCTGGAAAGCGAGTAGAAATTTTTAAAACAGAATTTTTCGATCTGCGTTCGGTCTTCTTCCATTGGCGTGAATCATGCCAGCAACACTGGTTGGTGGACGCGGTGACGATTGTAGTGCCGGTAAAAATTCAAACCGAAAGCACATGTGATTTCTGTGGGACTACTTTATTTTCGCTGAACCCTATTCTAATGAATGTAGCAGTCGTTTTCAGCGCGCTAGCGGTTAACTGAAGCCTTATTATACGATTACATAACACTTGTTTTGCTGTAATCGCAGTCTCTGCGTTTATTTTAGCACTGCTGCCGCAATCCAAGCCCAGTCGATTCATCAAAAAGAGACGATAAATGCGCACCTTCACAGCGCAGCACATGTGAGACATCCTAACACCAATACCGCGGCGCAGTACGACCAGCGCGGAGAGCCGCATGGCATAGCGCATGAGTTGAAGGAGACGAAATTAAAAACGGCGTAGGGTGCCTTGATGCGCGTTTTGTTGCGCGTTTTGTCCAGGGTGAGGACATATGCGGCGTCTACTGCGGCGCGGTTGCCATATTTTAGCCCACGGCTTCTTACCGGCGTCTCAGCCCTCTACGGCAGCTGCGCTGAGAGGCACGAGACGCGGGGCAAAAAATGGCGTCGTGGCGGCATCAGCCCCTTCAAAGAATGGCAACACCCTAAAGGGGGCGCACACATCGAGGCACACTAAAGACGGCGCCGCAAGCAGCGCCACCGGGCGCCTTTTTAGATGCGTGCGAAAAAAATTACTCTCTGACGCAATCGAAAGGTGCATCAAGTGCGTAAAATACAATTTCAAGTTATACATGTTTGTTTTTAGGCAAAACGAGTGTAGCTGCGAGGATTTCTTGTCATACCAATAGATTGAACCACATCGCCGTTGGATGACGCTAGCGATCATTCTTTCGCGATTTTCAACATCAAATTAAAAATAAATAATCTTTTTTTACGGGGCAAAAGCATACTCGTTGCCGCCGATGTGACGAACGATCTTCTTATTTTCGCCACAATCAGAAAAATTTTCAGAGCGGTAGACAGTCCCTTTAACAACACGAGCGCTCGTGTTGTTAAGTCTTCTCTGTCTTTCGACTTTAACGCTGTTCTGAAATGAACCCGAACAATTTAGCCTAACTCTCCCTTTGATATCATTATAGTTTTAATACATAACCAAGATTCAGGCACCAAGATTTTCAGCCACCAAGACTTAGCCACCTGGCGAGGAAGCCTGCCAATACAGCGCCTTCACGCGGTGGCATCGCAAAACAGTTCGAAGCATAAGTAAGGCACTGCACAGAAAGCGCCTTCTCATTAGAAGTAATGAAGTATGGGTGCAATGGGCTCCGCGGCGCAAGCGTGTCATGGTTTGCAACGTTTTTTCTGAACTATGATGGTCTGTGAATTGTTTAACACTGCCTGATTTATCGCATTCTGTGGGAGAGCACGTGCCCATTTCTGTCCCTTAACAGTGGCACGATAGCGCTACGGCGGCAGGAACGCACGAACTACGTGTACTGTAAGAAAAAAAAGAAGACTCTATTCGACTCCTTTCGGGAAGCCTCGATTTGCCACGTATGTCTATGACTCTCTATTAAGAGGCGCGTCAACTGGAGATCAGTGTACTTTCTTCGGAGAGTCGTGTTACCCACAAGAGAGTTAACGTCTGTCTTTACAGAGAGTCATGCACGAGGCAAGTCAAGACTCCCCAAAAGGAGTCACACATACTTTTTTTTCTATAGTGTGGGGCGACCACGCCTCATTCCCAACTGGCCCTTCCATACCACCGCATGGCGCTGCCTACGACCCTGCATTAAGGCCCCTGTATTGATAGACGGACTTTACCCCTCTTCCCCTTCTCGCGAGGAAGGAAGCCCACGCTGAACCATGATAGAACCATGCATAGAGCCCACCGGACGGGACGTCGCTGTCGTGTGGGCGCCTCTCACGAATTTACGCGTATGGGCCAACGAGTAACTTCGTCGTCGGAATGACAGCGTGCGCGGTGAGATTGAATATCGCTTTGTTTCTGAATAGTTTATCACTCCAGCCTTTAGCCGCGTTATTCCTCTCGTAGCGATAAGCCGTGTGTTTGATATGCCCGCAGGGGCGTAGCCAGAAATTTTTTTGGGGGGGGTGGGTTCAACCATACTTTATGTACGTTCGTGCGTGCGTTGGTATGTGTGCGTGCCTATATACGCAAGCAAAATTGAAAAATTTCGGGGGGGGGTTTGAATCCCCCCCAACCCCCCCCTTCGCTACGCCCCTGATTGCCCGTTTGCCTCATTTGAACGACACCGCCGTAGCAGCATTTATCTGCGCTACCGTGGATGGAGATGTCACATGTGTACGGAACTAACCCTAAGCCTCGTCGCACTTGAATTGAATCCCCTCATTTTAAACGAGGATGTGGCCATGTGAACAATGATGCACGCATTCGTACATGTGTTGTCATCATGACCACAGTTGTATTTCGAATCTAACGCAGTGATGTAGATGTTAAAGAGAACGGCATCGAACTCCCATTGAGCAATACAAACATCCTGTCTCCACTATCATTCGCCTGTATATAAGCAATCGTCATGCGTAACAATGTGTCGTATTACCAGTACTCTCGCTAATATTTGTTTGACCAAACGAATGCTATTTCAGGTAGTGAAACTCCTAAACGGCCTTAGAATTTTCAAAGTGAGCGCACGAGTAAATTTTGGTTACGTTATTAACATATATACCACTAGCGCGCAATTTTGACGTTATCTAACCGGCTTTCCTTTCAGAACGGGATCCGTCGAAACCCTCTCTACGAATATGATCTCGACCGAATGGGGGAAATATTTCATGGATGGACTGTGCGCCTTTTCATGATGGTGACAAGCATGCAGTGAGTATACCTAATTCTCAAATTACTCGCAAATGAACTAGCATAAAGATCCTTGAAGGGCACTCTTAAAACATGGCAGGCCTGCGCTGAAACCGCAGCACAGTCACAGCGAAAGCTAGAACAGCAGCGTTTCTAGAGCCCGTTGTAAGCTCTCTTGGGGCTACTACAAGAAGCCACTACGCCATAAATACAAGCAAGGTACCCACTACGCCATCAATCACAATTTTTGTGAAGTTGGGAAGCACCTACTAAGCCATTATTCGTCATTCTGCGGAGAAGCGAGGCACCAGCTACACGTCTGTAAGGCATTATGTGTACATTGTTGACGCGACGACTGATGCCGATGAAGAATTATGGCTCAGCCCTTTGTAATGTGTGGGAAGCTTTAAACGGCCCACCAGTTACGCAATTTGCACTGTGTGACGCCCGGTCGCTATTTCCCTCTCCCGCCATGCTGCATAACATACGTTGACGTGGGAGAGAGGGGGGGGCGAATAACTTTGCTGAGACCCCGAGGAAATGGATCATGCGCTTATGGACTTCCTTGGCAGCCAGTACAAGTGCACTTGCGAGGAACCCACTAAGGTATAAATCAATATAATTTTCGAGAAGTAGGGAAGCAGGCACTATGCCATTTTTCCTCATTCTGCGGAGAGCCGTGGTACCTGCTAAACGCATGTAAGGCATTATGTGCTTTGTTGATGCTGTGCCTGATGACGATGAGGCATTATGGCGGAGCCCTTTGTAATGGGTTGGAAGCATTCAACAACCTACTCGCTGCGCAATTCGCATTGTAGGATGCCTGGTTGCAGAATTCGCGTTGTGCGACGCTTGTGCTTATTTTACTCTTCTACCGCGCTATGTTGCATATGCTAATGTGGTTCCCTCCCGACATGAAGCCTGTATACGACCTTTTTGCAAAGCAGTTTCGAGCATTGGCATGGCTCAGAGGTTGAATGCTGGGCTCCCACGCAGAGGGCCCAGGTTCGAACCTCGTTCCATCCTGGAATTTTTTTCTTATTTCGAGCGATACTGGTCACGCACACCGGCGGTGGCGGCAGCGGCGGCGGACAACTACGGCGCCAAAAACGGCCGGTGAAATGATCTCATAAAAGCTTTCGCTTGTAAAACGTTCACAAGCGTCGTCCGAAAGGAAAGGTCCGCAGCCATACTGGAGACACGGATGCAACTTCCGAACGAAAGTGGAACCATCTTCGCGGAGCAAATGACTCGACTATTCCGCCACGCTGATTGATCCTGCCATGACTGAGGAGGAGAAGGTCCGTTTCCTCATCTGAATGGTAAAGCAAGAGTTCTTTGCCGGGCTGATGCGGAACCACCTCTCGACAGTTCAAGAGTTCGTTTCTGAAGCAACGACCATTGAGAAGACGCTGGAAATGCGAACCTACCAGTACGATCGCCGATCAATCGAAGACAGCCCAGCTGTTCATGCCCTCAGCTCCGACGACCTGCAGGAAACGATCCGAGCGATCGTGCGGGAGGAACTGCGCAAACTGTTACCCTCACCACAGCCTCAAGTGGACTCGATCGCAGATTTCGTTCGAGCAGAAATCTAGAAGTCGCTGGGCAACCGTAAACCGCCACTGCCCCAGCCGCAAGCCATGAGATATGCTGCTGCAGCCCGACGCAACGCCCCCCCCCTCCTCGCCCACGTCAATATGCGGCGCCGCCGCAGCAGTTCCGCCACCAGGTACCACCACCGCCACCACTGACGTCATACCGCCCGCCCGCCGGCCAGCGATACACGCCGAGAAAGACCGTTGTTTGGCGCACCCCCGGCCACCACCCACTCTGCTACCATTGCTGAGAAGCTGGCCACACCTACCGCCGCTGCCAGTACCGAGAGATGGGATTGCGTTGGTTCGCCATTGACGCGCCGCGTCCACAACACGGCGAACGACCACGCGACATCTCCGACTGCCTAGCAGGAGCGCAGAGGACACCCCGACAACCTTCCCGTTCGCGGTTGTCAGGCGGCTACGTCTCTCCCCAACGCCGACCATACACTAGCCCAACTCCGCGCCGGTCACCAAGCCCGTATCCGGAAAACTAAGGGCCGCAATCGATTGGGGTGCGGTTGCTGTACGACGAAATACCAAAGATCCTCCGCCGCCGACGACAATGCCGCGACTAAATCTAAATAGCACGCTGCAAGCCGACCCGAAGAAGACCTGACGGCGTAACGGGGAAGCAGCGGAACAAACCGACGCAGGCGTGACCCGACGCCACGACCTAACCGCAACGGTAAGTGACGAACTAGTGACCTCAATATCCTCATCGACAGCCTCAACATCACCGCTCTCTTCGCTACTACAGCCGACTATACTGTCATCAGTGGACCGTTCGCGACGAAGTTGAAGAAAGCCAAGACCGCCGGGGAAGGTCCCGAAATCCGGACAGCTAGAGATCACCTGGTAAGGCCGACAGGATTCTGCACAGCGAGAGTCTACATTAACAAGCGGATTTTTCTCGCAAGCTTCGTAGTCCGACAACATTGCTCGAGAGACGTCATCCTTGGTATGGACTTCTTAAGCGTTCATGGGGCAGTCATTGACCTGAGATCCAAGTCGATAACACTATCCACAGAAAAAGCACTACTGTCGCACACTCCGCCAGGCAAGCACGCCTTGAATGTTCTGGAAGACCAGGTCACGATTCCCCCTCGCTCCAGCGTCATCATTTCCTTCGGCACTCAATACGCAGACCTGGAAGGTGTCATTGAAGGCGACCAGCACCAGTTGATTAACCGCGAGATTTACATCGCAAGGGGAGTAGCCGAGCTGCGGGGAGGGAAAGCAACAGTGATGCTCAGAAATTTCAGCAACGAGTATAAGCACGTGAACAAAGGCATGACGGTCGCCTACATCGAAGTAATTGTGCAAGCGATGAATGATTTCGCCCTCGCCGATTCTTCTGAGCCTACTACGAAAAACCAAGGTCCTCAGCTGCCTTTCGACGTCAATCCTAGCCTTCCGAAGAATAAGCAAGCACAGCTCAAAACCCTGCTCATGAAATACAAGGACTTCTTTCCGTCGTGTCTAGAATTTGGCAGACCCCAGTCGCAAAACATCGCATCATTACAGAGGAAAGTGCCAGACCGCTCTGTCAGAGCTCGTACAGAGTTTCGACGCGAGAACGTGACCCCGTAAAGAAACAAGTCGTTGAAATGCTATGCGATGACATCATCCAGGCATCCAAGAGTCCGTGGGCGTCACCCATGGCGTTAGTCAAAAATAAGGATGGAATCCTACGTTTGTGCGTCGACTATCGTCGCCTGAACAAAATCACAAAGAAGGACGTGTACCCTCACTCATGCATACGCGACACGGTGAACCTACTCCACAGCGCGAAGTACTTTTTGTCGATGCAACTCCGGACCAGCTAGTGGCGAATCGAAGTCGACGAGAGAGAACGAGAGAAGACTGCCTTTATAACACCAGACGGCCTCTTCGAGTTCAAGGTCATGCCCTTCAGTGTTTGCTCGGCGCCTACGATCTTCCAACACGTTATGGATACAGTACTGGTAGGCTTGAAGTGGCAAACTTGCCTCGTGTACTTGGACGACATCTCTGTGTTTGCTTCAATCTTCGACGAGCATCTCCGGCGCCTTGAGCTTGTACTTCAAGCAATCAAAACATCTGTTTTCACTTCCTCGCGCAAACACACAGGGACAAGAAGATACTTACGAGGACCCTGAATTCCTGTGTACCTGGGTGTTTGCGCGAATAAGTGAAGAATAAATTTGTTCCAACTAGGACGAATTGCAGTTTTGCAAAACCTCTGGACTCACCGTGAAGCCAGAAAAGTGCCGCGTCGCGTACAAGGAGCTCTTGTTCTTGGGCCACGTGATTAACAAGTCTGGAGTTCACCCGGACCCACGGGAAGCAGCTGCCATTGCTGATTTTCCACCGCCCACCGACAAGAAGGCCGTATACCAATTTCTAGGCTTCTGCGCCTCTTAGAGGTATTTCATCAAAGGATTTTCAAGGATCGCCGAGCCGCTAACGCACATTACGAAAACCGGCGTGGAATTCCGGTGGGGAACGGCACAAGTCTAAGCACTTCAAGAACTGAAACGACGCCTGGAGACGCCGCCGATACTTGCGCACTTCGACGAATACGCCGACACGGAAATCCACACCGACGCAAGCAGCGTAGGGCTCGGAGCCGTCCTAGTGCAGAGCACTGATGGAGTAGAAATGATTGTCAGTTATGTTAGCCGGCAGCTATTCCACAACAGAAAAAGAGTGCCTTGCCGTCACCTGGAATACATCACAGTTTAGCCCCTTCTTTACGGCAGTCCTTCCAGTTGTGAGCGACCACCACGCCTTGTGTTGGCTGGCTAAATTGAAGGAAACCTGAGGTCGCTTCCCACGGTGGAGTCTGCTACTTCAGGAATTCGACATTGCCGTCGTTTAGAAGTCGGGACGAAAGCACTCCAACACCCACGGCCTGTCCCATGCCCTCGTTGACCCACCGCCACAGGACCACCAGGACTGTGACTACTTCTTGGAAACTTTAAGTGCTAATGATTTCACCGAACAACAGATAGCCGACCCGGAACTCAAAAGTCTTGTAGAATACCTCGAGGGCAAGGCCACCGTCGATCCAAAGGTGGACAGGCGTCGTTTTGAAGTGAGAACTGGCGTCGTTTTTCGTGCGGAATGGCGTTCTAATGAAAATCTTCTCGCCCCTCCGGGCCAACTACCTCCTCGTAGTACCTTCAGAATTACGTCCAGAGGTTCTGGAAGCTTTACACGACGACCCGACGGCTGGACACCTCGGTGTTTCCCGCACGCTCGCGAGAATACAAGAAAAGTACAAGTGGCCTCGCCTCATTCCCTACGTCAACCACTACGTAAAAACTTCCCTAGACTGTCAGCGACGAAAGACACCGCCGACAAGGCCAGCCGGACTTCTTCAGCTGATCACGCCACCTCGCCGGCCGTTCCAACAAATCGAGATGCACTTACTGGGGCCATTCCCGACGTCAACTTGTGGAAACAAAGGATCGTCATAGCTAGCGACCACCGCACCCGTTACGCCTAGTCAAGGGCCCTGCCCAAATGCAGTGCCGCCGAGGTAGCCAAGTTCTTCATTGAGAACATCGTCCTGCGTCATGTCGCCCCAGACGTCCTCATTACTGACAGAGGTACGGCCTTTACTGCGGAGCTAACTCAAGCGATCTTGGGATACAGCCATACAAGTCACCGCCCGACAACCGCCTACCCTCAGACCAATGGCTTCACAGAGCGTCTAAGCAAAACTGTGATGATGTGGATTGTGGCCGCGACGAAGCGAAGAGGAAACGGCAGTTCTGCTCTTCGCTATGTGCTTTCGACTGGAGGAAGACGAAAAAGAAGAGCGAGTGCGGCTCGAGGAGATCGAGCGTGGCACGATCGAACGGCAGCTTGTTGATCAGTGGTTCGGGTCGCGACGTTCTTCGACCAGGCGTCCTGCAGCCATGCGGACCTGGTTAGCATGATAGCCCGCTGTGAGCTGCTTCCCTCGACTGGGTGTCCTGCAGCTATGCGGATCTGAGTTGTGTACCGGACGTGAGGACCTGTGGCGTTGGTGTTCGTGGCCTGGCACAAGAAAGCAACCGCCTGCTTTCCAGGTGACACGAGGTTCCCGCAGTTCGTGCCTGCGCCCGGCGGCTGAGCTGTACTGCAGTGACCTGGTGCCCTGACGGCCTGCAGTTCTACCACTACTCCATCACAGCCTGGTCAAGTTTCACTTTTTGAGTGCACAAAAGAACAGGGACGAAAAACGACGCGGACACAGCGCTGTGTCCGCGTCGTTTTTCGTCCCTGTTCTTTTGTGCGCTCAAAAAGTGAAACATGAATTACCAACATGCCCATGCATACACTCTCTCAAGCCTGGTCAAGTCATCTTGAGGCGCGTAGCTTCCGACTTCCTCGTGGACCGCCCGCGACGACAAACTTCACCGCGATGACTACGTACCGCCGAGTAGGACAGTTCGTATGTGTCTAGGCGCATAGGACTTCTACATCGCAGCGTGATTATCAGTGTTGTCTTGTTTGTAGAGCGTTTTAACCTAAGTGTTGTTATATAGACCCTTTTCGAAAAAGGGCGCCCCTAGCGCCGCGCACGCAAACTACAGTCTGCCGCCATTGTGAGGGCACCGCAGCAGACGACGCAGGCTTCGGCAACGTGCCTGTGCGTGAAATTTCAGCACTGCCGAATCGTGAACTGTCATCAACGTTTTTCGTAGAGACGGCGTGCTGCAATGGTGCAGACGTGCTGCGTTCCCATGTGCCACCATCGAGGATATCGCGACGAGAACAGCGATAAGGTACGCGATAAAACTTGAACAAACGCACGTGCTCTCTGTCCGTACGTGATGTCAAACGGACGTGCGGAAGAGCGCCGTTTTGTAAACGCGCTACAGAAACGGACGTGCTTATTTCACAGCGCCATGTGTAGCCTTGCTTTTACGAATGAATAGTCTTCTCCCGAGTGCCTGCATGCGGTGAATGGCGATAGACTGTTGGTGCATAAATACTGCGAGGGTTCGTAAGGCCAGCCAGAAAAATAAAAATGAAGTTGCGTACCGTTTATTTAGTAGCGACAGTACTCGCATATCGTAAGCCTCGCGTCAACACTTTTTAGTAGAGACAAACAGGGGCGTAGGCAGAAATTTTTTTCGGGGGGGGGGGCGCCACCTTGATCTGAAGTGGTTGCCGTGCAGGCATATGTGGTCGAGTGTCATTTTGTGCTCTTTGTGCCACGGGAAAAACAATTTCGGGGGGGGGGGGGGGGGGGGCACGGGCCTGGTGTCCCCCCCCCTGGCTACGCCACGGCATACGAATATACCCAACGCATGGCGTCCGGAAAATAAGTTGCGTGGTGTGGCTTGCGGCAGACAGGATTTTCACCGGTTGCAGTCGCACAGTTCCACGACAGTGACGTCCTTCCTTTCCTTCGGTGAGAAGTTTGTAGCTTCAGCGAGCATTTTTTCCCGGTCCGGACGCGCACGCGAGTTGCCTGTGGTCACGGTCCCGCAACCGCGGCAGTCGAGCCATACTGCTCGTCCAACCCGTTGAAGGGTACAAAACGCTGCTCATTGTGCAGCGAAAGCACTTCAGAAAGACCAACGGAGAGTACTAAGAGCTCGTTCAAGCACGCAAACGGTGAGATTTCAGCGGATGACACGGAGAACTAGCCGCCAACACAAACATCGCAGAACTCACGCATTTGACGGCTCGCTTTCCATGCCCTCACGATGGCGCTGGCTATCCCACGCTCCTTTGCGAAGCGAAACTGACGAAAAGCCCACCGTCAGGTGGCGTATTTATGAAAAGGGTCTATAGTCTGTGTTGTGTGCAAAAACACCTGACTGCCGTGTCAATTCTCACGGATCCTGGGCCGACATTCATTCTCTTATCACAAAGACCATCGCCGACACGCTGGCCATGTACGTCGACGTCGATCGCAAGACGTGGGATATCATCCTGCCGTACGTGGCCTTCGCATACAACACGGCACTACAAGGAACGACGCAGCTGCCGCCGTACAAGTTGGTCTACAGAAGGAGCACGGCAACGACGCTCGACTCAATCCTGCCAGCTACCACCGACGAAAACAATCTTGACGTCGCCAATTATTTGCAACATGCCCAAGAAGCTCGACAGCGCGCCCGCCTGCGTATCAAGAACCAGCAGAGGATCGACAGCCGTCACTGTAATCTTCGGCGACGCCATATTGAATACTAGCCCGGTGACCGTGTTTGGGTCTGGACTCCGCTACGCCGACGTGGACTCAGTGA
Organism: Rhipicephalus sanguineus; assembly: GCF_013339695.2. Classification (NCBI taxonomy): domain Eukaryota; kingdom Metazoa; phylum Arthropoda; class Arachnida; order Ixodida; family Ixodidae; genus Rhipicephalus; species Rhipicephalus sanguineus. The sequence goes on from NC_051184.2 coordinate 118,864,096, forward strand.
AAAACTTGTTCGGCGATACTTCGGGCCATACAAGGTGCTGCGACCTCTCGGCGCTCTAAACTACGAAGTCATCCCGGCCGGCATTACGAACTGCCAGCGACGCTGCGCATGTCCTGAAGCCGTCCATGTCGTGCGCCTTAAGCCATTGTTTACGCGTAAGTGAACCTGTGGACTCTACTTCTTGCTTTTCTATTGTAATTTATTTGTGTAGGCACTTGTTTTTCCCCGTTCTGTGTTCTGCCACAAGCATCAAGGCGATCCTTTTGTAGCGTAGCCACACTTGCCTAGACGAAGATTTCGCGTAGTTCCTCATGAGCCGTGCTGCGCATGCGCAAGGATCAGTGCAGAGCCGGCATCTCGCGCGCTCTCCGCCACCGCCGCACGCGGCTCGCCGCTGCTGGTGGCGGAGAGCGGGAGGAGTGGCGTCGTAGCCGGGCAGACAGACTGGAGTCGGCGCGCGACTCGCCGCTGCTGCTATGCGCATTCGAGAGGGGTGACGTCGTAGCCATGGCGCTCGCAGCTATTCGGCTTCACTGTGCAGTCGCCGTCTGACAATGCGCTGGTGCCGCTTGATAGCGCCTCAGACTGGCGTTTGCAGGTGGGAAACGCCATGGAGAAGGAGAGCGCAAATGCTGCTTACCGGCGCAGAAGAGCCGAGAAGCTTATGTCATCGGGTCCCGAAGTAGTTGCCTGGCAATTAGTGGTTCAGCGTACGAAGAATGAAGAAGCAACCTGACGTTGAGCAAAGATAAATACGCATGTACCACATCATACGTATACCGTGTGTGTGCCATTGGAGCTGCAGTAAGCATGACAATCAAGCTAATCCTAGACAATCTGGAAAGCCCAGAATAATCAGCGGAGCCTTTGCTAACGCTACGTATATCCTAGCATAGCCGAGCTAAGCCACTGCAAATTTTTTCAGAGGAGGGCAATGCCACGCGCGATTCTTTGCAATGTTTGTGTAACTGGTCCGTTGCACGTGTGACGCTGTCTTGCGCGGGCCGCGCCAAGATAACTGGGAACATTCCAGATTGTAGCAGATCATTTTGTAAAGATGACGCCAATAGTCAAGATTATTCCAGAGCTTGCGCAACCAGCAGTGATAAGGCTGGAAAGTTCGATGGATGTTGTATAGGCGACGCGCAAAGCGCCGACGACGCGATCTCCGCCATGGTTCGGAAGCGCTCGCGGGGCCCGGCGAGGAGTGTTCCCGCGAGCGTCTATACGCGAGTGCACGGATGGATGTGTTTTTCATCGTAATTTAACGATTCTGGCGGGCCTCAGCGATGTCGAAAAATACCTGCTGCGTTGTCGGCTGCTCAAACATACACAAAAAATCGCCAGGAACGCACATCTACAGGTTTCTGGTGCTATTTCATGAGCGAAAGCGACGGCGGCGGCGGATTGCGGCTGTACGACGTAGAAGCTAAGCAATCGCGCTTTGTTTACGGCAGTGTTAGAACGATTACCGTGGTTTTATTTCTTCTTTTTTGTCACTACGTTTTCAGCGAACGCTACTACGTTTACACTTGGTCGCCTCGCCTGCATTGTAGACACTACAATTCACATGAGGTTGTTATTACTGATAAGAGGCGATACCTTGGCTCACTTGAAGAACGAATGGCGCGAAGCGCAATGCGAGAGAATGTAGGGCAGGTGACGGCTCCTTTAAAAAAGCGCCGTAGAATCACACGTGTGCTGTACGAAATCGGCTGCATTCTACATATTGATGGCACTGGAATGCGATCATCGGTGCAGAATGTTCGCTGTGCGCTTCTGCACCGATGATGACAAGTTATCGTTTATTTTTTCACAAGTTTATCGTGCTGGTTTCAAAGTTTTATCAACGCTGACCCTTCACGTGGCCGACCCTGTGAAATCTATACGCCGGTGCGACAGCGCTCCCTCAAAATCTACTATATCAGCACATGGCACGTAAACGAAGCTACTGTGTCAAGAAAAGCATTGGTTCACGCGTCAACGCATGCAGGCGTTAGTGATCGGGACGTTATAAAGAAAGCGGTGTACTTACGATGAGCTCCACTTCGTAGGAGAAGCTTGTTGTCGATTCTCTGTGACAAACACTTGTCGCGTATGGGGACAATGTCGTCCCACACAGCTGTGACATCGGACACATGTTCACTATTATAAAGTGCGGCTCCTTTGCGCACACTGTTGCCGCAAAAGTAATTATCTGGGACGCGCACAACCGGCTAATCGCACGCGCGTAAATGAGGCGTCTGCTACGCGACCCGCGAGCGGTTCCAACGGCCGCCGCTACGCGGCTTTCAGTGGCGCACCTATAGGCGCTGCGCATCGCGGATAAAACACGGAGCGTCCCAGCCATGATCAGTTTTTCGACGGCCGGCGCTCCGTTCGCCGCTATCAGTGTATAGTGTGTATTGCTGTAGTTTGACCATCCGTTTCCCGGCCACAAATACGACCAAATACAGAGTTTCATCTTCGACACGCCGACTGATGTCATCGACGTCACGACAACGTGACAATATACCGCATGAATTTCAAGGACAGCGTTACGATAATTGCGGCAAGTTGAGAATGGCTTCAATCGAAAGCCGAGTGTCAGGACTACATGTGATGTACTGACCATTAATAAACTGTCTTAATTTTAACACAGTGAGCGTCTTTGTCTTGAACAAAAAAAGGCGAAATTGTCGTCGTTTACTTAGACTCCCATTGTAAGATATTTAACGTCTCTGGGAAGAAAATTGAAGCTCACTACAACATGATCGCTGCAGTCTTCTCGTGCGTTTCGGTTCGCAGAAGCACTCTGTAGTCTGCATTTTTCAACATTCGCCCTCTACACGTAATTATTCGCAAAAACTCACTCTTTCGATTGAAATTGAGCTAGCTTCGCGCCGCATCCGCCAGAGGCGCTAATTCTTCTGTGTTCGAAAACTATTTGTGAGATCTTTGCGAGCAACGTAGATTGGGGATAGTTAACACAGAGAAAATGTGGTGGGCAGATCAAGTGGGAAGTCGGAAACAAGCACTCAAGTATTGATTATTGTCTAATGACTGAAGGAATCTATCACAAACTTAGACAAATGAGAATAGACGACGAAGGTATTAAAAGTTCCGGGAGTAATCATCAACAAATAAAGTTATAAATGGGATATAAAACTGAAAATTGGTGCATAGAATCAAACTCTGGCAGCTCGTATGTAAATCACAAACACATAACAAAGATAGCCGCAAGAGTCGAGGATGAAGTAGGCGAAAAACCAGTCAAGGACTGGTAGTATAGTGAGCTGTTACATATATTGACGGAAGAGATAGAAAAAGAGAAGAAGGCTATTCGCTGCAAAAGAAAGAGGAAGCCGAAATGCTTGTGGAACAAGGAAATCGGGAGTGCTGTTTCCGGGGCGAGTTGGAAATTCATACTTGGAAGGGTAGCGCTAGCGGACACGGACTAAAGGAAGACACACGGACTCGCAGACGGAAGCGCTCTAGCAACTGGTTTTTTATTGAGTATCTACCCTACATATATACATTGCTTCTACGGCCACGTGACAATTTCAGCGCACTGACGGGTTCAGGAGCATCATTTCTTTTTCTGACAACACTATCAATGATGAACTGGCACAATTTCGCGCCTTGTATGATTATAGTATTTGCTTCGATGAATTCTCGAGTGCACTTGTCTTTGTGGCGGCTAATAATGACACATTTTGAATAAACAGGTGAACAGCCACAGTCATTGCAATGTGTGGACAGGTGCCCATCTGTGTATCGAGCCACGCATTGTTTGTGCTCCCTTAACCAATCACTGATACATCGGTCCGTGTGGCCGATATATTTCCCGCCACATGTCAGTGGTAAGCCTGTATGCCACGACTTCTGCTCATGGCACAAAATGATATCGGTGCTTTTTCCGGCACCCTTCTGGCTCTGCAATGCCAGGATCGGTGAGCTTACACAAGTGGCTTAGATTATCGGGTGCTGAAAAAACCACCTTTACGCCAACCTGACCTGCTACATTTTTTAGCCCATGCGAGATCTCGTGTATGTACGGGATTACTGCCACCTTCTCCTTTTCTCTGGATGCGGTGGCAGGTTCACCATCCGGGTGGCGAACTTTCGTGAGCACTTTGCTAGCAACGGAGACGAGCACCTACGTTGGGTATCCTGCCAAGGCCAGCCGTGCCGCTTGTTTTCGCAGGCTGCTTGCCGCTGCGTGAACACAAGACTTCCGGACGGCATTTGTCAAGCAGAGATTAACGATACCGCGCTTCACCAGCGTATTCTCTATTTTTTCAGTGCCTGGGCGAACGTTCTCCTCGGGCCGTCGTGCGCGCGCTCCTCCTCCGCTTTCCGCTGCCGTTATATAGGGTACGCTCATAGCATCCATCTATCCATCCACAATAGGCTGGCGCTGAACGGCCTCGCGTATTACGAAGCTCACGAATTCGTATTTGCATCCGAGTTTAATTGCATTTGGGCTTCTCGCAGGCTTTCACGGGTACAGGGGGGTGGAAAGAAACGCGAACATACAGGCGCGCTCTTTTGATTACGCTCTGACCATGGTGGCAATAGAAAGATGCTATATGGTCTGTGATTGTATCATTGTGGTGAAGTGCGAGTATTTCAAAGTGCGCGCCGTGAAATGATAGTGGAGGACAACGAAGAAGAAACTGGCACTGGCGTGGAAAAGCAAAGAGGATAAATAAATTAAAAGCCAATAGGAGAAAACCACGGCTATCGTTCCGAAGCACGCGAGGAAGAAAGGGCGAAGCGTTGGTGGCGAGGGAGAGACGAGAGAAGCAGCGAAGAAGACGGGCGATGCTCTCGGCTGTTGGGTTCCGGACCCGAGCCTAGGGGACCAGCGGAGCCCGGAGGGACGTGCCACATACGAGCAGGCCATGGCGGCGCGTCTCTGACGAGTTCCTGCTGCGAGACGTCCTGTACCCGTGGACACGCTGAGCTGTCAGGCTTCGGGCACGAGCTCGGGCGTGGGTGTCCGGCCGGGACGCGGTCACGGCGTCGGTGCCTCCTCTTCGACCAACAGCCGCCTTGGAAGGTTGTTTCAACCAGTGGTCCTCGCGCTCCACTCAAAGGCTTGTCTACCGTCAAGGACCTTGGTGAGACCAGTGTTTGTGCCTCGTCTCTTCGATATTCGTATAAACTACCAGCTTAGGACTAATATTTCGCGGTAGAGCTGTGTATTGTTATTTCGGGTTTCTGTCAGTGTTATGCGTGCTCGTTTTCTATGTGTGTAATAAATGTTGTGTGCAAGCGGCCTCGTCCTTTCGTGGGTGTCTGTGGAGACGCATCAGACATCCCTTGAATAAGAACCTGCAAGTTGTGGGAAACTTAACAACGTAACAGTCATGGATGACTCTGTATTTTCATCAATCATCCAGGTTACAATAATTGCCAGCGGATATCTTTGTCAGCGGATACTAATCGTGCAGACTGTTCGCGAAGAACATTAACAACTTGCCTTACTGGGATCTAGACGCTGGTTCGATGCTGCGCGACACGACGTCGAAGCATTGTCCAACACAACGTTCAGGATCACTACCTGGAGCTTTTCTTGAGACTACTCTTACTATAGCGACAAGCTCGGGCGCTGATTTCCTTGTTGGCATGGCGAATTTTGGTCCAAGGCCCACAACTCGCTTCCCTGTTTCCAGTAGATGGCATCGCCGATGATGTGCACGTTGCTTGTCGATACAGCTGGTTTCTTTGGCAGTACTGCTCGTAAACCTGGCAGCAATTGTTGCCAAAGGAATTCGGTGCTGCGGCTTGCGGCGTCATTGAGCTAAGCTGGACAAATGTTTAAGGAACAGCCTTGGGGTAACAAATGTTTTAGGAATTTTCAGATTTGTCGATGACTACATAATCATCCTTAACAAAGCCCTAAGCAACAGTGACCAGAAAGCCGAGATTTTAGACATCTTCCGGAATTGCTTCGCCCCACTCACTTTAACCCATGAATCACCGGATGACAACAGTTTATCCATCTTCAACAAACCTTTGGTGTAAAACCTACATGCTGAGCTTATCACCCCCGAGCCAACAAGCCTCTTTTCGCGTGCAGTGTCTCCCATTTAAATTTCGTGAAGCATGGTATCGTTCACATCTGCTTGACAAATGCCGTCCGGAAGTCTTGTGTTCACACAGTGGCAACCACCCTGCAGGAACAAGCGGCACGGCTGGGCTTGGCAGAATACACAACGCAGGTGCTCGTCTCCGTTGCGAGGAAAGTGCCTACGAAACTTCGCTACCTAAATGGTGAACCTGCCACCGCATCCAGGAAAAAAGGAAAAGGTGGCAGTAAGTCCGTACATACACAAGATCTCGCATGGGCTGAAAAAAGTAGCAGGTCAGGTGGGCGTAAAGATGGTTTTTTAAGAACCTGATAAGCTAACCCACCTATGTAAGCTCGCCAATCCTGCCATTCAAAAGCGGAAAGGGTGCTAGAAAAAGCACCAAAATCATTTCGTGTCATGCGCAAGAGGTGTGGTATACAGTTTACCCCTGACATGTGGCGGGAAATGCATCGGACAAACGGGACGATGTATCAATGATCGCTTACGGGAGCACAAACAATGCGTGGCTCGATACAGAGATGGGCACCTGTCCACACATTGCAATGCCTGTGGTTGTTCACCTCTTTATTCAAAATGTATCATTATCAGCCGCCACAAAGAAAAGTGCAATCGGGAAATCATCGAAGCAAAGCCTATAATCATACAAGGCGCGAAATGTGCCAGCTCATCATTGATAGTGCTGTCAGAAAAAGAAATTATGTTCCTGAATTCTTCAGTGCACTGAAATTATCACGTGGCCATAAAAGCGATGTATTTATATAGGGCAGATTTTCAATAAAAATTATTGTTAGAGCGCTTCCGTCTCCGTGTGTCCTCCTTTAGTCTGTGTTCACCAGCGCTGCCCTTCCAAGAAGTAAATCCGGGAAGCGACCGAGAACCAACGTGAAGCATCACGGGAGCATAGAAAGGCAAAAAAAGGAGAAGCGGCCGCAGGAAGAACTCAACAAAATCTGGGAAATAAATTTACAGAAAAAATCCATTGTACACAAAAAAGAAGGCCGCGCATAGGATATATTGGAGCCACATATAGGTGCTAGGTAGGAAGTCCGTCACAATGCAACAAGATATTGTAGATGAAGGAGGAAATCATTCCAAAGAGTACGAAGCGCTAGGTTACATCCGAAAGGTAACAGCCGATTCGTTTAAAAAGAGCGTCCAGGAGATTTCCCCGGTGAGTAATAGTATGACGGAGAGAGCAACCGAGGAAGAGCTAGCACTTGAGAATTTCAACTGGAAGAAGGCCGAAGGAAAAATTTCAAGGCGCACTACCCCGGGTTTAGATGGGGTTACCGTTAGCCTCATTAACGAACTAGGATATAACACGAAAGACGCACTGCTGAAAGCCGTAGAAAAATGCGTACAGAACAGGCAAATACCGGACACTTGGCGAAAAAGTAGAATGAACTTGACCTATAAAGGCAAGGGAGAAAAGGATAAGATTCGCTCGCATAGATGACTAACCATTACATCGGTACTGTACAGGTTGGCCATGCAGGTAGTAAAATTAAAAATAGAAACGTCATCAGAACGTAACAATATTTTGGAAGAACTTCAGGATGGATTTCGAGTCGACGGAATAGTAAACGATAACCTGTTTGTTCTTAGTCAATGTAGAGAAATATCTAAAATTGAAAATAGGCCCTTGTACGAGGCTTTTCAAGACATTACTGGGGTGTACGACAACGTTGATGAGGAAATATTGTGGGATATTTTGAAAAGAAATGGCATAGGCGAACAGTGTATGCAGCTTTTGACGGAGATATACCGATAAAATACAGTTTTCATAGAATGGGAAGGAATTAGTAGCAAAGAGAACGTTGAGATTAGCAAGGGGCTGAGACAGAGATGTCCGTTGTCCCAGTTGTTATTCATGCTGTACATGGTGAGGATCGAAATAGCGCTAAAAGGTAGCAACACTGGTTTTAAACCGTCACACAAGCAGGGCAGCGTGATTATTGAGCAGCAGCTTCAAGATTTATTTCATGCTGACGATATTGACTTATTTGCGGACAGTCAAGATGATATACAGCGACTGGCAGATATATGCGGAAGCGAAGGTGAAGCTCTTGGACTGGGATTTAGTGTAACAAAATGTGAATTGATGGTATTCAATGATACCTGTGATCAGGCGGTGTGAACACAGGGCCAAGAAATACCGAGGGTAAGTGAATACAAGTACCTCGGAGTATGGGTAAATAAGAGTGATGGATACATGGAGGTACAGCAAAAAGTCTCCGAAGCAAAAGGAAAGAGGAATGCAGCAATAACGAAGCACAGAGCGCTGTGGGGATACAATAGGTACGAGGTGCTTCTAGGTCTGTGGAAAGGCGTATTGGTTCCGGGCCTTACTTTTGGGAACTCAGTGGTGTGCATGAAGTCAGAGAGGTGCAATCAGGAACGGATGTAAATCAAAGGACTGTGGGACGCCTCGCATTGGGTGCTCACGGGAAGACGACAGATGAGTCTGTGAAGGGCGATATGAGATGGGCAAGTTTTGAGGCGAAGGAAGCTCAGAGCAAAATAAGGTTCGAAGGAAGGCTAAGGAATATGAAGGATAGTAGATAAGATGGGCAGAGAAGGTATTTCGTTATTTGTATAGGAAGTGCGTCGACACACAGTGGTGGAAAAAAAAACTAGGAGGCTCACTAGTAAATATACGGCTGGTAGTGTAAGCAATATGTCAACAAGGAGCGTTAAGCGAAAAGTCTGAGAGGCGGAGATGAATTACTGGACGGCAGCTATGGAGAAAAAATCAGCTTTGAGTAAATACCGACAGGGCAAAAATGGAATAAGGAGGGAGATATTTTACGATAATTCAAGGGAAAGCGCTTTACTGTTTGAAGCGATATCGGGTTGCCTTAGAACGCGTATTTATAAAGCGAGATTCAGTAAAGAAGAAAAAAATCGCAGCATATCCACGGAGTGAATGATGATGAGTGGGCGAAGCTGCGGAGGTTCATCGGTAAACCGTGAATCTTCCGTGAATTCTGCCCAGTACATCATCACAGACGTGAGATCGGGCGCGTTTATACTAAAGGTTCGATGAGTAATGACGACTTGCAGCTCACTTTAATTTTACATGTACGCTGTGAATTTTCATTGTTTAGAAAACCATTGCTTTAGAAAAATCTGGCGTCTTTCGTTAAGCAGCTGGCGTCTTTTCGTTTTGCTTTAGAAACATCTGGCGTTCTTTCGTTCTGCTTTTACAAAACATCTGGCGTCTTTCGTTGGTTTATTTCATCAATCAACGGCGTTTTGAACAAAATTTTTATTATTTAATCACGCACAGGAGAAATCTCACCAGGCACTACCTTGGAGGTAAACAATGGCTGCTAATGGGAATGAGAGACAGAAGAAGTCGGCTTTTAGCTAACACTTACACTTCTACTTCTACTAACGTTTCCTACTGGAACATGCCAATGGCTGCTAATGGGGAATGAGAGACAGAAGAATTCGGCTTTTAGTTAACGCGCACGCTGCGAATTTTTTATTGTTCAACAACGCACAGGAAAAATCTCCCACCGGCACCACCTTGGAGGTCAAAGCGTAAGGCTTGTTACGGACTACGACTACTACTACTACTACGACGACGACGACTACGAGGGACGAACGGGTGCCGCCTTAAGGAGCTTCGCCCCTAAAACAATGCACATGCTATGGGGAAGATAAGGAAACGGCGTAGCATGTTGAGTGAAGGTTGGGATATGCACATAGGTGTACGTTTGGGCACGGGCCTACATGAAGCCTTGCGTTTTAGGGATATCATTGGAAAGGTGAACACACTCGCGATTGAAATATGTGAGAGACGGTTAGAGTAATGGTGGCAGAAACTTAGAAAGGTAAGAAATATATCAAGGAAAAAATAGGGACAATTTGCCGTAAAAGGCAGATAACTGGTCTGAGAATTTACGTTTTTTATTGCGATAGCGAATATATGGACAGTCTCGGCTGGTTTTAGCCGTCGCCGTCACCGCCGTCAGGCTGTGTATATATATATATATATATATATATATATATATATATATATATATATATATATATATAAGTTCCAAAGGTAATTAATTCCGAAAAAAAAGCTTCCGAAGCGCGGAATCGAACCAGCGCCTTCTCGATCCGCAGCGCGTGGCACTAACCACTATGCCACAAAGCGCTTTTTTTTCTTTATTGAACTATGCCACAAAGCGCAGATCGTCCGCGTGGCTAACGGCGAGTGTTATATACACACCCTTTACCTCAGTACTCGGAGATGGCAGGCGCTTCTAAGCGTCTCTTCGTTACCAGCGAGATGGCGCTAGGAGCGCAACGGGCGTAGGGTGCCTTGATGCCCGCGCGCTCCGCTGAGGGTGAGGACAGCCGCGTCGTCTGCTACGGCGGCCGCGATTGCGAATCCCGTCGCAGCTAGGCAGCATGCGAAACGCGCTACACAACGCGCTTGCGGTACGCGGATACGTCCGGAAAAAGTGTACGCTAGCGAGTTTTTTTCTTCTTCTTTTCTTTTTTGATGCTTGGAAGGCGTTTAATGCTGTTGTTGCCTAAATGTTTATTAAGGGAGCATGTAATTCATGTAAACTGACGGCATGTGTATGTGGTATGCACTAGGGGTAGACGTAGACATGTTGAAAACGAATCATCTTGCTTACGCCGGAAACGACACAGTTAAGTTTAAAGCCTTACTTAGTTTTCTCGTAAACGCTGCATTCCAAAAGCACAAATAATCGTTTGAAATATTTATATGCATGTTAGCAGCAACAGCAGTGTGTGTATATCAACACACACATTTTAGTGTTGCGGAGCTACCTAAGCGCGATTAAGGTGGCTTATTTTGCTGAGTTTACAAACAATTTGCCTGTTTATTATAAATGACATCATACATATTGTACACAGGATGAAGGGCCGAGGGGCAGTGTGGAGCAAATATTCTGCCATAATGAAATGAAAGCTTCTTTATCATTATTATAGCTGACATTTCTTGCTCACAATCTGTGGCCGCATTTGTATCGGCATCGGAGTCCTTATCAAAACAATGAATACGTTGTTGTGTAGTATGCTATAAAACTTTGCATAAGCGCAGTATATGTGCGTTTTCCCTTTTTTTTTGTACCTGCAGCTCTTTTTTTGCATATCAAATCGCACGCCATGTTATTGAGTGTTTCCAATACTGTCTTGCATTCTGCGCGGCAGATCCACTGCGTCCTTTGTTTGTCTCTTTTATTATTGATAATATCTGGGGTTTTACGTTCCCAAACCACGACATGATTATGTAGCATGCCGTAGTGGAGGGCTCCATGAATTTCGACCATCTGGTGTTCTTTAACCTGCACTGTCATCGCATATTACACGGGCCTCTAGCATTGCACACCCACCGAAATGCGACCGCCGCGGTCGAGATCGAACCCTAGATTTTCGGGTCGGCAGCCGATTACCGTAACCACTATACCACTGAGGCGGACGTTTTTCTGTTTTGTTTTTTTAAGGCGAAAGCCTTAACTGCCTCATAAAACCCGAAATTTGACCGTCGGCGTTGGCGTTCCGCGGCGTCGGGGGCAAATGATGCAAAAAATCATCGCCACGTGATGACGCTACCGTATGACGCCATCATGGCGTCACAAATTTCGGTGTGATGTCACATGACGCTGTCGTTACATGACGTCGTAGCTTGGTCAAACAAAAGTGGGCAGATCACGGAGGCAGTGCAAAGCCAGGTGAGGTGCCTCCGATCCTGGAGGCAATGCAAAACCACCCTAGGTGCGCAAAGCTTTCGGTGGATGGCGGGACAGGATTAATACATCGACTGAGAAGATGGCTTTCGGCTTCGAGTCATCTTAATGCATAAATGACCCTGTGAGTATATATCGTATGAACTGGTTTTCCATGACGTACTCACTGTACAACTTGACTTTGTTTCTTGTATTTTTTTAGTGACACAGCGGGTCTACTGTACACAATGCTGCCCCGTGGTCTGCTTGTTTTCATGCGTCTTCTTTGTAATAACGCTTCGCGAGTGCTGTTTGTATGCGCACTTCTGTATGAGCCTTCACGGCATATACTGTAATTAAATAAATAAATAAATAAATATATTGCTCAAATAGCTTAAATACTGAATTTTTGTGTGTGCGTGTTATAATTAACCCCCTATCGATATCCAGTGTACGGGTCATTTATTCGTGCGCATTGATGCTGTGCTGAAAGAAGCAATTACACGAATAAAGTGCTCCATGGCAGCATTTGCTGAAGACTGCTACTAGTCGCTTCACAGTGATCGTGAGTTGTTAAAAAAACAAGAACTGCGTAATAATTTAAGACAGGACAGAAAGGTAACCTGGAAACGCAGAAACAGTGAAGAATAAAAAAGATTTAACAGCACAAATACATGCACGGGCATCAGACAGCACAGAAGGCGTACTTAAACCACAAAACCAATATAGACAACAAGAACCCGCGGTGGTTTTCTAGTGGTTATGGTGCTCGATTGCTGACCCGAAGGTCACGGGATTGAATCCCAGCCGCACCGGCCCTATTTCCATGGAGGCAAAACGCCAGAGGCCCGTATACTTAGATTTAGGTGCACGTTGAAGAACAGATGGTCTAAATTTCCGGAGCCCTCCACTATGGCGTCTCTCATAATCATATCGTGGTTCTAAGACGTAAATCCCACAAGTAATTCCCATCTTCCCAAGTAATCCCACAAGACGTAAAATCCCACAAACATGCATAATATATTTCATGATAAATTTCACATCACTAAAAATAGCGAAAGCAAATATCAAAGGCATATACAGGACCAATCAAGTGCAGTAAGGAATGTTTACGAAGTAAATAGCAGGATTCATACAGACGTGAACCAAAAATCCTTTAGGCATACAGCTGACATCAGTGCGTCCATTTCTTACGCAAGGTTGACGCCGGCACATGTTTTGCTTGCATGTCAATTCGAAATACTAGCTGGAAGCTTACGCTGCAAATGGATGATGTTCGTCCAATGCCACTTGTCGCGTTTGATTATTGCTGTCCAAAGAAACCTTCTTTTCGGGTCTCTTTGAAAACGATACAGCCAGCGTTCCTGAATGATTGGTGCACTGCGGTACGCAACACCCGGTCATGGTGACGGTAGCGAGCGCATAAAACTGGAGGGAAACGAGCACCGGCTTAAAAACAGCACGCGCGCAACGCACGGCGGGGGATTCAAAATGGTGGCCACGCTACCGCCAAGACCGACGAGGTCTCATCTGCCCTTTCAAAGGCTGACACCACTCTAAGCGGAGGTGCGCGCATCGAGGCACTCTAAACGGGCGCACTTAAAGGCGTCGGAGAGCTCGCCCCGCTCCTGCGAACACCGTTTCTCTTCGCCCTACATGGCATGGTCGCATTCGTGCGCTTATCCGAGGAAAGAAGGATGCGGGCGGGGCGAGGGGTGGAGCGGGAGGTTGTCTGTCTTGTGCTTTCCCCGCGATGTCCCCGCTGAAGTCACAGAGCGTACGAAGGTCACGTACGTCGCTCACTGCAGTGGCCGCGTTTGCGAAAGGAACGCGCTGTTCAAACAGAATTAAGTAACAACTGTGACAGTTCGCGCTCGTGTACCTGCTCGTTCGTTTCGTGCGTCCTACTTTATGTGTGAGCATTGCGCTTCAAGTGTCGAGCTGTGACGCATGATAGTTCGCGCTCGTCCTATGTGTGTTCTTTTCGTGCGTCCTTTGCGCTTGAGCGACGCGCTGCAAATTTCGAGCTCATTTCCGTTGTTCGCGTTACGTTCCAATTTGTTGCTATTGCATTCATTGCTTCGCCGTTGCGGTAAAACTGTGCCTTTTTTCCTAGTAAGATAGATTTAATCGAACAAGAGGCATTGGTCCGAGATTAAAAAAAGGGCAAAGGTTTTTTTTTTTTCGAGCCTGGTGGCAGACTTGTCACCGCCCCGTTATAAAGAGGACGCTCATAGCATCCATCCATCCATCCACAAAAGCTGCATATGACAAGCTGGTCTGCGGAAGGAACCCGGCAACAACGCTCGGTATTATGCTACCTAATATTACCGACGCAGAAAACATCCACGTCACCTTCTACCTTCAGCGCGCCGCAGAAGCCAGACAAGTCGCCCGTCTACGTATCAAGAACGAACAAAAAAAACGACCGCCGCCACTAAGATCTTCGACGATGCCACATAGAAAATCAACCCGGTGACCGTTCGTGGGTCTGCACTCGAATACGCCGGCGAAGACTTAGCGACAAGCTTCTCCTACGATACTTTGGACCATACAGGGTGCTTGGAAGTCTCGGCGCACTCGACTACGAAGTTGTCCGCTACAGCATCACGAACTGTCAGAGGTGCCGAGCACACCCCGAGTTCATGCACGTGGTGCGCCTTAAGCTGTTCTATGCGCGTTAAGCAAACTGAGGACTGTACTTTTTGCATACTTTATTGTTGTTCTTTCGAATTGCATGCAGTTTTATTTTTTCACTTCCATGTTTCGCTTTGAGCATCGGGACTATACTTTTTTCAGAGGGGGCATTGCCACACGCGTTTATTAGTTATTTTGATGAATTAGGATTTCAGCCTCAAAACTTTTAGCAACGATCAGTGCATACCACGCCGCAATGTTTGGGAAGTGGGAAGCTTCGCAATTGTTCTACATCATTCTGTTACGCGCAGGACGGAAATAGAAAAGTTTATTGGAGAGCTTACGCGAGAACCAGCGATAACGCTAGAAGGTTCAACCACAGCTTCATAAAAATAAACTCCAGGCCTGCGCTGAAACCGCAGCACAGTCACAGCGAAAGCTGGAAGAGCGGCGTTTCTAGAACCCGTTGTAAGCTCTCTTGGGGCTACAATACAAGTACACTAGAAAGGTACCCACTACGCCATAAATCACAATTTTTGTGAAGTTGGGAAGCACCTACTAAGCCATTATTCGTCATTCTGCGGAGAAGCGAGGCACCAGCTACACGTCTGTAAGGCATTATGTGCACTTTGTTGAAGCGACGACTGATGACGATGAAGAATTATGGCTCAGCCCTTTGTAATGGGTTGGAATCTTTAAATGGCCCACCAGTCATGTAATTTGCATTGGGTGACGCCCGGTCGCTATTTCCCTCTCCCGTCATGCTGTATAACATACGTTGACGTGGGAGAGAGACGGGGGGGGGAGGCGAAGAACTTTACTGAGACCCCGAGGAAATGGATCATGCGCTTATGGGCTTCCTTGGCAACCAATACAAGTGCACTTGCGAGGAACCCACTACGCTATAAATCATTGTAATTTTACTGAGACCCCGAGGAAGTGGATCATGCGCTTATGGGCTTCCTTGGCAACCAATACAAGTGCACTTGCGAGGAACCCACTACGCTATAAATCATTGTAATTTTTTAGAAGTAGGGCAGCAGGCACTGTGCCATTTTTCATTCTACGGAGAGCTTTGGTACCTGCTAAACCCATGCAAGGCATTATGCGCACTTTGTTGATGCTGTGCCTGATGAGTATGAAGAATTATGGCAGAGTCCTTTGTAATGGGTTGGAAGCATTCAACAACCAACTCGTTGCGCAATTCGCATTGTGTGACGCCTGGTTACAGAGTTCGCGTTGTGCGACACTTGATGCTTATTTTACTCTTCTACCACGCTATATTGCATATGCTAATGTGGTTCCTTCCCGACATGAAGCCTGTATAGGACCTTTCTGCAAAGCACTTTCAAGCACCGGCGTGGCTCAGAGGTTGAATACTGGGCTCCCACGCAGAGGGCCCAGGTTCGAACCTCGTTCCATCCTGGAATTTTTTTGTTATTTCGAGCGATACTGGTTACTGACACCGGCGGCGGCAGCGGCGGCGGCGGCGGCGGCGGTGGCGGCGGACAACTACGGCGCCAAAAACGGCCAGTGAAAAGATCCCATAACAGCTTTCGCTGTAAAAGGCGACGCGCTCCGACGGTGATCACATTATTGGCGGCGGACGCTCTGTTATCCGCTATCAGCGTACAGCGTGAACTGATTGCTTGCCGTTTGACTTTCCGTTTCCCGGGTCGACTGCTGCCTTCGTCAACGTCAAGACCCCGTGACAGTATTCAGCACATGGCTATCTTTAATGAAGCTTCGAACGTAGATACACAAGCGCTGTGTTCTTGCGCTGGAAATCGTGAATGTTTAGCTACTTACCTTATTTATGTTTTATTACAATAGTAATTACGTGGACACTCTGTACGGGTTGTTCGCCGTCGCTGCTGCCGTCGTCGTCATGTCATGTATAAAGTCTAAACAGATAGCATCCCCCGCGCATCGTACGTTCTACCCACGAGTAATAGCGCGCGAGCGCTGGCGACAAACTCGGCTGAAGCGGAAATGAAAGAAACCGTCCATACCCGTCGCACGGAGAGCGCATGCGACAGCATCGCCGCACGTGCGAGGCCTGCCATCGATGGCTCTCAAGCACAGATAAAACGCCCTACCATCTTTCATCTGACAATGGGACGCCAAGAGAACGGGCAAGCGGGGGAGGCTGCGTTGTTCGAGCACCAGCTGCGACCTTTGATCATAAGGTTAAAAGAGTTAGCTGCTAGGCTTACTTTGTATAACACTACAATTTCGTGGTGTCCCATTCATTGCTTCGCCCCCGTGGCATGTAGAAAGAAATATTTGAGGAGGTGCAACTGCTCGGCCGCCGCAGCGAACAAGGGCGGCGCAATAGCGTCACGGAGGAAATGCCGTTTTCACCGTAGGACTACAGATGACGCTTCCGTCGTGTTGCCATCGTTTACATGATCTTCTGTGGACGCGGCGTATAAAAATCGTGATACCGCCTCGTACATTGTAAAACTTCTCAGATTTATGTCTGTGACATCAATTCATATATGAGACAGATATGATGAGGTGCACCCAGGCCGCACACAACGTAGGGCCGATATTGGTTTTACGGCGGCTATGCGAGGCCCTATCTGGCCCAGTGTTGCCGGCATTGAGTCATTATTGGCTGAGCCGTCGAATTTGGCCGGCAATGCTGGGTGGTTTTGCCATCCTTCATCGAATATTGGGTTTTCACCAGCAATATTGGATCTGGTTTGCCGCCGTCCCGCCGAGATCGCCTGAGCCAATGGCATTCATCGGCAAACATAGGGCCAGTTTTGCCGGTCTTCAGCCTATGCCGGTTGAGCCGTTGGCTTTCACGTTTTTTGCCGTTATTCAGCCGACGTTCGCTTTTAGCGGCTAATATTGGGCTCATTTTGCCGTCGTCCTTAAGGCAGTGGAGAGCTCAGGGACTCTCTTTTGTCGGGAATAGTCGACCCTTTTTTGCCGCCCGTTTGCGCTCGGCCTGATAATTAAGATCTGATCGAGATAAGCATTACCGAATTTACATTACTTTATTCTATGTATCAATCAAACGTCGAGCTTGCTACGTTCAAGTTTCATTGCCGGAACATCACGTGCGAGCGCTTCTGAGTAGTTTTGTTTATGTGCTTTTTTTCCCTAAACACCGGATACAATTATAATGCAATAGTGCATCGGGCGCTTGAATGTTTGTCGCCTAAGCTGCAGAAAGCTGCTACATGGATCGGTGTACTAGCACAAATAAGAAAGTGCATGTATCGTATCGTGTTAATGCCGCATGTACGATTCGAAGCGTGAAGTATCGCCGACTGAAGAGCTGGCATTCTCTTGTTAGTTTCTGCTATGACAATTACCAACAGTTATCACTAGCATAGTCACTTTTCTACCGAAAAAGGTGGCCTTCAAAAGAATGACTGACTCACATTTCATGGCCACTTCGTTGACCAGTTGTTCAACGCTATCAAAATGTTGAAACTTTATAACACATACCATTAACTTCATTGGCCGAATTCAAAGTACTTCTCTGTCGTAAATGCTTTTGCCACTGGTCGGCCGACTTCACCAATGTATCCAGCATCAGAATTCACCCTAACATTCCCACACCAATGCTTTGAGCGGAAGAAGTATTATGTGAATGCTAATTCTGTGCACAAATCGAACCTGACATCATATTTAGAGCGCTATATCCTTTACATCCTTTTAGCCGCTGATTCTGTGGCGCGAGTGCTCGTAAACTACACGGACAGTCTCCTATCTCTGTGTGTACACTTATTTGCCCACGCGCGTGTTCTGGTCAAGCGTAGCAAGCGCATTTGCGTCAGTGATGTCATATAATTTTACTTTGTGAAAGTAGTAAAAAGCTCAACAAGGCGTGTTGCTGAGCTAGTTGGTTCATTACTTGAGAAATAAAGGTATGGCGCAAGAAAGACCGGGCGCAGTGAAGACACGTTTTTCGTTTTGAATGCTTCCAAACAACTAGCCCAATGAGAATCTTTAACGAAATGACAAACACGTGTTTGTCAGTTCCTATTTGCACTTCGTCGTCGTCCTTTTTGTGCCATACCTATTTTTGTCAAGTTAAAATCTCGTTCAACGATTGCTTCCCATGTACTTTTAGAAAGAGTCGCAATAAAATTATTATTGCACGTGAAATACGATAACAAATGCGGCTCCAACGTGGTGTACGAAAGATTTCATGTAGCGACACGTTGCAACAAGCGATGCATTGAAAATTCGAGGAACGCATTTCTCAAACGGCATGCCCAGAGACGACATGCTGGGGGGGGAACGCCCACCATTGTTGGAGGCTGAGCCGTGCTTTCAAGAAGGAAGAATTTGCATTTTTTTCTTCAACCTCTACCTCCCCCCCGCTTCCCCTCGTTACGCGTCATTGTCACGAAACTCGCTTGACCAGGCAGGGTAGGGTAGCTGTCCCGGCGGAGGGATAATTGTTGCTGCGGGAGCAGGTTTTTTCGTTCCGGCCTGCAGAATTCATGAAGTGTCAGTGTGTGGGGGGGAGGGGGTGATTCTTAAAAGGAAGAAGGAAATGAAAATGAAAATTGGGTGTAGAGTGCACGATAACTGTCTCTCAAGTGAGGACACCTCAACCGATACACTCACGGGGTACTGGGGAATGAAGGGACAGTGAGAGTGAAAAGAGATGGTAAAAGAAGAAAAGAAAAGAAGAAAAAAGAAAGGTTTGAGTGGAAAAAAAAGGTGAGGGGGGGGCAGGAGAGCGGGCGTCCGAGTCACCGTGGTGAGCGGCTAGAAAATTCGTTCGACTAGGCCGCCATCCTCGTGAAAAGCGAGTAGGGCCGCAAGGGCTGATCGGCGACGGTGCACGTGGCCGGTGGGATGGAGCAAGTCCTGTAGGGTCGCACACGGCAGTCCGACGAGTCGGTACTTCATGACGAGCCGCTTCCGCGCGGTGTTGAGAGAAGGGCAGTCAAACAATAGGTGGCACAGGGTTTCGACCGCGCCGCAATCGGTGCAGTTCGGTGCAGCGGCGCCGCGAAGACGATGCCTGCGTTCCGCGGGCTACACTGACCCGGTCCTCAGGGCAAGAAGAAGCGCGCGCTCGCGGCGAGTGAAACCAGTGGCTGGGATGGGAGGAGGGGGGTGTCCGGCGGCGACCCGTGCGTCCGGATGCTCGCGCACCAGCTCCCGGCGAAGGTTGTTGCGTGCCGAGTCGAACGAGCTGGCGTAATCTGTCAGCGAAGTCTCGGCGGAGTGTGCTCGTTTTGCGAGCTCGTCTGCAGCCTCGTTGCCCGCGATGCCGACGTGTGAAGGGAGCCACTGAAGGACCACGTCACAGCCTCGTTCATGGAGGGCCAGCAGGCTGAGAGCGGCGCGCTGAGCAAGAAGGGGGCCCCGTTCCTCCCTCGCGAGCTGGCGCAGGGCAGGTTTCGAGTCGCAGAAGATTGCTGCGCTAGAGACGGCCGGCGAATTGCGCAGGAGGTCTGCAGCCAGCTGGAGCCCGACTAGCTCAGCTGTTGTTGAGGATGCACAGTATCGCAAGCGGCACTGTCGTTCCGAGCTGAGCTGAGGGGCTATGCAGGCCGCCGCGGCTGAGCGATCCTGTAGGACGGACCCATCGGTGAACACTTGCGTCCTCCCGGCCAGGTCCTCATACATCCGCGCCGCGGCCTCCTGAGCAATGGCACTGAGGGAGGTGTGGCGTTTGGATCGAATGCCCGGCAGGTGCAAGTTCACTCGAAGGGGCACTCGACGGTGAGGGGGTGGCCAGCGCGAAAGGCGTGCGGGATCGTCAGCCACAACACCGTCGTACACGTCGATAAGTTGACCGACACGTGAGTTTGGCACAGCACGTAACCGCGAGAGGAGGGGACCTGCATCAGGCGCTCGGTGGAGACGCTGCAAGTGGCACAATGCGCGCAGGTCCGCCGTGAGCGACGCAGGCCACGCACGAGCCTCCGCGAGGGTCTCGGCCACACGAGAGCCACGAGGCATTCCGTGACACATGCGGATGACTCGGCGGTGGTCCTGGTCGATCAGTCGCCACTGTGGCGCCTGGAGTTTGCAGATCGGCAGTGCGTAGTGGATGGCAGACATAGCCATCGCCTGGTAGATGGTGCAGGCGAAGGCAGCGGGGCAGCCGTTGCCGCCTGCGAGTAGCTGGCGCACGGCCGATTCCACGCGACGCGTCGTCTGGCGTACACGTCGCACCGCCGGGAACCATCGGAGGCGATTGTCTATCGTCAGGCCGAGGTAGCGGACGTTGCTACTCCAAACTATTGGTGCACCATCCAGCTGAAGGCACGGAAGACGTCGTCGGGCTTCAGCACGGGGATGGACGACTAGGGCCTCGGTTTTCGGCGCCGAGATCGTGAGGCCGATGTTTCTCACGAAGGCGGCCACACATTGGAGGGCCTCCTGCATGCAAGCGCGCACCACCGAGCACTTTCGGGTCGGTCCACGCACATACAATGCGACGTCATCAGCGTACACCACTGCGCGAACAGGGAACACAGCCGTTTCTGGTAGGCACTTGACGAGCGGCGCGAGTACCAGATTAAACAAAAACGGGCTGAGGACGCTGCCCTGTGGGACGCCACAGCTGACAGATCGCGGCGCACTTGTCGCCCCGCCCACGCGCACAGTAAACGTTCGGTCAGTGAGGAAGGCCTGAACGTAGTTCAAGAGTTTGCCCTCAACACCTAGCGCGCGCACGGCACTGAGGATAGACGAGTGGGGGAGCGAGTCGAACGCCGACTTTATGTCAAGGAGTACGATGGCCATTTCTCCATCGTGAAGGGCTTGCTCGAGGGCGCTCACGACTGCAGCAATGCAGTCGATGGTCGCGCGATGTGGCCGGAATCCACACTGCTCTGGTGGGAAAGCGTTGCGCACCTCCGCGATCCACTGTAGCCGGCAAAGGGCCATCTCCTCCATAGTTTTGCCCGCCACAGAAGTGAGGGAGATGGGCCTGTATGACGTCACCGAACGTGGCGGTTTGCCTTGTTTGAGGACAGGGATCACAGTCGCGGAACGCCATTCTTCCGGGAGGACAGCACTGGAGAAAACTCTGTTGAATGCATCCAACAAGAGTGAGCGCTGGGAGGCATCCAGGTTTCTCAACAGCTGATGTGTGATTTTGTCCGCTCCAGGGGCGCTGCGCTTGCGCTTTCTGAGGAGAACCCGTTCCAGCTCGTAGAGGGAGAAGTCTTCCTTGCAGAGAGAGCGAATGTCAGCTGAGGTGATGAGATCCACGGGAGGCAGGGGAGGGAGCGGGGGTGCGGCGTTTGTCGTGACACCGCCAGCGCTCCCCGCTCTAGAGGGGGAAGGAGGCGCGAAAGAGGCGGCAAGCAGTTCAGCAAGCTCCATTTCAGTGATGCCCTGCGCAACGGCTATGGCGAGCACTGGGTAGCGCGACACTTTCGGGTTTATCAGGACGCGCATGATGTGCCAGCCGCGGCGACGTCGGCGTGGGTCACTCAGAGAGGAACAGACGCCCGTCCAGCTGCGGTCGCATGCGTGGCGGAAAGTCAGAATCGTGGGCGAGATGGATACGCTGCAGGATCCCGGCACGGTCTTAGCAGAGATGACCGCAGCGAGCAACCAGTGGCCCCGTGCTTCCATATTGGACTCGCTCGCCTCATATAAGGCCATGTGTTGACTGCTGTTACGTGTCATCAGATTTTCGTTCTCTTCTTATCACGCATTTGCTATTGATCATTGTTTTTTGTGTATTATGCTACAATGGTGCGCTTGTATTTTTCGTTCGCTCGTGTTTTTAGCGATCCAACTAGCACACGTGAGTGGTTTTCATGCACATTCCTTTCCGTTACAATCTTACCTTGAGATTAGGAGTGCGTGCATACGTGTCTACCTTGTTTAGATGTAGAGTTAGAGGGATCTTGTGGGACAACTCGCAATTTTTCGCGTCGCGTGCAGCAGTTCATTCATGTTTTTGGTCCGTAAGTTATCACTGAAAACATTGTATTGTTCGCTTAATGGATAGCTGTAATTTAATTGCCAGTCATGCGTTGCGAATGCCTAACTTTTGCGAACCAAATCAACCTTATTCTTTGGTGAATTTGATAAACCTCCGGAGGGGGGGGGGTGCTTCTCTGCTAGCAATTAGCTCACGCGTACACATACTCCTCTAGTCTGGTTGCCACTCTTATTCTTGCTTTTTCGCTGGGCCGCCTAACATTATCGTTGTTTTCTTCGGGTCCCTCTTTAATCCTACTTTCACGCTCCTTTCCTTTACATCTCCAGAATTTTCTTGTGGACTCGTCACCTTCATCGCTGAAAAGCGCGATATCGTCCGCAAAACGCACGTAGCTAGGATATTCTCCGTTAATGCTTATTCCTATTTTTCCCCGTCCTAGTTCTTAGTGAATGTGCCGTGAACAACATTGAAGAGATTGTAACTCTTCGCCTCACCACACTCGATCAGGATTTTCCTGCTTTTCTTGAGGAATACGGTCGCTGTGATATTGTATTAGATGTTGGCTACGGTATCTAAAGATGTTTAGATATTCCTTTATGGGGTAATTATTCTGGAACTGCTGGAGTCTGTTCATATCTGTGAATAAATTTGTGTCTATCACCTTCCAAATGTGTTGCTCCTTCATTACCCAAACGTCCTTGCATCCTTTTAGTTGTGTTGCATGCAATATTGACTTTCCTTCTCTTCATTGCACGGTTCCACAGAATTCTGGGTCTCAATGGCACATTAAGACCCTAGTGGAGCTGTCGTTGTAATTAGGAAGTATTTTTTGAATACGGCGCCTATGGTAGTCTATGAATGCTGTTGGGCCGCGAATAGACTATTTTAGCACTGCTGACACACAGTAAAGTAAGTACAGCAATACTGAACTACCTGGTCTGCACGCAGCCGTATTACGTTATAACACGTGTATGATCAAGTTACTATATACGCATGGAGCCGCTGTCCCCATATAAACTAGCTACGTGCAGACCACGACGGTACAGTACTACCTCATTTAACGCACGGTAAACCAATACTGCTAAAACACCATAATAACGGGTACAAACGGTCACGCTGGCGACTACCCGACGTCGGCGGGGTCGACACCACGCCAGCATCGGCTAGCTCACATATGTCCAATGACGGCTTGCCGTCATCGGCTGAATAACGGCAGGCCCGTCTCAGATCGACGCTTGCTGGCCCACATTGGCCCAAAGTCGACACGCCCGCATCGGCCCAGCGCCGGCTAGCCGACATCGGGCCAATGAGGGTGAAAGTAGCGCGAGCGTGATTTGCCGACGTGGGGCCAATATTGTTGCCGTCATTTGCCGACGTTGGGCCGAGATCATTCCAATGCCGGCGTGCTGCCTGGTGCAGTTACTAATAGATACTGCCCGAATTTTAGGCCGTACAGCGCTTGAAACGAGCAGCTAGTTGTGGCCCCTAAGGAGAAGACATCTACCGCATGCATAGGCCCCTCGCTGATCGCTCGCATGTGGTACGCACGCTTGCGTTGATGGCCTTGGGAGGATTAGTTCCCTTTACGCGCGGACATTCCTTCGCGATTTGAAGGCTTTCTGCCTCTTTACCGCGCTAAGTGGCTTCCCCGTTTTGCAGGCAGCGCTGACTTCTCGATCTTTGCGCGCGCTTTTCACCCCGCAACAAAGGCACGTGGAAAGAAGCATTGCTCCGTGAACAAAGCAGAGTACTTTGCAGATTTCCACCAGTACTCCTTTAGCATGACGCGGAATTGCGTCGTGCCGAATTGCAAAATTGGGCACACATCCTGCAACGTTCTGCATCCTAGTCTCGTGCCATACCAAGGAAACATCGAGAGCTCACGCCTCCTGGATACGTTTGCGAGAAGCACTTCTCTGTAAGCCCACAATTCGTTGAAAAACTCAGAGTCCCTAATACATTAGAATAAGACGACTCGAAGGCGAGAGCCACCTTTTCTCTTTATTCGGTCGATGTGTCTATGCTGCCGCACCCCCGTGCAAACACTCTGTGCACTTATCCTTGTTTTGCACTGCCTCCAGGATATGAGGGATCACACGCTTTCTGCACCAAACCTTGTTTGCACTACCTCCATGATTCGTGGTCCGATCACGGAGGCAATTCAAAGCGATGATATCATGTGATTACGCCATATCATATGACGTCATCATGATATCATGATGACGTCACCAATTTTGGCGATCTGTCACATTATGAAAACGTCATATGGTGACGTCATCACGGGATGATTGTTTTTTTCATCACTGATGTTGACGCGGGCGACGCGGGACGCCGATGCCGATGGTTGATTTTTGCGTTTGATGAGGCATCAAGGCTTTCGCCTTCAAAATTATACCTAACGTATCGAGTTGGCGTTATCAAAAATTACCGATATCGCGTTCTACGAGATATCTCATCAGGTAATTTTGCTATATGTGGCGCCATTTTTTACATTAATTGACCAGAAAATATGGAGCCGGCGAGAGCTCACAAGAAACACACCCACTTGGGTGTAAAGCGCGAACGGCGAATCGGCGCCGAATGGCCTTGAACCGGCGAGCTTCGTCGGGGAGGGCGACGCGCGAGTAGAGTGTACTAGAACAGGGGAGTGCCCGGAACGAGCTTCGAATAGTGAAGCCCAAACAGGGTCAATCCGCTTGTAGCACTGCGATCAGTAGTCTGCAATGTGTCGTCGTTTAAGAGATGCGCGCGGCTCCGCCGAAATGGTGCAGGGGTAGGATGCCCGCTTCCCACTCGAAAGGCCCGGGTTCGAATCGCAGCTGCAGATGGTCGGTTTTTATTCTTAGTGTCACCTTTTGTAGCTTTGTAAACCAACACGCCCAGTCTGCCATTCTCACATCGTAATGGTACAGCGTCCGATCGGTGCGCTGGCACGGCTGTGCTGTAGGTTGCGCGAAAAAAGCATCACAATACTCAATCAACTGTACGCGCGTATTTATCGAATGAGATTTGAGTCGACATAAAGCCTCTGCACATGTCGCCCTTTAGAAAAAGCGAGAAACGGCAATTAAACTTAGCTGTTTTTTTTTAGTTACGTTGTGATTTCTACAAGAAAGTTAGCGCTGTTGCCATTATCGACGTGCCATTCGTTACCGGCAGCAGTTTGTTCGCGTTTAATAACTATGCAAATTTTAGTAGGATGTGAAGATCGCGTCTGTGTCCAGTATGAGACATACAAAGCTGAAGCCAAACGGTGTATTCGTATGTTGACTAGTTATTTTGCAGAACTCAAAGCGACTGTCGGCGTGGCGTAGTGGTAAAGTACTCGGCTCGAGATCCGAAGGTCGCACGTTCGACTCCCGGTGGCGGCAGTTTTTTTGCATACGGCTTTTTTTTTTCTTTTTTTGTACTAATGCTTTCTACATCGCCTTCTATACAATTATTTATGTGTAACAGCTAATCACGATGGTCCCGACGCTGTAGAGCCGTTTTACGATCCGCTATTCCCAGCATCCATCATACGCCAGCATCCAGCATACACCATGTGGCACCATCTTCCAGCACCATAATCCACCATAATGGTGGATGGTGGAATCCACCATCCCACATGGTGGATAAATTTTCTATGGGGCATTGTCGATCAAAAAGGAAACATTACGCATACCTGAGGCGCAACATCACTAGGTAAGTGTTACGTGGTGTGTTCCTTTAGTATAAAATGCATACATACGTAATTCTAAAGACCCCAGTTTCTTAAGCTGCGCTGAAAATGCGACTGCGCTCCAACTTGCCTTCCTCCGTGCCCTCTGCACGAGCTGTTGTGTTTCGGTTTCGGTTCTGTATTGCACTGTACGGGTGCCATGAGGCGCCGCTCTGGCATTCCTGTTTCACCCAGGCGACGTGTAAATCAAAGAGTGCGTGGAGAGTACTCGTTGAGTGCGGACGTTTCTTCCGCTTCAGCGCTTCGCGGTAAACTGCGTGTTCGGGCTGGCTGGCGTCCCCGCCGGTCGCGTTGGTCACCGCCGGTCTTCGCCTGCTGCTGCGCCGGGTCTACCAGCCCGCAACACAGCACTCATGTTTCCCGACGTATTGCCAGATGGCGTCCAAATCTCACGCAGCGCCTCTTCTATCTTCTTTAGACGACATTTGCAGCGAAACACGCAGATACGCGGCCAATTTTTTTCGACTGTCAGAAATATCGGGAGAGAAAAAGGGGAATCAGCTGGCGCTGATAAATGTGCATAGAAATGTGGTGGCAGAGTCTAACGCCGTGTCCTGACCTCGTTATTCCCCATTGATCATTATTCGGGGAATAGGCACCTTTTCCCATATTCTCTGGAACGGCAGGGAACACCCTCCCCCATTTTCATGTGGTGCGCGTAAGGACACTGGTAAAGTTAAGACGACAAAGACGGCAATGCTCTTGAGCCACCATAATACAGACAACGGAAAGAAATGAAGAAGAGCGACGCGAGAAACCGTCCTGGCGTGAGCATTTTGGAGAAAAAGAAAACAAAGGCACCGGAGCAGCGCGAGGGCGGGCAGAAAAAGGAACGGCGGAAGAGGCAGCCATGCCGACGAGCAATCCTGGCTCCTGCCGATGCCTGATATCCTTGAGCCTATGGTTCTAAGCGGCTGGCGCAAGTCCTTGGGCAGTTGAACGCTCCACCGACTCCAGTTGTGCTGCAGTGCACCAACGGTTCCTGCTCGTGACACGAAGCCTCCCCAACGGAGTCTCAATCAACGGTCGAGCACAGCGTCAAACAACTTCATAGCATCGCTTCCGGGACACTCCTGAGTCCTGCAGCCGGTTATAACGGTGCCGTGTGCTTCCCGACTTTTACAGCGAAAGCTGTTATGACATCACAACAAGGGCCGTTTTTGGCGCCGTAGTTGTCTGCCGCCGCCGGTGTCCGTAACCACTCTCGCTCGAATTAAGAAAAAAAACGAAAAAAGAAAAAAATTCCAGGATGGAGCGAGGTTTGAACCTGGGCCCTCTGCGTGTGAGCCCAGTATTCAACCTCGGAGCCATACGCGTGCTTGAACCTGCTTAGCAAAATGACCTTATACAGGATTCATGTCGGGAAGGAACCACATTAACATATGTAATCTAGCGTGGTATAAGAGTGAAATAACAACAAAATGTCACACGACGCGAATTCTGTAAGCAGGCGTCACACTATGCGAATTGCGCAACGAGTGGGTTATTGAATGCTTCCAGCCAATTACAAGGGGCTCTGCCATAATTATTCATCGTCATCAGCCACATCATCAACAAAGTGGACATAATGCCTTAGAGGTGTTTAGCAGGTACCACTGTTCTGCGTAGAATGAAGAAAAATTTCTTAGTGGCTGTTTCCGTACTTCACAAAAGTTACGATGATATACCGTGTAGTGGGTTCTTCGCAAGTGTACTTCTATTGGTTGCGAAGGAAGCCCATAACGCTCCCACGATTCATTTGCTCAGGGTCTCAATAAGGTTAGTTCCCTCTCTCTATCTTTTTCTCACGTTCATCATCATCATCATCAGCCTGTCTACGCCCACTGCAGGGCAAAGGCATCTCTCATGTTCCGCCAATCAACTCGGTCCTGTGCTTTCTGCTGCCACGTTATACCTGCAAACTTCTTAATCTCATCTACCCACCTAATTTTTAAAGACGATAGTCTTTCTTGGGGAACTTAAACGCAGAAGTTTTGGTCTGTCTTTCTGTCTGTCTGTCTTTCTGTTTGTCGGCACGTCCCTCGATTCAGCTACTCGGCTAAAGTTGAACCACTTGCCCAAGGGCCAGCCTTCTTGAACTGGTACGGCTGTTCATACTTGTGAACGTTGTCGATCAAAAAGTAAATATCATGCATATCTGAGGTGCAACATCACTAGGCACAGGACAGGCACTGCCTGTCCTGTGCCTTCTTTTACTTCGTCGTCGTCTAGTGAGCGCTGTTTCAACAAAGGTGAAAATGCGACTGCGCTGAAATTTGCCTTCCTCCGTGCCCTTCGCACGAGCTCATTGTTGTGTTTCGGTTTCGGTTCTGTATTGCACTGTACGAATGCCATGGATTGGTGTTGAAAAACTGTAGTTTTGAGAAGGCCAAGAAGGTGAAAAAAAAATATTTAAAAAATGAAAAAGCAGCGTTGTGGGCGGCCTTCAGGCTGCCGGTTGTGGGCGCCGCTCTGGCGTTCCTGTTTTACCCAGGCGACGTGTAAATAAAAGAGTGTGTGGAGAGTACTCGTTGAGTGTGGACGTTTCTCTGCAAAGGTCTTCGCCTGCTGCTGCGCCGGGACTACCAGCACGCAACACAGCACTCATGTTTCCTGACGTATTGCCAGATGGCGTCCATATCTCACACAGCGCCTCTTCTATCGTCTTTACACGACATTTGCAGCGAAGCACGCAGATACGCGGCCAATTTTTTGTCTCCCCCTCACGCGTCTGCCATCTCTTGGAATCCAGTCAGTTACCCTTAATGACCACCGGTTATCCTGCCGACGTGCTACGTGGCCGGCCCATATCCATTTCTTCTTCTTAATTTCAACTATGATATCCTTAACCCCCGTTTGTTCCCTGACCCACTCTGCTCTCTTCCTGTCTCTTAAGGTTACACCTATCATTTTCCTTTCCATCGCTCGCTGCGTCGTCCTCAATTTAAGTTGAACCCTCTTTGTAAGTCTCCAGGTTTCTGCTCCGTAGGTAAGTACCGGTAAGATGCAGCTGTTATATACCTTCCTCTTGAGAGATAGTGGTAGACTACCATTCATGATTTGATAGTGCTTGCCGAATGAGCCCCATCCCATCCTTATTCTCCTAGTTATTTCACTCTCATGGTTCGGCTCCGCGGTTACTACCTGTCCTAAGTAGACGTACTCCTTTACAACTTCCAGCGTCTCGCCACCTATCGCAAAGCGCTGTTCTCTGCCAAGATTGTTCCACATTACTTTAGTTTTATGCATATTAATTTTCAGACCTACTCTTCTACTTTCCGTATCCAGTTCAGTAATCATGAGCTGTAATTCGTCTCCTGCGTTACTCATCAATGCAATGTCATCAGCGAATCGCAGGTTACTGAGATACTCTCCATTAACTCTTATCCCTAATTCTTCCCAATCTAGGGCCCTGAAAACCTCCTGTAAACATGCGGTGAATAGCATTGGAGAGATCGTGTCTCCCTGTCGTACGCCCTTCTTTATTGGGATTCTGTCGCTTTCTTTATGAAGGACTATAGTGGCTGTGGATGCGCTGTAGATGTCTTCCATTATGTTTATATAGGCTTCGTCAATGCCCTGATTCCGCAGTGCTTGCATGACTGCTGATGTCTCCACCGAATCAAATGCCTTCTCGTAATCTATGAAGGCTATGTATAGGGGTTGGTTGTATTCCGCGCATTTCTCTATCACCTGATTGATAGTATGAATATGGTCTATTGTTGAGAAGCCTGTACGAAATCCTGCCTGGTCCCTTGGTTGATTAAACTCTAATGTCCTATTAATTCTGTTAGCAATTACTTTTGTGAATAGCTTGTAGACAACGGACAGTAAGCTGATGGGCCTGTAATTTTTCAGGTCCTTGACGTCCCCTTTCTTATGGATCAAGATGATGTTGGCATTACTCCAAGATTCTGGTATCCTCCCTGTCGAGAGACACTTCGTATACAGGGTGGCCAGTTTCTCTAACATAATCTCTCCACCGTCTTTCAGCAGGTCTGCTGTTATCTGATCCTCACCAGCGGCTTTGCCTCTTTGCATTCCCTTTAGGGCTTTCTTTACTTCTCCTGTTAATACTGGTGGGATGTCAGATTCCTCTGGGATATTACTGCTTCTTACATTATCATCCTGACTGTCTCGGCTGCTGTACAGATCTCTGTAGAACTCTTCCGCTACCTCAACTATTCTATCCATATTGGTTGTGACCTTGCCATCCTTGTCCCTTAATGCATACATCTGATTTTTGCCTATGCACAGTTTTGTCTTCGTAGCTTTGAGGCTTCTTCCGTTCTTTAGAGCATGCTCAATTCTCTCCATATTATACTTTCTTATGTCGGCTACTTTACGCCTATTGATCAACTTCGAAAGCTCCGCCAGCTCTATTTTGTCTGTTGCATTTGAGGCTTTCATAGCTTGACGTTTCTTAATGAGGTTTTTTGTCTCTTGGGATAGCTTACCAGTGTCCTGTCTAACGACTGTACCCCCGACTTCCACTGCACACTCCTTAATGATACTAGTCAGATTATCATTCATTGCGTCAACGCTAAGGTCGGTTTCCTCGGTTAAAGCCGCGTACCTATTCTGAAGTGAAGCTCTGAATTCTTGTACTTTCCCTCGCAGAGCTAGTTCATTAATCGGCTTCTTCTTGCGTATCAGTTTCTGCCGTTCCTTCCTCACGTCTAGTTGAATTCTAGATCTTACCATTCTATGGTCACTGCATCGGATCTTGTTAACTACTTCCACATCCTGTATAATGCCCGGGTGGTCGCACATTATGAAGTCTATTTCATTTTTAGTTTCGCCATTAGGACTCCTCCACGTCCACTTACGAGTAGTCCGTTTTCTGTAGAAGGTATTCAAGATCCGTAAATTATTGCGTTCTGCGAACTCTACTAGTAACTCCCCTCTGGCATTTCTAGAGTCGATGCCATATTCCCCAACTGCATGATCTCCAGCCTGCTTCTTGCCTACTTTTGCATTAAAGTCGCCCATCAGTACAGTATACTGTGTCTTTACCCTACTCATTGCTGATTCTACGTCTTCGTAGAAGCGTTCAACCAGTTGATCATCATGGCTCGATGTAGGCGCGTAGGCCTGTATCACCTTCATCCTGTACCTCTTATTAAACTTAATCACTATACATAAAACCCTCTCATTAATGCTATAATATTCCTCTATATTGCCAGCTATATTTTTATGAATAAGGAACCCCACTCCTAGTTCTCTTCTGTCAGCTAAGCCACGATAGCATAGGACGTGTCCGTTCTTCAGCACTGTATAAGCCTCCTGTGGTCTCCTAACCTCACTGAGCCCTATTACATCCCATTTAACACCCTCTAATTCCTCGAATAGTACAGCTAGACTCGCCTCACTAGATAAAGTTCTAGCGTTATATGTAGCCAAGTTCAGATTCCAATGGCGGCCTGTCCGGACCCAGAGATTCTTAGCACCCTCTGCTGCGTCGCAGGTCTGACCGCCGCCTTGGTCAGTTGCTTCGCAGCCGCTGGGGACTGAGGGCCGAGGGTTAATTGGTGTATTCATGTGGGAGGTAGTGGCCAAGTACTACACCAGGGTGGCCAATCCTGCTCTGGTGAGGGAGTGCATTGCTGGCTGTGGTCGCCAGTGAGGCTGCACCCCAGGCCTTTTACACAATTCCATCATCACGCGGTTTTTTTATCCGGTTGGGAATTGTCCGGCACCGGGATTCGAACCACGGACCTCTTGCATGCGAAGCTGATTTTCTACCCACTACGCCATCGCTGCAATTTACAACACCAACACCGTGTGCCCCATAATCGCATCGTGGTTTTCGCACGTAAAACTTGGGATGTAATAATACTAATTGTTGTAATAGTAATAAGTTGTGACTGGCACTACAGGCCATCGCCAGCCTGCCGCAGCCAGCGACGCCAGTCGCCCCGCGCGATCCAACCTGTGCCCGAACGCTGATGCCCGAAACGCGCAGAGCGCCATATATATATATATATATATATATATATATATATATATATATATCACATACACACGATGCAACATTCAACCCACGGACGTCGCCCCCACACGTCATGTATACTTCCGGAGCCCCTGGCTGGCTGCACAGGTCATCACTACTCCAACCCGCGTCCTCTTCCTCGAGGCTCCAAACGACATATGCATAACGTTAAGCGCAATACTGAATCGACGAGGACGGGACAGGGAGTGACACACACACAAGCGCTATGTGTGTGTATAGCGCTTGTGTGTGTGTCACTCCCTGTCCCGTCCTCGTCGATTCAGTATTGCGCTTAACGTTATGCATATGTCGCACCAACAAGGCCAAAGATCCACCCTTGCTCCAAACGAGACGCGACGTCGACAATCCCAAGGCGTCTTGTGCCAAACCCTTCAAGAGCGGCTGTGAGAGTGCTCTCGGTCTCCAGGCCGCGACGGCGCACGGTGTTGAAAGCGAAGGGAAGAACAACTGCACTGTCACGGCACCATCCAGAGACTCAATCTGACCACAAAGAAACGCGGTAGACGAGAGGGAGGGTCGTTCTGGTCTTCGCCGCTTTCTGGAGCATAGAAGGGGGCGCGCAGGGGGACATCGCAGGTCTTTTCGGGGAATCTGCCCCACATCCTTTGCAGTCCAGCAGCCGGAGACGGTCTGCTGCTTTCTCGGAGCTCCTTCAGGGTCGCGTAAAACCACCGTGAGGTCTTTCGGACGAGAGAAAAACAGAAGGGCGAGATTCCCGC
Organism: Rhipicephalus sanguineus; assembly: GCF_013339695.2. NCBI lineage: Eukaryota > Metazoa > Arthropoda > Arachnida > Ixodida > Ixodidae > Rhipicephalus > Rhipicephalus sanguineus. The sequence goes on from NC_051184.2 coordinate 118,896,832, forward strand.
CACCGCCTCACTGCTGTGCTTTCGAGCAAACGCGGAGGATCAACACCACCTAGACGGATGAGCGGAGTCAGTGGGAGAGAGAGTGAGAGAGTGAGCACGGGTCCTGTCGGCTCTTCTCAACCGGCGTGCATGCACCTCGCGTTGTCGACGACCCCGACGACGGCGAAGACCCGTGCTGAAGCCCGCCCCGCGGCTTAGAGGAAGGCATTTCCTTCCCTCTCGCTCGCTCGCTTGCTTGCCTGCCGTCTGGCTAATGGCCGTACCTTCCCTCTCCTGCTCCCTCTCTCTCTTCCTTCGCCTAACTTCGTGGAAAAGAGTGAGGAAAAAAAGAGAATTAGATCGCGCTGCGACTACAGCAAGTGGTAAAACTCCGGAGCCCTCCCGAGCACAGCGGAGCGCACTCGCGAACATCTGGACGAGGCGGGAAGAATGTGTTTTTGTTTTCGCCTTTGCCCTACGTACCCTGGCTCTCGAAGGAAAAGGGCGCGCAACCACTGGCAAGCGTCGACCGCGCCGACGCTCGCTTTTGGCGGAGGCACAGTGTTGCTTGATCTTTTCGTTTAAAACTGTCCATGTACAGCCTAGAACGGTGCGTTATCAATCGAAGCGAATTAGACTGTCGTTAAAATATTGATTGTGCTTCACCCACCACTGTTTTGACTATTTAAGAAGTAATTAACATCGCAATGACCAAAGTAACAACCACGGTATGCACAAGTAGTCGACATCGGCGCGTGCGCTGCTAAGTTCACGTCTGCATCACGGGACACAGCCAACGATGTTTGCGAGATCGCCAACGCTTGTGCGATCGCCTTGTTGACGCCTGTTCACGGCCATGCTATTAGTGCCCAACACGAATATAATCATCCTGTTCATGAAAATGGTTCTGCTCCAAGAAGCGGACGGGAGCGGCGTCGCCCGCACCATCGGTGGGCTTGACGTCGCTTCTTGGCACGTACTTTAGTTACGAAAAAAAAAGGAAATAGACGTTTGCTGCAAAGTCCAAACGAGGTGCCCTAAAAATTCGCCGCATAACGAAATACTTTTCACATTAACAAAAAGACGGCTTTCCCGCGTACCACGGGTGTCGCCGTGACTAATATTCTAGCTGCCTAATATGAGTTACAGTTTATTACATGGGCCAACATTGAGAAGTTCGAATCCTGGAACTCAAATTTTTTTCAGTAGCATGGAAACAAGAAACCAACATTACTGGAAACTCACAGTTACTTATGTCCCGTCTAGCAACAAAATGCACGTAAACTGTAGCACTGCAAGTATGGCCTGACTTTCTTGTTTTCTAATAAATGAATATGCACTGTTCACCACAAAATACGCATCGAGTTCATAATTAAACAGTCTATTTATTTATTTATTTTCAAATATTGCAGCCCAATGCAGGGCTACTGCAGGAGTGGTGTACATGAATACAAAAGGAAAGAATGTATACAGTAATATCGCAATAAGTGCTTCAACAAAAGCAGGTATCGCCACCTGTTGAGTGCAACTGGGTAAAAAATGAGAGAAATAGAACACTTATATCATACAAGCGCCTCCAAAGATCAGATACATTCATTTCACGAATGGAACCAGGTACATCATTCCCGTGTTCGTAAATATCAGAAAAAACTGTATTTTAACATGTTAGTGTGCACAAAAAAATGGGTTATGTTAAGATTGTGATTGCAGCTGTGCACTGTGTAGAAGGCTTTTGGACGTTGTCTGTAGTCTAAATATCCTCTAACGCAACAAACCACACCTGAAATTTCATGATGCGACAGATATCAGTCATAAGATTGGAACCGAGCACTGGTTTTTGCACGTTGTGTGTAGTCGAAATATCCTCTAGCGCAACAAACCACAACTGGCGCTTCATGATGCGACAAATATCGGTCATAAGATTGGAACGAAGCACTGTGTAGAAGGCCTTTGGACGTCGTCAGTAGTCAAAATACCCTCTAATATAATAAATCGTGCCTGAAACTTCATGATGCGACAGATATCGGTAATAAGATTGGAACCAAACACTGTGTAGAAGGCCTTTGGATGTCATCAGTAGTCAAAATACCCTCTTATATAATAAATCGTGCCTGAAACTTCTCAATGCGACAGATATCGGTCATAAGATTGGAACCAAGCACTGTGTAGAAGGCCTTTGGACGTCGTCAGTACTCAAAATACCCTCTAATATAATAAATCGCGCCTGAAACTTCTCAATGCGACAGATATCGGTCATAAGATTGGAACGAAGCACTGCGTAGAAGGCCTTTGCACGCCGTCAGTAGTCAAAATACCCTCTAACATAATAAATCGTGCCTGAAACTTCATGATGCGACAGATATCGGTCCTAAGATTGGAACCAAGCACTGTGTAGAAGGCCTTTGGACGTCGTCAGTAGTCAAAATACCCTCTAACATAATAAATCGTGCCTGAAACTTCATGATACAACAGATATCGCTCATAGGATTGCACCAGAGCACTGTATAAGTCTTTGACAAGTTGTCTAACATAGCTAAACTGAATGAATGTCTTCATATTTCAATTATGCTTAAGTGCATGCATAGTCTAAGTTAGTGCATATACAAAGAACTGAACAGAAATGAAATAGTCCTTTCAATACATCCAAGGATTTGGCATTTGAAACCATCAAATAATTATTTCAGCTGGATTTAGTCTGGAGGAAGAGATAGATATGTGCGCAGTTTAGAATGGTCTCACAAGTGTCTGAGGTTCCAGTGAGGCACCATCTGAATTCCTTCTAAACAAAGAGCAGCACAGTAATATTGCACTTTCATTCCTTCTGCACATACGTGTGATGTCATGCTCTTCTTACTATCATGTCAGTGTGCACCTCAGATTTCAATGTAGGTGCTTGTCACTTACAAGCTTTTTAGCAAATTAGCTGTCCAGCTGTAAACAAAACATGTGCTATATTTAAGTAAACTGTAAAACGATGAAGAAGCGCCACTGTTCACATTCTCCCGTCTATGAGTATCAGAAAAGACTAGGGAGAATGTGTGTCAGAATAGACAACCTGCAAAACAAGGCATGTGCAACTGGGAATGTGCTAAGGTGAAGTTGCACGGCAGAGAAGCAGACCAAGAGTCAAGAAGTGAAATAGCAGGCAACACAAGCAGCACTTAATCATGCAACTTTCTTTTTCGATCACCACACTCGCGCACGTTCGAGCTTCTATTTTATACATGAATGTAAATGAGACCGCTGACAGCTGAATGTGTCGGTGTCGCTGGTACCCGGCACGAAAACACGTCACACTGCTACCAACAAGCGCACGCTTGTTGTTAGCTTGGCAACACACGCAAACGATTTGCGCCGAAGTCAACCAATGTTTCAGCGTCGTAAAATTCGCAAATCCTCCTCATGTACGTTGTCACATCCCCGAAATGCGTTGGCAAGTGCGATGTTCTCTTTCGGCAATGATGAGGCGAATGGCGATGTTGAAAACAAACACACTGCGGTTAAAAACTCCTCCGTAAGCGCCACGGGAAGTCTCTGGCGTCATATATAGTGTCTATGTTTCGACGGAAACAACTACCATCAATTTCCTTCAACCAAACTTCCTCACATGAGCTGGTTCACACGAACTCGACGGTAGAGGCCTACGCTGAATGCAGACGACACCGCTCTGAATTGACTTCGCGGTAGGCGAGGGCTCACGCTGAGGGCTCCGAAGCATGTTTACATCCGTTCGGAGCGCAGATACACACAGATCAGAGCACAGGAGCAGCGACATGCCGCAGTAGTAGGTACGACGTTTTCACTCGGTAGACGATCGCACTCAAAACTGCGGCAAGGGCAGCCGGGAAGCATTCGCTGGATTTGTCGGCGTCGCTCGAACTCGGCACGAAACCGCGTCCCACTGGTAGCACTCGCGGTCGTTCGCCGTGTCGTCGACGTACTGGATGACGATGCGCACTCAGGAGCGTTTGCGACCGTAGTCGCCGTAGTTTCCGTGCTTGCCCTGCACTCGGAGGTGCCTTCGAAGCGGCGGCCATTAGGCATAGCACTCAGAGGTATCGCGGCGTCTGATTGGTTGGCGCCGCCGGCCCATGCCGGCCTCTGATTGGTTGGCGCGCCGTACGCGTGGTGACGTAGTCGAAAATATCAAAGTCGTCTTGACCTTGCGCGCCTCGAGGCGTATGGACGCGTACAGCCCTCCGCGACCGACGCCGAGAGGCGCATTTGACGCCTAGGCGCGTGCATACGCGTGCATACGCGTGCCAGTGGTTGGGGCTTTATTCTTTTTCCAGATATTTTGACCTTCAAAGTGGTGTCTGTGTGTCACCTACTTCCACTTCCGACAGCTAAAAAAGAAGCATAGAAGAGAGCAACGCTCTGCCAGTGTGAAATAAACATTTTGCTGAATGAGTTCTACTAAAGCAACTGACAAATATTCTTCTCACCATTATAAGTTTTCTTCAGATCCCTTGCTTGAGTGATTCGCGAAATTTTTCATGAAAGACCCGGATTGACACTGCAGACGTTACGAATGACATCGACATAAATCGTGCCTGCATCCCAGTTTTCACGCATGATTGGACGGCATGCCTACGTTGAAAGGTTTTGCAATAAAACAAGAAGTTGCCCTAAGGAGCACTGTTTCAGATATAAACTTTTCAGGAGTTGTGGTCGTTAATACAACGCGCACCATTTCTGGAAGAACAGGCGGTTAGAAAACGTTCCTCGGGCAAAAAGTAGCAGTGAGTGAGTGAGTATGAACTTTATTCAGGTCCTGAGGAGAAAGAAAGTGGTGCCAAAGGCCCGGCCAATTAACTTCTGGGTGATTCCACGAGAGATCGAACATGCCTGTCCGGTCGCAATTTTTGTTTTGCCTGGGTTTTTTATATGTTATGTGGGCACATTCAAAGTGCACGGAACTGAAAATTTTATTTCCAAGAAACGCTCCCAGCGCGCCAAAAAAATATTTGAAGGTGGCGGCGCATGCCTCCTGTTTTTGCTCACTGCATTGTTTTCGGATTTCACGGCCGAATTTAGCGCGAACTAGAAATGATGTGTCGAACATTTCTTTTGCTGGTTTTAATACGCACTACTGTGAATTACATCCATGCTTTTCTTATGCCGTCTTCATTAAGAAGAAAATGTGAAAAAACGGCAAACACGGCCGAAATCAAAAAAGGGTCCTAAGTTTGAGGCGCCTTGGCGCCATTACTATTTCAAACAGAAACTTGAAAACAGTGTCAACTATAGAAAAGAGCCTTTGCAACATTTATACAGAAGATAATTTTCCTACGGGCAGCGCAAAAAAAGAAAAAATAGTTAAATAATCGAGTTTTTTCAAAAAAGTACATTTTTAAAAAATAAAATAAAAAAAACTCCGGTCTCAATTTTGACGGCAATTTTTTATCAAAGAGCGCTTATGTCAATGAACACATGGTTTTAATATCATATGTCCTCATTTGCTTTGTTTACGAGATATAACTGGCCAAAGTGACCCTTGCTGTGAGCGCTCACTTCAGGGCGACTGATGGTTGTTAATAGCTTGCATTGTGCGTAAATCGCAGTTTTAATTATTCTGCTGCAGCGAAACCTTGCTCTGGTGGCTTTTCGTCAAGAAAAATGTGTTCTCAGATTTTATTTGGTTCTACCGTGTGCGAAAGTGGGCTGCTGCCGCCCTCTAAAGGGTGATTCCACGAGAGGTCGAACATGCCTGTCCGGTCGATATTTTTGTTTTGCCTGGGTTTTTTATATGTTATGTGGGCACATTCAAAGTGCACGGAACCCAAAATTTTATTTCCAAGAAACGCTCCCAGCGCGCCAAAAAAATATTTGAAGGTGGCGGCGCATGCCTCCTGTTTCTGCTCACTGCATTGTTCTCGGATTTCACGGCCGAATTTAGCGCGAACTATAAACGATGTGTCGAAAATTTTCTTGTCGGTTTTAATACGCATTACTGTGAATTACATCCATGCTTTTTTCCAAGTATTTCAAGGAGCCTTTGCAACATTTATGCGGAAGATCGTTTTCCTACAGGCAGCGTGAAATAAGAAGAAAATAGTTAAAGAAGCGAGTTCTTTTCAAAAAAGTACATTTTCGTAAAATAAAACAACTCAGGCCTCAATTTTGACATTTTTTTGTCGAAGAGCGCTTATGTCAGTGAAAACACCCAGTTAATATGTATGTCCTCATTTGGTTTGTTCACGAGATTTAACGGGTCATAATTACCCTTAATTGGTGTATTCATGTGGGAGGTAGTGGCCAAGTACTACACCAGGGTGGCCAATCCTGCTCTGGTGAGGGAGTGCATTGCTGGCTGTGGTCGCCAGTGAGGCTGCACCCCAGGCCTTTTTACACAATTCCATCATCACGCGGATTTTTTTTTTTTTTTTTTTTTTAATCCGGTTGGGAATTGTCCGGCACCGGGATTCGAACCACGGACCTCTTGCATGCGAAGCTGATGTTCTACCCACTACGCCATCGCTGTTATGTATCGTGATTAAGTTTAATAAGAGGTACAGGATGAAGGTGATACAGGCCTATGCGCCTACATCCAGCCATGATGATCAACTGGTTGAACGCTTCTACGAAGACGTAGAATCAGCAATGAGTAAGGTAAAGACACAGTATACTGTACTGATGGGCGACTTTAATGCAAAAGTAGGCAAGAAGCAGGCTGGAGATCATGCAGTTGGGGAATATGGCATCGGCTCTAGAAATGCCAGAGGGGAGTTACTAGTAGAGTTCGCAGAACGCAATAATTTACGGATCTTGAATACCTTCTACAGAAAACGGACTACTCGTAAGTGGACGTGGAGGAGTCCTAATGGCGAAACTAAAAATGAAATAGACTTCATAATGTGCGACCACCCGGGCATTATACAGGATGTAGAAGTAGTTAACAAGATCCGATGCAGTGACCATAGAATGGTAAGATCTAGAATTCAACTAGACGTGAGGAAGGAACGGCAGAAACTGATACGCAAGAAGCCGATTAATGAACTAGCTCTGCGAGGGAAAGTACAGGAATTCAGAGTTTCACTTCAGAATAGGTACGCGGCTTTAACCGAGGAAACCGACCTTAGCATTGACGCAATGAATGATAATCTGACTAGTATCATTAAGGAGTGTGCAGTGGAAGTCGGGGGTACAGTCGTTAGACAGGACACTGGTAAGCTATCCCAAGAGACGAAAAACCTCATTAAGAAACGTCAAGCTATGAAAGCCTCAAATGCAACAGACAAATAGAGCTGGCGGAGCTTTCGAAGTTGATCAATAGGCGTAAAGTAGCCGACATAAGAAAGTATAATATGGAGAGAATTGAGCATGCTCTAAAGAACGGAAGAAGCCTCAAAGCTACGAAGACAAAACTGTGCATAGGCAAAAATCAGATGTATGCGTTAAGGGACAAGGATGGCAAGGTCACAACCAATATGGATAGAATAGTTGAGATAGCGGAAGAGTTCTACAGAGATCTGTACAGCAGCCGAGACAGTCAGGATGATAACGTAAGAAGCAGTAATATCCCAGAGGAATCTGACATCCCACCAGTATTAACAGGAGAAGTAAAGAAAGCCCTAAAGGGAATGCAAAGAGGCAAAGCCGCTGGTGAGGATCAGGTAACATCAGACTTGTTGAAAGACGGTGGAGAGATTATGTTAGAGAAACTGGCCACCCTGTATACGAAGTGTCTCTCGACAGGGAGGATACCAGAATCTTGGAAGAATGCCAACATCATCTTGATCCATAAGAAAGGGGACGTCAAGGACCTGAAAAATTACAGGCCCATCAGCTTACTGTCCGTTGTCTACAAGCTATTCACAAAAGTAATTGCTAACAGAATTAATACGACATTAGAGTTTAATCAACCAAGGGACCAGGCAGGATTTCGTACAGGCTTCTCAACAATAGACCATATTCATACTATCAATCAGGTGATAGAGAAATGCGCGGAATACAACCAACCCCTATACATAGCCTTCATAGATTACGAGAAGGCATTTGATTCGGTGGAGACATCAGCAGTCATGCAAGCACTGCGGAATCAGGGCACCGACGAAGCCTATATAAACATAATGGAAGAAATCTACAGCGCATCCACAGCCACTATAGTCCTTCATAAAGAAAGCGACAGAATCCCAATAAAGAAGGGCGTACGGCAGGGAGACACGATCTCTCCAATGCTATTCACCGCGTGTTTACAGGAGGTTTTCAGGGCCCTAGATTGGGAAGAATTAGGGATAAGAGTTAATGGAGAGTATCTCAGTAACCTGCGCTTCGCTGATGACATTGCATTGATGAGTAACGCGGGAGACGAATTACAGCTCATGATTACTGAACTGGATACGGAAAGTAGAAGAGTAGGTCTGAAAATTAATATGCATAAAACTAAAGTAATGTGGAACAATCTTGGCAGAGAACAGCGCTTCGCGATAGGTGGCGAGACGCTGGAAGTTGTAAAGGAGTACGTCTACTTAGGACAGCTAGTAACCGCGGAGCCGAACCATGAGAGTGAAATAACTAGAAGAATAAGGATGGGATGGGGCTCATTCGGCAAGCATTATCAAATCATGAATAGTAGTCTACCACTATCTCTCAAGAGGAAGGTATATAACAGCTGCATCTTACCGGTACTTACCTACGGAGCAGAAACCTGGAGACTTACAAAGAGGGTTCAACTTAAATTGAGGACGACGCAGAGAGCGATGGAAAGGAAAATGATAGGTGTAACCTTAAGAGACAGGAAGAGAGCAGAGTGGGTCAGGGAACAAACGGGGGTTAAGGATATCATAGTTGAAATTAAGAAGAAGAAATGGATATGGGCCGGCCACGTAGCACGTCGGCAGGATAACCGGTGGTCATTAAGGGTAACTGACTGGATTCCAAGAGAGGGCAAACGCGTGAGGGGAAGACAGAAAATTAGGTGGGTAGATGAGATTAAGAAGTTCGCAGGTATAACGTGGCAACAGAAAGCACAGGACCGGGTTGATTGGCGGAACATGGGAGAGGCCTTTGCCCTGCAGTGGGCGTAGACAGGCTGATGATGATGATGATGATGATGAATTACCCTTGCTGTGTGTGCTCACTTCAGTGCGGTCGATAGTTGTCATCAGCTTGCATTGCACTTAAATGTAGTTTTAATTATTTTCCTGCAGTAAAACCTTGCTCTGGTGTCTTGTCGTCAAGAAAAATGCACTCTCAAACTTTAATTATGTCTAGCGTGTGTGGGGGTGGGCTTCTGCCGCTCTCTAAAGGCCGAACGCGTACGCAGTTTGCAGCTTACAACCTCAACTTACCCGCCAGTATTCGTTAATCAGAAGCGCGCGAGACACCGCGAACACATGGTTTAGGTCACTTTGTCAAAACTCTCCTTGCACACAGAATAAAGCATCTGTATGCAGCGAAGGCCAACTTAATCTGTAACTAAATGCCACAATCAGCAGGCGCGCTGTTATGCAGTTGTTTTCTTACTGCCTGCTTGCTTCCCTTCCATTACGTGCATTGTACGCTCTAACCATCTTCCCCATTCGACGCACACTGTGCCTAAACAACATTTGTAAAAAAGTTAGCTCAATGATTTCCGAGCCGTTTATTTCACTTCCCGCTATCACATGTTTTCGGCGTCGCAGATAACGTCTTCCTGTATCATCTCGACCTTTACCTGAGCGTTTCAGCTGCCAGAAAACGTGCGGTGCGGCATGATTAAGCCATGAGTGGCCGAAGCTGCCCAATTTATGATGTTTTGTTGCCACTTTACTAAAGTGCTTTCCCACGTCGAGGACAGCAAAGGTCATTGGTGGCAGCAGACGGACATTACCCTTAGTTTTGACAATGAGTGCGGCCTACAAATTAAATATTACAGCCCAAAGCGCTTAGACACCCTTAGTCATAAGATGTTCAACCGTAAGCAGTCCTGGAAAGGCATTCATGGCAGCTGCGCAGATGTGAGATAATTTGTGCGGCGCCGTTCTGTATAAACGTTTCGGCTTGCTCTAGGTCTAGCTGTTCACTACACGCGATGCGCGCGGCCCATGGCTACGTCCGATTGTTCTGTACCGATTATTTACGCGTTCACAAAAAGAAGATTGCTGAGGAAAACGTTTTCGATGCGCAGATTTTTTTTCTTTGCTCTTTTTGTTCTTTCCTACCTCCAGAAGCTACTGTCATAGGCTGAGGATCTTCGCGACACCTGCGAGGTCTGCTTGCATTGCTTTAGGCTCCTCAAGGAAAACCTGTCTACATCTAACCGCGATGAGGTAGACCAGGCATTCCTTCAGGAAGAAGAAGCGGTTGATATCTTGAACAGGCGCGCCCATCTTTCCTCTGATGATTGTAGGCGAGGTTGTAGGCTGCAAACTGTTTACACGTGAGCCATTTAGAGGGCGGCAGCAGCTCACTTTGGCACACGCTAGACACAAATAAAATCTGAGAACACATTTTTCTTGACGAAAAGCCACCAGAGCAATGTTTTGCTGCAGCAGAATAAATAAAACTGCGATTTACGCACAATGCAAGCTATTAACAACCATCAGTCGCACTGAAGTGAGCACTCATTGCAAGGGTCACTTTGGCCCGTTATATCTCGTAAACAAAGCAAATGAGGACATATGATATTAAAACCGTGTGTTCATTGACATAAGCGCTCTTCGATAAAAAATTGCCGTCAAAATTGAGACCGGAGTTTTTTTTTATTTTATTTTTTGAAAATGTACTTTTTTGAAAAAACTCGCTTCTTTAACTATTTTTTTTTCTTTTTTTGCGCTGCCCGTAGGAAAATGTTCTTCCGTATAAATGTTGCAAACGCTCTTTGCTATAGTTGACACTGTTTTCAAGTTTCTGTTTGAAATAGTAAAGGCGCCAAGGCGCCTCAAACTTAGGACCCTTTTTTGATTTCGGCCGTGTTTGCCATTTTTTCACATTTTCTTCTTTTTGAGGAGGGCATAAAAAAAGCATGGATGTAATTCACAGTAATGCGTATTAAAACCAGCAAAAGAAATTTTCGACACATCATTTATAGTTCGCGCTAAATTCGGCCGTGAAATCCGAAAACAATGCAGTGAGCAAAAACAGGAGGCATGCGCCGCCACCTTCAATTATTTTTTTGGCGCGCTGGGAGCGTTTCTTGGAAATAAAATTTTCAGTTCCGTGCACTTTCAATGTGCCGACACAACATATAAAAAACCCAGGCAAAACAAAAAATGCGACCGGACAGGCATGTTCGATCTCTCGTGGAATCACCCTTCTGTACGTGAACGAACTAAAGCGGAAGACAATAGGCGCTAGTTTGTTCGTGATCTTCCATGCCAACATTACGGATGCCACTGTCTTTGAAAATTAACATGGTTCTTACTCCCAAATATGCACACACCAGTGTGTCGGAACGAAACGAAAACCAAAAACGAAAAAAAAAGCGCGATATTTTTTACCCGAACAAAAGCGTAACCGAAACGTTATCAGTTACTTCGTTTCGGAGTGAAACCAAAACATAGGTTTTCGGTTCAAAGGAAAAGTTGGCAATCAGGAGCAACCGAGGTCACGCAACGTGAGCGTTAGTGCATATATCAGGGGACAGTATCAGCGCGTTTCTCAGTCAGGAATTCCAAAGTAAGGAATGTGTTGAAATTTTGGAAAGAACGAATGACAACCAAAGCTGTGCGTATTAACGCAAGTGTCCCTTGGTGGACCAGCCACACAGGCCAGCGTGGAGAGGGCATTCTCGGCGCTGAAAATTGTTTTAGCAGAACAGCAGTCTCGCATATCAGAGTGTACACTCGATGACGTGCTTCTTTTGAGACCAGGCTCATTCCCTTGACGCAAAGCATTCATCCTGCTCAGAGAATTTGTAGTTCACCTATGAGGAAAAATAAATAGTATGTTTTTGTTGTTACTTAAACTTGAAATTTTTTTCTGTATGCAAACAAAACCGTTGCGAACCATTTCTTTTTTTCGTTTCGGAACAGAAACGGAACGGAACTTTTTTCAGTATAACGAAACTAAAACGAAAACGAAAAACATTTCGTTCCCACGCCGCGGCATACACAGCACAAGCCATGCGAAAAAATTGTCACAGTGGACGTCATTGAATTAACTTTGATTGCCTTAATGCACTTAAATCTAGGAATGCGTGGGTCGTTTTTCTTTCTTTTTTTTTCGAACTTAGATTTTGGTTGTACGCGTCAATAAGGTACAGCCCGAAGTCGCACCCGCTTCGTCCCACTCAAAAGCTTTACGCTATATCTGCTACTCCACTGTGGCGGGTTTGTTGTGTTGTGATCGTGTGTTTCTGCGCGTACCAACTTGTACAGCTGGCAACATGCACGTTAGCGGAGAAAATTGACAAAAGTAAAACTCCATAGTAAGTGCTGCGTGGGGAGTGAGAAAAAGAAATTCTACAAGCTAATACAAATACAGGTGTACAGGCAGGCCCGTAGACAGGAATTTTTTTTCGGGGGGGGGGGGGGGCACTTGCTGAAAGCCTTGACTATTTGAGAAAAACGCCTATTTTCCTTATTTATTTTCGGTAAAACACCATGTAGCATAAAAATTTCGGGCTACGGGCCTGTGTACAGGTTACTAGTGCTTTGCGAACGACACGAGAAACGCTGAAAAGCCACTGTCCAACAAGAAACTCATGTACCCGTGATAAAATTGTTACTCACTCACTCACTCATGTACCTTCGCAAGTTTGCGGAACGGAAAAAGAAAAAAAGAAAGACAAACTAGAAAGTATACCACTTCCTTTAAAGTTTATCGCCTAATAGCCATTCGGACATGATATACACGTATGTATGTGCCATGGTAAATTATGCTCTCTAGTATACTGACAAATGGCGTCTTTTCGTCATCGGAAAGCAAAGACGAAGCATTTATGCTATAGCACGTAACAGACAATAAAGTCACAATTTTATCGGCAAAGAGACACATAAATGGGAAATTCGAAACGAAAAACCAATCGAAGGCATCGGCCAGGCAACTCGTATATGTTCGCAGTGTACTGCTGATGCTGAGAAATTACTTGTCGCAAGTTATATAACTACAAGCAATCCAAGCAATCCATGCATAGCTGTGTTCGCAAACAAAACATTGTTTTGGCATTTAGATCGAGAACAGCATAATACTAGCAGACGGGCCTGATGAATTCGAAGAATAACTTGTAAACATATATCTATTCTGTAAAACAAGGGAAGAGCAAGAGAATCGTAGTGATACATCAAATAACACTTAGCACAATCAGGGAGGAGGTTGTTGACAAAGCTATAGCTGAGCGACGAGAGGGTGTTGAAAGGAAGGGGGAGAGGAGGAACGGAGAGAAAGTGGAGGAGAAGGCGGGCCGCCTCGTTTGCCCGCCCATCCGGGCATGCGCGGCATCTGCCGAGAAAAGGATAGGATTTCGACCCTCCACCGTTTGCCACCGCCACCGGCGTTTGTTCCGTCCATTCTCTTCGCCTCGGCTTCCTCCTCTCTCCAGCCATTATCGTCAGCCTCGCGGGATCACCAACGCGTGCACGAACACCGCAAATCGGGCGGAGGTTCTCAGACGCGTCTGCACTAATTGACACGAGCAAAGCGGGACAACGTTCTGCCGGTGGCCGCGTTTTGCAACGGTTCTTTCTTTTTTTCTTCCACTCGATTTCCTTATCAGCCATCGCACGAAGTTGGGGATCCGGATGAAGATAACTTCGTTGCGCCCGACGTTCGAAGCGATAGAGTGGGAGATGTAAAAGACTGCAGATGAATATAAGCGCTACTGCTCGGTTGTTTTGCGTCATTTTTTTTATTTAATGAAATCGCTAAAATAGGCCTCGGCGGGTGGCGGAGTGGCCAGATTTCAAATGAAGGTCACGCCTGAAATAGACAATCGCGTGGGGATCTCAGCTCGAGTTCGGTTGCTGGGAATCAATAATAATAATAATAATAATAATAATAATAATAATAATAATAATAATAAGAATAATAATAATAATAATAATAATAATAATAATAATAATAATAATAATAATAATAAATAATAATAATAAGAATAAGAATAATAATATATGGGGTTTTACATGGCAGAAACACGATATGATTATGAGGCACGCCGTAGTGGAGGGCTCCGGAAATTTCGACCATCTGGTGTTCTTTAACGTGCACTGACATCGAGCAGTCGCCAACATGCGACTGCCGCGGCCGGTAGAGAACCCGCGACCTTCCGGCCAGCAGCCGGGCCCCGTAACCACTGTACCAACGAGGCGGACTTGTTCGGAATCAAGAAAGCCTCCCGCAGTTCGAGGTATCAGGCAGGTTGTTTCAGACAGTGGAAAAGAAATGTGCAACTGCAATGTCATTTGTGCGCGGATTTGGTTATTGCGCGCAAAGCAAAGGCGGCAGAGAGGCGCAAACACGTGTCACGCGTCCTTATTTCTTCTGCAGTGTAGGCAGCAAGCTTAACGTCCAGACTGCAAATTCAGGTTTACAACTATTTTAATCTAAACACGAGTAGCTATATAGCCCGTTACCACCTAAGAATAAATACGAGCTCCGCCCGCGAAACCTGGGGCCACTTGTCAATCACCTACTTCAGAAAGTAGGGGTGTGCGAATAGTGAAATTTAACCTCGAATCGAATTCGAATCGAATAGTGCCGAATAGTGGCCAAAAATATCGAATATCGAATAGTACATTTACACGAAATGTGCACCGCCAGTTACGGCAAGCCAAAGGAAAAATCAGGGACGCTACGGCGTGCCGACAGTTTTTTTACGCACTTGTTCGAGAGCGGCTTTTGTTTCAGTTTTTATGGGCAGGCAAGGATGTTGATAGAATAGGCGCCATTCCAGTCAGCAGCGCCACTCCTAACCTAACGACTACCAGAGGGGGGTACGGTAGCTAGTTTTTTTTTTTCCAATGTTAACGCAATACGGCTCATCTGACAACAGTAATGTTGTGCTTCATCGCCATAGGTGCTCCGGGCCAAAAAATCTTCGGGCGCCCGTTCACAGCAGCGTTTTAACTGAGTGCCGAAACGATGGAAGTTCCTGAACCAGTGATTCGGTGCGGCAGTGGTGACTGCCCCAGATTGAACAAATTTTTACATGCAAAGCCAATGAAAGAGGGTTTTGCAGGCCAAAGTCAGGACGTTTTAGGCGCTTGCGAAATACGCGATTGAACTACGCAAGCAGTCCGTGCCTTCACTTCGGGAACCAAGTTGTGAAGGGCTTGAGTTTTCTCATGTGTTTTTCTACGTGCGGAAATGACATAATCTCCTTTACGATCAGCATGCCCTCACTTTTGAACCAGGGTGTCGGTGAAAGCTTTAACGAAAGGCCTGCTGTAACGACGTTGGCTTAGTTTTAGCCACCGCACCCTAACCAAGTTGCACCATTGGCCTTTGTCGCGTTTTAGATATTCGTCCTGTCGAATTATTCGAAACTTCGAATACTAGCTATTCGAAAGTCGAATCGAATTATTCGATTAGTTACTATTCGATTCGAATTCGAATTTCGAATATTCGCACACCCCTATCAGAAAGTCTTCCAAGTTGGTTTCCTTTCGAGTCATAAGTACATTTCCTGTGCTATTGTAAGTATCGCGCATGTCGAAAACTAAAGGCTCGTCGTTCCAGCCTAAAACATGACCTTTAGCCAGGCAGCGATATCAGAATCTACGACGCAACCCCCCAGAACGTTGAAGTTTTCCATTTAAAACCATCGATACGAACATGTTTCCGTATGGGTGCACCAACTGTCTGAATCACGCGAAAGCAGCGAAAGTGCTTGACGTCAGGGAAATGAGTAAATTTTGATTGGATGGGACGTCTATGCAAATTCTCTCTGGGAGGGACAGTGATGGCAGGGTGTGGAACTTGTATTTATTCTTAGGCTGTAACTGACTATAAGTTTCTTTTTCTTTCTTTTTTTTTACCTTCAGCGCTCGCCGCCGTTCGAGCAAGATGCGGGTAGCATATGTTAAAAGCGTTGTGGGGGAGTGAAATAACAAACGGGCGTCACACAACGCGAATTACGTAACTACACTGCAAAAAATTTGGCCCCCTGTTCACGGACAAACCTGAAGGTATAGCGGTGCCGAGCACTTTTCCGCGATCCGAATTAAACGATTTCTCTAAAAAGGAGTCTTCTTACGAAGTGCTTTCGTTACCACAGATAAGACAAAGCACTCCGTCACTTCGTTTGAATGATAACACTGTTCCGTGACCAGAATAAAACAATTTCCTTCAAAGAAGGTCTTCTTATGTACCTCCTACGTTAAGATACTAAAGAATGGTCTGCCCGAACTGTCCAATATAATACGGCACATTTGCCTTAATGCAAAATAATGGTTTTGTACCACAGCTGCACCATAAAATCCCATAGAAGCTTTGCCACCTATGCAGGTGGCAGTTTCGGTATATGCTGGCAACAAGTGAGCGGAGGTCGACCAGTCCACTAGCCACATACGTCCACGTACACGTTCGGTATGGGTCTGTGGTTATTGTTTCAAGCAGATGCTTCATGACGTATGAACCATAATTCCAATAGTTTTCCAGCACCTTCGTTCCTGAGCCAGCATCGTCGCATTGTTAAGGTCGAAGCTATAACCTGTCATCTAGCAGTGTTCAACAAGCTGTCTTAAAATGCGCTCCATGGGTGGCTTTAGCAACATTCCCACTTTGTGCTCTTTGAACGTCTTTGGCATTTTCCTGCGCGATTCGCTGATGGAAGTGGTGTCGTGAACCCCACAACGTACTCTGTGGAGTACCCTGCTCTAATCATCCGCAGGTGTGCGGTCTTTGGGCTTTGTGAACACATGTCCTAAGGACAAGGTATACACAAACACCGCCGAGGATTAGAGTGGGATCATCTACGAAGTACAATGTGGGGATTGCGACACAACTTGCATAGGCGAAACGGGTCGAAGAGGGTGATCGAAGGTTAAAGAACACAAAGAGGATGTTGCGAAAACCACCCATGCAACGTGTTCTAAGACGGAGCTTGTTGAACGCTGCTGAATGACAAGGCATAACTTTGACCAAATCAATTCGACGATGCTGCCTCGTGTACAAAAGTCGGAGGAAAAGAAAAATCTTGGAATCATGGTTCATTCATCACGGCGCATTGGCTTGCAACAACAACAGCGGCCCTCTACGAGATGTTTACAAGGAAATGTGAGACTAATGGACTGGTCAAACTCCGCTTATATTTGCCAGGGTATACTGATAATGTCGCCTGCATAGGTGGCAAAACTTTCATGTCATTTTGTTAATAATTGTTGTGTTAAGTCAAAGTAAACATTTTACAATCAAGCTACAAATCCCGAGCTGGTAGTTGTGGGGGGTAGCATGTCATGTGTAGATGCACTGTACTGTGTGAACTTGCAGATGACGGAAGCATACCTGCTGCTTCATGCCAAATAAACAGTGAAGTACACTACTACATATTTCTTTAAATGCCACTTTGGCAGATGTATTCAGGAACATATTTGTCAAAAGTGTTGCAAGCCTGCTTATGAAACTGTGTGCACGGCCCATGGACAGCTCCACTTCGCTCCTTTCTGTACATGTGAAAAGGAAGTGAAAGAAAACACCTAGAGCAACAGCAATGTTCAGAATTTATACCCATGTAAACATTGTCATGGTGCATGTGCATATGGCCTCCCTTAGCATCACTGTTTCAGAAATCAAAAAAGCTAGAACGGTATTTTGCAGATATTTCTGGACTCGTTCTGATCATATGAAGAAGAAAAACAAGCAGCATGATTTCACGAAGACTTATTGCTATAGTACACAAGAATTCAGGGTTAAACGGTTAAACACACTACGTTCTAACTGCAAGAGTATTTATGCACGTCCATTACCAATTCTATTCAATTATTGTCATGATGTTGCAGCAAAAGTCTTAACAGTTACAATTTTTGTACTTAATGCTGCCGAGAAGGCCGAGAGTTATGTGGGTGAAGAAATGAAGAATTGCGCATGTATGAAATGGAATCGGCTCGCACAAGACGAGGCAAATTGTAGACCACTGCGAAGGGCTACTGCTGCAGTGGACATATAATAAGGCTGAAGATGACAAAGATTAAAGCGTAAACGTGAAGGATAAGAATTAAATTGAGAAACAAGGCTTGCTGTCAATAGCTCTTGAATTCTATCAGGACACAACATGACAGTTGTATATCCTGTGCATCTTAACTCGACAAAAGTTGAGCTGAAGGTGGCGGCTTGAATGAATATCAAACCATTGAACAAAGCGTGTTGTTCGAGGCAATGTTTCAAGAAATTGATGTGTCTAAGTTGTTGCAGCAACCTTGACGCAATTCGTTGCCCCTCTAAAGACGAGTTCTCTTGTTGAATCACTAGCTCCAACAACATTCGTTCTTCAACAATTATTTCATGAGCTGTACATCTCGTTACATTCATTACAAACCTCTACTGTACCAAATGCTACTATGGCAATGATAGTGGGTGCAATACTTAAGCTGCAGTGTCATAAGCAGGTGACCGGCTATTGAACTCTTTAAATATACCAGATCCATAAAGACTGCAAACCATGAGGCAAGCACAACACAAAGAACAAGCGTAAGGAATCTGAAAGAGGTTTACTTTAATAAACGAGGTATGGAATTAGTCATCCCCATTTTAAGTATACAAGGTGGTTTTTTAACGAACTCCTTTGCTGTTGAAAAATATCATGCTGCTAAAAAGATCATACCTGTAGTCAAGTGATAATTTCCAGGACGAAATTTCGTGACGCTGAGAGCATGCATTAAATTTCATGCATGATAAGCGTTAGGTGCAATGTCAGAGAGGTTGAGATGATTTAATGGATAGCAAATACTAAAAATGAAAAGCTCTGAGTAACTATCGCAAGAATAAGGACGAAGTAAGGTGGGAAGCATATGATAAGCTAGTGCAATGTCTGAAGCGAGGTAATCTTGCCTTAGAATATGCAGTCATAAAGTGAAATCCAGTAAGTAGGCATCACATGCGCTGGTTGTGAGAGAGATATAGAAATGACGGACCACCTTTTAAATAAATGTGAAAATGTCCACCCATGTGCGTGTTGGGAACTAGCTCTCATGAAGCCCTAGGCTTAGAAAAAGCTTGATGAAGATGAACAACTCCGCAAAAAAATCAGTAAAAGACAGATGGAGGATTGGTAATGGAAAAGCAGCAAGAACAGCCAAAAACAAACTTGCAGGGTCTTTATGTACAATGCCGAAAAATAAGCTACCAATTATAAGTTTTTTTAAGGAAAGAAATTTAATTCAGGTAGGAAAGGCATTAAGCCAATTCAAAAACTGAGCTTGGCCACTTGCATGTCAATGCTTCGCTTTAAAGGGAACACACAAAAGCATCCATCCATCTACAGATATGAAACTGCGTCATGCAAGATAACTTATACAAAGTTATTGCTTTGAGCAATTAGAGCAAAATATTTCAGGAGAGCACCTAACTGGGCTGGTTAGTACATGATTACGACGGGAACAAATAGCGCTGGGCACGGGACGAAAAAAAAAAGTAGACGAGGGCGACAGCACCCTCGTCTATTGTTCTTTCTTCCCATGTCCAGCGCTGTTCCCGTTTTAATGCAGAATATTTCTTTCTTTAATCTGAAGGTGGCAGTGTTTCATGGCTAAAATAGTTTACTAATTTGCATTTCAAGTTACATTTTTTCAGCCATAAGGAAATATTTCAAAATGCTGATGTTCTAATGTTAACATTTATCATGAGAAAGACCAATTCTTTCGCATGGAATACCGAAGGTTGATTTCTAAAGTTCATTGCCTTTGTATTTTGTGCTGTTCCCTTATCAATTTCCTTAAGACGGTTGTATAGATGTTCTTGGTTTATCTTGTGTTTTGTATATGTTATGCTCCTGTTTTTGCTTAGCAAGACCATTTTATGTGTAACTTATCACTGTAGCCCACTTTGCAATACTGCTTACTGGTGTCAGCAGTATTGTCAAGTAATAAATAAATAAGCAAATAGATATCCACTTTGTCATAAAACTACTACGAAAACAAGATAAACAGAAACGTTGCACCCAAACTGTAACAGAGTCGGAAAAAATAGATTTTGACCCATATTGCAGCTTAGTTTGCTATGTAGCATTCCAAACAGAAATGTCGCCAAGACATTATTGTGTGGTATACTTTGCTGGCAATTTATATTACATTTTTAAAAAAATATATACTGCGTGGTTGTAAGCAAGGAAAAATTTACTGAAGTGAATAATCCCTAGCCTCACAGAGTCTCGTTCCTTGACCTTCGCTGCACAGCATATTGGCACGGGATTCACGTGGGTGCCCCTGTGCTCACATAGTGCAAGTCTAAATGTTGCAGATTTAAGCAATACTTCTGTCTGAAATACCATGCAAGAACAATGATGTGCTGTGCAGTGAAGGCAAAGCTCCAAGAAACTTCCCACAGCCTTGTTATTTTTCATTTGAAAAAATTATTTTTCGCTTGAAGATAATATCACACGCTAAAAACTTTGTCTAAATTATCGCACGAGGAAAGCACACTACGATGTGTAGGCAATATTTTTGCTGGATTGCTACACAGTTAAAGAGAGCCCGTAATATGGGTTCAAACACTACTTCTTCCAAGTGTCAATTTTGCAGACATTTTTGCTTCTTTTTTCCAGCAACATTTTCAACCCTTGGTATATGCACTGAACTCATACTGTGAATATATTTCACATGAAACATTCAGTCTTGTTTACAATATAGTTAAAAATGCTGCATTTTGCTATGTGTCCTCATGACTGCAAATAACATAAATTGAAATGAAAATAAATTCGACTATCATAGTCATGAAAGGTTGGTGACTATGTTAAAGGGCCCCTCACCAGGCCACATAGCAAATTTTAGTTAGACGCGGGAAGTTGTTGTGTCCCGAATGAAGAGCAGTATGCCGCAAGAATTTTTCAAATCTGTTCATTACGAGCTGAGAAAAACAATAATTTGTAGCGGCGCGAAACCATGATGCGAGGAGGCGAGTTTCAAACCCTTGCCACTCGCCCCGTGTAGCCTTCGCAAGCCGGATCCCTTCCCTGGTCAAAAAACGACCTGGCACACTGGCGTGAAATGACCCAAATAGGTACTAAAATAAAACAGTCTGCACTGTCAGACACTAAAATGAAGCACTAATCTGCTTGTATTGCTAAATTACTTCAAAACCCTGCTCTGAATAACTGCACCCAAAAAGTTGATTGGGAAAAATTTACTTTACCCTCTGACTTATATTTATCTATCTCTAGTATAATGACTCCTAACCTTCGGCACACACACAAAGGCACAAAGTATTTCATATGGTTCAGTGCCTTCGAACAGTACGAAAGGTCATATGTTAAGAAATAGCGTAAAATCTGGACTAATTTTAACCAGCTATGTTTTATAACAATGCAAATATCGAGAAATACACAATAATTTAGTAACTCGCCCCCTCTAAAAGTGTTGCTTTCACAGCTCCAAATTCTATTCACGAGCTATACTGGCTAAATATTAAAACACAGCTGCATTTCCATCTCAATGGTGGATGCACACAAGTCTACAATAATTTAGTGACTCGCCCCCTATAAAAGTGTTGCTGTCACAGCTCCAAATTCCATTCACGAGATATACTGGCTGAAATATTAAAACACAGCTGCATTTCCATCTCAATGGTGGATGCACACAAGTCTACACGAACAGGCATGCACTTTAGATTGACTTGACAAGCCAGATATCCGGTAATCCTGCCGCTGGAGAACGTTACCAAGTGTATGAGCTGGACTACTACATAAAATAAAATGGATGCTTGTGTGTGTGTTGGTATGACAGAGCGTAAACAAAGCAGTGCAGAAGACTGAGCACACGAGCACAGCACTGTTTGTGTCTTCCTTTTTCTTGTGCTCCGTCTATTGCGTTTTTTTACACTAATGCATTAATTGCGCAAACAACTGGCTGCCGTAATTTGGTCATCTCGGTCGAACATTTTGGGCCTTGTACCAGACTAAAGAGCTCTGTTGTGAAAGCAACAGCGTGTAACAATACTGCACTACAAATCAGGGAAGGCAAATCATCGATAAGAATGTTCAGCCAAAATAAAAGGGTTCAGCAAAATGTTTAAGACACATACTCACAGGTTAATGCTCATTCACAGCTTCTACGGCAGCCCCATGATTTCTGTGCGTCCATCTGTGCGTGCCTTCCTTCCGCCTTTGGGCAAGTTCGTGTAGAATGTCTGCCAGGAAAACAAAAACATCAGAAACAAGTCGACTTTTTTTAGCATGCCTCACATAACCCAAATTAACTTTTCTCTCCCCATGAGGTAGCTGTTTAGAAAGCATCCAAACAGCTGCTGCTTTGTCTATGTATAGCTCATAACCAATTAGTAGCATCCAACACGACACCTGGCCACTGTCAAAGCATACGAGACAAGAAACTGAGACAAGTATAAGCAAAGAGCAAGCGGCTATATTTCGCCATTATATCGTTTCCTAATCCAGCCCGATGCATTCATCGCTTAAATTTAATTTACACTGCTATTTTGGTGTTCGCCCTAAACTTACTTTCCAAATAACTCACTAGATAACCTATTTCTCTTACGCACTATATGAATACAAGTTAAAAAGACGGGGCATGCAAACATGGACACAAGAGAGTCAGGACACCTATAACGCTGAGATCACTAACTGGAGGTTCATCACCTAATCTACCTTTACATTGTCGAGAGCGTAAATGCACGCCAAAATTCGATGAATGCAGTTTTGTACAAGCACATGAATGAAGAAATGCGTCCAATAGTCGAGGCCTGGCATATCGATAATAGTAGTGCACAAGAGAGCCAACCGTCGATTAACTAGCATAAAGAAGAAATCAAATGCTTGAGCAGTTATCTCTCATGTAGACTATCGCGCGTGCCAAATTGATAGGTATCGCCCCTTGCCTGGGCATGCACAGATAAGTTTCTGTGTCTACTTTATTTCGTGCCACTGTCCACCTTTCCAGTTGGCGTTAGTGGTGTCTTGGTTTCTCTCTTGTGTCCATGTTTGCATGCCCTGCCATTTTAACATGAATACCTACCAACCAGCTCCGCTGTCTGTTATACTAAATATGTATACAATCTAGAATTACCACTGTCTATTGCTGATGTAATAATAACAATGGGGTTCTGTAATTGAACGTCAAATTAAAAGCACATGAACCTCTAGGTTTCGCACCTCCACCGAAAGTGCAACCACTCCAGCAAGGATCGAACCCGCACAGTTCATATCAGCAGCTGACCATTATAACCACTGTATTGCAGTGGGGGATGTTCACTTGGTAGTGTAGATTAATGTTAAGGATTATGAAAAGAGCTGTAGGTTGAAGAAAGACATGCAATTAAGCAAGGAGCTGCAGACATTATGCAGTTTAGATATTTCTGTAATCGAAAGGGCTGGTGCTCAGGGCATGCACCTAAGAAACTCCTGTTCAGCGTCTCTTTTCGAACCAAAGCTTAGCAGAATTGATGTTCCTGTCTAGATATTCCTCTGAAAGCCACAGTTAAATAGCTGCAAAGTAAACTCTAGAAAACAGAAAAATCCATCACTTGTATTATATTAAACACATCAAGATGCAAATACGCCAAACACCCTGGACTGTGAAACGCATCGATTGAAAATATATCAGTTAAACAAAACAGCGTAGCAATGAACTACCATGTAGCTGCCAGAGGGCAAAAAGCAGGTGGCTCTGGTGCCATGAAAAATCCACAATAGCACTCATTGAATATATCAGGATGTTTTGTATGATAAATGTATAAATTACCACTCACAGAAGCTGACATGCTATTTTAGAAATGAGCATTGCAAAAAATAAAGCAAGAAAACCATGTGACGTGTGAATTTACCATTCATAATTTAAGCCTAAAGGGCCCCTAAACAACCCCGGAGCCTAAATTTGTGACAACTGCACGCTTGTACAACGTGAACATGTTGTCACATGAATTTTTTTATTAAGTGGTGTAATAATGAAGCCACAGAGGATAGAACAAACATTCCAGCTGGTTTCAGTTTCTCGCTCAGCCTGACCATCCTGAAGAGGGGCTTCCTCGGTGTGCCACTGTGCCAGAGCGGTGCGGTGAGGAAGCACAGTCAAAGCACTGGCGAGATAAACCAATTCGCAACATTTGTGACAACCACAGGTACTGCATCATTACAAAATGCCGTTTCGTATTGCAGAGGACTATTCAACAGTCGGCGTTACTTAATGTTGCTCATAGGCAACATTACACCACTTCGCTAGCAAAGAGGACTGGTCAAGCGCTGAAGAGGAGGTGCGGTAATTGTTTTTAGATGTTGAGTGTCTGACATTCGCACAATGTGATTCCTGCGGCCCTCTGTACGAATTAGGGAGCTTGTTTGGGAGGTGTAAAAAAAGAAGTCGGAGCCTGCTGACTGGCCCTTTAAGAGAATGTAAACATACACTGGAAGGAAGTACACTTGTAGACATATTACTATAAGCTATAAAAACAGGCAATTAACATGCTCAATCTATGCAGCATAGGGATGTCTCACAACTTTGCAAGAACTTTACTATGGTGGCTGCACGTTTGTGTAGGCCCGAAGCAGCAGGAACGTGGCTTCCATGAATTTGACCCTTTCGTTGAAGGGAAACTGCTGCTCGCATCCTTGTAGCACTGCTTTTTGAAGATGCTTCCTGCGATAACAAAATGAGCACAACACAATTATGGTCTGCAAATATTCACAGACGACCTACATTGCTGCCCTTTCTCATTAAATTCAGCTCTAGACTAAACACTGCAACAGCAGCATCCTCCTACATTACAGGGCATCATACTGCTTTCCTTGGCCTGGTTTTTAGTTCAATAATTGTTTTCACCCATAACAAAATGTAGCACTAGTAAAGCTTCGGTTGGTGAGGGTGCAGTCGTAAAGTGCGTACGCAAAGAATATGAAACAAATGGCATAATTTCACATGAGATATAACAATTATCATAATTCCTGTAATGTCAGACACCAAGAAGTGTTTAATTGAGCAAGCTATGACTTTAAGCTATCACAAAACAATGCCCTTTATGAAAAGAGGGATTTGCAGAGTGATTGGCTGCCGTTACTGGCTCTGTAGCTGCAAGTGCATTGCTAAAGCCTCTTGAATGCACTTAACAAGCCTGTGTAATGGTATTCACAAATGGACAGAGAAGACAAACTCATTCGTTCTCACTTAGCTGCCATCACAGCAATACGTTGCTTGGTGTCATGTGTCCTGGTATGCAGAATGCACGAACTTGGTGGCCGTGCCATACCACAGTGAACATGATCGACATCTGCTCCAACTGCGTAAGTAGCTGGAAAGTGCTAAATTACACAATCAGCTGTACTATGCACACATAATGTAAACTCTAACAGTGGCAACATTTCGCACCTCATACTAGCCTATGGACATTGTACTCGTTGATGCTGCCAGCTGCATTCACTGTTTTCATTTCTAGCATGCATAGCACATGCACACAAAGAACCCAATAACTGTGTGAAACAGAATAGATCGTCCGAGGTAATCAATAAAATTGATTGACAAGAATTCCACACATCACTGAAGCCTGTTGTTTAGCATAAGTGATGAGAATGTGCAGCCAAATGTACACAGCAAATTCAGTATTGGCCTTGAAGAATTGCAAGATAGGTTGAAGCTTTCCAGAAACAAACCGTATACAGTAAAGTCTGTCCCAGATATTGAAATCATGAAGTTATAAATTTTAAAGTGGGCCGCTATATTCTTCAGGCACCATGCATTGCATTTATGAAAACACTAACATCTCTGTACAACAATGCGTGCTGCAAGAAGTCATAAACCTTAATATTTTTGGCGCAATGCCATTTCCCAGTACCACGTTTTACTGAAAGGCAGCATTTTCCTTTGCAAACCTAAGCCATGTTCCCAGGCAACATGCACTATCCATGGTGACAAACACATGGAGTACGCTCTTCTATATAGCTTAGCTGGTTTACTGGAACTAAAAGCTACGGTAACGCTGTCTTAATTGAACTGGCTAGCAAGAGCCTTCTCGCTGCTGTTTATGTGAAGCAATTTCACCTTGGTGGAACGTCAGAAGAGTAAGTGGCACATAATAATGAGTGCGAGAACACAGTAACAGGATGTGCAACGGCTACCAGGTACGCCAATTCGTGGAAACTGTGGGCTCTTCCCCGAAATGAACCAGTTGGAAATAACCCTTTTGCATGAATAAACTTAAGTTGGTTGCTGGCATACATAACATTGTTGCTCTGCATTTCCATCTCATTTATCTAGCGCTCATTGCTTCCCTTCGACATGGCTAGCTCAAAACAAGATTCTTTTTCATTAATTGGAACTTTGTACATTACCTTTACGTTGGCTACAGATGCTTATTTCTTCTGCCTGAATAAGCACCTCCTATAGCGTACTTGCCTCAGCCACCTTCTGGACTGCATGGTCAGCACTCCACTGTTTGTCGTGGCACTGCTGTTTGCTACCTGCAGTACGTTGCAAAAAACTTCAGCATTAAAAAAAAGGTTAAGAAAAGCCGAAGCAGGTGTGCCAGCAGCACCCTGCCCTTTGAGGAGGGAGGAAGAGCTCTGATAAATAGCTAATTCAAGACAAGCGTTGTTCTTCACAAGCTATTATTATGCGATGAGAGGTGGGACTTGAATACACGGACTCACATATAGTGCTAAAAGCAATTGAAAATTCAGCTGAAAGTACGGCTTGTCAAATTAGCTCAACGTGCATAAAGGATAAAAATGGGGCAAACCAATTGAACAAAATACAGTGTCATGCTGCAGAAATTGCATTTTACAGCGAAAGCTGTTATGAGATCATTTCACCGGCCGTTTTTGGCGCCGTAGTTGTCCGCCGCCGCCGCCGCCGCCGGTGTCCGTAACCAGTATCGCTCGAAATAAGAAAAAAAACACGAAATAAGAAAAAAACTCCAGGATGGAACGAGGTTCGAACCTGGGCCCTCTGCGTGGGAGCCCAGTATTCAACCTCTGAGCCATGCCGGTGCTTGAAACTGCTTTGCAAAAAGGTCCTATACAGGCTTCATGTCGGAAAGGAACCACATTAGCATATGCAATATAGCGTGGTAGAAGAGTAAAATAAGCACCAAGCGTCGCACAACGCGAATTCTGTAACCAGGCGTCACACAATGCGAATTGCGCAACGAGTAGGTTGTTGAATGCTTCCAACCCATTACAAAGGACTCTGTCATAATTCTTCATCGCATCAGGCACAGCATCAACGAAGTGCGCATAATGCCTTACATGCGTTTAGCAGGTACCAACGCTCTCCGTAGAATGACGAAAAATGGGACAATGCCTGCTGCCCTACTTCTCAAATATTACAATGATTTATAGCGTAGTGGGTTCCTCACAAGTGCACTTGTATTGGTTGCCAAGGAAGCCCATAAGCGCATGATCCACTTCCTCGGGGTCTCAGTAAAATTACACTGATTTATAGAGTAGTGGGTTCCTCGCAAGTGCACTTGTATTGGTTGCCAAGGAAGCCCATAAGCGCATGATCCATTTCCTCGGGGTCTCAGTAAAGTTCTTCGCCCCCCCCCCCGTCTCTCTCCCACGTCAACGTATGTTATACAGCATGACGGGAGAGGGAAATAGTGACCGGGCGTCACCCAATGCAAATTACATAACTGGTGGGCCGTTTAAAGATTCCAACCCATTACAAAGGGCTGAGCCATAATTCTTCATCGTCATCAGTCCTCGCGTCAACAAAGTGCACATGATGCCTTACTGACGTGTAGCTGGTGCCTCGCTTCTCCGCAGAATGACGAATAATGGCTTAGAAGGTGCTTCCGAACTTCACAAAAATTGTGATTTATGGCGTAGTGGGTACCTTTCTTGTGTACTTGTATTGTAGCCCCAAGAGAGCTTACAACGGGATCTAGTAACGTCGCTCTTCTAGCTTTCGCTGTGACTGTGCTGCGGTTTCAGCGCAGGCCTGGCGTTTTTTTAGCAAATCTATGTTATCTATTGCTTGAAAGTTGATAAGCAATGTCCAAGAATGCTAACCTAAACGCTTTTGAGGGTCACGTTACTTAATGACAAATAAAATGCACGCCTAAAGAAAACATCTCTAAATACACGGTGGCTGATGATTATTCCTTCAGAGCTCGTGCGAACGAAATGGATGTTGAAGCTTCGGTTTCACGGCGTTACTCCAAGTAATTTGTCAAGAGACATGCATAAAACGCATGACAATGGTGAGCCTGACAAAAATGTTGTCTCCTTGCAGCAAATATTAGCGTAGAGCAGTGCGTGCAAGCGAGCTAATTACCAAAACTTTATAACTCTACCGACTACGTTCTTGACAAATGTCATGCGCGAGCACAATCCGCACAACTACAACCGCATACGCTACCAACACGTTATGCGATTTTCTTCGGCGACAATGCGTGCTACAATAACAACAACTCACAGTGTACGAAGCGTAACGTTCACTTACCTCTGGCAATAAAAATACGCTGGCAGCGTAAAGCGAGGAATCGCCGAGCTACCGGCCGTCCCCGAGCGTCAAGGCATTTACCAGGGCCACAGAACACGTCGTCGACAAAGGATTGCGGCGCTGCTACTCACTGACGTGCGGAAACATTTGAAAAAGGTGTTCTTCAAAACTATGAATCGCGTCCGTCGGTCACATCGAACAAAGCAGTCGCTGATATTGAAGTCGCACGGTCGGCATCTGGTGACTATTTGCCTGGTACCGCGTATAGTTGCGCTTACGTCAGTAACCACAACACACAATGCGAGGCAGCGCGTTACAAGTCGACCGCACAAACAGAACTCGGCACGACGATCACACGAACGCAGAACTATACAGGCTAGGAAGGTCTCCTTAGTGTCGTGAGCGAGCCTGCCAGGTGGAAAGATTGCGCGATTCAGCGTGCAGATGGCGCTGCCGCTCGCTGGCGTGCGTTCGCGCGTGTGAGCCTGCGCTCTGTGGAGTTTTCCGTTGAAAGCAAGCTTTTTATTTGCGGTATAAGCTCGTTGTGTAGGCCACGCATGGCGCTGAAAAATTGTAAAACGAAGAAAAGAAAACTCAGGAGACTATGCGGGCAGGTTAGCTTCTTCTGAACGGCACATGCTGGCGTTAGAGAACAAACATGTAGGAGATTCGGGGTTTCCGTTCTAGTTTATTAACATTCTTTTTCACGCAGTTACGTTTGAGTACAATGATTCAAATATTCATTGACAATTATAGCGGTTACATCAAGAACAAAAATACAATGAACAGTGAATGTGAGTAAACAGTGAAAGGAGAAGATAGGTACATACAAAAAGGAAAAATAAATAATTAAAAGTAAGAATCAGCGAACAGTCAAACGAAATTTATGTACACATGAGGGACCTCCCTTGATGTTTCGCGCCCACTCTTGCAGGCGTACTGGATCCGTAGGAGCTCTGAATGAGAATCGATGCCTTTTCATTGCACGAGTTCTTTTGCATAACGTCATGGAACAGGTTGTCTTTTTCTTTTTAGGCATGGTGTGTTGACGAGGCTAGAAAGATTTGCAGTCGCACGCGAGCATGCACGAACCTCTCAAGACGCAGCTCGGAATGAAATTGCAACAACCACGAAACTTCCAGAGTCGGATCTAAGAGGAACAGCCCACGTAACACAAAATAAGCTATTTGACGTCTAAAAGACGTCTTGAACGGCTATCAAAAAGGGCTAATAAACGTCTTGGTCAAGACATTCCCGTAGCCCTAGACGTCTGTCCGACGTCTAATAGCTGTGCTAATGTCCCGCTAGTTGACGTCTTTAGAAGACGTTTTGACAAGACCAAGATACGACGTTTTATAGACGTTCTTGTTTTTTCGCCGTTTTCGAAATTTTGGACTTTCGAAATATAAAATAAACTAATATAACTGTCTTTGCAGCATGTTTGCTCGGCAGCCTAACGGCTACCACAGGAAGATAGAGATTGAAGGGACCGAAAGAGCTCCCGCGAAAGCACTTTCCTGTTTTTCTCCCACTTCCTATGTCAGTCGTCGAGCAAGTGACCAAACAATCAAGCAAGATCACTAACATACGTACATACCTGTTCACCCACGCATGTCCTCACTGTTGCATGTATAAATTTTCGACGCTGAGTTTACTCGCGTTTATTGCGGTCTGAATCAAGTTGTTGCCGTCACTCATATATGCCGCGTGAATTATTGGCTACTTCAGCACACCATACATATCCAATTTTCATATAAAAGACATCGGTTTATAATAAATCTGAACACGTACGCAGAGGATCAACACATATACTGTACTACATAAATGACGTTTAGCGGATGGCGCGGAAATAAATAATCGCGCTTCTCGGCAACAATAAATTCTCCCATGATGTTGTCAAATCGGCTTTATTAATGAATAAAGCACAACCAAATGTGGTACAAAACACGTCGGAAGGTGACCGCACAAGGTGAAACTGAGTGGCACAGCAGCAACGTAAATAAAATTCTGCATGAATGCACTCCAAGTCTCGTCATAGAAACTGCACTGGCTTCCGCATTAGCTGGCGTGGTCTCAGGCCTAATATCTTGCACAAACAGCAGTGAAGAAAAGCTGCATACAGAGAAAGCAAGTAAGCTACGCAGGATTTACAACAAATAACAGATCATCAAGTCACTCTAAAGAAACATTTCCAATTACAGATATGATAAAATGCTGTCATGTATTAAGGAACGACAATCAATCATAACCGCACCTACAGGCGAGGCGCCTACGGTAGAAGCTTTGTACTTTGTCAGCGACAGGCCGGCATAGTTGTACGCATGCTTGCTTAAACTATGTCGGCCTGTCACTAGCGTGCGTGCGTGGAGCCACGAGCTGTAACGCGCAAAACATAATTACTCAAAATAGGGCGAGACCGTCTGGCTTACGATTCGCACCGGCGCGTATACTATAGTTTCGCGTTCGACCACGCGGTTTAACCTAGCAAAGAACTGTTCACATTTTAATCTCAATTCTAAAACCTTTCAGTAAAAACGACGAAAAGCCAGGTGCACTTACCGAAAAAAGCACTCTATCGGAACGTGCACACGTTCTTAGCTGTTTGTCTGGCTGCAACGAAGGTGGTGAGCAGAACAATCGCTTCTTGAAATGTACCGACGAACGTACCGTCGCAAAAAGCAGAGTAAAGCTTGTTTCACCAAACACTGATGGAAAATATGCGACAGACAGTATGATCACCGTTACTTGATGCCAAACATCCCGTAATCCGTACATCTGTTCACGAACAAAAGCTGACAACGCTACACAAAACGCAAATGACCGCCGGCCGTCGCCTAGCTCTGCTGCCGATCGAGCCGCCGCGTACTGGCCAACTGCCGCCTGGCGCGAACTAGTGGAGGAAGAGGGGAAAGGGTGAGGAAGGAACAAGCCTCACCCATCACGTGACCGAGCTGAGCACAGCGTCACCATTCAACAGAAAAAACACAACGGTTCTCACAAGTTGATCCCGCCTATTGCTCAATAATTAGTTAACATTCCTGCCAATAGGTGCATCTGCCATCGACATTGAGTCAAGTGGAGCGCCGAGTGAAAAGATGTTCTTGACTGCAGGGGTAAACATGCGCGCTTCGACAACACCCGCTTCGAGCCTCCGACAGCGTAGCCAGGTGTAGCATCAGTAGTGTCAGTAGTCAGTAGTATGCTTGCCTGGCTTGCCTGCGTTTGCTTCTGTTGTCGTTCGCTGTTGCGCGAGCGTTGCGCGGCCTTAGCCGCCTTGGCTTGAAAAGAATATACTTACCAAACTGCTGATAGAAACCCGCGTTGCGGAGCGAGACCAATTATTTTGAGGGCTTTGTTTTCTGCGTCTCTTCTTTCACTAAAGCGACAGTAACCGCTCTTTAGACATGCCGTTTTGGCGTCGTGGCGCTCGTGGACAAAACATTTGAAGAATCATTTAGATAGTCGTTGCGCGCGCACTTTCCCCCAGAATGTCTAAAAATGTCTCAAAGTAGACGTTTGTGGAGTTGTTTGGCAGAATACACTCTGGCTATGCCGTAGCTGTTGAAAACGGTAATAAACAGTACGCAGGCATATTTGAGAGGTAATTTAAGTGCTTTATTTTGCAAAAATGTCTATTATTGATCTTCTCGTAAACCAAGACGTCTATAGCCGTCCGTAGCCGTTTCTAGACGTCTTTTAGAGGTTTTGTGTTACGTGGGAGGGTACCGGTGCCCTTACCCCCTCCCCCCTTTAATTTTCGACGACCGTAGCGGCGGCCGCCACGGGTCGCTGCAAGCGCCTGCACCCTAAAGCTTTACTGCACCCTAGAGTTACTGCAAACGTTACTTTTAGGTAGCGGAGTTGCGCATCTGTTTTCGAAACGCCGCTAGCAATCGTGCACTGCGGAGAAGCTGATGCGCAGGCCGCCACCGCTGCAGCGAACCGGTTTGTACTCCCGTGCCACAGTCCCGAAAGGAGGCTTTCATAAAGGGACGCTTTTCACCAATACGAAGCAGCGCCGCATGTTCCTTTTGTCCTTGTCTATTAGGCACCGTAGAACGCCGCACAGAAGCCTTCGCGGTAGGCAAGTCCGAATAGCAAATTTTAAGTTCGAAGCGAACAGCGATTACGTCGAATAATTTTGAATCGAATAGTTCGAATAGTATGTATCACACATTATATAAAAAAAAAGTTAGCATAAATATTGTCGAGGCCCAACTAACCTGAACAGCGTTTTTTTTTAATTGGAACGAGGCATGTGCGACTGTCATTCTTCTTGCTGCAAGTAAACGCTACTAAACTAAGCGCTACGCTACTAAATGCTACGTTTAGTAGCGTTTAGTAGCATCAAATAGTAGCAATATTTCAATTTCAGTAAGATGCAAGTGATAACCGATAAAATACGGCACACTTTAAAAATTACTATACATATACCATATTGTAACATATAAGCCCGTATAACAAGCTTTTGAATTTAAAGAATGATCAGGGGCGTAGCCAAGCGGAGGGTTGGGGGTTTCAACCACGCCCCCCCGAAATTTTTCAATTTTGCTTGCGCATATATACACGCACACATACAAACACACGCACGAACATACATAAAGTATAATTGAACCCCCCCCCTCCCGAAAAAAATTTCTGGCTACGCCCCTGAAAATGATTAATCTATGTCGGAATATGTTAATTTAACCTTGAAGTGGGGCTTCGCGGCATTGCGCAATTTTGTTGGTCGGGTGTGTTCACAGCATAGCACTTGCAGGCTGCAGTGAAACCACTTTCACAGGCGGGTTACATGCCGTCCAATATACGCCTATTCGTTCATAATGAATACTTTGAAATTTCGGAACCTTAAATTCGTGTCGAAGCGAATTCGAATACTGTAATATTCCTTCGAACATTCGTAGTGCTCGAATATTCGCACATGCCTACTTCGCGGCAAACAGACGCAGACAGTCTGCCACTATGTCAGGACGGCAGCAAAATATTGTCTACCCTCGTTGCTCGCGAGGGTAACATGCACAAAACAACAAATTTAACCTCTCTCGGTTGACCTCAAAAAAAGGTTAAAGATAAACCGCTCACATAGAGAACAGTGGTAGTTGCACGCTCCCCAGGCCTTCTGTAAACGCATCGTGTCTGAAGAAAAAAAGATCACAGTTTCACCGCAAGCGCGAAGCAATGAATGCGAAGGCAACAAATTGTAACGTTATACGAAGGAAGGCTGGCAGCTAACTCTTTTGGATCCGATCTCGCGTAACTATACAAAAAGTTGGTGTAAGAGAATACGGCCGCTCTAGGGAGAGGTGCGCTTTTCGCAGTCTCTTCGCGTTGAGAGCGCGCGTAAAAGAGTATACGAGCCGTTTGCTGATGCCTGCGAGATAGCTAGCGCGCAAGCGATCGTGAACGCGCTTTTAGGATCAAAGTTCGCAGTTGCTGCTCAAGCACCCTCACCCCCCCCGCATCCCTCCATGCTCGTTCAAGACGGGCGGGGCGTTTCGTTTCTGCTTGGGCAGCATTTGACGGCAGGTCTAACACGCGGGGGGATGTTATCGCATGCTCCCTCCGAGCGACGCAGATAGGCCGGCTCGTTTGATCTCTGCTTCAGAAGCAATCGTCGCCCCTGCTCGCGAGCTTTTACCCGCGGGTAGAACGTACGATGCACGGCGGGATGTTATCAATTTGGACTTTATAGGGAACATGACGGCGACGGTGACGCCGACGGCAAAAACCCGTTGAGAGTGCCCATATAATTACTATCGCAAAAAAAGTAGCCATGTGACGGTATTTGGTTGGAAAATACCTTAACAGCGCAGTCAACTTTAGGACTTTTCAACTTTAGGACTTTTAGAACTTTCTTTTTTGTTAGGACTTTAGAACACTCTCTCCCTAACTAAAAAGAAAGCAAGATGTCCGTTGAAGTTACGAACATGCACTTCCTATTTCCATATAATGAGACATCTGTAAGTCCTACGTAAGTCTTGTTCGTGGATCTGAAGGAATCTGAAGGACAGTTTTTGCAGTGTAGCGGGTCCTTTAAAGCTTCCAAGCTATTACAAAGGGATCAGCCTTACCTCTTCATCGTCATCAACCGTCGTATCAAGAAACTGCTTATATTGCCTTACAGATGGTACCTCAGAATGACGAAGTAATGTCGTTGTGGGTGCTTCCCAACTTCACAAAAATTATGATTTGTGGCGTAGTG
The DNA here is from genome assembly GCF_013339695.2 of Rhipicephalus sanguineus. Classification (NCBI taxonomy): domain Eukaryota; kingdom Metazoa; phylum Arthropoda; class Arachnida; order Ixodida; family Ixodidae; genus Rhipicephalus; species Rhipicephalus sanguineus. The sequence goes on from NC_051184.2 coordinate 118,931,470, forward strand.
GGTACGTTCCTAGTGTACTTGTATCAGTAGCCACAAGAGAGTTTATAACTGGCTCTAGAAATGCCGCTCTTCGAGCTGTCGCTCTGACTGTGCTGCGCTTCGCAGGCCGGCGTTTTTTACCCATTTTATGTATGAACTGTGGACTGTATAGAGAAATATTTTGGTTATGCTGACTGGGTATAACGCGAGTTGTTTGTGCATTTATGAAATGCCTTATGCGTGTGTGCTACAAAAAAGCATAGTAAAATAGCGCAAAAAACACAGCGACACACGGCAAAAGAGACGATACCTGTGTATCTGTGTGCCTGTGTTTCTTGCGCTATTGTACTATGCATTCCTACCGACTACCTCGGCTTTCCGTACTACTACAGAGAACACTTGCTCCGTCCTTCTTGTTTCTTAAGTATAACATGCTACGGTGAATACAGTGCACCGTGATACCCACCTAATCTGGTCACTTCCTCGCCTGTGTCATGGAAAAAAATATTGTCGTCTAATAACCCGGAAGTCTAGCTTCGGGCCATAAAAAGAGCCGGGGAGGTGGCTGACAGGCATGACCTGGCAGACTGCCTCCCCTTATGGGTGACTGACTCTAGGGTCAATAACCGTTTTTTGTTCATCTTAGACATTGTTAGTTTTCCCATAAAGTTGTCGAACTTTGTGAATACTGCCTTGCGCTCCAATTCTTTTATTTTTCATGTGATCGGGCTCCACCCACAAAAACTGTTACCACCGCTCGTCGCAGACCGTGCCACAATGTTTAGAAACACCGCGTTTGTTTCAGACTGTTCAGTTAAGATTACGAGTAACCGAGTTCGTTCGAAACCGAACGCGGGCACCAGCAATAACTCTGGAAGGTTCAGTAGACTACGTGTAAAAGCCCAGACGAGCAGATAAGTCGACGCGACGCGTCCGTGCTCGTCATTGTACGGCGAGTGATGCTTGTGCTTTGGGTCGTTATTTTACTGGGCACAAGTTCGCTCAATAAAGGTTTCATCTTTACTCACTGCGTCCTCATTTCTTCACTGTCCGAACTACGTAACAACTCCTGGCTACCAGAGCCATTTATGGCAGTGGGAGGGCTAGTGGCAACCTCTGTAGGTTTTTCTAACAAAATGCACTTTAAATATGTTTCTGTCCCGTCACTATTCTCGTAAACTTAGTGTAATGGAATTACAGTAAATAAATAATTGTCATCTGCCGTCCTTTTATTGCGTCACTCATGAAGCCCTGCATCATCAGATATCATTCGAGAGTCTTTGCCCAGCAACACTTCACCAGTAAACCGTGATCCTCGAACCGTAAAGAATCAAAGAAAAAACTGAGAGTGTAATTTTTTCCTCAATTTGTAAGTGGCAGGCCTCGCATGCACAATGATGTTGTCGCATGCGCTCTCCGTGCGACGAATATGGACGGCTCGTTTCATTTCTGCTTCAGCCGAGTTAGTCGCCAGCGCTCGCGCACTATTACTCGTCGGTAGAACGTACGATGCGCGGGAGGATGCTGTCAGTTTGGACTTTACACAGGACATGACGGCGATGGCAACAGCGACGGCAAAAAAGCCCGTCCAGAGTGTTCACGTAAGTGCTATCGTTAAAACAGAAATTAGATAAGCAGCTGAACATTCACGCTGCCCAGCGATACACAGCGCTCGTTTATCTACGTTTGAAGCTTTATTAAAGGTAGCCGTGGGCTGAATACTGTCACAGGGTCGTGGCGTTGACGAAGGCAGCAGTCGGCCTGGGCAACGAAACGTCAAACTGCAAGCAATCCATTAACGCTTTACACTGATAACGGAGAACAGAACGTCGGCCGTCAATTATCTGATTATCGGCGGAGCGCGTCGTCTTTTATAAAGCCGTCATTGAACCTTCCAGCGCTTCATGCTGTTAAATGGCATGTTTATAATTTGAATTAGTGGAATGTACCGTCAGTCTTGCTGGCGTCCTGTCCTGTCTTCCCTCGTTTTTTTCTTCCTTGTCTCAGTTGCGCCACGAATATTTCGTTAACCAATGCACCAACTCGCCCAACATTCCACTCTGCTAAAGGCGCCCTATCGTGTCTTCTTTCGTTTTTTTTTCTTCGTTGTGTCAGTTGCACCCCAAACATTTCGTTAGAATTTTTCGTTACATTCTATTTCGTTAAGTTATATTTTGAAGGTACGTCACACATAAAACCGCGCTGTACAGCACAGTGGTACAGCCTGGGCGTTATGTTTTCAAACGTATTTCGTCTTCATCCTAGGTATGCCGGCGTGCATATTATAAAAAACAATTATACATATGGCAAGATCGAACTTTACAACGGTAGCTATAAAGGCATTGCTTACACACAAAGAGGTAAAGATCCTGCCCAGGATGGTTCACTTGTTGAGGATGTAAAGCCTGGTGATATATTTTCTTTCGGTATGCGAGTAAGAAAGCCCGATCACCATTATCTCCAAGTAAGTACACCATCCTGGAAAACTGGAATGCACTGAATCAAACAGGGACACAGTAGGACAAACACAGACGAGCGCAAACTTTCAAGTGGCGTTTATTTTTCATCGCTCTTCCATTTACCCGCAACCCACTGTTGTCTAGTGGTTATGGTGCTCGACTGCGGACGCGAAGGTCGCGGGAGCGAATCCCCGCCGGGGCGGCCGCATTTTCGACAGAGGCGAAGATGCTTGAGGCCCGTGTACTTAGTAGGTTTAGGTGCACGTTAAAGAACACCAGATGGCCGAAATTTCCGAAGCTCTATCGTGTTTTTCGGGACGTTGTAACCCCAAATTAAAAATAAATGAACAATTAATTATACGCGTGAAGAAACATACGCAAGCAATGTGGTTACATATTCACGAACTGACAGAATATAACAAGGTACGCAAAAATGCCAAGTGCCTATCAAATCAAGAAATGGGCGTGTCGCTTAGGTAAGCATTGCCTCCCAAAGATATATATTAGAAAAATTAGGGCAGCTTGAACTAAGTAGAGCAAGGCTCTCTCAGAGCAGACCTTATGGGCACGTTGCAGTTCCTGGCTTGGCTAGGCCTCTCGCCTCTCTTTTCCATCCTATACTATACATAGATATGCTTGATCTCTTTTCTGTCTTTTTTGTGTCTGTATCTTTCTATCTTGTTCTATGTCTGTTTCTTTCTCTGTCATTCTATCTTTGTCTGCCTTTCTTCAATTTCGTTCTCTCTAATTTTGCCTTAATCTTTCTTTAAATGTGTATTTCTATCTCTCTGTAGTCGTTCTCTCACCGTAGATATTTTTCTGTCACTTTCTTTATATCTATTTCTCTCTTTCTATTTCGTTCTACCTATCTCTTTCTCTGTCTCTACTCGTTCTCCCATCCGGTGGACAAATCACAGTGCGCAAATCGGCGCACGTGTTCTGGAAGTGAAGAAGAAGAGGAAGAAGTTAAAGAAGATAACCAAGAGAGCGCGTGCCGGTTCGTGATTATGATAGCTTTGTTTACACCACATGGCCCACTAAACTTCCTACATTGTATTATACTTCGCTATCTTTTGTGTATATTAGATGTGAAGCATCTTATAGCGGAGTTCAATCAGGTGGTGGTGGTGGTGGTGGTGTGCGGCGTGACCACCCTTACTGCGCATGCGCAAGCGCTCAGCACACACATCCTCTCCCTCTCCACTCCCCTCTAACCTCCCCCTCTCCACTTCCAACGTCCCCTCCAATTTCCCTTTCCCCTTCCCCTCCCCCCTCACCCATTTCGCTCTCTCCCCTCCCCTTCTCCACTTCCCCTCCCCATTTTTCCTCTCTCTCCACTCCCATCTTCACTCCCCCTCTGAAACGCGGGCTCTACATGCCGAAACGCTGCTTCGCATCGCCTCATGATCCCCTTTAGCGGAAGATGGTGCGATTGGTTGCTTTCTATCTCTTTCGCTCTCTGTCTATTATTGCGATAGCCACTAGATGGACAATCACGGCTGGTTTTTGTCCATCCCCGTCACCGTCATTCACCGTATATGTATAAGTATATATATATATGAAAGTCCCAAAGAAAAATAATATAGAAAAACGCTTCCGAAGCGCGGAATCAAACCAGAGACCTCTCGCTGCGCGGCCCGTGGCGCTAGCCAATACGCCACGAAACGCCGATCCTCTAGTGAGCTAACGGCGAGCGTTCTATACACAACCTTTACCGCTGGCCGGACTCAGAGACGGCAGGCGCTATAAGCGTTTCATCATTGGCAGCGAGACGACGCGAGGAACGGAACAAAGGTTTTTCGCTCGCTGCAGCGGCCGCGTTTGCGAATGGAGCGCGCTGCTCAAACAGAAATGAGTAAAAACTTCTTCATTTAGTTGGCGCTCGTCCTGTGTGCACCTGTTCGTAAGTTTCGTGCGTCCTGCTTTACGTTTTAGCAGTGCGCTTCAAGTATCGAGCTGTGACGCATGATAGTTCGCGCTCCTCCTGGGTGCGTTCTTTTCGTGCGTCCTTTGGGCTCGAGCGACGCGCTGGAAATTTCGAGCTGCTTTCCGTTCCTCGTGCCATATTCCAATTTGTTGGCATCGCATTCATTGCTTCGCCGCTGCGGCGAAAGTGACTTTTTTTGTGTCTGTCTTTTCTGTTTCTTCCATTTCTTCTATTTTATCTCTTTATATTTCCTTCTATATCTTTCTTTCGTTGTCTCTATCTCTCTCTAGTCGGTCTTCTATCTTTTTACTGTTTCTTCGATTTGTTATTTCATTCTCTCTATCTCTCTCTGTGTAGGTGGTCTCTCGCCTTCTAGCTTTTTCTCTGTTTCTGTGTTTCTAAACTCTTTCTCTCTCTGTCTACTTCTTTCTCTGTCGTTCTCTCCTTTTTCGCTTTCTCTTCCTTTGTATGTCTGTCTCTCTACCTCTCTCTATCTTCCTCTGTAGCGGGTCTGTCGCCTTCTATCTTCTTCTCTGTTTCTTTGTTTCTTAACTCTTTCTCTCTCCGTCTACTTCTTTCTCTGTCGTTCCCTCCTTTTTCCCTTTCTCTTCCTCTGTATGTCTGTCTCTTCCTCTCTCAACTCCCTCTGCAGCGGGTCTGTCGTGTTATATGTTTCTCTCTGTTTATGTGTTTCTAAACGCTTTCTCTCCCTGTCTATTTCTTTCTCTGTCGTTCTCTCCTTTTATCCCCTTCTCTTCCTCTGTATGTCTGTCTCTATCTCTCTCTATCTCCCTCTGTAGCGGGTCTGTCGCCTTCTGTCTTTTTCTCTGTTTCTGTGTTTCTAAACTCTTTCTCTGTCTGCCTACTTCTTTCTCTGTCATTCTCTCCTTTTATCCCCTTCTCTTCCTTTGTATGTCTGTCTCTCTATCTCTCTCAACTCCCTCTGTAGCGGGTCTGTCGTGTTCTATCTTTCTCTCTGTTTCTCTGTTTCTAAACGCTTTCTCTGTTTGTCTATTTCTTTCTCTGTCGTTCTCTCCTTTTATCCCCTTCTCTTCCTTTGTGTGTCTGTCTCCATATCTCTATCTCCCTCTGTAGCGGGTCTCTCGCCTTCTATCTTTTAGGGGCGTAGCTCCTCTTAGTCTAACCGTCTCACGTCTCTGTTGTCCTGCGTAAACGGCAGTATTTCTGTCCGGCCTAAACGGCAGATGGCGCTGGCGCATAGAAGTACATACATACTGCAGTTCAGGGACGATACTCTAGATGACGCTGTACACAATCCGTGTCGTCATCATCATTTTTCGTCTCATTTCATAGATGGGGTTGGTCCAATAGAATTGTGTGCAATATGGCGCTTGTGTGAATTGACACTAGATGGAGCTAGAAGTGCCGCTGCTCTCCCATTGGCTGCTGCGCGGGCTGCGCGGGGTGCTCGAGGAGCGAGCGCCTCTCTCATTCTCCTGGATCGTCGCCGTACGTGTCGGATCGTTGGTCGAGCACGAACGATGCGCAGCGGCGGGCGCTCGCTTGGCGGCAGCCTGGCCGATTGCGAGACGGTGCGCGCCAAGGACGCCACTGCGAAACGGGCTCAACGAGAAGCCGATCCCGAGACCATGATTGCTTCAGAAGCATCGCCCAAGCTCTTCATCATTCACCCGTGGATATGCCGTAATTTTTTTCTCTGTTTCTGTGTTTCTAAACTCTCTCTGTGTCTACTTCTTTCTCTGTCGTTCTCTCCTTTTTCCCTTTGTCTTCCTCTGTATGTCTGTCTCTCTATCTCTCTCTAACTCCCTCTGTAGTGGGTCCCTCGCCTTCTATGATTTTCTCTGTTTCTGTGTTTCTAAACTCTCTGTGTCTACTTCTTTCTCTGTCGTTCTCTCCTTTTTCCCTTTGTCATCCTCTGTATGTCTGTCTCTCTATCTCTCTCTAAATCCCTCTGTAGCGGGTCCCTCGCCTTCTATAATTTTCTCTGTTTCTGTGTTCCTAAACTCTTTCTCTCTGTGTCTACTTCTTTCTCTGTCGTTCTCTCCTTTTTCCCTTTCTCTTCCTCCGTATGTCTGTCTATAGCAGGTCTCGCCTTCTATCTTTTTCTCTCGTTCTGTGTTTCTTAACTCTTTCTCTCTCTGTCTACTTCTTTCCCTGTCGTTCTCTCCTTTTTCCCAGTTCTCTTCCTCTGTATGTCTGTCTCTCTGTCTCTCTCTAACTCCCTCTGTAGCGGGTCCCTCGCCTTCTATGATTTTCTCTGTTTCTGTGTTTCTAAACTCTTTCTCTCTCCGTCTACTTCTTTCTCTGTCGTTCTCTCCTCTTTCCCTTTCTCTTCATCTGTATGTCTGTCTCTCTCTCTCTCTAAAGCCCTCTGTAGCGGGTCCCTCGCCTTCTATGATTTTCTCTGTTTCTGTGTTTCTAAACTCTTTCTCTCTTCGTCTACTTCTTTCTCTGTCGTTCTCTCCTTTTTTCCTTTCTCTTCCTCTGTATGTCTGTCTCTAGCGGGTCTCTCGCCTTCTATGATTTTCTCTGTTTCTGTGTTTCTTAACTGTTTCTCTCTCCGTCTACTTCTTTCTCTGTCGTTCTCTCCTTTTCCCCTTTCTCTTCCTCTGTATGTCTGTCTCTCTGTCTCTCTCTAACTCCCTCTGTACGGGTCCCTCGCCTTCTATTTTTTTCTCTGTTTCTGTGTTTCTTAACTCTTTCTCTCTCCATCTACTTCTTTCTCTGTCATCCTCTCCTTTTTTCCTTTCTCTTCCTCTGTATGTCTGTCTCTAGCGGGTCTCTCGCCTTCTATGATTTTCTCGGTTTCTGTGTTTCTTAACTCTTTCTCAGTCCGTCTACTTCTTTCTCGGTCGTTCTCTCCTTTTTCCCTTTCTCTTCCTCTGTATGTCTGTCTCTCTATCTCTCTCTAACTCCCTCTGCAGCGGGTCCCTCGCCTTCTATGATTTTCTCTGTTTCTGTGTTTCTAAACTCTTTCTCTCTCCGTCTACTTCTTTCTCTGTCGTTCTCTCCTTTTTTCCTTTCTCTTCCTCTGTATGTCTGTCTCTAGCGGGTCTCTAGCCTTCTATGATTTTCTCTGTTTCTGTGTTTCTTAACTCTTTCTCTCTCCGTCTACTTCTTTCTGTGTCGTTCTCTCGTTTTTCCCTTTCTCTTCCTCTGTATGTCTCTCTATCTGTCTCTCTCTAACTCCCTCTGTAGCGGGTCCCTCGCATTCTATGATTTTCTCTGTTTCCGTGTTTCTTAACTCTTTCTCTCTCCGTCTACTTCTTTCTCTGTCGTTCTCTCCTTTTTTCCTTTCTCTTCCTCTGTATGTCTGTCTCTAGCGGGTCTCTCGCCTTCTATGATTTTCTCTGTTTCTGTGTTTCTTAACTCTTTCTCTCTCTGTCTACTTCCCCTCTCTGTCGTTCTCTCCTTTTTCCCTTTCTCTTCCTCTGTAGGTCTGTCTCTCTATCTCTCTCTAACTCCCTCTGTAGCGGGTCCCTCGCCTTCTATCTTTTTCTCTGTTTCTGTGTTTCTTAACTCTTTCTCTCTCCGTCTACTTCTTTCTCTGTCGTTCTCTCCTTTTTTCCTTTCACTTCCTCTGTATGTCTGTCTCTAGCGGGTCACTCGCCTTCTATGATTTTCTCTGTTTCTGTGTTTCTTAACTCTTTCTCTCTCCGTCTACTTCTTTCTCTGTCGTTGTCCCCTTTTTCCCTTTCTCTTCCTCAGTATGTCTGTCTCTCTATCTCTCTCTAACTCCCTCTGTAGCGGGTCCCTCGCCTTCTATGATTTTCTCTGTTTCTATGTTTCTTAACTCTTTCTCTCTCCGTCTACTCGTTTCTCTGTCGTTCTCTCCTTTTTCCCTTTCTCTTCCTCTGTATGTCTGTCTCTCTGTCTCTCTCTAACTCCCTCTGTAGCGGGTCCCTCGCCTTCTATGATTTTCTCTGTTTCTGTGTTTCTTAACTCTCTCTCTCCGTCTACTTCTTTCTCTGTCGTTCTCTCCTCTTTCCCTTTCTCTTCCTCTGTATGTCTGTCTCTCTGTCTCTCTCTAACTCCCTCTGTAGCGGGTCCCTCGCCTTCTATGATTTTCTCTGTTTCTGTGTTTCTAAACTCTTTCTCTCTGCGCCTACTTCTTTCTCTGTCGTTCTCTCCTTTTTTCCTTTCTCTTCCTCTGTATGTCTGTCTCTAGCGGGTCTCTCGCCTTCTATGATTTTCTCTGTTTCTGTATTTCTAAACTCTTTCTCTCTCCGCCCACTTCTTTCTCTGTCGTTCTCTCCTTTTTCCCTTTCTCTTCATCTGTATGTCTGTCTCTCTATCTCTCTCTAACTCCCTCTGTAGCGGGTCCCTCGCCTTCTTATTTTCTCTGTTTCTGTGTTTCTTAACTCTTTCTCTCTCCATCTACTTCTTTCTCTGTCGTTCTCTCCTCTTTCCCTTTCTCTTCGTCTGTATGTCTGTCTCTCTATCTCTCTCTAACTCCCTCTGTAGCGGTTCCCTCGCCTTCTATGATTTTCTCTATTTCTGTGATTCTAAACTCTTTCTCTCTCCGTCTACTTCTTTCTCTGTGGTTCCCTCCTTTTTCCCTTTCTCTTCCTCTGTATGTCTGTCTCTCTATCTCTCTCTAACTCCCTCTGTAGCGGGTCCCTCGCCTTCTATGATTTTCTCTGTTTCTGTGTTTCTAAACTCTTTCTCTCTGCGTCTACTTCTTTCTCTGTCGTTCTCTCCTTTTTTCCTTTCTCTTCCTCTGTATGTCTGTCTCTCTATCTCTCTCTAACTCCCTCTGTAGCGGGTCCCTCGCCTTCTATGATTTTCTCTGTTTCTGTGTTTCTTAACTCTTTCTCTCTCCGTCTACTTCTTTCTCTGTCGTTCCCTCCTTTTTCCCTTTCTCTTCCTCTGTATGTCTGTCTCTCTATCTCCCTCTAACTCCCTCTGTAGCGGGTCCCTCGCCTTCTATGATTTTCTCTGTTTCTGTGTTTCTAAACTCTTTCTCTCTACGTCTACTTCTTTCTCTGTCGTTCTCTCCTTTTTTCCTTTCTCTTCCTCTGTATGTCCGTGTCTCTATCTCTGTCTAAATCCCTCTGTAGCGGGTCCCTCGCCTTCTATGATTTTCTCTGTTTCTGTGTTTCTTAACTCTTTCTCTCTCCGTCTACTTCTTTCTTTGTCATTCTCTCCTTCTCCCCCTTCTCTTCCTCTGTATGTCTGTCTCTCTATCTCCCTCTAACTCCCTCTGTAGTGGTTCCCTCGCCTTCTATGATTTTCTCTGTTTCTGTGTTTCGAAACTCTTTCTCTCTCCGTCTACTCGTTTCTCTGTCGTTCTCTCCTTTTTCCCTTTCTCTTCCTCTGTATGTCTGTCTCTCTGTCTCTCTCTAACTCCCTCTGTAGCGGGTCCCTCGCCTTCTATGATTTTCTCTGTTTCTGTGTTTCTTAACTCTTTCTCTCTCCGTCTACTTCTTTCTCTGTCGTTCTCTCCTCTTTCCCTTTCTCTTCCTCTGTATGTCTGTCTCTCTGTCTCTCTCTAACTCCCTCTGTAGCGGGTCCCTCGCCTTCTATGATTTTCTCTGTTTCTGTGTTTCTAAACTCTTTCTGTCTGCGTCTACTTCTTTCTCTGTCGTTCTCTCCTTTTTTCCTTTCTCTTCCTCTGTATGTCTGTCTCTAGCGGGTCTCTCGCCTTCTATGATTTTCTCTGTTTCTGTGTTTCTAAACTCTTTCTCTCTCCGCCTACTTCTTTCTCTGTCGTTCTCTCCTTTTTCCCTTTCTCTTCATCTGTATGTCTGTCTCTCTATCTCTCTCTAACTCCCTCTGTAGCGGGTCCCTCGCCTTCTTATTTTCTCTGTTTCTGTGTTTCTTAACTCTTTCTCTCTCCATCTACTTCTTTCTCTGTCGTTCTCTCCTCTTTCCCTTTCTCTTCGTCTGTATGTCTGTCTCTCTATCTCTCTCTAACTCCCTCTGTAGCGGTTCCCTCGCCTTCTATGATTTTCTCTATTTCTGTGATTCTAAACTCTTTCTCTCTCCGTCTACTTCTTTCTCTGTCGTTCCCTCCTTTTTCCCTTTCTCTTCCTCTGTATGTCTGTCTCTCTGTCTCTCTCTAACTCCCTCTGTAGCGGGTCCCTCGCCTTCTATGATTTTCTCTGTTTCTGTGTTTCTAAACTCTTTCTCTCTGCGTCTACTTCTTTCTCTGTCGTTCTCTCCTTTTTTCCTTTCTCTTCCTCTGTATGTCTGTCTCTCTATCTCTCTCTAACTCCCTCTGTAGCGGGTCCCTCGCCTTCTATGATTTTCTCTGTTTCTGTGTTTCTTAACTCTTTCTCTCTCCATCTACTTCTTTCTCTGTCGTTCTCTCCTCTTTCCCTTTCTCTTCGTCTGTATGTCTGTCTCTCTATCTCTCTCTAACTCCCTCTGTAGCGGTTCCCTCGCCTTCTATGATTTTCTCTATTTCTGTGATTCTAAACTCTTTCTCTCTCCGTCTACTTCTTTCTCTGTCGTTCCCTCCTTTTTCCCTTTCTCTTCCTCTGTATGTCTGTCTCTCTATCTCCCTCTAACTCCCTCTGTAGCGGGTCCCTCGCCTTCTATGATTTTCTCTGTTTCTGTGTTTCTAAACTCTTTCTCTCTACGTCTACTTCTTTCTCTGTCGTTCTCTCCTTTTTTCCTTTCTCTTCCTCTGTATGTCCGTGTCTCTATCTCTGTCTAAATCCCTCTGTAGCGGGTCCCTCGCCTTCTATGATTTTCTCTGTTTCTGTGTTTCTTAACTCTTTCTCTCTCCGTCTACTTCTTTCTTTGTCATTCTCTCCTTCTCCCCCTTCTCTTCCTCTGTATGTCTGTCTCTCTATCTCCCTCTAACTCCCTCTGTAGTGGTTCCCTCGCCTTCTATGATTTTCTCTGTTTCTGTGTTTCGAAACTCTTTCTCTCTCTGTCTACTTCTTTCTCTGTCGTTCTCTCCTTTTTCCCTTTCTCTTTCTCTGTATGTATGTCTATCCCTCTCTATCTCCCTCTGTAGCGGATCTCTCGCCTTCTATCTTTTTCTCTGTTTCTGTGTTTCTAAGCTTTTTCTCTCTCTGTCTACTTCTTTCTCTGTCGTTTTCTCCTTTTTTTCTTTCTCTTCCTCTGTATGTCTGTCTCTCTATCTTTCTCTATCTCCCTCTGTAGCGGGTCTCTCGTCTTCTAACTTTTTCTCTGTTTCTGTGTTTATAAACTCTTTCTCTCTCTGTCTACTTCTTTCTCTGTCGTTCTCTCCTTTTTCTCTTTCTCTTCCTCTGTATGTCTGTCTCTCTCTCTCTCTCTATCTTCCTCTGTAGCGGGTCTCTCGCCTTCTATCTTTTTACAGCTAAAGTTGTTATGAGATCATTTCACTGGCCGTTTTTGGCGCTGTAGTTCTCCGCGTCCGCTGCCGCCGCCGGCGTCCGTAACCAGTATAGCTCGAAATAAGAAAAAAAAACGAAATAACCGAAATTCCAGGATGGAACGAGTTTGGAACCTGGGCCCTCTGCGTGGGAGCCCAGTATTCAACCTCTCAGCCATGCCGGTGCTTGAAACTGCCTTGCAAAAAGGTCCTATACAGGCTTCATGTCGGGAAGGAACCACATTAACATATGCAATATAGCGTGGTAGAAGAGTACACTAAGCACCAAGCGTCGCACAACGGGAATTCTGTAACCAGGCGTCACACAATGTGAATTGCGCAACGAGTATGTTGTTGAATGCTTCAAACTCATTACAAAGGGCTCCGCCATAATTCTTCATCGTCATCAGGCACAGCATGAACAAAGTGCGCATGATGCCGTACATCCGTTTAGCAGGTAGCAGGCTTTCCGTAGAATGACGAAAAATGGCATGGTGCCTGCTGCCGTACTTCTCAAAAATTACAATGATTTATAGCATAGTGGATTCCTCGCAAGTGCACTTGTATTGGTTACCAAGGAAGCCCATAAGTGCATGATCCAGTTCTTCGGGGTCTCAGTAAAATTACAATGATAGCTTAGTGAGTTCCTCGCAAGTGCACTCTTACTGATTCCCAGGGAAGCTCATAAGCGCATGATTTATTTCCTCGGGGTCTCAGTAAAATTACAATGATTTAGAGCGTAGTGGGTTCCTCGCAAGTGCACTTGTATTGGTTGTCAAGGAAGCCCATAAGCGCAAGATCCATTTCTTCGGGGTCTCAGTAAAATTACAATGATTTATAGCGTAGTGGGTTCCTCACAATTGCACTGGTATTGGTGGCCAAGGAAGCCCATAAGCGCATGATTCATTTCCTCGGGGTCTCAGTAAAGTTCTTCGCCCTCCCCGTCTCTGTCCCACGCAAACGTATGTGGAAATAGTGACCGGGCGTCACCCAATGTAAATTACATACCTGGTGGGCCGTTTAAAGCTTCGAACCCATTACAAAGGGCTGAGCCATAATTCTTCATCGTCATCAGTCGTCGCGTCAACAAAGTGTACATAATGCCATACAGACGTGTACCTGGTGCCTCGCTTCTCCGCAGAATGTCGAATAATGGATTAGTAGGTGCTTCCCAACTTCATAAAAACTGTGACTTATGGCGTAGTGGTTACCTTTCTAGTGTACTTGTAATGTAACCCCAAGAGAGCTTACAACGGGCTCTAGAAACGCCGCTCTTCCAGCTTTCGCTGTGACTGTGCTGTGGTTTCAGCGCAGGCCTGTGGTCTTTTCTCTGTTTCTGTGTTTCTAAACTCTTTCTCTCTCTGTGTACTTCTTTCTCTGTCATTCTCTCCTTTCTCCCTTTCTCTTCCTTTGTATGTCTGTTCTCTACCTCTCTCTATCTCCCTCTGTAGCGGCTATCTCGCCCTTTATCTTTTTCTCTGTTTCTGTGTTTCTAAACTCTTTCTCTCTCTGTCTATTGCTTTCTCTGTCGTTCTTTCCTTTTATCCCCTTCTCTTCCTCCGTATGTCTGTCGCTCTATCTCTCTCTATCTCCCTCTGTAGCGGGTCTGTCGCCTTGTATCTTTTTCTCTGTTTCTGTGTTTCTAAACTCTTTCTCTCTGTGTCTATTTCATTCTCTGTCGTTCTTTCCTTTTCCCTTTCTCTTCCCCTGTATGTCTATCTCTCTAAATCTCTCCATCTCCCTCTGTAGCGGGTATCTCGCCTTCTATCTTTTTCTCTGCTTCTGTGTTTCTAAACTCTTGCTCTCTCTGTCTACTTCTTTCTGTGTCGTTCTCTCCTTTTATCCCCTTCTCCTCCCTTGTCTGGTCTTTATCTATCTTTATCTGCCTCTGTAGCGGGTCTCTTGCCTGCTATCTTGCTCTGTTTCTGTGTTCCTAAACTCTTTCTCTGTCTGTCGTTCTCTCCTTTTTCCCTTTCTCTTCCTCTGCATGTCTGTCTCTCTCTATCTCTCTACCTCCCTCTCTAGCGGGTCTGTCGCCTTCTATCTTTCTCTCTGTTTTTGTGTTCCTAAACTCTTTCTCTCTCTGTCTACTTCTTTCTCTGTCGTTCTCTCCTATTTTCCTTTCTCTTCCTCTGTATGTCTGTCTCTCTATCTCTCTCAACTCCCTCTGTAGCGGGTCTGTCGTGTTCTATCTTTTTCTCTGTTTCTGTGTCTCTAACCTCTTTCTCTCTCTGTTGATTTCTTTCTCTGTCGTTTTCTCCTTTTTTCCTTTCTCTACCTATTGTACAGAAGCATTAGAACGCTTTAATGGGCCATCCTCTTCAGCGCCTTCTAGTGGGTCGCCCTCTTCGCCTCTTCTCGGAGAGCACGCCCCTCGTGCTCTTGCTCGTGAGAGTCTGCGAGTCTGCGCTCTTTCGTTACTGTCGTCGCTGCGCATCGTCGCCGTCGATCCCGCCGTCAATAAACGCCTTTACAAATTGGTGGAGCGTGCTGTACCGTCCCCACAGCTTCGGTCTCCATCCGATGCCCCTGGAGCTTCGATCCCGTACCGTGCCATCTACCATGCCGCAAGACGCCGCTCAGCAAACGCGGCCTCCTGCCCCGACCGCTTGTCCCGGTGTCCCCCGTATCCGCGACCCTCCACGTCGGTGTGGATGGCACCGACGTGGAGGACTGGCTCACGATTTACGAACGGGTGACTGTCCCCAATAAATGGGACGAAGCAGGCAAGCTAAGCAACTTGGTTTTCTACCTCGCGGGTGTGGCAGGCATGTGGTACAGCAACCATGCATCCGATTTCCCGACGTGGTCCGCTTTCCAGACCGCCATCGCCGACGTGTTTGGCCACCCTGCCGTTCGTAAGCTGCAGGCCGAACAGCGTTTGCGAGAACGAGTTCAGCAGGCCGGCGAAACCTTTACCAGCTACATTGAAGACTGTGATGTTGTATTTTAGGATCGTCACGCCGCAGAGCGTGTGACGCGTTGCAGATGGAGGAGACGTTGGCTGATTGTACAAACCACACGACAATTATATTTGGACGCACACACACACCAAATACATAAGGTGAAAACGTACATCGTCCCACGTGGCGGTGCTAGTCCGGAAAGTGGTGCGCTGCTAGCGTCCCGGCGGTCACGTAGTCGTGCGTGCTCGGGCGTGGTAGTGAACTCGCAGCAGCAAGGGTCATGGGCCGAGTGGGCGGGTTCCCCGACACAGGAGGCCACGAACAGGTCTGGCGACTTGAAGAACGTGAGGCGCTCGCTGTCCCGAAGACAGGCGCCTCTGTGCACGAACCCCGCTCGTCGATGCGGGTTCGGTCGACCTCCGGCCTGTTCCGACCGTGTTCCACGAGTCCCTAGCCTGCGCGAGCCCTTTTTCTTCCCTTCTGAAGCACGAGCTGTTTCTTCTTCCTCGGCTTCCAGCGATCGGCCGCTCCGTCGTCTGCTCTCGCTGGGTCGCCTTTACATGCTTCTTCACAATTACCCCCCACCTAAGAAAGTTCTTCCTCCTGAAGAACTTGCCGCTGTTGCTTCAAAACTTGGGGCATCGTAGCACACACGCACTCGCAAGCACTATCACTGTACCACACTTTCGAGCACTGCACCCTACTTCCGAGCACTGCACCACACTTCCGAGCACCGCACACTCGGCACGCATGAGTAAACAAAAACTGTGACGAAAGTTCCGAGTACCGCACACACGGCACTTGTGGAAATAATCACAGCACAGGTCAAAAGTTTACTATCAGGTCTAAGTAAAGAGTCATAAAAAATTTATCTACAACACTGAACACTTCTACGAAAGCACCAGTAATGTACATACATTGCTCATGGGTAGGTTAGCCAGCTCTTATAGTCTGCGCCTACATTCTCACTACCTTTATATACGCGACATAGAAGTCGTATTTCGAGTACCACGTATGAGATCACTTCTTTTTCCGTGCATAGAAGCTTCGCGGTCCATATTTATTCGCTTGCTTCCTGTGGTAGGCGGAATCTGCTGAGTCATCGATGGCTTGTCCTTGAGCTGCGATTTGCAATCCGTGGTTAGGTGCGAGCAATTTCGACATGTTGACATCGACAACCGATTGCCTTTGTTGATATGGTTCACACGGTAGCTTCTTTGCTTTCTCTGACACCAGAGATAATGGTCGCTCAAGATCATTTGCTACTCTCTTAAAAGGAGTATCAATTACGGGTGTGTTCCCCAGCGGTACTCGACCGACTAGGTGCTTGGGAAAAATACTGTGGCATATATCGCAAGATTTCACAAATCGTGCGATATCTGATTTTACCCCTGGCCAGTAGAACTCCTGGAGGACACTGTTTGTTGTCCGTTTTATTCCTTGAAGACCCTCAGGAATTTTTTCATGAGCCATTTGCATTACAGTATAGCGGACGGCTGTTGGTACTAGTTGTTCTATTTCTCTCCTCGACCGTAGCGTGTATCGCCTATAAAGAATTCCTTCTTTTACAACGAATTCATTCTCCGAAAATCTCGTCTTTAACGGTTTGCCAACTGCTTCCCAGCATTTCTGAAGGCTTGCGTCATCCCTCTGGCTTTTCCTCAAGTCGACTGAACTGATAACCAGGGCCCTTATTGCTGGTATGGCTAGCAGACGAGAACTTGTCTGTCTGACTGTTGCAGCCACTTGTGTGTTCTCCTTGCATTCGTCCGCAGCAGATGTCAGGGTATCTGCGGGATGGGATCTAGTGGTAGAGCCCTTGTCAGCTTCCGCCCCAGATGATTCTTTCACAGGGCTAGGCGGATGTAGATGTCTTTCCCAGTCATTATCGGGATCAGAGACATCACGGACCCCTTTTACGTTGCCCAAAACAACATCATACAGAGGGTTGTCCATGCAGATCGCGCGAGTCCTGCCTACGAAGAAAGGTGAAACGATTTGCACCTCTGCTTCCGGGAGCTTTAATACTCTTCTGTCCAGTAGGCAAAGCGAGGAAACTTTTCCTGTCAAATTACTATTCGGTACAAGGGACCTGTTTACAATAACAGAGTCACATCCCGTATCCCGTAAGACAGTAACGGGATGGTCTTCGAGGACACCTTCGGCAGTAGGCATAAACTTGTCCCCTCGTCTAGGCATTTCCCGGCTCTTGCGTACCAAACAATTTGTACTTTGCTGAAAAACTTGAGTCTTCCTATTTCTTGTTTTGGTCACCTCCCCTTGTTTTTTCAGACACGAGGCTTTTTTAATACTGCTTCCCTCATTAAGACAGTCACCAGTGCTATGCCCACTACGCCTGCACTGTTCGCAGAAAGATGTTTCTGTTCTTGGCCCATTTGTGCTTGTCCAGCAGTCTGCAGCTTTGTGGCCACGTTTTCCACAAAGAAAGCATTGCAGCTTCTCTGTTTCCTTTTTTCTAGGCGTGGTCTGAGCTTGGTCTGGTGGCTTATTAAGTTCGGCGTTCTCATTTTTGCCTTTGCCGAGGTTGACTAAGCCCTGAGCATCCATATAATGATCAGTAGCTTCGGCCAGCTTTTCGATTCCTTGGCAATTCCTTTCTCTCAGGAAAATTGTCAGCTTCTCATGGCATGTCATGAGGAATTGCTCCGAAACACTAACGTCTCGCAGAGCATCGTATGTTCGTTCTGTCTTGGCCATCTCCTGCCAATGGTCAAAATATCCTAAAAGTCGTCCAGCGAACTGCCGACCGGTTTCGGAGTTCTCTGGTTTCGCTGACCGAAACTTGGTGCGGTACCCCTCTTCAGTAAACCTGAATCGCTGCAACAAAGTCTTCTTCAGTGTTGCATAATCCATGGCATGGTCAGGTGCCATTCTACCAACAACACTTAGCGCTTCGCCTGTCAAACAGAGGCTTAGTGAGAGGGCCCATTTATCCTGCGGCCAATCTTGACTCACGGCGACGAGTTCAAAGCGCTGGATGTAAGCGTCTAACTCGTCGCGACTTTCGTTGAAGGGAGGTATGAGTTTGTGCGGACTCTGGTAGCTTTGAGGAGCGCTCATGTGCGCGCCCTCCGTTAACTGGGCAGTACTCGTGCTACCAGTTGTCGCATCTAACTCCCGCAGCTTCAACCTTAGTTCCAGTACCTCCTTCTCTGCCTTCAGCCTCGCCAGTGCCTCAGCATCAGCTTCCTTTGCCGCATTGCGTTCGGCTAAACGTGCTTCACGAACTTCTCGTTCACGCGCGCGCTCTTCATCTATCCACTCCTTTAGCGCTGAACCGCTCAACCACAGTTCCTTCCCAATTGCCGTGAGCTTGTCTGTCTCCATCGTCAACCGTCAAACACGCCTCAGCAACGCGATGCTCTTTTACACAGGTTAAGAGCAGTCCTGTCTGGCGGACGCCAGAAATGTGATGATGTATTTTAGGATCGTCACGCCGCAGAGCGTGTGACGCGTCGCAGATGGAGGAGACGTTGGCTGATTGTACAAACCACACGACAATTATATTAGGACGCACACACACACACCAAATACATAAGGTGAAAACGTACATCGTCCCACGTGGCGGTGCTAGTACGGGAAGTGGTGCGCTGCTAGCGTCCCGGCGGTCACGTAGTCGTGCGTGCTCGGGCGTGGTAGTGAACTCGCAGCAGCAAGGGTCATCGGCCGAGTGGGCAACCCACCACTCGGTCGACGGTAGCCGCCATTGACGGTAGCTCCCCGCGTCTCTTCAGCTCCAGGCGAGATCCCGCGGCGCTCGCTGTCCTGACGACGCCCCGCAGGATGAACCACGCGCGTGGATGCGGGTTCCCCGACACAGGAGGCCACGAACAGGTCTGGCGACTTGAAGAAGGTGAGGCGCTCGCTGTCCCGAAGACAGGCGCCTCTGTGCACGAACCCCGCTCGTCGATGCGGGTTCGGTCAACCTCCGGGCTGTTCCGACCGTGTTCCTCGAGTCCCTAGCCTGCGCGAGCCCTTTTTCTTCCCTACTGAAGCACAAGCTGTTTCTTCTTCCTCGGCTTCTAGCGATCGGCCGCTCCGTCGTCTGCTCTTGCTGGGTCGCCTTTAAGTGCTTCTTCACAAAGACGTCCTCGATTTGTGTAAGAAAGCCGACGCCACCATGTCGGAATATGACAAGATTAGGCACATTATGAAAGGCATCGACGACGATGCCTTCACGATGCTGCTCGACAAAAACCCCAGCGCAGTGGGCGAGGTCATCACGCTCTGCCAGAGCTACGAGGAGCTGCGCCGGCAGCGGTCGATGACCCGTCGCTCTCCATCCCGCGACGCCGAGCACGCTGGCTTGTCGACCATATCCGACCACTCCGCCTTGCTCGCAGAGGTGAAGTCATTCGTGCGCGAGGAAATCGCGCGCCAATTCTCTCTGCTGGACTTTGCTCAACCTCAGTACGTTCACCAGCCGTCAACCACTCTTCTCCCTCCCCTCCGTCGAGCGATTGAGCAGGAAATCGCGGAGGTCATGCCTGAGTACCACCAGCACCATCCCGCTCCTACACCACTGAGTTACGCCCAAGTTGTCGCAAGGACGTCCCCAGTAATACCTACGGCAGCCCCACACAGTTACGCCGAAGCCGCCGCTAGACATCAGTCCTTCGAAGCGGCTGTGCCGGCTACCTACGCCGACGTAATGCAGAGGCCACGACCGCAGCCCACGATGCAGTCATATCAGTCGCTACCCCGTCAATCACGTCCTGCGCCATGGGCGGGCCCTGCTCCAGCAAACCGATGGCGCACACCTGACAACCGCCCCAAATGCTTCGCATGCGGTTACGCCGGCCACGTGGCGCGTTATTGCAATCGCGTCCAGCCGCCTCAAGTCGTGTCGCCCGCCACCAGCCAGTCGAAGCCCTCAGCGAAGCCCATCGAATGTAATAGACGTTTTTGTGGACGGTGTTCGCGCATCTGCCCTTATCGACACTGGAGCCGCCGTATCCGTTATGGACGCTAAACTAAGCCGCCTGCTACCAAAGGTGACGACGCCACTTTCCGGTCTTTCCATCCGTACAGCCAGCGCCCAATGTATTCACCCGACGGCGGTATGCACAGCCCGTGTCATCATTCAGGACGCTCTGTACGCCGTCGAATTCATCATAATTTCCTCAAGCTCTCACGACGTCATCCTGGGATGGGATTTTCTCTCCCGCCACGACGCCGTCATTCATTGCGCGTCTGCCGAAATAGAGCTTTCACCATTCTGAGATTTCACGCCGGCAGGCAGTTCATCGGCTGCGACCAAGGTATTCGTCAAAGACGACATCACAGTTCCTGTAAATTCGTCAACGGCTGTGTCAGTCTATTGCACCGATTTCTGCGACGCCGTTGCACTCCTTTCTCCATGTGACCGCGTTTTCACTAGGAAAGGCTTGCTGGTGCCATTTGCGACCGTGGAAATCACTCAGGGCGACACGGATATTTTTGTGACCAACCCATCCCCGCTCATTGTTACATTGGTGCGAGGGGATTGTCTCGGCAGAGCGGGACGCCTCGAAGACGCCCAAGTTATAGACGCACCGGGTGACACGCACTGCGCCAGCTCACGTACGCTCAGTGCTGTTTCCACGTCCGATTCGTCACCTACTGATGTGTTTAGGTCCTCCATTGCTGACAACCTCACATCGGTCCAGCTTTCCCAACTTCTGTGCCTGCTGGAAGAATTTCGTTCTTCTTTCGATGTCGGGCAAACTTCTCTCGGCCGCACTTCCGCTGTTACCCATCGCATCGACACTGGCGCCCAACCACCACTGCAGCAACGTCCATATCGCATGTCTCCAGCAGAACGCCGGGTCATTAATGAACAAGTCGACGATATGCTTCGACGCGACGTTATTCGGCCCCCGGACAGCCCATGGGCGTCTCCCGTTGTTCTCGTTGCGAAGAAGGACGGTTCCGTGCGGTTCTGTGTGGACTACCGAGGGCTCAACAAGATCACTCGCAAGGATGTTTACCCGCTGCCGCGAATCGATGACGTGATTGACAGTCTGCAAGGAGCCGAATTCTTTTCATCTCTTGATTTGCGCTCGGGGTACTGGCAAGTACCCATGGCGGATGATGCTCGACCGAAGACAGCCTTTGTCACGCCCGACGGCTTGTACAAGTTTAACGTTATGCTGTTTGGTCTGTGTAATGCGCCCGCGACCTTCGAGCGCATGATGGACACCGTTCTGCGCAACTTGAAATGGCACACGTGCTTGTGTTACCTGGACGACGTCGTCGTTTTCGCTCCGGACTTCTCCACGCATCTCCAACGTCTGCGGCATGTTTTGACGCGTTTGTGCAACGCAGGCCTCCAACTGAATCTGAAGAAGTGCCGATTTGCAGCGCGGCAGCTGACAATCCTCGGCTGACAATCCCTGTCCAAGGACGGAATCCTTCCCGATCCGGTCAAGCTTCGGGCCGTGGCCGAATTTCCCAAATCTACGTCCGTCAAAGGACTGCGCAGTTTCGTAGGACTGTGTTCGTACTTTCGACGCTTCATAGGAAACTTCGCCACCATCATATCGCCGCTGAGGAAGCTCCTTGGAAGTAACGCACCCCTAAATTCATGGTCGTCCGAGTGTGACGACGCGTTCGCAAAGCTCCGTCGTTTGTTGACGTCTCCTCCCATACTACGCCACTACGATCCTACGGCCCCAACGGAGGTACACACGGACGCCAGCGGTGTAGGCCTCGGCGCTGTTCTTGCGCAGCGCAAACCAGGGTTCCCCGAATATATCGTGGCATACGCAAGCCGTACGCTTACCAGAGCCGAGGCCAATTACACAGTCACGGAAAAAGAGTGCCTGGCGATCATCTGAGCCCTTACAAAGTTTCGACCTTATTTGTATGGTCGCCCATTTGATGTCGTCCCCAACCATCATGCACTATGCTGGCTGTCGTCATTGAAGGATCGCTCAGGCCGTCTCGCCCGCTGGGCACTTCGACTGCAAGACTATGACATCCGCGTGCTGTACCGCAACGGACGCCAGCATGCTGACGCCGACGCCCTCTCGCGCTCTCCCTTGCCTGACGACAATACCCCCTGCTTAGTATCTCACATAGCTGTTGCTTCAATCGACGTTCACACCATTGCTACCGAACAGCGCAAGGATAAATGGATCATCTCGCTGATCGACTTGCTGACGGATCCGTCGGCAACACCATCCACTCGCGCATTGCGTCGTCAAGCCCACCATTTCGCCATTCGTGACAACCTACTGCACCGACGCAATTATAAAGCCGACGGCCGCCAGTGGCTACTAGTGATACCCCGCAGTCTGCGTTTTGAAATATGCGAGGCCTTCCACTCTGACCCGCAATGCGCGCACTCTGGGGTATCCAAAACTTACCACCGCATTCGACAACGATACTTCTGGCGAGGAATGTACCGCTACGTGCAGAAGTTCGTTCGCTCCTGCCTCAATTGCCAACGCCGAAAACCTGCAACGCACGTGTCGCCAGCAGGTCTACAACCATTACCTTGCCCTAACCGTCCGTTTGGGCGCGTGGGCATCGATTTGTATGGACCACTTCCTCTGACTTCGGCTGGTAACCGCTGGGCCGTCGTCGCTGTTGACCATCTAACGCGATACGCCGAAACCGCCGCTCTCCCAGCGGCTACAGCGCGCGATGTGGCCTCCTTCCTGCTCCACCGATTCATGCTGCGTCACGGTCCGCCCCAGGAGCTGCTCAGTGATCGAGGCCGTGTCTTCTTGTCGGGAAGTCGTCGAATCCATTCTCAAAGAGTGCAACGTCGTTCACCACAAAACTACTGCTTACTACCCGCAGACGAATGGCCTCACTGAACGCTTTAACCGCATGCTCGGCGACATGCTCTCTGCCCTTCGTCGCGTACGCCTACAATACCGCCTCTCAGAGCACTACTGGTTTCTCGCCATTTTTCTTATTGTACGGCAGGCACCCGTCGCACACAATCGACACCATCCTTCCCTACAGGCCGGATCGATCTGAATGTGCGCCTATTTCGGACACAGCCAGGCTTGCTGAAGAATGTCGCGAGCTTGCGAAGACCATTACAACGCACGAACAAGAGCGGCAGAAGAGCATTCGCGGTGGCACCACCACTTCTGGGTCCACGTTCCTCCCTGGAGCGCTCGTGTTGCTCTCGGTCCCGACCGCTGCAACTGGCCTCTGTTCCAAACTACTGCCCAAATACGAAGGCCCCTACCGTGTCGTCGAACGCACGTCCCCGGTCAACTACCTGATTGAACCCATTGAGCCATCTTCGGACATGCGCCGTCGAGGGCGCGACATTGTGAACGTGGAGCGCCTCAAGCCCTACCATGACCCGCTCATAGTGACCAGCTGTTAGGTCGCCGGGCGGCTCCCTTTGCGTACCCGGGGTAATTGTACAGAAGCATTAGAACGCTGTAATGGGCCGTCCTCTTGAGCGCCTTCTAGTGGGTCGCCCTCTTCGCCTCTTCTCGGCCCTCGTGCTCTTGCTCGTGAGAGTCTGCGAGTCTGCGCTCTGTCGTTACTGTCGTCGCTGCGCATCGTCGCCGTCGATCCCGCCGTCAGTAAACGCCTTTACACTCTGTATACCTGTCTCTCTATCTCTATCTCCCTCTGTAGCGGGTCTCTCGCCTTCTATCTCTTTCTCTGTTTCTGTGTTTCTAAACTATTTCTCTCTCTGTCTATTTCTTTCTCTGTCGTTTTCTCCTTTTATCCCCTTCTCCCCCTTTGTATGTCTGTCTCTCTATCTCTCTCTATCTTCCTCAGTAGCGGGTCTCTCGCCTTCTATCATTTTCTCTGTTTCTGTGTTTCTAAACTCTTTCTCTCGGTGTCTACTTCTTTCTCTGTCGTTCTCTCCTTTTTGCCTTTCTCTTCCTTTGTATGTCTGTTTCTCTATCTCTCTATCTCCCTCTGTAACGGGTATCTCGCCTTCTATCTTTTTCTCGCTTCCTTTTTTTCTATCACTTTATCTGTTTCTATTTCTTTCCACTTATCTCTCTGTTCTCGTTCTCCCATTCTCTTTTCTCTCCTCGAAAGCCTCACAAATCTCCTCCTTACCCTCACTTCTTTCTTACCACGTTGCTGTAATACACCATACAATGGTATTCTTTGCTCTGCCAGCGTGCCCGGATAGCCGAGTGGTTAGGACGCTCACGTCCGGATCGTGGGTACGTGGGTTCGAATCTCGCCTCGTGCAAACGAAATTTTTCGCCAAGGGTTTCTCTCTTTCTATTTGTTTTATTTCTTTCTCTCTCTGTGTACTCGTTCTCTCGCCCATGAAGTTACCGCATCATTCGCCGGACAAATCGGCGCATGCCTTCCGATACGCAGCAGAAGAGGAAGGCAATGACAAAGAGGATGAAGATGGCACGTGCCGTTTCATGATGGTGATCACTTTTTACTTACGGCACACGGCCAACATGGAAAAGCCTCCATCAACTCCCGGGTTGTGGTATCACCGCTCTTGCCCAATATCTCAATGTTTCGCAAAGTCGGTGTGCACATGCGGTGCTGAGAATGCGCTGGCAACAGAGCGTTACCGTTATTTCTTGCTGATATCTCATGCTCCCGTGCCGAACATCCTCCACGGCGGTGGAGGATGTTCGGTGTTGCGAGGATCAGCAACGCACGTCCATCGATTGTTGCACTTATTTTCGTGGATAAGGGCCCGTGGAACGGCCCCGGATAACGCCGCTGTACTGCGGGCGTTGTGGTGAGGCGTAGTGGCCTGGCAACGGCGGACAGTAATGTCGTCGTGATATCCACTACGATCCTGCGATCTGCTCCGCGATGTGGCGTGGCCGGCCGCCTCAATGTGCACTTGGTGCGTTTTTTTAAACCACGAGGTACCAGTTCGCCGCACTGGCAGCCACGGTGCGTGTCGCTGGCTTCCCCGAAGTCGTAGCACAGCGTGAGGTGTTCAGGGGCGTGCCGAACATAGGTTTTACTTGTAGCGTAGCGCTGGCCGTGATGTAGACGGTATGACGTCGCTGGCAACGGCGGCGTCTGGCTATGTAACTCCTAGGGTGCCGCGTCTTGACGTGTGCACGCAGTCCTAACATTACAGCGCACTGCTGCAGCGTAGCTCATGGCTTTTGGCTGGTGGCGCGGCATTTTGGAGAAGTCCAGGCTTGGCTGAATTTCGTCACGGATAATGTCAGTATTTGACCGTATTTCAAGCTGCGATTCAGAAAACAGCTTACGCAGCTCTTCACGCATCACTGTTCTGATCATCTTGCACAGATTGTCGGTGTTAAGCGCTTAGGTATTGGTGTAGTTCGTTCTCAATTAGCGGCGGTTGTGCCATCTTGACCGCATCTCTAGCTCCTTTTCGATCGCAACGGCCTCCAAAAGAAAGTCATTCACAGCCTTCGGCGGCTTATGTACAAGGCCGGCGCACGGTTATGGCTTTATTGCCTGCATTAAAATGGAAATTCTCTTATTTTCGTGCATAGCCACGTTCGCATGGATGGCACTGTACATGCATGGACCAGAACATGAAGCAAAAATGTAGTGGATAGGCAGACATACCTGTTGTGTCGGCGGGCGGTGACCGACGGCGAGGGCCCGACGACTGGACACGAGACGCGCCGCGCGCCGGCACGGCCCGCGGCATGAGTGGGAGAAGTGAGAGTCCGGAGCACGCGGGAAGCCCAACAACGACTGAGCCGGCGAGCGAGCGGCCGTTTATTGGAAAACATGACACAACGGACACGCCTGCACCCGTGATTGGCCATATGCCATCACGTGTGCCGATACAAGACGGCCTCTGCCGACAACACAGCACAATAAGGCGTTAAGTGCGCGCGCCATTTGCAGATGGCGCCACTATACTACATCATCCCCCCCCCCCCGTCGATAACGTGGGCGATATCACAGGGTACCACCGAAGCCAGTCCCAGGATACACAGTACAATTGCTCACACCGCACGACGGCGGGGACGAGATCACTGCGCACACAGCGAAGTGGCACTACACAAAAGATACATCCCATCTGGTGAAATAAAATGCACTGAAAAAAACAGCACTCAAGTTTCCTGCGGTGTCGTGGCTGGGCCCACTAGCCACGGCATTATAGGAAGAACACGTCCGACCTTAAGTAACAAAATTCTTAAGCCGGTCAGGTCGTTTTGTCTTACGGCGCGGACGCGCAGAAGTCGCGGTAGAACTTTCTGAGGTGCGACCATTTTCGGTCGTCTTTGAAGACCCTGTCGCCCCTTCACTTTCCCGCGCAGAAGTCGCAGTAGAACTTTCTGAAGTGCGACCATTTTCGGTCGTCTTTGAAGAGCCTGTTGCCCCTTCACTTCCCCCTCCCCTGGGTTGAGATTTAGTTTACTACTTGAAAAGGGTACCCCAGCTGGGTCCTGCTGACCTCTCAACGTTCCTTGAGGAACAACTGATTCAGACCTTTCACTAGAAGAGATCTCCGACAAATCAGAGTCTCTCTGAAAACTGGGGGCGGAGCCCTGCAGCGTAGGTGAACTATGGGACTGACTGCCACAAATGTCTAAACTGGAATAAGAGTAGATGAGTTCTTTAGGTGTAGTAGAAAGAGTAGCATTCTCGAAAGACTCCTTGGAATTACTGTTAACTTGGATGCGTTCCACACTTTTCCATCACTAAGTAGAAAAGTGGACGGTGCAACCTGAGCCTGCACTGTAAGAGGCTTACATACTTGAAAAACCCTTTCCTATGGAATTTTACTTTAACGAAGTCTCCGAACCTTATGCGGGTTTGCTGCGCACCCTTCCTTTTATCAAAGTACCTTTTACTCTTTTCCTGTTTCCCCGCAACCTGCTTCCGGACATGAGGCAACTTACTAGGTAACTCAGATACTTTAGGACGAATCCTAAAGTTGCTAATGTCTACTTTAGAACGAGGTTGTCGACCATGCAGCAAAAAAGCTGGAGACAGACCAGTCAGCGCATGTGGTGTGACTCTATAAGAACTCAAAAACTGTGAAATACTCTTCGAGGCATATTTACCTTCAAG
Source organism: Rhipicephalus sanguineus (assembly GCF_013339695.2). Taxonomy (NCBI): domain Eukaryota; kingdom Metazoa; phylum Arthropoda; class Arachnida; order Ixodida; family Ixodidae; genus Rhipicephalus; species Rhipicephalus sanguineus. Next base: position 118,958,017 of record NC_051184.2, read on the forward strand.
TCTGGCTACCTGCAAATGTTCCTTAAGAACCCTGTTAAGGCGTTCTATTTGACCGTTAGCCTGGGGGTAATAATTGGACGAAAATACATGACGGATGCCCTTTTCCTTTAAATATTCCTGAAAATGTACAGAGGCAAATTGTGGACCATTGTCGGTTACTATGACCTCTGGTAGCCCTTCGCGGCTAAAAGAAGAGTCCAACAGCTTAATGACATCCTCTGTTGAGATGGAATTCGTGCCGAGAACCTCAGGCCACATTGAGTAGTAGTCGACTAAGGTAACAAGATACCTGGGAAAATACACATTTACGGGCCGACAATGTCCATACCCAACTTTTGCCACGGCCCTTCAGGCCATTCAACGGGCTGCAACGGCGCTACACGAGGCTTGGCAGACTTATCTGTCAGCTGACAGATGTGACAATGCTTAACATGTTCTTCGACAGAACGATCCATTTGGGGCCACCAATATCTTTCACGCAAAAGTTGCTTAGTACGTACTATCCCTTGATGATTCTCGTGTGCTAATTGAAGGAAAGTAGGTACCAGAACACTAGGAATGACTACACGGTCACTACGCATCAGCAATCCGTCAACACAAGAGATTTCATTCCTAACATGAAAGTAAGCCATTAACTCATTATTTATATGCTTCTTCGAAGGCCAGCCCTTGGATACACATTCGCAGACTTTCTGCAACGTCACATCTGCACTCGTTGCAAGTTGGACGGTTTCTTTGTCGACTACAGATGTCACCACAGACGCTATTTCTTCATCCTTAATGAATTTTGGACAGTACTGGATGGGCAGCCTAGACAAGGCATCAGCAACTACGTTTTCTGAGCCCTTACAATATTCTATGTCGACGTTATAATATAAAAGTCTAGCTGACCACCGTGAAATCCTTAAAGGTCGACGGCCTGCATCACCTGCGGCTAACAAAGCAACTACAGCCTGATTGTCGGTTCTAAGTGTGAAGCATCTACCCCAGAGGTAAATATGCCACTTTTCACACGCGAACAAACAAGCAAGCGCTTCGCGTTCACCCATAGAGTACTTTCTTTCAGTATCTGTCAAGGTGCGCGACGCGAAGGCTACTGTTTCAAGCTTAGGACCATACCGCTGCTGTAACACAGCCCCCATGCCAACATCAGATGCATCGGTTGTAACCACGACAGATAACTCAGGATTAAACACCTTAATAACAGGCGAACAAGTCAGGCGCGTTCTCAACTGAATAAAACTGCGCTGAGCATCCTCAGACCAACAAAACTTTTGGCCCTGCCTGAGCATGAGACGAAGCGGTTCAACTAGGTCTGCATAGTGATCTATGAACTTGGCGTAGTATCCTGCCAGACCTAAAAATGACTGCAATGACTTAATGTCTGTAGGAGCTGGAGCATTTACTATAGCCTTTACTTTACTTCCTAAGGGTGATATGCCCTCAGCTGAAATCCGGTGTCCCAAGAAACCAAGTTCTGGCACGGAAAAAAGACATTTATCATTCAGCTTCATGCCACTATTGGCTATACGAGTCGAGACTTCTCTTAGGCTCGCGTCATGCTCAGACTGAGTCTTTCCCCACACGAGGACATCATCCAGATAGCAAACATTTTTGCAATCCTTTAAAATCTGGGCCGTCATCTCCTGAAAGGTTGCAGGCGCGGACGCCAGACCAAAACACACACGCTTAAACCTAAACAATCCATCATGTGTTATGAACGTCGTTAGGTCCCTACTGCTCTCTTCCAGCAACAGCTGGTGATAAGCTGACGCTAAGTCTAGCTTAGGAAAACAAGTGGCTCCATGAAACATTTGCAACAGCTCTTCAACGTGCGGCAAAGGATACCCATCAATGATAATTGCCTTATTAGGTTCCCTGAGGTCTACACACAGCCGGATGCTTCCATTCTTCTTGCGGACGACGACTAGCGGCGAGACCCACTCTGAGGCGTCGGCACGTTCGATGACGTCAGAGTCCCCGAGTCGTCGCAGCTCGTTCAATACCTGATCACGAAGAGCTAGAGCCAGTCGTCGCAACTTGGATGCAACCGGAGTCACACCTGGCCGCCGTTGTACGCGATGAATGAAGTCCTTGACGAGACCCAACTCGTCGCTGAAGAGATGCTCGAAGCCCGGAGGCACGTTGGAGGGACACTGCACTGCACATGATGCCAGTCGACACGTCAACGACGCGCCGTCAATCTGTATGCCAAGTCGCTGAATGGCATCAAGGCCCAAAAGAGATGTGCCCTTATCGGTCACGTAGAAGACAACGGAGCAAGACCGCTGCAACACTTCCACTGTGGCTTGGAAAGAGCCGATGATCCCGATGCGCTGTTTGGAGAAGTTCCGCAAGTCGACGACAGCTTTGGACAGGCTGTGCTGTTTGCTGAAGTGACGGTAGAAGTCTTCTGCAGTCATCAAGGACACAGATGCTCCAGTATCCACCAGTAGTTGCAGGGTAACACCATCGACCACAGCGTGGACGACTATGTCCTTTCTGGACGATGTGCTAACTGTGAGCACGGACGACGAAGGATGATTCGAAGATAACACTGATGAGCTTGAAGCAACATTCAACTGTGTGGGAGCCTGCTGCTCCGGTGCGACGTCGACAGCTCCCCTCGAAGTGATACGCTGTACAGGAGCAGTCTTGCGGCACATGGACGCGAAATGTCCCCAAGCATCGCACGTATTGCAACGCCGACTTCGGGCTGGACAATTTCGGAAATTTGACTGGTGCCGTTTCCTTCCGCAGCGGTCGCACGATTGAGGTTGGAAGTCACCTTGGAACTTCTCATTCGGAACTGGAGCACGGAGCCCCGTCGACGGCTTCGGCGAAAAGTCGCCATCTTGGCTTCCCGGAACTTCAGTGGCGTTGTAGCCTCCCGGAAGCGTTGGCGTGACGTCACGGCCTACGTCACGGCCTCCCCGACTGCTCTGGCCATGTTTTTTCCTTGCGCCGCCATATTGGGCGCCTCGCCCTACGGCTTGGACATACATCAGTGTAAGTGGGAGCAAACGCATGGTTTGCCAACGACAACGCTTCGAGCGTCCGAACGATTTCTTCCACCTTTTCCAAGGTTAGCTCTTCACGATATGCCAGCAGCTTCTCCCTTACCCGCGCGTCGGACGAGCCATGGATGATTTGGTCGCGGACGCGTTCCGCGTACGTCAGGCCGAACTTGCACCGTATGGCTTTCTCCTTCAGCACGGTCACATAGTCCAGGAAACTCTCTCCAGGGAGTTGACGCCGACTTGTGAACTCGTGGCGTTCGACGAGCGGATTCGTGGTCGCGGCGAAAAGCCGGTCAAGCTGCCTGACGAGACTGTCGAACCTCGACACGGCGGGAGCCGAAGAATCTGCAGCAGACGCCGGCGCGGACGCCGCGTTGCTTGGAGTCGTCAGAGCTTCCTCCTGTTCTGTTGCCGCAAAATATTTCCGCTGTCCTTCCCGTCCCAGCAGGCTAACGAGCGCCGACGCTCGTTAGCCTGCTCGTCGTTCCACTCGCTACCGCCGGCCGCTACCGCCGGCCTCGAGTTGCCGGGGGTGGCCCCGGCAACTCGAGGAAGACGGAGAGGTGCTCGAAGAGAGCCATGCCGACAGGATAGGCACAGGGAGGTGCAGAACGGAGCAAGGGCGAAGACCTAGGCGAAAGCTTCACAGAGCGCACACAAAGAGAGCGCTAGGCCTCGCAACGCCAGAGGCGTCAGATAGGACAGAAAAAAGGCGGGAGTCACGGAAACTCACGGGTTCTCTCTGCCGCGGTCGAAACCGAGGCGAAAAACATCCTCGTCGCCATGGTGTTGTGTCGGCGGGCGGTGACCGACGGCGAGGGCCCGACGACTGGACACGAGACGCGCCGCGCGCTGGCACGGCCCGCGACACGAGTGGGAGAAGTGAGAGTCCGGAGCCCGCGGGAAGCCCAACAACGACTGAGCCGGCCAGCGGCCGTTTATTCGAAAACATGACACAACGGACACGCGTGCACCCGTGATTGGCCATATGCCATCACGTGTGCCGATACAAGACGGCCTCTGCCGACAACACAGCACAATAAGGCGCACTCTAAGTGCGCGCGCCATTCGCAGATGGCGCCACTATACTACAATACCGCTAGCTGCTCCGAGGGCTGGGCTGACAAAATGTAACTCTTCTTCCTTCAAGGACATCCTAACCTTGCCATCCCCGGGCCGTCGTCTTGAAGGGCAAGGGCAGACCAGAGCCGAAGTAAACGTAATGGACTCTCTCCTCGCGAACCTCCAGGAGACGAACGCTGCGTCATCAATCCATTAGTCGCCGTCTCGGTCTCAGTTCAAGCAGGAGTCATAGTCCCGGGTTTCGGTACCAAGTATAAAGAACAGAGACCAACGGCATGGCTGCCTTCTTCCTTTATTCCACCCTAATCCTAATGATGATTGTAGGCGCGTGGTGCGCGGCCGTCAGCCTCTTCCATTTTCAACAGACACAGTGAACACCTCAGTGTACATACTGATGCTCACGTTCGGGAGATATGCAGGGCTCTGAAGCAAGGCTTCGGCCTTTTCTATGCTTCTGAAATACGTCAACGCATTTTAAATGCGAAGCATTTCTTAGCGAGCCTTTGGCACTTTGCGCGTTTCTTCCTGCGTATCTATCTGTCTATCTATCAATTGCTTAGCCGCCTATGTCTGGGCGGGCTCATGCTCGCCTCCTTAGCTTGGTGTAGGGCAATATCGGCATGGGAGGGTAAGAGGATTTGACGAATATGACTGTCGGGTCATGACATGAATAACGTGAACATCTTGTCGCGTACCTTGTCAAACTGTTTCCTCCAGACATGTGTGGCACATACCCGTTTACCACGGCCCGCGGTGTACGGGTATGTGCCACAGGTGATGACAGTTTATACAAAGACTACACATGTACTCCTACGATACAGGCGTCATATCAGATTAACGTCTGTGGTTCCAGTGTTGGCTCCGCTTTTGTAGCAGCTTAATAAACATTAGATTTGTATTCTCATATATGCGCAATCTAAATCGAAGCATTGCTCGACCCCGGAGGAATACATTAGCACGTATGATATTCACATGATTGCATCACAAAGTGCACTTAGTTTTGATAATACTGGCGTATGTACTGTAACGTGAGGGCTTACGCTACGTCGCACCATAAGTTACCCTTTACGCGCTAGTGTTGTGGACGTGCCTGGTAAGCCCATGGTGTGAACACAGCTACTACACTTACATTAACACGCCCATCCACCTTGTAACACTGGCTCAAAGCCATGAATTACAGCATAGAAGTCATTGCTGACGGCTTCGCGTGAAACCGATTCTCACGGCGCGTGGGATCTGCCGAATTTTTAAATGCGAAGCATTGCTTAGCGAAGCTTTGGCACTTTGAGCGTATCTATCTATCTATCTATCTATCTATCTATCTATCTATCTATCTATCTATCTATCTATCTATCTATCTATCTATCTATCTATCTATCTATCTATTTATCTATCCATCTATCTATCTATCTATCTAGCCGCACACGTCTGGGTGCTCTCATGATCACCTCCTGAATTTGGTGTAGACCAAAATTGATATGGGAGGGCAAAAGATATCACGAATATGAGTGTCGTGTCATGATATTGTCACAAGGCAGTAGTGGGTCAGTGGCACAAGGTAGTAGTGGGACCTGCTCTGGAAGTGCGACAACGACAAAGGGCTGAACGAATGTGTAGACGCACATCATCATCATCATCATCAACAACAGGCTCTGGACCACCATTGTCTCAGCCGTTATTTCTGCTTGTACACATATGTAAATATACGTTTTCTTGTAACATTATTGGTGGAGGTGCGGGGTACGCTTGCGTGCGTTTCCTTTCGGAAAACCAACACGAAACTTCGGAGCAGTCACCACCTCCTTTTCCCTGCAATGACTGAACCAGGATCGCCGGCGCAGCAGCAGCAGCAGCAACAGCAACCCCATGTGGTTCTCCCTCCTCCTCGAGACTCAGGAACCTTTTCGGGGACTGACAAAGATAAGTCTAATGTGGAAGATTGGGTCGCATTGTACGAGCGCGTCAGCGAGTATTACAGTGGGACCCCACGTTGATGCTCGCCAACATGATCTTCTACCTCAGGGAGACCGCACTCGTTTGGTACGAGACGCATGAGTCCGAATTAACCAGCTGGGACATCTGCAAGTCGAAGCTTATCGAGTTGTTCAGCCGGCCATTTGGTCGCCAGCAGGCCGCAAGAAAGGATCTCGAGTCCCGCGTTCAGACGTCGACATAGTCTTACGTTTGCTACATCCAGGATGTACTAGGTCTTTGTCGGAAGGCTGACATGAACATGACCGAGGCTGACAAGATTGCGCAAATCTTGAAGGGGATTGCCGACGACGCGTTCAATCTACTAATCGTGAAGGACTGAAGCACCGTCGAAGCCGTCGTCAAGGAATGTCAGCGTTTTGAGCAGGCCAAGAGTCGTCGTATCAGCCGCCAGTTCGTACGACTACGTAACGCTGCAGCCACATCGACTTGCGAAGACCCCCCACACGTTCACGGAAACCACGTCGTCAGAAAATGTCACCCGCATCGTCCGCCGTGAACTAGAAGCGATGGTTCCTGCAGACGTCCCACAGACTAACGCCGCCACTGTATCGCTCATACAAGGACTCGTACGCCAGGAGATTGCGAATCTCGGCATAGCACCTGCTTGCTCTATTCGCACTCCCGAGAGCACTCCTGCCGTAAACCAGATCGCAGTGTACCCTTCACGCTACCGAAACCCTGCTGACTGGAGGACGACTGATGATCGGCCAATCTGCTTTCACTGCTCTCGCGTAGGTCACATTGCGCGTCACTGTCGCAATCGGTGGTCGTCGACTTCGTCCTGGAACACCGGGACATAGCGTCGATTTGAAGGCAACTCACACAGGCTTTCTCCTCGTTCCGATCGCCAGGCTACTGATGTGAACGTTCAAAGCAGAAGGTTCAGCTGATCACCGTCAACCCAAGGCCGTCGATTTCTATCGCCGCTTGTTCGTCGATCAACGTCCCCTACACGGCCTGGACCCTCGAACTCGGGAAACTAGTCCATGCAGCTCGCGGAGTTGACGCTGCAACAACGACCCCATCTTCGAATCTTCTGTTGACGATTCCTACGTGCCGAAACATTTTAGAAATCTTGGTGGATAACGTTATCGTTACAGCCCTAATAGAAACTGGTGCACAAATTTCAGTGATGAGTGCTGCTCTCCGAAAAAAACTGCGCAAAGTGCTCACGCCTCCTTTTCAGTGTGTAGTAACAGCTGCCGATGGGAGCACATCTACAGTTCTTGGTATGTGCACCTCTCGCGGGTGTATTGCTGGCCGTCGGACCATCGTATTGTTCACCATGCTTGCGCAGTGTCCACATGACGTGATCCTCGGTCTCGACTTTCTTTCGACGCACACTCATCTTATCGACTGCTCGACGGGCCTTCTTCAGCTGGAAATTCCTCTAGAAGCCTACGTTGACCATGACGCTCCAATTCGCTTATGTGCCATGGAGTTTGTGCATCTTCCACCTCAAGCCGCGACGTACGTCCAGCTAATCCTTGATCCACGTGTGCGCGATGGTGAATATGTTGTTTCACCGATTACCGACGTCGTCTTGACGCATTCTGTTGCCGTCCCGCACACTGTGGTCACAGTATACCGCAACCAGACTTGTTTACCTCTTTTGAATTTCGGTCTCACCACCCATGTACTGCCTGCTGGTATTACTCTCGGCGTCGTGTCGTCACAACAAGAATGCCATATCTCTCCATTCTCAGTAGATGCACCGAGTCACCATGCCCACTCGCTCATTTCACTCGACCTTGCACGCACTGACATTGAGAAAATGATAGCGCCCGATCTTCCGCCCACTGAAGCACAAGATCTACGTGGTCTCCTCACTTCCTATGCTGTCATATTCGATTTGGACAACCGCCCTTTAGGCCACACATCGTTTGTGACCCACCGCATCAACACCGGCGATGCCAACCCAATCCACCGGCGCCCTTACCGTGTGTCTGCTGCCGAACGCGGTGTCATCCACAAAGAAGTCATAAAGATGCTTGCCAAAGGTGTCGTCGCACAATCGTCTAGTCCGTGGGCATCTCCTGTCGTGCTTCTCAAGAACAAGGACAATACATGGCGATTTTGCGTTGACTACAGACATCTCAACAAGGTCACTAAGTAGGATGTTTACCCCTTGCCGCGCATAGATTATGCACTCGACTGCCTTCATGGCGCCAAGTTTTCTCATCCATTGACCTTCGATCTGGTTATTGGCAGATCGCTGTTGATCCGCAAGACCGAGAAAAAACCGCACCTTCGAGCGCATGATGGATTCCCTCCTACGCGGTTTCAAGTGGTCAACATGCTTGTGCTACCTGGACGATGTCATCGTTTTTTCACCAACATTCGCAAGCCATCTTGAGCGGCTCTCCACTATTCTCGAGGTATTCGGCAACGCCGGTCTACAGCTGAACTCGTCCAAATCCCGCTTTGGCCGTCGTGAAATAACTGTACTGGGTCACCTCGCTAACGCCGCTGGCGTCCAGCCTGATGCCAACAAAATTCGCGCAGTGACACAATTTCCTGTACCCTGTTCGGCTAAAGATGTGCGCATCTTCCTTGGGTTCTGTTCGTATTTCAGCCGCTTCATCCGGAATTTTGCCGATATTGCGCGTCCTCTCACAGAACTACTCAAGAAACACGTCACCTTTACTTGGGATTCACCTCAAGCTGCTGCGTTTTCGGCGCTCATTACTGCCCTCATAACCACTCGAGTATTAGCCCACTTTGATCCGACCGCCCTGACAGAGGTTCGCACCGACGCAAGTGGCCATGGGATTGGTGCTGTTCTCGCTCAGCGTCAACACGGACGAGACTGCGTCATCTTCTACGCCAGCCGACTGTTGTCCTCGGCAGAGAAGAACTATTCAATCACCGAAAGAGAGTGTCTTGCTCTAGTTTGGGCAGTTGCTAAGTTTCGCCCATACCTGTACGGCCGCAGCTTTACTGTTGTCACTCACCATCACACCCTCTGCTGGCTCTCCTCGCTCAAAAATCCCACGGGCCGCCTCGGTCGTTGGTCTCTCCGCCTTCAAGAATACACCTTCCCGATGGTTTACAGATCTGGCCAACTCCATCACGACGCCGATTGTCTGTCACGGCATCCAGTGGATCCACCCGACGCCGCAGACAGAGTTACTGAGGCTGGGATATTCTCACTATCAGACTTCCTCGATATAGGTTGTGAGCAACGCCGTGACTCCATTTCACGTCCTATTATTGACAGTCTGAGTTCCGCAACTCCAAACACTTCTTTCAACTTGTACTGCCTTCACGACGGTGTCCTATATCGCCACAATATGCGCCCCTATAGCCCTGAACGCCTTCTCGTCGTGCCTTCCCACTTGCGGGCAGATGTTCTCCGCCAGCTCCACGATGAACCTACCGCCGGTGACCTTGGAGTCACAAGCACATACGATCGCGTCCGGCGCCGTTTTTTTCTGGCCAGGCCTCTATCGCTCCGTCAGCCGCTGCGACCTATGCCAACGTCGAAAACGACCAACAATGCCTCCATCCGGCCACCTTCAGCCTACTGACATTCCCGCCGAACCATTCTACCGCGTCGGGCTCGACCTCCTCGGACCATTCCCCATTTCTGCATCAGGGAACAAGTGGGTCGCCGTAGCGACTGACTACGCAACACGTTACGCCATTACCCGAGCTCTTCCCACAAGCTGCGCTACCGATGTCGCCGACAATCTACTGCATGACATAATTACCGTCACGGTGCTCCTCGACAGCTTCTCACCGACCAAGGCCGATACTTCTTGTCCAGGGTCATCTAGGACTTTGTTCGTTCCTGTTCTACGAACCACAAGTACACACCGTCATACCATCCACAAATTATTGGACTTACGGAGCGCCTGAACCGCACTCTCACCGACATGTTGTCGATGTACGCTTCTGCAGACAACCGCGACTGGGACGCAACGTTACCCTACGTCACATTCGCTTACAATTCCTCCAGGCATGACACCACAGGATATTCGCAGTTTTATCTTCTGTATGGGCGTGAGCCATTCCTGCCTCTTGACACTCTGCTTCCCACTGGTTCAAACTCGCCTGCCACATACGTCCGTGATGCCATTGCCCGAGCCGACACATCGAGACGGATTGCTCGAGAGCGACTCACAGCATCTCAGGCCTCTCAAAAAGAGCTGTATGATAGCCGACACCGAGATGTCTCTTATGAATCCGGTTCACTTCTCCTGTTGTGGAGCTCATGTCGTCGCATCGGCCTCTCCGAAAAGTTGCTATTTCGCTATGACGGACCATACAAAGTCATGCGGAAGGTCACTGACTTAACATACGAAATCCAGCGAGTCGTCGATTCAGTGCAGTCAACGCCACCGCCATTCACTGTTGTGCACGTTGTCAGATTGAACCCGTATGTGCCGTCCACCTTACTACTTCCGTGACAAGCGCCGGGTCGGCGCTTTTACGCAGCGGGGTAGTGTCACAAGGCAGTAGTGGATCAGTGGCACAAGGTAGTAGTGGGACCTTCTCTGGAAGTGCGACAACGACGAAGGACTGAAGGGACAGAGTCCAGACCAACCATTGTCTCAGCCATTATTTCTGCTTGTACATATCTGTAAATATACGTTTTCTTGTAACAATATGAATGACATGAAAATCCTGTCGAGTACGTCGTCAAACCCTCTCCTACAAACACGTGTGGCACGTACCCGTTTACCACGGGCCGCGGTGTAGTTGTATGCGCCACAGGTGATTGACAGTTTATATCTACCCAGGAACGGCGAGAACAGACATTGGTAATTTGAATGCGAGAGCGTTAAGAAAACCGACATCGCCTGCCATTACCCGACGAATGCAAAGAAGAAAGATTAGCACCCCAGCAATAATCGAACCCATGCATTCTGCGTGGCAATCAGGTATTACGCCACAGAGCCACGCCAGGTCTATAAACTGGTTTCGAAAAACACCCTAGGCAGGCGTAATGACGGTACAACGTTGATTGTGGTTGTGGTGCTGGCTATCTAATTTTACAAGAAAGCAATAAACACCATACAGGTACTCCTGCGATACAGGCGTCATATCAGATCAACGTCTGTGGTTCTAGTGTTGGCTCCACTTTTGTAACAGTCTATTGAACATTCCATTTGTGTTTCTATGATTCAGCAAGCTATGTCTACCTCGTAGTTATACATCAACGAAAGTTACGTGTGATATTCACATGATTGCACCGTAAAGTCCACTTCGTTTCGATAATACCGACGTATGCACTGTGACGCCAGGGCTGACGTTACGACCAAGCATAAGTAAAGGCTCTGACATACTCCAGCGTAACGTCGACGCGCGCGTGCGCGCGCCACGGCGACGTTACGTCAGCAAAAAACAGCCCTCTATAGTCCGGCGTCGTCTGACCGCCGACGCGCCCGACGGCTGCTGGCGCGCTCGGGCGTCACTCGGCTCCGAATAGATCCTGCTGCATTTCGCGCCGGACGCGCCGGACTCGCATGTACAGAGACCTGCTTCGCGGGCTGTTTCGTCGGTTCCCCACAGGTGGCGCGGCGCGTTCTTCACTTAACTGCTCATGCGCTCTTCAAGCTGCCATCGCACCGGCGCGTTGGAGCCGGCTCGACTGTAGCGGAGACCGATTTGCGCATGGCGTAGCGTCGCCGGCTCGGCGTGACGAAACGCAACGTCCTCGCGTGCGCTCGCGTCGGAAGTCGGAGTATAACAGAGCCTTTACCCCTTAAACGCCAGTGTTGTCGACGTGCCTCGTGAGCCCACGACGTATGTACGCAACGCCACTAACAATAACACGTCGATCCATCTCGTAAAGCTTGGCTCAAAGCCACAAAATACAGCATAGAAGCACTCTCTGACTGCTTCGCATGAAACCGATTCCCAGAATGCTTAAGATCTGCCGATTCTTTTGTAGGGACGAAGCTCCTTAAAGCGGCACCCGTTCGTCCCCGTCGTAGTACGTAACCAGTCTTAACGCTAGTACCAGATCTTGACCTCCAAGGTGGTGCCGGTGGGAGATTTCTCCTGTGCGTTGTTGAACAATAAAAAATTCGCAGCGTGCGCGTTAACTAAAAGCCGAATTCTTCTGTCTCTCATTCCCCATTAGCAGCCATTGGCATGTTCCAGTAGGAAACGTTAGTATAAGTGTAAGTGCTAGCTAAAAGCCGACTTCTGTCTCTCATTCCCATTAGCAGCCATTGTTTACCTCCAAGGTAGTGCCTGGTGAGATTTCACCTATGCGTGATTAAACAATAAAAATTTTGTTCAAAACGCCGTTGATTGATGAAATAAACCAGCGAAAGACGCCAGATGTTTCTAAAGCAAAACGAAAAGACGCCAGCTGCTTAACGAAAGACGCCAGATGTTTTCTAAAGCAATGGTTTTCTAAACAATGAAAATTCACAGCGTACATGTAAAATCAAAGCGAGCTGCAAGTCGTCATAACTCTCATCGAACCTTTTGTATAAACGCGTCCGATCTCACATCGGTGATGATGTACTGGGTAGAATTCACGGAAGATTCACGGTTTACCGATGAACCTCCGCAGCTTCGCCCACTCATCATCATTCACTCCGTGGATATGCTGTGATTTTTTTACTTAGCCAGCGTCATTTTTTTATGTCTTCTCTCAAATTTCAGTCTCACGTCGGCCGACTTTTGTTCACTCTAAAGACGTTTAATAGCGGGCACTCGGCGACAATGCACAACAGCGACAGTCAAGACGGGGCCGACTTTCAGCACGAGGGGCGTGCTCCCAGAGAAGTGGACGATCCACTAAAAGGTGCTCGAGAGGACGACGCATTACTGAGTTCGAACGCTTCGCTACAATTACCCCGGGTACGAAAAGGGAGCCGCCTGGCGATCTAGCAGCTTGTCACTATGAGCGGGTTATGGTAGAGCTTCAGGTGCTCCACGTTGACAATGTCGCGCCCACGGCGGCGCATGTCCGAAGATGGTTCCATGGGTTCGATCAGGAAGTTGACAGTGGATGTGCGTTCGACGACACGATGAGGGCCTTTGTATTTGGACAGTAGTCTGGAAGATAGGCCAGTTGCAGTGGTAGGGACCGACAGCCATGCCAGCGCTCTAGGGAGGAACGCCGGCGCAGAAGTGGTGGCGTCACCGCGAATGTTCTTCGGCCACTCTTGGTTATGTGTGGTAAAGGTCTTGGAGAGCTCGCGACGCTCCTCAGCAAGTCTGGCTGTGGCAGAAATAGGCGCACATTCTGATCGACCCGGCTTGTAGGGAAGAATTCCCTATTGCAGAACCCAGCGCCTCTGGTTACCAGCGTCCAGTCCCATGCCGGATTATGTGCCCAGTGTCGCGCTGGATGCTGGGCTGATGGAGCGGCGTTTTACTGGGAGACGCTGGGTACTCAAGCGCAAAATGGCTCTACAGCGTTAAAACAGTAGTGCATGCCTGCCCTACGTAAATATATCAGCAAAGAAAATGATATTGAAAGCATTAGTGCAATAAAAAAGCCGTATGAAAAACATAACTCCACCACGAGGATTAGAACTCGCGACCTCCAAATTCCCAACCGGGTACTCTACCACTGCGCCACGCTGAAACGTGTCGACCTTGCTGTAAAAGGGCTAGTCAGTAGAGTAGCACAGCGTTTTGTTTCATGTTTTGATATTGCGTACTCAAGGAAGACGCGATCTTCCTTTCCAAATCAAGCTTCCTTCTTTATAAGACACAAACAAAGGGTTGCCGGCAACGAATGAAATGCCCAAAATGGGAAGAGCGCGAAGTTTCTTTATGAATTATCGTCTTAATTCCAAAAAATATCAAATGGCTCGAGTAGCAGGGTACTATTTGACGGCTGTTACTGCCGATTTTTGATAGCCGTTTCTCGCCCTTGCAAATGATCAACGTGTACAGAAGCTTTACGATGACTCGTTCGATAAACACGCGCGTACATTAATTGATAATGAGTAGTTTTCTCGCGCGAGCGACGATATTACCGCGGGGCGGGCGTGCCTGTATAAAGATTTGCAGTTCTATCGATACCTACAACTATAAAACCACTCAGCAAAAGCAAATAAAATTCGCTGAAAAAATATGCCGGTGTGTTAGTTCACTAACGCGTACCAGTTCACAGGTATGTGTTCGGACGTATGAGTAAGAGAAGTCCCGGCGAGTGCGGCCGGCTGCTTTCGGTGAGCCTGCGTCCTTTGCTGAAAGTGCGTCGCATCGATGGTCATCGCTCCTTGTGCAGACACCGTACACAAAAAATAGTTAATTTAGGTTAACGGATGTCTAGACTGCACTTTACAGTCATTCTTACACGTTGGAACTGCGTGTAATTAAGCCAAGAAGCACCGGTGGCATGTAGACGGACTCGGCCGTTACACTAGGCCTAGCGCTCGCTGGGAGCCGCACTGGGCAGGACCGATCTCAGCGGAGATGAGTTGCGAGGGTTGAAGTTTCCGCATTTCGGCCTCGGAACCTTTTTAACTGTTACCCATGGTGTAAGAATAAATTAGGTGCTGACTCTCGCCGCTCCGCTTGAGGAGAGGGCGCGGGCAGATTGTGTTCACCGATGGCCTTGAGCCACGAGTACTTTTCGCGGCGCGCCTTGAGATGGCGCTAGAGAATGGGGTCTCATGAAGTCACTGGAACGGGAAAAGTGCCGCGTTCGTTTTCTCTTCGCCGCCGCGCCCTTTCGGCGGCTTCGCCACATAAATGGGCCAGCTCGCTTGCCTCGCTAGTGTCTTCTGGCCGCCCGGCCGCCGACGCACGGCGCTTTGAAGAGCGATTGTTATAAGAGCCTCACAAAAGCGTTCAGGAACATTACGACATCCCGTATCGTTTTGACACTTCATCGCAAGCCTGTCGAGGCATCGAAGAAGGCCTGGGTGCTGCGCTTTTGGGTGCAGCAACCGGCGGGACACGGGCAAAGCCCTCTTTGCTATTCTCAGAGTGAAAAAGGATGCCAAGCGACGGGCTTTGTGGCTGCATTCACAGAATACGGCGCGAAAAAGTTGTTCCCACGACTGATATCCGCCTTTGCGAGGCAAGCGTTTCATTGAGAATCCGCAAATATTGCTTCGGGGAATGTGTGCGTCTCCGCTGCACTAGTGCAGCTTGTTTCGCGTGGCTGTCGTAGAAGGTTCATGCAGAATAACATTGGCGGGCAGCTCTTATGCGTGGCGTCAAATGGACTCATTTAGGCTCACATATAACGATCTGCGCGCCACGAAAGCTGGTTGCTACAGATTGGATTGAGTGACGTGACTGTGTGACGAACATAAATAACAGTGTGTACCATGAAAATATTGGCACGCATGTCACGTGACGCATCATTTACATGCCATGCTTATGGTGCACTCGCGGCCGGTTCGCTGGCTTGATATGCACTAAACTCGGTATTGAATGACATGACAGTATAATTGTGCAAGTAAAGCTGCTATGGGGGCTAGTTGGTGCGAATACATGGCTTGTTCGCGCTGCCAGGAACTGGACGACTGTGTGTGCCTTTTTCCGCATCAAGTCGTCCAGTTCCTGACAGTGCGAGCAAGCCATGTAAAATTGTGCCTTTTGTCTCAATCCGGCAGGTCCCACGCATTGTGGGAATCAATCTAATGCGAAGCAGGCAGCAATGAGTTGCATATACCTTCATGTTCGTCATTGAGGCAGATGAAGGCATTCACGTCACGACATCTAGTTCACCATATATCGCATGTTTGTCATGGATGCATGCGTGCATGTAGAATCTCGTAAATGCAACGCATGACCTGTAATTTATGTTCGTCACACACCCATGCCATGCCTTACCAAATTTCGTATACATCCAGTTAACAATCACATAATCACCTCGCGCTATACCACTTTTGGTGTATATCAAGCTACCGAACCGGCCGCGAGCGCACCCTGAGCATGCCAAGTAAGTGATGCTGTGCATGACATGACAAGTAATGATTTTCATGTTACCACCTGTCACTAACTTTCTTCATACAGAAATATGTCGTCACATCAAGTTTGTTATATATGCACTTCATTAAGCGACCGAGAGCGCCCCGAGACCATGTCATGTAAATCACGATTTACGTGATATGCCTGCCATATGATTTGCAGTTATGACCAGTAACTTATGTTCTTCATACACTCTTGTCACGCCATATCAATTTTGGTGTGTATCAAGCTAGCGAAGCGGCCGCGAGAGCACCATGAGCGTGGCTTGTAAATCATGCCGTACATGGCGTACGTGTCATTATTTTCATGTTACCACTTGTAGCCTATATTTGTCATACAGTCATGTTATGCCATACCAAATTGGGTATAGAACCGCTTAACGAAACGGCCAGGAGGGCACATAGTCGTGGAAGCGAGGGCCGTACCCCGGAATATTTTTCGGGGGGCGTTTCTGTGTGGAACGGCTAACTTTGGCAACTGGTGGTCGCGGTAAATGCGTGCGAGTATTTTAGTATCGCCCAAAAAGTTGAAGCATGAAAAATTTAGGGGGGGGGAGGGAGTGACAGAGCCCCCTCAAGCCCCCCTTTGTTACGGTCCTGGTGGGCGGATAGATAGATAGATAGATAGATAGATAGATAGATAGATAGATAGATAGATAGATAGATAGATAGATAGATAGATAGATAGATAGATAGATAGATAGATAGATAGATAGATAGATAGATAGATAGATAGATAGATAGATAGATAGATAGATAGATAGATAGATAGATAGATAGATAGATAGATAGATAGATAGATAGATAGATACTACGTTCACACTCGCAGAAGGTCGCTAAGAAATGCTTCGCATTTACTAAATGCCGGCAGCCGAGTACGTAAATACCGCGCAGTTCGCATTTCTTTATCGCGTTAGTAATTGTGCGTGCGCGTGTAGGCAAGTGAGTACTGCCACTGTTTCTTCTCTAATCAGGTAGATAAGAACGGTAAGCGTCATTTGGGGCTGCAAAAGCACGCGCAATGCGTAAAACATGCCTTACTCCGCGTGAAATCAACACCGCGCCGCCGAAGCTTCGGCCGCGCTGGACCAAATATGGCGGCGGGCAGGACGGTCGCGGTACTTTTCCCGTTACAGTGACTTTAGGATCTCAGGGGTTTGCGCGGTGATCATTCTGGAATTCGAGCGCAAAGACCTTCCTGAAAGCTTTGTTTGCACGGCATTCTGTGATTTATAAACGCGTTGCCCTGAGCCTGTGAGCCTTGTTCAACTGATTCAACTGCTTCGGAAATGCCTTACCCGACCGCTGAATGTACGCCAAACTAGAGACAGCGACTCCGCGGCATGGCGATGCTGAACTAACGGGCACGCAACGCAAGAGGCCGCGCTTCGACTTCTGCAGCAACGAGCTTCCTCCACGTGAAGAATGGGAGGTTTCGGAACACAACACTGATAGTGTGAGTGGCCTATGCACCTCACGTCGTCATCAAGCCGGATGCTTGATGACGCTCACAGATGCCACTTTCTGAGCTGCCTCATCTATGCCTATTAGGACCAAGAAACATCCAATGTTGTAGAATAATCAGTGATCAGATAGTTTCGTTATACATTGCTTGAAACTTCTCTTACGAAGTTTTTTTTTGTTTAGTTTGCTACGCAACTAGAGCGCAACAGCGATATCCGCACGCTGACACGCACATACACACACCCACACAAACACGCACACACGTGCGCGGACGCACACACACAAACACGCACGCACACAAATGCACACATATACGCACACACGGACACATGCACTCACACGCTAACACACACGCGCGCGCACGCACACACGCAATACACACACACATGCATGCGCACGCTAACAAATGCACACAGGCACAGGCGCGCACCAGGGCCGTAGCCAGGAGGGGGTTGGGGGTTGAACCCCCCTCGAAACTTTTCGATTTTGCATTTGCATATATACACGCACACATAGAAACGCACGCATGGACATACGAAAAAGAGGGCTGAACCCACCTCCCCCCCCGGAAAAAATTCTCGCTACGCTTCTGGCATGCACACATACGCACGCACGCAAATGCACACACACGCACGCACATGGCCTTACACACGCGCACGCACATATGCACGCACACACACACATATACACACGTTGACACACACGCGCGCGAGCACACACTTGCAATACTCACGCGCGCGCGCACACACATGACCACGCACGTAATACACACGCACACACATGCATGTCCACGCACACATACATACACACGCGCGTACACAAATACACACGCACATGCCCTTACACACGCGCACGCACACATGCATTCACACACACGCAGGTACACATGCACGCACACTCACACATACACACGCTCACACACAACCGCGAGCACACACTCGCTAATCGCACGCGCGCACACACACACGAGAAAGCACGCACACTATCGCCTTCCTTATCGCTAGTGTGCCTTCGCTCTGAATTTGGTAGAGACTGCCGCAAGGTAGGCCAAACTGCAAACGCCCTCGAGCTGCGATCCTTCGAACTGCTATCCTTATTGCAGCTACCTCGAATTTTCACTCACGGCCAACGCTGCTTTTTTGCTCAGAACCAAAGACGCCGACGCCGACGCCGCCGACACCGCAATTTCAGCGAAACGAGCTCTCTAATGCGGTCGCGTCAAAATGCGACCGCTCTGCAGACCAACGTTTGCTGCTGTAGGAACATTTATATGACAAGACCGCTTTTGGGAAATAATCCTCAATTACAACTAGAATATCAATTTCGTTACTGAAGAATCCCAGTGTACTAACTTATTCACATCTATGTACATAAGTATATCGGGCGTAATAAACAAGCGAGGCTCCGCAACAATAACTTACTGCGCGGATCGGCGCCTTACCCCATTTACAGTGCCCCATTGAACCCCCAAAGCCGTATATGGGGAGAGTCTGGCGAAAAGGTGGGGCAGTGACTTCGCGGCGCGGCGATACGCCGTTCACGTCAATGCCACGCCTCCGCTCCGGCGCCGTCCACCATATATAGTCTTTCTGCGCGACGGGCGCACGACTGAAATTATGTACGCACTCGCTGTTCATTCGTGAAATCTAGCGCTGCTAAACAAATTGCGAAATCGAAATTGTGCAAGCATATTCTTATACAAGTTTAATGAAGAATATGGAGAGAAATATATGTGTCCAAATCATTGAGAAACTGACTTCTAGAGTTGTGTACGCCGATTCGAATGGACGACGTTCTACGCGCAACGCGCTGTGCTTTGAGAGCGCAGCTCTCAGGCGCCCGTTCCTGCGTTGATCGGCGTCGCCGTTGGCGTCGTCGGCGTACCGATAGAGCGAACGAGGATGAAAGACAGCGAATGCGGAGTCTGTCGATATCGCGAGTCGCTGGCCTCTAACATCGCTTTCATCCTCCGTCACGCCCGCTCGCCCTTTGGTCGGAGCTCGTGCGCATACTGGGCTGACGGGTGCGCTGCGACTGTCTCGCTTGTCGTGACGGGGATGTCAATGTCAGCGTTTCGCTTGGTTCGTGACGCCTGCAATTCACAGGCTGGTGTGCGTATAGCATTCGAGCACTGGCAGTTTCTGCGGCAATATGTAACGAATGTTCGAACACAGTTGACGTTGGCTCAACACAAAGCTGCGCTGAGAATTCGCATGAGGGAGTATCGTAATCATCGGTGACTCGCCGAAAATGGAAGCGATGCGAACAGCGGTTCCTCGTATATATATATATATATATATATATATATATATATATATATATATATATATATATATATATACGGGGAACCGCTGTTCGCATCGCTTCCATTTTCGGCGAGGCTACCGGTGGCGCACGCCCGACGAGATCGAGCGTGCCGGAGCGCGCGGGAGCCGCTTTCGTCGACACGTTCCCCGGCGGCGTTCGCACGAGTACGGCAACCGCGTCAGCCGGGGCGAGATTTCTACCGCCGAAAAACGGGGAACCGCTGCTCGAATCGCTCTATATATATATATATATATATATATATATATATATATATATATATATATATATATATATATATATATATTGATTTTTAACACGAAAGTGTTAAAAAACGTCACTTCAGCGACGTATTTCCGTCTCGGAAATGACGCCGAAAATATTTACACGATCAGACGGGCATCGAACCCACGACCGCTCGGTCCGCAACAACAGATGCCGGGCACGCTATCCACTGAGCCGACAATTCCGTCATTGTGGACCATTCGCCACGAAGTTAAAAGCCACGGTCACAGACTCTAGAGGCTTTACAAATGCGCCTTTTATATCTACCACTCTCCCGGTCGGCGGGCTGGTGTTGCCCTCTGGTAGCGGTATAGTAATTCCTCATTACTGTGGCCTCCGCGATTACCACCTGCAACGCGTTACACGTCCGTCCCATTCGGCGCGTTTTCAATAGAAGTTCGATTTTGTCAATGCCTTAACACACCGCGAGGTGGCGATCTTAGCCCAAGCGTCGTAAAAGTGTCGGCCTCGGTCTTAGCATCACGGTAATAGAAACCAAAAATTATTCTGTGACGCGCGCCTGCCTCACCTGGCTGTTACACCGCGTTCCCCGCTCACGCGCTCGCCTCGAGAAAAATCGCGGCCGGGGGGCGGCACGACGCGCTTTACGTTTTCCTCTAGTGCAGCCGTGGGGTTGGTGTTCAATCACATTTTAACATGCCGCGGGATGCCGACCAAGTTCTGCGTTCAATATGCGACGCTCTTCTGGCTATCACACCTCGTTCTCTGATTACGCTTTCACCGTTAACTACTACAGCTACCACAAGGTTATTGTGTAATCATTTAACATGGACGTTATTCGTCGGGATGGAGATGTACCACCAATCACCAAAGTGGGTTCATCAACGTTAAACGGTGCTATAGCTGCCAGACATCAATATACATTTTGCAAACTCTCTTGTGTCAATGTACAGTAAACATTCAGTTACTGTGTAAGGGCACGCTTTACTTTCGTGTTATTCCGGTTCCTATGACGGAACCGTCATAGGAACCATATCAACCGTCATATCAACCGTCTTTTTTATTTGCTTCGGGATCGGAGTACCGGCGAGTGCGCAATATTACTACAGTCAGAAATCCGATCTCCGATGCTCGCGCTTTCAACAGTATGGCGGTGTTCATGCGAGCAGAATTCGCGCTGTTGAATGTCATGGTCATTAAAACATTGCTTTTCGGGCGAACGCAATAGATGCCTCATGAAACGCGCGAATTGACTGGAGTCCCGAGGCTTCCGCGCCAACGCGAGTGAGGCAAAAAATCATGTGGTGACGTCACCAGGACATCGTAGATAGCTCAAATTGGTGACGTGTCAAGGACGTATTGCTTACGTCGGATTACGATACATCATCTGATACTGTCATCACATGACATCGGCGCTTTGCACAGCCTCTGTGATCGGCCCACCAGTCACGGAGGCAATGCAAGACCCGGGGACGTGCAGAAAGCTTGAAACGCCTCCGATCTTGGCGGCAGTAAAAAATCATGTGATGACGTCCCCAGGACGTCACAGAGGCTCACATTTGTGCGTGTCAATGACGTCAGGCTGACGTCAGATTCCCGGAGGCAAGGCAAGACCTGGGGACGAGAAGAAAGCATGCAAGGCCCGGAGAGCTGGCTGGAGACGTAGGACCGAGTCGCCGCCTTCAACCACTGAAACTCCGAAGGGAAGCTACGCCACGTCTACTTCTACTTAGACGACGCCGCAATGACGTGGTTTGAGAACCGAGAATCAGTAATTCAAACCTGGGACCCCTTTCGGACGACATTCCTGAATACCTTCACGAGCACCGTCCGCAAGGGAAAGGCCCCTGCTTTGCTGGAGGCAAGAGCGCAGCTGCCGAATGAGACCGTCACCGTGTACACGGAAGAAATGACGCGACTTTTTCGCCTGTCTGACGCTGCTATGCCTCAGGAGAAAAGGTTCACTTCCTAATTCGGGGAGTGAAACAAGACATCTTTCAAGCATTGGTGCGGAACCGGCCTAATACAGTCACCGAATTCCTAACGCAGGCTTCAACAAATGAAAAATCACTCGAGATGCCGACGAAGCAAAACGACCCTTAACCCTGCCTACAGGCTACACCGAAGCGCACTCGCTAGGCACCAAAGACCTACGGGAAACCATCAGAGCGATCGTGTGGGCGGAGCTGCACAAGCTGTTACCTTCGGCGCAGCCTCAAGTGGATTCGGTCGCAGCCATAGTCCACGAGGAAGTTCGGCAATCGCTGGGAATTCACGAACCACCGCAGCCTCATCCGGAAGCTATGAGCTATGCTGCTGCAGAGCGTCGTAACGCTCCTCCTCCGCGCCCACGTCAGGGCACCGCACTGCTGCAGTTCCGCCGCCACCACCGACGCCATACAGCCCACCTGTCGGCCACTGTTACATCCCGAGTAAGACCATCGTTTGGCGCGCCCAGACCACCGCCTACGCTGCTATGATTGTGGAGAGGCTGGTCACACCTACAGCTGCTGCCGCTACCGTGAGATGGTCCTGCGTGGATTTGCCATCAACGCACCACGTCCAGAACGAGGTGAACGGCCACCTGACATCGCCGACTATCTCGCAGGAGCACAATGGACTCCCCGAGAACTTCCCTGATCGCCATCTCCAGGAAGCTACGTCTCCCCCCAACGCCGACCATAGACTGGCCCAACGCGGGGCCGTTCACCTAGCCCGTATCTGGAATACTAAGGGCAGCAACCGATGGAGGTGCGGGTGCTGCACGACAACCTACCGAAGACCCTCCGCCACCGACGACAACGCCGCGACGGTACCCTAAGAACACGACGCAAACCGGATGGATCCCTCTCGATGAAACTTCGCGGACCGAAGGAAACCTGACGACGCAACGTCGAAACAGCCGGACAAACCGACGAAGCCGTAACCGGACGGCACGACCTAACCGCAACGCAAGACGACGAACTAGCGACCTCGATGTTCTTATCGACGGCCACAGCATCACAGCTCTCGTCGACACCGGAGCCGACTATTCCGCCATTGTGGACCATTCGCCACGAAGTTAAAAGAAAGTCAAGACCGCCTGGGAAGGCCCCTCAATCCGGATAGCTGCTGGTCACCTAGTAACACCGACAGGAATCTGCACTGCGAGAGCCTCTATTAACAACCGCAATTCTCCCGCAAGCTTCATAGTCCTACAGCAGTGCTCGAGAGATGTCATCTTTGGTATGGACTTATTACGCCTTCAGTGTGCAGTCATCGACCTGAGATCCAAGTCGATAACACTATCCACAAGAAAAGGACTACGGCCGTACACGCCGCCAGGGAAGCACGCCTTGAATGTGCTGTAAGACCAGGTCACCATTCCCCCAGCCCCACCATCGTCATTTCCGTCGGCAGTCACAAATTAGCAGACCTGGAAGGCGTCGTTGAAGGCGACCAGCACCAATTGTTTAACCGCGTCATTTGCGTCGCAAGATGAATAGCCGAGTTTAGGGGAGAGAAAGCAACAGTGATACAAATTTCAGCAACGAGTACAAACACGTGAACAAAGCACGACGGTCGCCTACCACAAAGAAATTATGAAAGCCACCAATTCTTTCGGTCTCACCGATTCTTCCGAGCCTACGCCGACGAACCAAGCTCCTCAACCAGCTTTCGACGTCAATCCTAGCCTTCCGAAGCATAAGCAAGAACAGCTCAAAAGCCTGCTCTTGCAATATTAGGACTGCTTTTCGTCGTCGTCAAAAATTCAGCAGACACCAGTCGCAAAACATCGCATCGTTACAGAGGAAAGTACCAGACCACTCAGTCAGAGCCGGTACAGAGTTTCGACGAACGCGAGGCCGCTAAGAAACAAGTCGACGAAATGCTATGCGACGAAATGGGCGTCACCCCTGGTGTTAATGCGGAAGAAGGATGGAACCCTACGTTTCTGCGTCGATTGTCGTCATCTGAACAAAATCAAAAAGAAGGACGTGGATCCTTTCCAAGGTATAGACGGCACCCTAGATCGACTCAAGAGCGCGAAGTGCTTTTCGTCGGTGGACCTCAAGACCGGCGGCTACTGGTAAATCGAAGTCGACAAAAGAGACCGAGAGAAGACTGCCTTTATAGCAAAAGATGGCCTCTTCTAGTGCAACGTCATGCCCTTCGGTCTTTGCTTGGCACCTGCGGCATTCCAACGCGTTATGGATACAGTGATGGCAGGCTTGAAGTGGCGAACTTGTCTCGCGTACTTGGACGACGCGTTGTGCTTGCCTCAACCATCGACGAGCATCTCCGGCGCCTTGAGACTGTTCTTCAAGCAATGAAAACCTCTGGACTCACCCTTAAGCCAGAAAAGTGCCGCTTCGCGTACAAGGAGCTGTTGACTTTGGGCCACGTGATTAGCAAATCTGGAGTTCACCCCGACCTACTGAAAACAGCTACCGTCGCTGCATTCCCGTCGCCCACCGACAAGAAGGCATTTTTCCGATTTCTCGGCTTGTGTGATTATTACCGACGTTTCGTAAAGGGAGTTTCACGGATCGCCTAGCCACTAACGCGCCTCACGAAAACCGACGTGGAAATCAAGTGGCGAATGGCGCAAGTCGAACCATTTCAAGAATTTAAACGACGCGTGCAGACACCGGGCGATACTTGCGCACTTCGACGAATACACCGACGCAAGCAGCGTATGGCTCGGAGCAGTCCTAGTGAGGAGGACTGACGTTCTAGAAAGGGTTGTAACTTATGCTAGCCGGTCGCTAAGGCGGAAGACAACTATTCCACAATAAAAAAGGAGGGCCTAGCCATCATATGGGCTACATCAAAGTTTCGCCCCTCTCTTTGTGAGTTGTGAGCGACCACCGCGCCTTGTGTCGGCTACCTAACTTGAAGGACCTGTCGGAGCTAACGCGAGAAAGATCCAGCCCTGACAGCGTTCAGTTTTCGAAATGATTTTTTATTATCGCGCTGCACCCGCCGCGCGGCCGAATGCCAACTTCTTCTTCTTCTTTGGCGAGCGCCGCATTCTGAGGCGCTACAGGGCTCCCCCCCGTAGAACGAGAGCCATAGCAGTCGCCCAGTGGACATGCTTGGATGTGGGCATCCAGGCTGAAGATTGAAGCCCCGCGGACGCGAGAGCGGCGATATACGCAGGTTTCAGTCGATCGGCAGCCACGACGTCTTCACGGCCATTGATGTCCAGCGTGAACGTCTTAGGTGTACGATGGAGGACGCGGAATGGGCCATCATAGGCTGGTGTGAGTGGTGGCCGTATTTGGTCACGCCGAACGAAGACGTGACTGCAGTCATGCAGATCCTGGCTGACGAAGACACACTGGGGGTGTCGGTCGGCAGGAATCACAGGAGCAAGGTCCCGAAACGTGGTGCGCAGCTCTCAAATGTACGTGGAGGCATCGTGAGTGGAAGGTGGCGATGATGGCTCGAAGAATTCTCCTGGAAGACGCAGGGAAACGCCATAGACTAGTTCGGCTGATGAGCAGCCGAGATCCGCTTTCAATGCTGATCGGATACCCAGAAGTACGAAGGGGAGGTGGTCGAGCCAACGTTCCCTTGGCTGGAGAGCAGTGAGGGCAGCTTTCAGTTGTCGATGAAGCCGTTCGACCATGCCATTGGCGGAAGGATGGTAGGCAGTTGTGTGAATGTGTCGAATGCCCAGGATATTGGCAAGTGCGATGAAAAGGGCCGATTGAAATTGACGACCGCGATCAGTTGTGACGACAGAAGGGCATCCAAAGCGCGACACCCAGCCGTTTGCGAAAGCCTTAGCAACTGTTGGTGCTGTAATGTCGGAAATGGGAAACGCTTCCGGCCATCTGGTGAAGCAATCCACACGTCAGTAGGTAACAGGCTCCTTGCGATGACGGAAGAGGACCGATGATGTCGAGATGGACGTGAGAAAACCTTGCGTCTGGAGCCCGAAAGGGGGATGTTGCCGTGACAGTGTGACGGTGAACTTTAACCCGCTGGCACTCAAGGCAGGTTCGCGCCCAGCGTCGGACATCAGCATTGATGCTTGGCCAAAGAAAACGAGATGTGACTAGCTTCTGTGTCGCACGAATACCAGAATGGCTCATGTTGTGCAATTGATCAAAAATTGCACGACGAAAAGCTGAAGGCACGAAGGGCCGAGGGACACCAGTAGACGTTTCGCACGTTATTAATGAGGTAGAAAATGGAAGCGGGCACTCCGTGAACGACAGAGACGTGGATGAAGAACGAAGACGATGCAGCTCAGGATCGTTGCTTTGGGCAGCTGCTAGCTCTTCCATGTCTAGTGGTGGCTGGGTCGACAAGGCATCGATGCGGGATAGTGCATCAGCAGCAGCATTTTCCGGCCCATGGACGTGTCTGAGATCCACAGTGAACTCGGAAATGAAGCATAGTTGACGGATCTCCCGTGCAGTGTAATTGCTGTGATTGCGATGGAAGGCAAACGTCAGGGGCTTGTGGTCTGTAACGACGTAAAAGTCCCGGCCCTCCATTAAATGACGAAAATGTTTGATGGCAAGGTATACCGCGAGGAGTTCTCGGGCAAATGTACTGTATTTTGCTTCCGGTGGTTTCAGTTTTTGCGAGAAAAAACCAAGGGGCTGCCAACCTGATACGTGCTGCTCGAGAACGGCGCCAACTGCCACGCTTGATGCATCGGTGATGAGACGAATTGGGGCATCAGGGACGGGATGTATGAGCATGGTGGCGTCTGCCAGAGCCTTCTTGGCAGTGCCGAAGGCAGATGCAGCGTCCTCGGTCCACTCCAGTGGCGCCGCCGGGTCTTTCTTTTCAGCCAACAGGTCGGTCAAGGGCTTTAGGAATGTGGCACACTTTGGAAGAAAGCGGCGATGGAAGTTGAGTAGGCCCAGAAATTCTCGGAGTCGCTTCAGTGAAGTCGGGGGTGGAAAGTCTTGAATAGCTTTCACTTTGCTGGCGAGTGGTTGGATACCCTGTGGAGTGACAAGGTGGCCTAGGAACTCTATTGTAGCGACGCCGAAGAGGCACTTATTGGGATTAATTACAAGGCCGTAATCATCCAGGCGGTGGAACAGGGTGCGCAGGTGGGCTTCATGCTCAGGGCCGGATGAGCTTGCTACAAGGAGGTTATCAAGGTAGGCAAATACGAAATCGAGACCTCGCGTGACCTCGTTGATAGTGCGCTGAAAGGTCTGTGCAGAGTTGCGCAATCCAAAAGGCATCCTCACATATTCAAACAGACCAAATGGGGTGGTGATGGCCGTCTTCGGAATCAAATCAAATCAAATCAAATCAAGTTTATTCATCTATCGAAAAAGGAAAGATATGAGCTGTCACAAAAAGCTACTACAGTGAGTAGCTTGACGAGGTGACAGCCCCTCCTTGATAGGACAGCAGCAGGCAGTAAACAGGACAAATAATAATAACATGGAACAGATCAGAATGAAGGGTACACAATAGTTATTGATACATATAAGCGAAATTGGTGTTGGCTAGGTGAAAAAACAGCATTCAATAAGAAAAAAAACAACAAGATAAGGTAACATATATACTCATCGCGATCCATGTAAGGATGTATACAAATAAGGTGTCTAATAATATGAACAATATTTTGGCTTATTTATACACATATATCGCGGAGCTCTTTCATTGTCAACTTTTCAATATCGACGCCATTTGTTTTCTGCAAGCGGTTTAACAGTGAAGGTAGCTGGTAACGGACCATTTGCTTCCCATAGTTCGTGCGACATCGTGCCACTTCCCACTGCTCTGGGTTACGGGTGTTGTATGCCACTGCATTTGTTTTTAGGTTGGCTAAGTTTTTCAAGGCATTGTCTTGGTTTTTTGTGCATAGTTTGTAATAACGACACACCTTATATTCGTATAATGATGTAACTCTAACGATACGCAATTTGGCAAACAATTCAGCTGTATGTGACAAATAGGGCACCTTACATGTTAGTCTAATAATTCGCTTTTGTAATAAAAATAATTTCATGATATTGGCATTTGTGGTTGTGCCCCACACAAGAGCACCATAGTTCAAAGTCGAAGAGAAAAGCTAGTTGTAGAGGAGTAGATTTACTGTAACCGGAAACGCTGAACTGTTTCGCTGCAAAAGTCCTATAGTACGAGAAAGTTTTTAACCAGGAAGTCAACGTGTGCATCCCATGACATTGTAGCGGAAAAATAGATGCCTAATGTTTTGAAAGACTTAACGTATTCAACTGATGCACCATTAATAAATAGCGGATACGTAAGACATTCCTTATGACGAGGGTGAAACATCAAGGCTTTCGTTTTTGCAACATTCAAACCGAGGTGATTATCTATGGACCACTGCTGAATTCTTTGTTCTTTATTGCACATATCTCTTACAAAACAAGCACAAACTGTATGGTCCCATAGCCGAAGGCTAGTGCGGGTCCCATTGAAGTATACATAACTGAAACTGTAATACTTATAAATAAAATAAATAGAAGTAAACAACTCAAATGTGATATTTTCATACAAGAAGTAAAGTTTTTCTGCTAACAATAGTCGCTTGAATTCGATTGAAGAAAGAGGAAAGAGAAGTACATAACTTGTATTAAACACAGAAACTTGGTTATTAGCGGCGTACAGAACTGTAGAATGGGTCTTGTAGATGCAAGTATCAAATATAGCTTAATTAGGGGAACAAGGGTGTTGCGACATCTTTCAATGAAAGCACGAAACACATAAAGGGCAATATATATACATGATGAAAAATTACAGCCCAAAGTATATCAGTCACTCAGGCAGAGAAAAACACTTCAAAGTAGTATTTCTTCAGGGGTCTGGAAAAGTTCTGGGTATTCTTTATATAATGCGGTATGCCATTCCAAATTTTCACTCCGGTATATTGTAGTAGACGTTTGCTATATGCGTTTTTTGTGGGAGGTATATTAAAGTTGTTAAAAGTTTGGTTCCTAGTTAGGCGTCGGGGGATACACAGTAATGAAATAGGGAATGGTTCATTGTTTCTAACTACACTGTTAATACATGTAGCTAATCTTAGTTCGCGCACATAATCAAACGGCAAGATCTTTAACCTAGAAAACAGTGGTTTGCTATGTTCGTAGTAATGTGAGAAAGTTATCGTGCGTATAGCCCGTTTTTGCAGCCGTCGTACAGGCTCAAGATAAGTCATACGTCGAACCCCAGGACTCAAGTGTGGCGTTGGCATGATCCGCTAAATCACGAGCGGAGCGACCAGCGAAGAAAATGCTCGTATCATCAGCGTAGATGACATACTTTACCGTCTGATCAACGCTGACAATGTCATTATTATACAAAAGAAATAAAAACGGGCCTAGTATGCTTCCTTGAGGTACACCTAATTTAACCTTTCTTGTAGAAGATGCGTGTCCATTAATTTCTACATACTGTGAGCGGTGTTGTAGGTAGTGTACAGAAGCATTAGAACACTGTAATGGGCCGTCCTCTTGAGCGCCTTCTAGTGGGTCGCCCTCTTCGCCTCTTCTCGGAGAGCACGCCCCTCGTGCTCTTGCTCGTGAGAGTCTGCGAGTCCGCGCTCTGTTGTTACTGTCGTCGCTGCGCATCGTCGCCGTCGATCCCGCCGTCAATAAACGCCTTTACAAAGTGGTGGAGGTGCTGGGTATCGATCCCCGTACCTCGTACCCCGACGTGGTCCGCTTTCAAGACCGCCATCGTCGACGTGTTTGGCCGCCCTGCCGTTCGTAAGCTGCAGGCCGAACAGCGTTTGCGAGAACGAGCTCAGCAGGCCGGCGAAACCTTTACCAGCTACATTGAAGACATCCTTGATTTGTGTAAGAAAGCCGACGCCACCATGTCGGAATCTGACAAGATGAGGCACATTATGAAAGGCATCGACGACGATGCCTTCACGATGCTGCTCGACAAAAGCCCCAGCACAGTGGCCGACGTCATCACGCTCTGCCAGAGCTACGAGGAGCTGCGCCGGCAGCGGTCGATGACCCGTCGCTCTCCATCCCGCGACGCCGAGCTCGCTGGCTTGTCGACCATATCCGACCACTCCGCGTTGCTCGCAGAGATCAAGACCTTCGTGCGCGAGGAAATCGCGCGCCAGTTCTCTCTGCTGGACTTTGCTCGCCCTCGGTACGCTCAACAGCCGTCGACCACCCTTCTGTCTCCCCTCCGTCGAGCAATTGAGCAGGAAATCGTGGAGGTCATGCCCGAGTACCACCAGCACTATCCGGCTCCTGCACCTTTGAGTTACGCCCAAGTTGTCGCAAGACCGCCCCTATCAATCGCTACGGCTGCCCCACACATTTACGCCGAAGCCTCCACTCGACCTCACTCTTTCGAAGCTGATGTACCGGTAGCCTACGCCGACGTCGCGCACAGGCCACGACTGCAGCCCACCATGCAGTCCTATCAGTTGCCGCCCCGTCAATCCCGTCCTGCACCTTGGGCGAGCCCTGCCCCAGCGAACCGATGGCGCACACCTGACAACCGCCCCATATGCTTCGCATGCGGTTACGCCGGCCACGTGGCGCGCTATTGCAATCGCGTGCAGCCGCCTAGAGACGTGTCGCCTGCCACCATCCAGTCGAACCGGCCGTACTACAACCCACCTACGCCTCCGTCGCCGCCGTCTCGCCCAGCTGCACCTACCCGCCGTTCACCGTCACCACGACGCCGCTCGCTGTCACCGATGCGGCCACGTTCGGTCGCACGCGACCAGGAAAACTAGTCGTCGCAGTCCACGAGGCAAGGGCTGCGACGCTATCGAACTGCGAAAGCCCTCAGCGAAGCCCATCGAACGTGATAGACGTTTTTGTGGACGGTGTTCGCGCATCTGCCCTTATCGACACTGGAGCCGCCGTATCCGTTATGGACGCTAAACTAAGCCGCCTGCTACGAAAAGTGACGACGCCACTTTCCGGTCTTTCCCTCCGTACAGCCAGCGCCCAATGTATTCACCCGACGGCGGTATGCACAGCCCGTGTCATCATTCAGGACGCTCTGTACGCCGTCGAATTCGTCATAATTTCCTCATGCTCTCACGACGTCATCCTGGGATGGGATTTTCTCTCCCGCCACGACGCCGTCATTCATTGCGCGCCAGCCGAAATAGAGCTTTCACCATTCTCAGATTTGACGCCGGCAGACAGTTCATCGGCTGCGACCAAGGTATTCTCAAAGACGACATCGCAGTTCCTGCAAATTCGTCAACGGCTGTGTCAGTCTATTGCACCGGTTTCTGCGACGCCGTTGCGCTCCTTTCTCCATGTGACCGCGTTTTCGCTAGGAGAGGCTTGCTGGTGCCATTTGCGACCGTGGAAATCACTCAGGGCGACACGGATATTTTTGTGACCAACCCATCCCCGTTCATTGTTACGTTGGTGCGAGGGGAATGTCTCGGCAGAGCGGAACCCCTCGAAGACGCACAAGTTATAGACGCACCGGGTGACACGCCCTGCGCCAGCTCCCGCACGCTCAGTGCTGTTTCCACGTCCGATTCGTCACCTGCTGATGTGTTTAGGTCCTCCATTGCTGACAACCTCACATCGGTCCAGCGTTCCCAACTTCTGTGCCTGCTGGAAGAATTTCGTTCTTCTTTCGATGTCGGGCAAACTTCTCTCGGCCGCACTTCCGCTGTTACGCATCGCATCGACACTGGCGCCCAACCACCACTGCGGCAACGTCCATATCGCGTGTCTCCAGCAGAACGCCGGGTCATTAATGAACAAGTCGACGATATGCTTCGACGCGACGTTATTCGGCCCTCGGACAGCCCATGGGCGTCTCCCGTTGTTCTCGTTGCGAAGAAGGACGGTTCCGTGCGGTTCTGTGTGGACTACCGACGGCTCAACAAGATCACTCGCAAGGATGTTTACCCGCTGCCGCGAATCGTCGACGCGATTGACAGTCTGCAAGGAGCCGAATTCTTTTCGTCTCTTGATTTGCGCTCGGGGTACTGGCAAGTACCCATGGCGGATGATGCTCGACCGAAGACAGCCTTTGTCACACCCGACGGCTTGTACGAGTTTAACGTCATGCCGTTTGGTCTGTGTAATGCGCCCGCGACCTTCGAGCGCATGATGGACACCGTTCTGCGCAACTTGAAATGGCACACCTGCTTGTGTTACTTGGACGACGTCGTCGTTTTCGCTCCGGACTCCTCCACGCATCTCCAACGTCTGCGGCATGTTTTGACGCGTTTACGCAACGCAGGGCCTCCAACTGAATCTGAAGAAGTTCCGATTTGCAGCGCGGCAGCTGACAATCCTCGGCTACGTCGTGTCCAAGGACGGAATCCTTCCCGATCCTGCCAAGCTTCGGGCCGTGGCCGAATTTCCCAAACCTACGTCCGTCAAAGAACTGCGCAGTTTCGCAGGACTGTGTTCGTACTTTCGACGCTTCATACGAAACTTCACCACCATCATATCGCCGCTGAAGAAGCTCCTTGGAAGTAACGGACCCCTCAGTTCATGGTCGTCCGAGTGTGACGACGCGTTCGCAAAGCTCCGTCGTTTGTTGACGTCTCCTCCCATACTACGCCACTACGATCCTGCGGCCCCGACGGAGGTACACACGGACGCCAGCGGTGTAGGCCTCGGCGCTGTCCTTGCGCAGCGCAAACCAGGGTCCCCCGAATATGTCGTGGCATACGCAAGCCGTACGCTTACCAGAGCCGAGACCAATTACACAGTCACGGAAAAAGAGTGCCTGGCGATCATCTGGGCCCTTACAAAGTTTCGACCTTATTTGTATGGTCGCCCATTTGATGTCGTCACCGACCATCATGCACTATGCTGGCTGTCGTCATTGAAGGATCCCTCAGGCCGTCTCGCCCGCTGGGCACTTCGCCTGCAAGACTACGACATCCGCGTTCTGTACCGCAACGGACGCCAGCATTCTGACGCCGACGCCCTCTCGCGCTCTCCCTTGCCTGACGACAATGCCAATTCCCCCTGCTCAGTATCTCACATAGCTGTTGCTTCAATCGACGTTCACACCATCGCTACCGAACAGCGCAAGGATGAATGGATCACCTCGCTGATCGACTTGCTGATGGATCCGTCGGCAACACCAACCACTCGCGCGTTGCGTCGTCAAGCCCACCATTTCGCCATTCGTGACGACCTACTGCACCGACGCAATTATAACGCCGACGGCCGCCAGTGGCTACTAGTGATACCCCGCAGTCTGCGTTCTGAAATATGCAGGCCTTCCACTCTGACCCGCAATGCGCGCACTCTGGGGTATGCAAAACTTACCACCGCATTCGACAACGACACTTCTGGCGAGGGATGTACCGCTACGTGCAGAAGTTCGTTCGCTCCTGCCTCGATTGCCAACGCCGAAAACCTGCAACGCACGTGTCGCCAGCAGGCCTACAACCATTACCTTGCCCTAACCGTCCGTTTGGGCGCGTGGGCATCGATTTGTATGGACCACTTCCTCTGACTTCGGCTGGTAACCGCTGGGCCATCGCCGCTGTTGACCATCTAACGCGATACGCCGAAACCGCCGCCCTCCCAGCGGCTACAGCGCGCGATGTAGCCTCCTTCCTACTCCACCGATTCATGCTGCGTCACGGTCCGCCCCAGGAGCTGCTCAGTGATCGAGGCCGTGTCTTCTTGTCGGAAGTCGTCGAAGCCATTCTCAAAGAGTGCAACGTCGTTCACCACAAAACTACTGCTTACCACCCGCAGACGAATGGCCTCACCGAACGCTTTAACCGCACGCTCGGCGACATGCTCTCAATATACGTCGCAGCCGACCACACAAATTGGGATGCCATTCTGCCCTTCGTCACGTACGCCTACAATACCACCGCTCAGAGCACTACTGGTTTCTCGCCATTTTTCTTATTGTACGGCAGGCACCCGTCGCACACAATCGACACCATCCTTCCCTACAGGCCGGATCGATCTGAATGTGCGCCTATTTCGGACACAGCCAGGCTTGCTGAAGAATGTCGCGAGCTTGCGAAGACCTTTACAACGCACGAACAAGAGCGGCAGAAGAGCATTCGCGGTGGCACCACCACTTCTGAGTCCACGTTCCTCCCTGGAGCGCTCGTGTGGCTCTCGGTCCCGACCGCTGCAGCTGGCCTCTCTTCCAAACTACTGCCCAAATACGAAGGCCCCTACCGTGTCGTCGAACGCACGTCCCCGGTCAACTACCTGATTGAACCCATTGAGCCATCTTCGGACATGCGCCGTCGAGGGCGCAACATTGTGAACGTGGAGCGCCTCAAGCCCTACCATGACCCGCTCATAGTGACCAGCTGTTAGGTCGCCGGGCGGCTCCCTTTGCGTACCCGGGGTAATTGTACAGAAGCATTAGAACACTGTAATGGGCCGTCCTCTTGAGCGCCTTCTAGTGGGTCGCCCTCTTCGCCTCTTCTCGGAGAGCACGCCCCTCGTGCTCTTGCTCGTGAGAGTCTGCGAGTCTGCGCTCTGTTGTTACTGTCGTCGCTGCGCATCGTCGCCGTCGATCCCGCCGTCAATAAACGCCTTTACAGTACGATGATATTAGGGAGTGGGCATTACCCCTAATACCATAGTGATTAAGCTTCTGCAGAAGAATGTGATGGCTAAGGCTATCAAATGCCTTCGTGAAATCTAAAAACACACCTAATACGAGGTTGTTTTCGAAGTTTTCAAGTATATATTCTTTTTGTGCAAGAAGGGCAAGCTCTGTTGATTTATTTTTTTGGAAGCCATATTGTACTGGCTTTAGAATCTTATAACAATCGACGAAGGATGTGAGTCGTTTAAGTATTATTTTCTCTAGTCCTTTGGAAAAGACTGGCAGGATGGAAATAGGACGATAATTAGAAAAATTGTTTCTATCACCTTTCTTGTAAATAACAGTTCCTTTCGCACATTGCATTTTTGCGTGGGAACACTCCGCTTGTAAGGCTTATATTAAAAGTGTGAGCTAAGCAGTGCGAGATTATGTCTATAACATATTGTAGTGGATCAGACCAACGAAGTGACTGGCGCGTGAAGGGGAGACTAGTGAAAGAGAAAAAAAAGGATGGAGTTGTGTTGGACCGTGTTTGTCTGAGTTGCTCTCGTACGTTACATTTGGTGGCAGCGGTGACAACGGTAACCCATGCTTACACGGAGCAAGGCTTCTGCTGCGACAGCAATAGTCGGTGGTTCAGCGGTGAACCCTATGGAGGACGATACGTCGTCGCCGGCCGTGGGACCTGCTGTCCCGACTACGGAGGGAAGCTTGGCAGAGGCCGCGGGAGCCCCAGTCTCTTCAAACATCCCGCCACCCGCACCCCGTCAGCCTCTTCCGTCGGAGTTTGATATCCGGGACACATCAACTCACCCTCCACAGTCAAGCACCGGGCACAGTCTACCTATGGCAGATTGCCTACAAGCCCTGGCTTCACAAGGTGAGGCCGACAGAAGAGCGCTCATGCACGATTTCGAGACTCGCTTTGCTACTCGCCTGCTATCTCTTGAGACCGCGCTTGCCCAGCGTACCTCCACGGCAGATGACGTCGTCGCAGACCTGGCTGAACGGGTCTCTGTCATCGAGGCACAGTCTAGCCGTCAGCAACATGTGTCTACATCGGTCGAACAAAACAACATCGGTCGAGCTCAGTCTTGGTTTTTTGGAGCACACCTTCTACCACCTACCTTTGATGGTACCACATCGTGGGCAGCATTTCTGGTGCAGTTCGAGTCTGTTGCTAACCTAAACGGCTGGACAGTTCAAGACAAAGCCCAGGTGCTCGTTCTGCAACTCCGTCACGCCGCGGCTGAATACCTCGAGTACATTCCCCAAGCCATCCGCTCGAACTAAGAAGCACTGGTGTCGGCGCTCGAAGGCCGATATGGTGACCGTCATCTTCTTCAGCTCTACCTCACACAGCTGAAACACGTCCGGCAGGGTGGGCGAGACCTTCAAGAACTCGCTGCTCACGTCGATAGCTTGGCCCGGAAGGCCTTCTCGGGTTGCCCTACCGCAACCATGGACCTTATTGCTGCTAATGCCTTTGTTGACGCCATCAATAACAGAAACGTCCAGCGCTTCGTCCGCCTCGCTCGTCCGATCGACGTACCATCAGCTCTAGCCGTCGCTCTTGAGGCAGAGATACAAGAACGCTCGCAAGCAGCTGAAGATCCGTACCGGAGGCCAACCTAGACGGACGTGCCCTCCGGGGCCCGAAATTCTCCTGCTCGGTTACACGAGCCTACAGCGATGTTTCGCTGCTACCACTGCAACGACGTTGGACATTTTGCTCGTAACTGCCCTGGAATGTCCGAGTCGCTGCCAAACTCGGTTGCTCGTGCAAAGTTTCCCTCGGGAAACTACAATGCGGGCCGCCGAGGGCAGGACCCCGCATGATGACTGAAGCCCCTCTCCTTTCAC
The DNA here is from genome assembly GCF_013339695.2 of Rhipicephalus sanguineus. Taxonomy (NCBI): domain Eukaryota; kingdom Metazoa; phylum Arthropoda; class Arachnida; order Ixodida; family Ixodidae; genus Rhipicephalus; species Rhipicephalus sanguineus. The sequence goes on from NC_051184.2 coordinate 118,994,381, forward strand.
TTGGCCCCTTCACCGAGATGCCAACTCTGCCGGTGAAGCTTGGAGATCCGCCGCAGCGTGTTGAAGCACTTGTGGACACAGGGGCTGCCTTCAGTTTTCTCACGACGAGTTTCATGTTTGGAAGATTTTCGGTGAATCCTGCACAGGTCGATCGACCCCATCTCGTCCTGGCTGACGGAGCTGCTCTACCTAGCCTAGGCGAAGTCTGCTTGAATGTGTGTGCGCTTGGGAAGAAAGTGAGACATCGGTTCCTTGTCGTCCCAAACCTGTGTGTGCCAGTGATCTTAGGCTGTGATTGGTGTGCAGCGTTTGGCGTTCGTTTGCAGTTTAGCGGCACTGATTGCACCATTGACCTGCTATCTACCACGTCGATACCATCGCCAGCAACTCTTGAAGCCTCCAATAGAGTTTGTCCTTGGCAGTCGTATTTCCCGTTACATCAAGTCATTTACAGCACTGTTCACAAAGTCTGTTCCGTGCTCGCTGCCACCTACCGCACGATGAAAAGTCTGTTCACTAAATTTTCTTCGCAATTCGGCATTCCAAACACAAGGACGTGTATGGCCGTTGGTGCAAACAGGAGTGAACAAGCCGAAGTTGGACAATCATCACCTCTTTTGCATCCTGTGATTACGGCAACTTCAGTTACCATACCCTTGTCGTCTGCTGCGTGGGTGCCCGTTTACAGCCACGGGAAGTCTTTTGCCGACACGGAAATTCTTGTAGAAAGCACCGTTTGCTCCCGGCCTGGAGGTGAATTCGCAATGCCGCGGGCCCTCCATCACTGTTCCGGCAATACCTTTTCAGTGCTTGTCTTCAATCTGTCCGACAGCAACCTGCGCGTGCCGTCAGACACCGTTCTCGGTACCTGTACGTACCTTGAAGCCCCGTCTGTCGTGGCAGTAGTGCAGCCCGGAGCACTTTCCCCACCAGCTACTTCGCCCTTAGACTGGAATGAATTCAACTTCGGCCCCAACTTAACTCCGTCACAGAAATCGGAGATTCAAGCACTTCTACGAAAATTCCGTAACTGCGTGGCCATGTCACCCAGTGAGCTCGGCCACACTCCTTTGGTGCAGCACAGAATCGATACCGGCTCTGAAATTCCTATTCGACATCACCCGCGGCGAGTCTCTGCCTCTGAACGCGCAGAAATCGCTAAGCAAGTGGATGACATGCTTAAACGTGGTATCATATCGCGCTCTTCCAGTCCCTGGTCGTCCCCCGTAGTACTTGTCAGAAAGAAAGACGGCACTATTCGTTTCTGTGTGGATTATCGACGACTAAACAGTGTCACCAAACCGGACGTGTATCCACTGCCTCGTCTTGATGATGCCCTTGACCGCCTGCATGGTGCCAGTTTTTTCACTACGCTGGATCTTCTTTCTGGCTATTGGCAAGTGGAACTAGACCCAAATGACGCTGAGAAGACCGCCTTTACAATTCCCGACGGACTATACCAGTTTAACCGCCTGCCATTTGGCGTCTCCAACGCTCCCGCTACATTTCGGCGATTAATGGACCGGGTTCTTGGGCATCTGAAGTGGTCGATGGCTTTGGTTTACTTAGACGACATCATTGTTTATGCTCCTACGTTTCCCGAACACCTCAGGCGCTTGGAAATGGTCCTGCGTGCTCTACAAGACGCTCGTCTTTGCATTAAGCCTTCAAAGTGCTGCTTCGGCTTCTCGGAAGTTACTTACTTGGGTCACGTAGTCAGCGCCAAAGGCATCAGCCCTGATCCCACCAAGATCCAAGCCATCGCCTGTATTCCGCCTCCCACCACGGCTAAGCAGCTTAAAAGTTTCCTAGGCTTTGCTTCATATTTCCGGCGCTTTGTCCCTGACTTCGCTTCCCGCGCAGCACCTCTCAACGAATTGTTGAAGAAAGAAGTTCGCTGGAAATGGGGTCCCGATCAAGAAGCTGCCTTCCGCGACCTCCAGACTGCCCTTCAGGCACCACCGACACTCGCGCACTATGACGAGAATGTGCCGACTATTCTACACACGGGCGCCAGCGGGCTTGGCCTCGGAGCTGTTCTCTTGCAACTTAACGAGGACGGCCAGGAGAGGCCGGTCGCTTATGCTAGCCGCCGGCTCAGTGAACCAGAGAGCCGATATCACGCCTCCGAACTTGAGTGCTTGGCGGTAGTTTGGGCAGTCGAAAAATTTCGCCCGTACGTTTATGGTAAAACCTTCACGGTCGTTACCGACAACGTCGCCCTTCGCTGGCTTCAAACAAAAAAAAGACCTTAACGCTAAGTTAGCCAGGTGGGCTCTAAAGCTGCAAGATTATACCTTTTCCGTTGTCCATCGGAGTGGCGCTCGCCATCAGGACGCTGACTACCTTTCTCGCCACCCGGGAGCTCTCAACGGCACCTCGCCAGTCACCGCAGTGCTTGATTTACGCGCCACACAGCCACAAGACGCAGAAATCCTCGATATAATCCAGCGGTTGTCCGGGGAAGTACGCACTCCCAAGCGTCGTCGTCAAAGTCTCGCCGCGTCTTATGTCGTCCGAGATGGAATCCTTTTTCACCGAAATCATCGGGATGGGTCGTGTGTGCCTGTCGTGCCTGCAGCCATGCGACAATCGGTGCTGTTCATGTGCCATGACACCCCGACTGCCGGTCACCTCGGGCTTCACAAGACGCTGGCACGCATCAAAGAGAGGTTTTGGCGGCGGCGCATGCAGACTGACGTCTCCCGCTACGTTTTGTCGATCACGGTCTGTCAGGCACGGAAGGCCGTCACAAATCCGCCACCGGTCCCCATGCAACCTATTCATCCTCCGGAAACGCCTTTTGAGATAGTGGGACTTGACCACATGGGCCCGTTTCCACGTACGTCGCGCGGCAACCGGTTCCTCATCGTTGCCACGGACTATCTCACGAAGTGGACCGAAATCAGGGCCGTCCCTAACTCTTCGACGCAGCACGTCCTCACGTTCATAAACGAGTGCATCGTTTTTCGACACGGTGCACCACGCTTGCTCATCACCGACCGCGGCACGGCCTTCACGTCGCGTGCATTCAGAAACCTATTGAATAACCATGGAATTCAACATGCAGCGGCCACCCCTCAGCACCCACAAACAAATGGTCTGGTGGAACGTACAAACCGTACCATAAAGGACATACTGTCGTCGTACGTGAATCCTAGTCATGACAACTGGGATGAATACGTTGCCGCAGCTGTCTTCGCCCTCAATACGCCACAGCAGGAAATCACACGGGAGTCACCGTTCAAACTTGTCTATGGAAGGACGCCAAGGCTTCTGCAAGAGAGTTTCTTTGGTTTGAACACAACGGCGCACCACCGTCCGGACGACACCAGTACTGCGGAGCTCCTTCGGAAGGCTCGCTTTAGAGCGCACCTGGCCATAGCGCATCACCAGGCGAAATTCCGCTCGCCTTGCCGTGAGAATTACGCCGCTTTCAAACCGGGAGACCTAGTGCTGGTTAGACGCACCCAGCGTGCGCCACGGCGCTGCCAGAAGTTTCTTCGCCGGTTTTCGGGTCCATTTCGGGTGGTGAAAGCACTAGGCCCTGTTACGTTCCGCTTGGAAGTTATTCCAGAACTGGGCACCAAAAGCCGAAACCGTGTTTTTCCCGCCCATGCAAGACAGTTGAAACTTTATCTGCCGCGTGATTTTTGTATTCCCGCCTCTTCGTCTTCAAGCTCCGACTCTGGGGGAGACGGGGTGGCGAATGTAGTGGATCAGACCAACGAAGTGACTGGCGCGTGAAGGGGAGTCTAGTGAAAGAGAAAAAAAAGGATGGAGTTGTGTTGTACCGTGTTTGTCTGAGTTGCTCTCGTACGTTACAATATTTAACTGGTGCGATTTGCATCCCCGACGCATCGAGTGATTTGCTGTTTTTGAGTTTACTGAAAGAGGAAATCACCTCAGCTTCACTGACCGGGTCTAAAAAAATTGTGTGCTCGTTGTGATATTTTAGCGGCGGAATACAGTTCTTTGACGAAGGGGTGATGGAAACAAAGAAGTCGTTAAATGCAGTAGAAAGCGCCGATCCTTTTAACTCTATTCCGTCTTTTACTAGTTTGCTAAGGGGTTCAGGTGCATGGCCGATTATCGATTTTAATTTTTTCCAGAGCTGTTCTGAATTTCCTTGAGACGAGCTGAACAAGTTGGTGTAATACTCCTTTTTGGCTGAGCGAATATTTTTGTTTACATGGTTTCTGAAAGTTTTATAAGTTTTGAGTGATTCAGCAGACCGTACTTGAACAAACGATCTGTAAAGTTGTTCGCGTTTTCTTATTTGACTGAGCAGATCATTATTCATCCATGGCTTTCTTCCCTTTTTTGACCGTCTAGATGTTTTGCAGGGAAAACATTGATCATAAATCTGCATAAAGTCGCACAAAAACTTTTCATAAGCTTCATCTGGATCGTTTTCTTTTAAGACATCGCGCCAGTCTACGTTCGATAAGCAATCCCGGAATTTTGACAAAGTTACAGGGTTAATCTGACGGTACACATAGGTGTTCATCTGCTTTTTTACATTACTGAATTGAGACAATGAAATGTAAACAGGCAAGTGATCACTTATAGCATAATTAATGAGGCCTGCTTTAACATGACATTTGTTGCAGTTGGTTACGAATACATCTAATATTGTAGCTGTATTTTCAGTAATGCGTGTAGGGGCAGTAATTACATTGTAGCACAAATGAGTGCTTAGTAAGGATTCTAAGTCAAGCTTTACAGCACTATCAGTACCAAAATTAATGTTCAGATCTCCTCCAATGATCACCGTACACTTGAAATCATCAACGAATTGCAAAAGTGCATCCAGAAAGGATAAGAAATTAGATACATCTCGTTCCGGTGGGCGGTAGCACGCACAATAAACAAACGAACCACACTTCACAGTAATCACTTCGTAGTCAGGCGTGATACGCGTAAATGCCGAGAGAATTTCACAGTCCAATCCCCTAAGCGTGAGGATGCACACTCCACCCCCTCGCCTGTTATCTCGGTTGAGACAGTGACACTCATATGCAGGCATATAGAAGGCATCTGCGTCGCTACGAAACCAGGTTTCCGTAAACATTACAACATGGAATGGAAAACGCACATCGCTAAAAAAAGCACTCGATTTCATCGTACTTGTTCCTTCCAGATCGCAGGTTTAAGTGGAAGCAGTTTATACTCTTGTTGATGTCGCTATAGCCATGATTTACAAGCTCGGCCGGATCAACAATGGTCGGTTGGAGAGCCATTTTGAGGGCGGTCTACAAGAAACGCGACTGTGACCTATGAGGATGCCAGCTCCAGTAATTCGCTTTCACTTCGGACTACGATAGCTCGAGCCCCCTCTGCTTTCCTAACTAGAATCCGCCCATTCGAGTGCCAGACGAAACGATAGTCGTTTTCGGCCGCCCATGTGCGCGCATAGCGCAGGAGGTCCCTGTGTTGCTTTGTCATGTTCTCAACAATGGTCACTGTTGATTTCAGGTTTTTCAGGACCTTTCTGCTATCTAGCCAAGTGTCACGTATCGACTGCCGCACAAATCGAACTATTATGCCAGGCTCTTTCCCTGGTTTAGCAGGGAGCTTGTGAACAGCGTCGACATCATTCACACTCAGTTCAGGAAGATTGACAGACTTTGCGATGTCATTTAGCTTTGCTAGCAGGTTTTCATTTGGAGTACTCTGAACACCATGAACTTCAATATTATGCTTTCTGCTGTGCACCTCTAGATTATTCAGGGCTGATTCCAGTTCTTTAACCTGTGAATTGTCGCTGCATGGTTTCTCTTCGAGGGTTTCGACACGCTTTCGTAAGCTGCCAATTTCCTTATCTTGCTGCACTTGCTTACTCAAAATTTCGTCGTACTTGTCAGACATCAACTGTATCGATTTGGTGAGCTCACTTATCTGACCTGGCACACCCGCCAGAGCATCAAGCCTCTTGAAGATGTCAGCCAGACCAGCAACGAGTTCAGGTTCCATGCCCTGTCGTCCCGCTCCCCTTGATTTCGCCGAACGACAATTTATGCACCGCCATTGACTGCGCCCAGCCTCGCCCTTGCTTTTAAATGTGCCCTCAGACCAGCCCGAACAGTTTCCCAAATGGTAGGCGTACTCACATTCGGTGCACCTCAACAGACGCCCATCGGATGGCAAGGCCTCGCTGCAGGCGGGGCACACACCGCTCACAGGCATTTCGGCAGATAAAGGCACGTACGAACAGAGAAAGAAAAAGAAAATGGCAGCACAAAACAACAGTAGCAGCAAACACGGCAAGGCAGCAGCAGCAGCAGCAGCGGTGGCGTAACTAAAAAAAAAATTACCACAAGTTAGGCTACGAGATAGCGATAACACCAACCTGGGAAACGAAGATAAACAGAGTTAGGACTGTGCGTCCGTCCGTCGCCACCGCTGCTGCCGTATTGCCGAGTTTCCAGGTAGCCGCTAGGAGCGCGACAAAGTCCAATTGATCCAGTGCGTGACGTCAGATCAGATGAATTCGCCGGTCACTGGGAAAACGTCCAGAAGGCAAAAAAGAAATGGCGTTGAAACGGGGCGTGTTAGCGGATGAAGAAATCTCTTGGTTGTAGGTAGAAAAGGCGCACGGCACCCGAGCAGCAGGCAAAGGTAGAAACCAACCTGGGAAACGAGGATAAACAGAGTTAGGACTGTGCGTCCGTCCGTCGCCACCGCTGCTGCCGTATTCGGCGGGTTCTACAGGAATCTGATGGTAAGCCTTCACTAAGTCAATCTTAGAGAAGATTCTGCACCCAGCCAAATTTGATGTGAAATCCTGTATGTGAGGAAGTGGATAGCGGTCTGGTAAGGTGTGGGCATTGAGAGCGCGGTAATCCCCACATGGTCTCCAGTCGCCAGGATCTTTCTTCGGCACCATGTGGAGTGGCGACGCCCAGTTGCTTGAGGAAGGCCGCACAATGCCGAGTTCAAGCATGTGCTCAAACTCACGGCGGGCGATGGCGAGGCGTTCTCCAGATAGTCGACGGGGTCGTGTAAAAACGGGAGGTCCAGTGGTCACAATGTCGTGAGTGATGGAATGGTTCACCGGTGACTCTCTGGTGTGCGGCTTCGTGATGCTGGGAAAGTCGGCGAGTATTTTTGCATACGGTGAAGCAGGTGTGAGAGCTCGCAGTCCCGTTGACGAGGAAGTACAGAGTACACCGTTGATGGAGAGGCGGGTGTTGAGATTAATGAGGCGATGAGCATGCATGTCCACAGCAAGGTTGAAAAAACTGAGGAAGTCAGCTCCAAGAACAGCTTGCGAGACCTCAGCGAGGATGAAAATCCAGCGGAAAGTACGGCGTAGTCCAAGGTAAAGTGTAAGAGAGCGTTGGCCGTATGTGCGAATGGCGGAATTGTTGATCGCTTGGAGTGGGCAGGTCTGTTCGTTGCGACGGCGATCTGCACACGAGGACGGTATGACGCTAACCTGGGCTCCTGTGTCGACTAGGAAGCAAGCACCAGTGACCTTATCAGAAACACAGAAAAAGCGGCATGACTTTCGACCAGTACCACTTGCCGCCGTCAGTGGCCGGTCGTCGCATTTCCCGACCAGGAGCACGGGCGAGTGCACTTGCGAGCAGAGGCACCGAATCGGCGGTGGTACCAGCACACGGTTGAGGATGAGACGTCCCGCGGCGCGTCGGTTGGCCGAAGTTCCGGAGAACGTGGGGGCGTCGACGAGCGACTGTGTATCTGGAACCTGGATGACGGTCGACGATGCGCAGGTACAAAGCCATCGAGGCGCCTCACAAGGGCGTCCAAACGGTTCTCGATGCTCGCGAGCGCCGGGTCTGCAGCGGTGGCCGGTGGTGGTGTGGTAACGACATTGAGGCTATGTGCCCGCGAGTAGTCCGCCACTCGGTCAGCCATTTCAGCGAGTGTGTCTACTGGGACATCTCCTGCAGCCACGAGGACCGGGACCATGCTCTGCGGTAAGCGCTGGAGGAACAACTCACGCAACAGCTTCTCCTCTTGAGGGGCGGAGGGGCCGTCAAGGAGCTGGCGCATGCGTCGCAGGAGCTGTGATGGGCGACGGTCACCGAGCTCTGTGGCCGTTATGAGCTGTTGGAGTCTGCTGTGTTCGGACTCAGACTTGCGGGAAATGATAGCTGCCTTCAACGTGTCGTAGGGATGGCTCGGGTGCGGCGACGCTAAAATATCAGCTAAGTCGTCGGCTACGTCCGGAGGTAAGCAGGACACCAAATGCCAGTACCTGGTCTGTTGGCTGGTGATTTGCCGTAGACGGAAGTGCGCGTCGACCTGCAGAAACCATGTGCTGGGGCTGTTGGGCCAAAATGGTGGCAGGTTGACATGTTCGATCGCAGCGACCGCAGCACCGCTAGGTCTGGCGTCTTCCTGGGCGTCAGGAACGGTAGGATTGGTGGCAGAGCCGGCGGGATCCATGCGGGATGATCGGGGCTGCGTGTTCTTTATCGGGTCACCATTAACTGTCGGAGCTAACGCGAGAAAGGTCCAGCCCTGACAGCGTTCAGTTTTCGCACTGATTTTTTATTAACGCGCTGCACCCGCCGCGCGGCCGAATGCCAACTTCTTCTTCTTTGGCGAGCGCCGCATTCTGAGGCGCTACAGACCCTTCAGGTTGCCTCGCATGGTGGCGTCTGCGACTTCAGGAATTCGACATTACCGTCGTTTACAAGTCCGGACAAAAGCACTCCTACGCCGACTGCTTGTCCCGTGCACCCGTTGACCCACCGCCACACAGCGACCAGGATGGTGACTACTTCTTGGAAACCTTAAGTGCTGATGAATTCGCCGAACAGCGAGCCGACCCGGAACACAGGGGTCTTGCGGAATACCTCGAGGGCAAGGCCACCGTTTTTCCAAAGGTATTCAGGCGAGTACTGGCGCCGTTTTTCTTGCGGAATGGCGTTCTCCTAAAGGAAAACTTCTCCCCACTGCGGGCCAACTACCTCCTTGTAGTACCTTCAGCATTACGTCCAGGGGTTCTGGAAGCCTTACACGACGACCCTACGGCTGGGCACATCGGTGTTTGCCGTACGCTCGCGAGAATACACGAAAAGTACTACTGACCTAGCCTGACTGCCGCAGTCACCCACTACGTAAAGACTTGCCGAGACTGTCCGGGACGGAAGACGCCGCCGACATGGCCAGCTGGACTTCTTGAGGCGATCGAGCCACCTCGCCGACAGTTGCAGCAAATCGGCATGGCCTTACCGGGGCCGTTCCCGACGTCGAATTCCGGAAACAAATGGATCGTCGTAGCTACCGACTACCTCACCCGCTACGCCGTGACAAGGGCCCTGCCGAAAGGTTCTACCACCGAGGTAGCCAAGCTCTTCGTTGAGAACGTTCTCCATCGTCATGGAGCCACAGGGGTCCTCAATACTGACAGAGGTACGGACTCTGCACCTAACACATGCGCTCTTGGGATACAGCCAGACCAGCCACCACCTACCACCCACAGACCAATGGCGTCACCGAGCGCCTAAATAAGACCATCGCCGACATGCTGGCCATGTACGTCGACGTCGTACACAACACGTTGGATGTCATCCTTCCATACCTGACCTTCGCATACAACGTGGCCGCGCAACAAACGACGCAGACGGCGCCCCACAAGTTGGTCTAAGGAAGGAAACCGGCAACGACGCTCAACGCCATGTTATTCAACGTCACCGACGAAGAAAATCTCGACGTCACTGTTTACCTTCAGCGCGCCGAATAATCCCGACAGCTCGCCCGCCAACGCATCAAGAGTCAGCAGATGACCGACAGCCACCGTTACAGTCTTCGCCTACGCTTTGGGGAATATCAGCCCGGCGACCAGGTTTGGGCCTGGACGCCGATGCGCCGACGTGTACTCACTGAAAAACTTATTCGGCGATACTTCGGTCCATACAAGGTGCTTCGTCTCGGCACTCTAGACTACGAGGTCATCCCGGACTGCATTCCGAACTCCCAGCGACGCCGCGCACGATCTGAAGTCGTCCTTGTCATGCGCCTTAGCCGTTTTACGCGCGTTAGCGAACCTGAGAACTCTACTTTTGGCTTTGCTATTCTAATTTATTTTTGTATGCACTTGGCTTTAACACGAAAGTGTTTTACGCAGGGGTCCACTAAGACGTTCGTGACGTATTTCCGTCATGGAAATACTTCAGCACAATGAACGCCATCACAAGGCAAAGAAAAAACAAAGACAAAGTTTCGTTGACAGGAGTCGAACTCACGACCTCCCGATCCGCAACGATGGCTAGCGGGCCTTAAGCCGATTGAGCTACCGCCAAACGCAAAACGGAGGCTACATGCACGCGCCTTTCATCTTTCACATTTTCCTCTCACTGTTGTGCTTTTGGATGGATGGATAGATGCTATGAACGTCCCTTTTTAACAAGGTGGGGATACGTGTGCCACCAGGTTCGAAAAAAAATCAACTTCATTGCCACCGCAATTAACTTCGGAAACGCGCTGTTGCTACGACCGTCCCAGCTGCAGGCCGCGCTGGGGGGTCTGTCCTCTCTCGCTCCTCCTGGGGGGAAGTACCCCAGCCCCCTCACCTACACGAACGCCGTCTCCGCCGGCGCCAGCTGAGGAGTCCATGAACACGGCACCCTCGGCTGCGTCCTCGCGCCCGTCCTCCCCCACCTGTCGCACTACCCACACCTTAATCTCTGGCAGTGCAACTTCGGGGGTTCCGTGGCAAGCGGAGGACTCTGCAGCTCCACCTCCAGAACATCCCCCCAACACTATTCCCTCTGTCCTAGCACTCCAGGAACCCCTAGCTCCCGTAAAACTGCGCAATTACTCCTCCTTTTATCCGTCTTCTGAGGCCCACACAAACGCTACGACGTTGGTGCAGCGTAACCTTACTACCGTGCTGCACCAGCTGAACGTTTCAGACTGTGCCCATCTCCTCCTCGAAATCCTACCCCGCCACCGCACTGAGGCAAGCCTCTTTACTCTCGATGTGTAGAGCCTTCCCAAAGTCGCTTCAGCCCCTAGTCGTTCTAGGCGACTTCAGCGCACCCCATACCAGCTGGGGCTACCCCCAGAACACCCGCAAAGGCCACTCACTCTAGACGCTCATCCGAAACGAGTGTATTTCAAGCCTTAATGACTTTGCTTGCACTACCAGGATCGGATCTAGTGTCCAACGAGACACCAATTCGGACCTTGCCCTCGCCAAAGGTGTAGCCGATACATCTTGGGCCAATACAGGGGTCTCCCTCGGTAGCGACCACTACGTTCTCTACACTACTTTCCCACTCCCCTCCCTTGCTCGCACCTCTACTCGTCTTACCCAGATAGTGGACTGGAACACTTCCGCTCCATTCGTCTCTCTAATTCCTCTTTTGCTATCACCGACCTCTCTGCCTGGACTGAGACCCTTTTGGCGGACGTCCGCACTGCCACATCCACAATCCCTGCAGCACCTCACTCCGCTACGGCAGACAGCAGTCTGCTGCACCTCTGGGAGGCCTATCACGCTGTCCACTGCCGGTGGCAGACCCAGAAGCATAATCGCCGTCTGCGCCTTCGTTTGGCCCGGCTCGCGTCGGAAATGGAGGAGCACTGCTCCTCTCCTCTACTAGAACAGTGAAGTCAAACCTGCGACCGCATGAACGGCAACCTGGGCCTCAGCGACACGCGGTCGTTTCTCAGGGTCTACTAGACCCCACACACACCAAAGCTTCCCAGCTCAAGGATATCCCCCATCTCCTTCACTCTCCTCCACTCACCGATACTGAGTTCCTGGCGGCCCTGCGCGACCGCTACCTCTGTACCGACCCCCCTACTCCTCTTCCCGCTTACACTGGCTCCCCAAACCCAGACTTTGATGCGAACATCTCCCTGCGCGAGGTTCGTGCTGCGCTATTCACGCTCCGCACGACGTTGGCCCCCGGGGCGGACTGCATCACCAACAAGGCACTCCGTAACCCTCGAAGCCCTTACTGACTTTCTCAACACACATTGGCAGGCTGGTACTCTTCCCTCATTCTGGGCCCATGCACGTGTCTCTTTCATCCCCAAATCTGGCAAACCTATGTCCCTCGAGCACCCCTGTCCCATCGCTCTCACCTCTTGCCTCGGCAAGCTGTTCGAATACCTAATCGTGGCCCGCCTCCAAGCCTATTTGGATGACCACTCCCTATATCCGGACACCGTGTTCGGCTTTCGTCGGCATTTGTCTACCCAGGACATCATGCTCTAGCTCTCCTTGGACATCCTGTACCCCTCCCACGCACTCGAGCTATCCTGGCGTTGGACCTTACCAAAGCATTCGACAATGTACACCACACCGCCATTCTGGACGCTCTCTCTTCCCTTGACATCAGACCCCGTGTACATGCTTACATCACCGCTTTTCTCGCCCACCGCACAGCCGAAATCTCATACGGCCCACTTCTTCTTTCTCCCTTGGCAACAAGGGTACTCCGCAAGGCTCTGTCATGTCACCTATTGTTTTCAACATTACCCTCTTCCAACTCGCACGTGCTCTAAGCGCTATTCCAGCTCTGTCATATGCTTTTTATGCCGATGACATCACCCTCGGGTGACCACCGGCAGTATTCGCGACATGGAGACCACGCTCGAGGCGGGTGTGGATGCGGGGAAGACTCACGCCTGAGCTATCGGGTTGAGCTGCTCTCCGACCAAATTGGGGCTTTTGCTCATTCTGCCTCGGGGGATGGCTCCCCTCTCGCCTTTTCCACTCACCGTCTCCGTTGACGGCACACCTCTTCCTCTCGTCTCTACCCTACGGATCCTTGGCCTCTTTCTTCAGTCCAATGGCAAGCACACTACCCTCATCACTCAACTCAGCAACACTGTACAACAGACCATGCGCCTCATACGCCGCATTGCCAACCGTCACCACGGCATGCACAGACACGACCTCCGCCGCCTGGTCCAGTCCTTTGTTCCCAGCCGCTTTGTCTATTCTCTTCCGTATCTCTTCCTTTCTCGCACCTAGGAAGAAAACGTTAACAGCCTTATTCGCCAGGCGTATAAGTTGGCCCTGTTCCTACCCACATCTACCTCAATGGCTCAGCTACTGTCTCAAGGCCCAGCTACTGGCCCAGCTACTGTCACGGCCCAGCTACTGTCTCACGGCCCATCGCACGGCCCAGCTCCTCCACCTCTCCCGCACCCGGCCTGGTCGCGCACTTCTTTCCACCCCTAAACTCTCCCCTCTTATGCCTCTTCCCACCTCCCTTTTCACATCTCCTCCCTCTTAACCGTTGATCCCCTCCGTAAGAATATGCATCCTGAGCACCACTCCTACCATAGAGCAGCGCGAGCCTCCGCGCTCTGGCGTAGGTTCGGACGGCAACCTGCCGTGGCTTATGTGGATGCCGCCCCGTACCGCCACTGCGCAGCCCACGCTCTTGCAATCACCCACAACTCCCTCCGACCCACTATTACCGCCTCCGCCTACACTTCCGCCTCTGTCGAGGCCGAAGAGGCAGCTATTGCCCTTGCCATTACACAAACCTCCGTGGAATACATTTTCTGTGATTCTAAGCCTGCGGTATATAACTGCGCAGTTGGACGGCTGGCACCCCCGGCCGCCGCTATCTTGCGTTCTGGCACCACTCCATCTCGTCCCGTTTATATCATCTGGGTACCTGCTCACGCGGGTCATTCATCGCTCGCAATTCGACTGACCGAGCAAGCCCGCCCCCGCCGGAAATGGACACGCGCGACCTCACGTACCACGACATCACACAGCACTATCGCCTCTCTCGCGTCACTTTCCTCCCACCGCACAAATCTCTTTGCCAGCTTCACCAACACTTCTGGCGCCAACTTCAGGCCCACACTTTCCTTACTCGCGCACGTCTTGCCCTCTTCCACCACGGTACGTACTCGCCGGCCTGCCGCTTATGTGGCAGCTAGGACGCCAATTATGACCATATCTTTTTCTCACGCCCGGCACACTTGCCCCCTGCCTCTTGGCACCTAAGAAGTCCGCAGCAGTTGGAGGCTGCTTTGTCCAGCACAAGGCCGGATCTCCAACTTCGGTTGGTGACTTGGTTGGAGGACCTCGCGGTTAGGCATGGCCTGGGCGCCACAACCGGCAGCCTGAAGGCAGCTCACAACTCTGCTTTTTAATTTTTTTTTTCAATATTTTAACACGAAAGTGTTTTATTCCGGGGTCCACCGCGGCTCCACTGACGCATTTCCGTCACGGATATGACGTTGTAAAATATAAAGACTAACATATGGCAAAGTTCCCTCACCAGGAATCGAACTTACGACCTCTCTGTCCCCAGCGCGCAGCGCGAAACGACTCCGCCACAAATGGCATGTTCTTCATCATTTATATACACCGTTTGCCAGCAAGGTACACAGAGATCAGGGTACATCAGCGTGTTTTCGTTATCACGAGCGAGATGGCGCGAAGGGCTCGAAGAGCGCGCTTTAAAGGTCGTCGCCCCCCGCGTTGTAATGAGCGTGTGCCTCTACAGGGCCTGGTGGCTCCTAGGCGCGCGCTTATCTTGTACGCCTTGCGCTCTCACCGCAAGTTTGTGTTCAAGTTACAGAGAGCACGAAGGTCATTTCGCTCACTGCAGCGGCCGCTTTTGCGAATGGAGTGCGCTGCTCACAAACAAATTAGTTACAACTGTGACAGTTCGCGCTCATCCTGTGTATACTTGTGCGTTCGTTTCGTGCGTCCTCCTTTGTATTTGACCAGCGTGCTTTAACTGTCGAGCTGTGACAGTTAGTTCGCGCTCATCCTGTGTATGTTCGTTCCGTGCGTCCTTTCTGCTTGAGCAACGCGTTGGAAATTTCGCGCTGCTTGCCGTTCTTCGCGTGACATTACAACTTGTTGCTATAGCATTCATTCCTTCGCCCTCGGGGCGACACAATACACAACAAATGCGCAACTACGTCTGTGAAGACACGTTTTACTTTCGTGTTATACCGATTCCTATGACAGAGGGATCAACCATGTTTTTTTTACCTTTTGGCCTTCTTAAAAATAAAGTTTTTCACCACCACCACCACCATTTCACGCGTTTCATCTAGGAGAAGCGTAAATTTGTCAACGCTTGAACACACCGCAAGGTGGCGGTTTCAGCCCAAACCTCGTTCATAGCATCATGACTATGATAGCATCCATCGATATCAAAAAATAGCTCTCCGATGCTCGCCTGGCTGTCGCACCGCGTTCCCCGACTGGCCCTGTGAGAATTAACGGCCAGGCTAGAGGGAAGACACGACGCTCGTCGCGTTTCTCTTCGCGTTTCACGACGCCTTCAAGCAGTGCATTTCGAGTATCGGTGTTCATTATGTGCGTGTTGATGCCATCTTTGCGCGGGATTCGCCATATGCGGCGTCCAGGCATGTCTCGACAACTTCAGCTACCGCAAGGGTTAATCATGATTATGAGCGTCAGTTGTCGGTTCGAAGATGTGCCACTAGGCGTCAACGTGGGTGCGTCCACATCAAGCGGTGCTATATCTGCCAAAAAACAAAATTACACCATTTCCCGCTAATGGGCGTTTTGGCATGTCGATTCCGCGTTTCATCCGTAGCAGTTTTCCGCCGACGTTGCCGTTTGCGCTGAGCTTCCCTAACCCGGTGCTCGGGGTCCGCTTGCCAACGTTTACGTTGCGCTTGGGCTCGTCGAGCCTTGCGCTGCTCCACCCGCTGCTCCGTGATCTCAATAGGCGTTAAGGTATTACTGCAACTGGCGCCGATGTTGACGTTGGAACTCATGACACCGGCGCAGCCGGCGCAGTGACTGAGTGTGTGTACGAACTAATGCGAGCCTTTTATCTAAACTAGGAGGGGGAATGTGGAGAGAGGGGGGAGTGGAAATTGGGAAAGGAGGTGTGTGGAGAGCGTTTGCGCATGCCCAGACAGGGTGGACACGCCGCAAACCACCACCGGAATGAACTCCGCCATAGGCTGCTTTGCATATAACGAACATTGCACAAGCTCACATATGCAAATGCACCATAAACTATCGACTACTTCTGTGACGACACGTTTCACTTTCGTGTTATACCGACTCCTATGACGGAGGGATCAGCCATATTTTTTTCTCCCTTCTATGTCCTGTCACAAGCATCGCTACGATGCTTTTTCGGAGGGGGCAATTCCACGCACGCTTCTTTGCTATGGTTGCCTAACTGGTCGGTTGCACGTATGACGCCGTCTTGCACGGGCCGCGCCAGACTATCTGGGAACATTCCAGATTGTAGCAGATCATTTTGTCAAAATTGTGCCCATGACGCAATACTCAATATTATTCTTGAACTAATGCGGCCACCAGCGATAACGCTCGATTGTTCGATGCCGCATGTACCAAATGCTGGCGCGCCTTGCCGCAGTTCAGTTTATCGACAGCCGACGCTATGTTCCCGCTATCAGTGTACAGCGCTCGTCAAATGAAACCCTAACAGCGGTAAGCCTTCGCATGCTATAGTGCGCGCCGTCGAGTTATCACCACTGACAGGCGCGCGCATCCGATTTGACCGCAGTGCGCATATGCGCGCCTGTCCATGGTGATAACTGGACGGCTCGCACTATACCACTGCGAAGGCTTGCCGGTGTTCGGGTTTCAACTGACGAGCACTGTACAGTGTGTATTGCCGTAGTTTGACTTTTCGTTTCCCGGCCACAAGTTGGGCCAAATAAAGAGTTTCAGCTTGGATAAGCTGACTGCTGCCTTCGTCGACGTCACGACCTTGTGACAATATTCTTGAAGTTACTCAGTGGTCCCCACGCATCGAGAGTTAAAATTAAACATGAACAAATAAGCTGGGATAACTTTAGAAAGCAGTGGGAAAGAAATTTGAAAACAGGTCCGATGAATGCACGCACATGGACCGCATAGATTTTTGAAGACTAAGCGGCGTGCACGAGGGAACATTGCCGGAATCACCAAGTTCCAATTATGGACACAAAATTTGCTCAATTGTTAGAGGCGCGCGAAAGTCTCATAATACGATATGCTGAACAAAAGCGCAATTGGACGCTGCAAATTAGGATATCTAAGCATTCAACGCAGATTCGCGAATACAGCCAAATACTTTGTAGACAGAATTGGCAGCAGATATGCGAGGATCTCAGAGGCAATATTACTACCGCTCGCGCTTGCCATAATTAAAACATCTAGCGCTTTGCGATAGGTGGCGAGACACTGGACGTTGTAAAGGAGTACGTCTAATTAGGACAGGTAGCAACCGCGGAGCAGAACCATGAGAGTGAAATCACTAGAAGAATAAGGATGGCATGGAGCTTATTCGGCAAGCATTATCATATCATGAATGGTAGTCTACCATTATCCCTCAAGAGGAAGGTATATAACAGCTGCATCATACCGGTACTTACCTACGGAGCAGAAACCTGGAGACTTACAAAGAGGGTTTAACTTAAATTGAGGACGACGCAGCGAGCGATGGAAAGGAAAATGATAGGTGTAACCTTAAAGGGGTCATGAAGCACCACTTGGGCTTGTTGAAAAAACACAACCTGCAGAAAGCTGACACGGCTATGAACTGCTCTGCAAAATATTACACTCGTGCGCGCCGTGTAAAGGCCACAAGCGGAGCGCGAAGTTGCCGTTTCGTCAGGCGCCCTCTTTTCAAACAGAGGCCGGTTCTCACTCTCGTCGGTGGGCGGGGCGTCTGCACTTTGACGTCGCGGAGACATAGCATGCTTATTGGCCGATAGCCGGATGAGATGCGCTTCTTGCCACGGGGTGCCGCCACTTGCCCGCGCCGCACTCCTCAGTCTGCTAACTTTACACGGTAGCCGCACTCACGCATGCGAATCACAGCGGGAGAGCGATCGCGTTTCATGATGCGCGCTTATGTAACTTCTTACCCCCGTACCATTCCTCCCTGTCTAGCTTCCAGTGCGCTCGTCGGTACGAGAAAAGAGAGAAAGCACTGAGAGCGTGCGCCAAACCCCGTAACTCCGCTGATTCTTGACGGATTCGAGAAATTTTTGCGGCAATCGATTCGGGAGGCAGTAAACTCCGATACTAAGGTCATTATATCATTACTTGGAAAAGTGGTTCATGACCCCTTTAAGAGACAGGAAGAGAGCAGAGTGGGTCAAGGAACAAACGGGGGTTAAGGATATCATAGTTGAAATCAAGAAGAAATGGATATGGGCCGGGCACGTAGCACGTCGGCAGGTTAGCCGGTGGCAGCGCCTCCTCTATTTTTCTGTGCCTGGGCGAAGGAGCGGAGCGCAATGAGAACCGACCGTCGGCGTTAGTGCGGCGTTCAGCCGCTGGGCGCCGCCACCGTAGTAGACAAGCTGTCGCGTCGTCGCTCGCGGAAACGAATGCCGTGGCTGCATTCGAAGCTGCTGTATGGTTCAGTTTTCGGCTGTATTCGCGTTGTTTAAAGTATAATGAAAACTTGTAAACTCGAATCATGAAGCACTTGTCGTTCTGGCCAACCAGCCAATTTAGAAGGCATGTGTCTTTCACGGCTATTTGATCGAGACGCCCGCGCGTCGTCTGCTAGCCCGATACCAGAGAACGCATGCCAGTGATGCGCGGAAAATTGTTTTGTCACCCTTACGTTCGCTTGACTGAGAGTCGGTTTTTGGCTGTCTGAAAGTCAATTTTCGAAAGCAGCATTTGCCAAGAGCTAATACTGAAAGTTTGAGTGCTTAAAGTTCCCTGATGCGCGCTACTGTCTACTGGTGTAGCACACTACACGCAAGCCTGGAATTCATGCGCTAAATAGCCTGAAATGTCACTAGACTGCTTTCATGGATATACGTGATTGTCTGTTCTCTTCATAAAGCTTTTGAGAATTACATTTGTTGCCACCGAGAGAAAGCAACCGCTGGTGCCAGAAAAAGAAGAACTATGCCAAGTGATTCCACCGTTTCAGAGTTTAAACCAGTTAAATCGTGGTGGTACGAAAAACAAACACTAACAGCTACATATGCCGCGCGCTTCCTGCAACACTAACCGTTGTGTGTGAACAGACGCTCTCCAAGTATAAAGTCGTAGTGCCGACTCTCAACTTGAGCCAATTTGAAAGGCGTGAAAAATTGCGCGGCCTGTTGTCAGTTGCTTGAGCTCGTCTTTGTAGTTGTAGACGGATTGTTGTAACCTCAGTATCTGGCTCATCAGCTCTCTTTCTTTTCTCTTCCATTTGGCCATTTCGGTAGTGAGCAAAGTAGAGGCCGAATGGCTGTCGACCTGGATGCTTTTGTCGCATGGAGCAGCCTGCTCACCCTCGTGAACTCATTTATTGTGGCACTGTACAAAATGATTGTCAGTTGTTTCGCCGGTAGCGCATGTGGTATCCATGGGCTCCGATTCTTCAGCTTCAGGACCTAATGTCAGCGCTGCATGCACATAGCGGTGATCGCGAGGCAGCGTTGCTACTGGTACTACATGCATTTGTTGACTGTTCGGACGCAACACGGTCACGTTTAGGGATACTTGCTATGCTTGGTTCAGTTGTTACCTTGTGCTGCAAACGTTAATGGTAGTCTGCAAAGAGTGACGCTACTGCATCCTTCTTAAGCCGCCGCTTCTTATATTCTATGAAATCTTCGGGTCGTAAACGACAGCTGCATATTCTAGCATGGTTTGAAGGTGTATTAGGAGACCAATTATCCCGCCTAATTACTTCAAGCCACCTCTCCTGAACACCAAAGACATCTGGAATATCATGGAATGACAGCCGCAATGTTCATTAAGGCAAAAGTGTGGGGGTCTGAATGTGGGCGCCGGTTGGCCAGACGAACGACGTACGCTCCAAGAGACACAGGGAAGTTTAATATGACACGAACCAGGACCTCAGACCAAACATGTACACAACGAGCATAAACATATCCTATATAGCCTATTTACAAGCCCTCAGTCACACGCACTCACAGTCGCGGGCGTCGGTCTTGCGGTGCGGCGGCGGGTCCGAAGAAATCGACGCAGTCGGGCTTGCGGCGAACCTTGGCACGGCCACGGTAGCACGTCAGCACGGTGACGCAGCCAGGGTGTCGGGACAGCGCCGGTCGTGGCCCCGGCTCAAGAACAGCCCTGGAGGCACCATGAATAGCATCAGGCGAGGCTCCCAGGTCGAAGACGAGCACCGGGGCGTGGCCCAGGCTCGTGGACGGCATCCGGGTGTGGACCCGGTAGGAAGAACTGCCCGGGACGAAACCCGAGCCAAGGACGGTAGGCCGGTCACAGGAGCCGGGGCGAGGCCCAGCTCAGGAGGCCACGACGATGGCGAAGCCGGAACGGAGCCAGAACCTCATGCGCTCTCGTCGAGTTCGTCCTCAGTCTTCGCAGGCCAGCCCCTTCTTCCTCCTCGCTCGAGCTGCCTTTTCGTGGCCCGCGCACCACGCGCGCCTTTCTTCATCGGCCCCGCACGCCGATCATCATCACGGGGAGCCCGCGCACTTCAAATTTGGCACCGCACGCCGAGCACCACACGACGCCGACGCTCGTTCACTGTCCTCTTACCACACTTCCCCCCAGTTCAAGATGAGCGAGGCGGCAAGACAAGGCACGGGCGGATACACTCACAAAGCGTAACAAAGTGTCTAAATAAGTGAAAAGTCGATGCGGTTTTACACCACTCGTCCAGCACGTGGACAGACTACTCTACACCACTGGACATTCGGCTCATATAGTCTGCACCGACATTATCAGAGCCTCGTATGTAATCCACGCGGAAGTCATAGTCCATCAACGCTAAACTCCAACGGAGTATCCGTGTGTTTACTTGTCGAGCCGAGTGATGTATCTGAGCGGTTGGTGGTCAGACTGCAAGGTGAAAGGCCGACCATAGAGGTAGACATGGAACTTCTGGACACCCCACACAATGGCGAGGCATTCGCGTTCGATGGTCGAATATGCCGCTTCGCGTGGTAGAAGTTTCCTGCTGGCGTAGGACACTGGATGTAAGTGTCCATTGTGCTCTTGCAGCAGTACGGCCCCCAGACTTTTTGACGATGCGTCAGTGCGCAATACGAAGGGTTTCTCGAGATCGGGTGCTCTTAATATAGGGTGTTGCGATAGCATCTCCTTGAGTCTTTCAAATGCATTCTGGTGGATGTCCCTCCAGTCAAGTTTATTCGGGCATCCTTTCAGTGTGAGTTCTGTGAGAGGATGGGCGAGCTCTGCATAGTTCGGTACAAACTCCCGATAATAGACAGTAAGGCCTAGAAAAGCATGGAGTTCTTTCTTAGTTTCCGGCCGCTTGGCAGACGCAATTTTCTGCGATGTTTCGTTCACTGGCTGTAACATGCCTTGTCCTACAACGTGGCCAAGGAAACTTGTCGTCAGGAATCCTATCTCACCTTTCTTGGGCTTTACAGTGAGATTGGCGGCTCGTACGCGCTCGAATATTTGAAGTAAAGTCGCCAGATGTTCCTCCCATGTTTTGGTGGCGACGAGAACATCGTCAAAATAGTAGTATACGTGAGGGATGGCGCCAACAACCTCTCTCATCAGCCGAATAAATACGGCGGGTGCAGTTTTAATGCCGAACGGCATGAATCGGAACTGGTACAAGCCCGAATCGCATGCGAATGCTGTAAACTCTTTGGATGCGCTCGACATCGGCACCTGCCAGTATCCTTTCGTAAAGTCGAATTTCGAAAAATACTGACGTCCCGTGAGTTGTGCGAACATCATGTCGGGTCGTGGTATCGGCTCCGAATCCGGTACGACTACACTATTCAGCTGTCGAAAGTCAATGCACAGGCGCATCGTACCGTCCTTTTTCTTGACAACAACAATCGGTGCCTGATAAGCAGATGTTGATTTTTCATTGATGCCTAAGCGCAACATCTCTTGGATCTCTTTTTCCACAGCTTCTTTAACTGCGAATGGCATCGGATATTGCTTGACATGGATGGGTATATCCATCGTTAGCTTGAGGCGGCACTGTAGCACATCGGTTTTTCCTGGCAAGTCAGAGAATATGTCTTGATATGTTTCAAGCAACTCCTCTACTTGTTTCCGCTGGTCTTTAGTAAGGTTAGAGCCTACAGTCACGTCTCGTCAATTCTGCGTTTGCACGAGTGGGGCATGAAGTGAATTCTCCGCGTTGTCAGTTTCCATTTGGTCGATTGACGTCACAGCAGCAGCTGTCGTCGTGGACATGTCAGTGGCCTTCCGCAGCTCACACCTTTTGAGCATGTTGATGTGGAAGACAGTGGTTCTGTGACCAAGGTCGACAGCATAATCCAATGGGCTCTTCTTCTCTATCACAGTAAAAGGGCCCTTCCATGTGAGGATCAGTTTGTTGTGATCCGCGGGCAGCAGCACGAGAACTTTGTCCCCCACGCATAAGTCCCGTTTCTTCGCCTTGCGATCATAATAGCTCTTCTGGCGAAAGTGTGCCTTCGCAAGGTCCTCAGACACAATTTCGCATGTTTATTGGAGTCGTTCCCGCAATTCTATGATATATTCGTAGGCCGAATTGGTCACGTCATCCAGCTTTGGGTTCGTCCACAGGTCTCTCAAAATCGTCATGGGACCACGAACGTACCGGCCGTAGAGTAACTCGAACGGCGAGTACCCAGTACTCTTTTGTGGCACCTCTCGATAAGCGAAGAGAAGGGGCCCGAGCTAGCGGTCCCAATTCTTCGGGCACTTTTGACACATTCGTCTGAGCATGCGTTTCAACGTGCCGTTGAATCGCGATTCAACGCGCGCTCCACCAACCCATTGGCCATCGGATGATATGGGGTTGTCGGTAATTGTCTAATTGATAGTAATCGGCTGAACTCCTTCATTACCGACGACATGAAGCTTGTCACGCGGTCACTTACTATTTCGCGCGGTAATCCCACTCGAGACAGCATTTCCATTAGTCCTGCCACGATCTTGCTTTCCATTGAAGGCAGTGCAATGGCGTCTGGATACCTCGTCGCAAAGTCCACCATGGTTAGGATGTACCTGTTGCCCTTGGACGGGGTCGGTGACAAAGGGCCGACGATGTCGATGCCCACGCGAGAAAACGGAGTCTCAATGACTGGCATGGTACCAAGCGGAGCTCGACCGACTAAATGGCGCGGGACAGTCCGCTGGCAGATGTCGCAGGACTTCACAAACCTCTTGGTTTCCGATTGAACTCCTGGCCAGTAAAATTCGGCAAGGATGCGGTCAGTTGTTCGGGAGATCCCTTGATGACCGGCGAGGGTTCCTTCGTGGGCGAGCTTGAGCACCGTCTCTCGCAGCTGTCCCGCCACAACCAGTTGCTCGAGTTCCTTCTCCGACAGTAGCTTGTGCTTCCGATATAATATTCCATCAGCAAGAAAGTAGCGTGTTTCCCGATTTTTACAATTACCCTTTTACCAACGCTCGTAACAACGCCGTAATGACGGGTCACTTCTTTGGTATTCCTCGAGAGTCGTTCTATCCATGGTTGTGACAGTGGCTTTAAGAACAGGTAGACAGGATGTGGCGCGTGTCCCTTCTGCTGCTGCAGTGCTGTCAACGAGTGGATTTTGATCTTCGGTTCCACGAGGCGTGCAAGTTGTCTCTTCGGCTGCTGGTAGGTACCGTGAACCCTTCCCGACATCACCTTGCTTATCGTCCGCGATACTATGCACGGGCGAGTTAGCGGGCTCGGGACGACCTCCGGTCCGCTATCCTGCTGACTCCAACGACGCTGCTGAGAATTCTGCGAATATCCTTGCTCTGCAGACCGGACACCTTCGATGTTGCCTAGCACGACATCATAGAGCGGGTTCTTCATGCATTTAGCTCGCACGATACCGGCAAAGAACGACGTGTCCAGATAGACTATTGCCTCTGGCAAGTAGTGCACGGTTCTATCGAGCAAGAAAACAGGGCTTGTGGTACCCGTAAACTTTTCTTCCGGGACAAGTCTTTCTCGTACTACTACGGTGTTGCATCCCGTATCTCGAAGAAGAGATACTGTCTTGCCCTCGAGCAATCCTTTCGCCACAGGTAGAGTTCCGACGTCAGCCGCAGTTGGGGTAGGTGTCGACGTGGTATTCACGACTGGAATAGTCTCCCCATTCTGAAGCACGACATACCCATCCTCTGGTTTCTCCGGTACAGTAGTGCCGCCTACTTCTTTGGGCGACAACATACATGACGCCAGCCGTCTTTCCTGGGTTCTAGTTGCCTCCGCAGACGAACCGTTCTTGCCACTCGACCAGCCTGTTGCTGACTGGTTATTTCTCGTCCGAGACCAACATTCAGACGCTCGGTGTCCTGACGTATTGCACAGGAAGCACAGACTCTGGTTCTTGAACTGCCGCTTCGCGGTCTCTGTTTTACGAGCATCTGCTGAGCTCTCCTTCATTAGCTTGTCCTTGCCCAAATTGAACAAATCTTGAGCTTCTAGGAAGCAATCAGCGTTCTGTGCTAACGAGTTCAACTTCTTGCAATTCCGCTCCTTCAGAAATACCCTAAGAGTGGGAGAGCATCCCTTCATGAACTGTTCTGCAATCATTACGTCGCGAAGAGCGTCATACGTTTTCTCGACGTTTGCAAGTTCCATCCAATGGTCAAAATGACCTGCTATTCGAGAAGCATACTGCAGACCCGTCTCTTTGTCCTCTGGTCTCGCCTTAAGAAATTTCTCGCGGTATCCTTCAGCGGTATACCGGAATCTTAACAGCAGTGTTGTCTTCACCTGATCATAGTGAGAGGCGGAAGCAGAGTCAAGTCGACTAATGACGGATAAAGCCTCCCCTGTCAGGCACAAGCTGAGCGACAAGGCCCATTTGCTCTGAGGCCACTCCTGAGACACCGCGACGCGCTCAAAACGCTGCAGATATGCGTCGAGGTCTTCTCGCATTTCGTTGAAAGGTGGCAACAGCTTGTGCGGGCTACAGCTATCCATTACAGCTGGTGACGCTGCGTCGTCACTCACCGGCCGCCCACTTTCTCCCGCGTTCGAACTAGTTGCCTGCTCTTGTAGCTTCAGCTTCAGCTGCAGAACGCGCTCCTCGGCTTGTAGCCGTCTCTCCTCCAGTTCTATCCTCTCTCGCTGCTCGTTGCGGACTTGCACGCGAAGGTCCCTTTCAATAACGCGCTCCGCATCAACCCATTCCTGTAGTGCGGAACCTGTTAGACCCATGTCCTTTCCGATCGTGTGTAGCCTCTCTATATCCATTGGTGCGCCTCGCCCGTCTGGCACTCGGCAAGATGGTAAAGCCGATCCTGCCAGGCTCGCCAAAACTGTGGGGGTCTGAATGTGGGCGCAGGTTGGCCAGACGAACGACGTACGCTCCAAGAGACACAGGGAAGTTTAATATGACACGAACCGGGACGTCAGACCAAACATGTACACAACGAGCATAAACATATCCTATATAGCCTATTTACAAGCCCTCTGTCACGCGCACTCACAGTCACGGGCGTCGGTCTTGCGGTGCGGCGGCGGGTCCGAAGAAATCGACGCAGTCGGGCTTGCGGCGAACCTTGGCACGGCCACGGCAGCACGTCAGCACGGTGACGTAGCCAGGGTGTCGGAACAGCGCCGGTCGTGGCCCCGGCTCAAGAACAGCCCTGGAGGCACCATGAATAGCATCAGGCGAGGCTCCCAGGTCGAAGACGAGCACCGGGGCGTGGCCCAGGCTCGTGGACGGCACCCGGGTGTGGACCCGGTAGGAAGAACTGCCCGAGACGAAACCCGAGCCAAGGACGGTAGGCCGGTCACAGGAGCCGGAGCGAGGCCCAGCTCAGGAGGCCACGACTATGGCGAAGCCGGAACGGAGCCAGAACTTCATGCGCTCTCGTCGAGTTCGTCCTCAGTCTTCGCAGGCCAGCCCCTTCTTCCTCCTCGCTCGAGCTGCCTTTTCGTGGCCCGCGCACCACGCGCGCCTTTCTTCATCGGCCCCGCACGCCGATCATCATCACGGGGAGCCCGCGCACTTCAAATTCGGCACCGCACGCCGAGCACCACACGACGCCGACGCTCATTCACCGTCCTCTTACCACAAAAAGCCTTATAGATACCTCATCAAACGTGAAAATTGACCGTCGGCGGCGTCAACGCGAGTGACGCAAGAAATAATTACGTGATGACATCATATGACGTCACAGATCATAAAATTTTATGACATCATTGTGACGTCACACAACGTGACGTCGTCATATTACACCTTCGCTTGGTCAAAATGGGCCGATCACGGAGGCAGTGCATGCCTCCGCTGATGCGCAGAAAGCTTGCACTGCCTCCGATCCTTGAGGCTGTAAGAAAACCACGTTAGGCGCAGAAATATCTAGGAGGGAGGCGGGGAATGTACAATACATTGACTAGAAGAAAAAGAAGATGGCTTTCGCCTTTCAGTCGTTTTAGATGAATGCATAAGGGACCGTGTGAGATTTTTTTTCGTTATCAATAAAGGGAAGTAAAAAGACAATTGTAATTTCTTTCAGTTCCATTTGCAGTGTGGAACACAACAGTACGACATGCTAAGGCATTGGGGCGGTTGCAATAGCCTGAAATAGAAAATAAAACGCTAATACTATCAAACTCGAGAGCAAGTATCGAACCGGCAGCACGGCCTGAGAGACTGCCTGCTGAATGCCTACAGCGGGGACTGAAAGACACGCGAACATGCGGCATCTGTATTATTTTGTGTTTCGTATCTATTTTCAAGTGGTTATAGCCTGGATGATTGATGAAAAGACGACGTCATCCATGACACAATCAAATACCATCTAGCATCTTTTTATTGCCACCGTGGTTGGAGCGCGATGAAAACAGCGCGCCGCTATGTTCGTGTTTCTTTCCACCTCCATGTACCTGTGAAAGCCTGCAAGAAGCACAAATGCAGTTAAACTCGGATGGAAACACGAATTCGTGAGCTTTGTGATACGCGTGGCCGTTCAGCGCCAGCTTCCCGTAGTCTTTACGTGGATGGATGGATGCTATGAGCGTCCCCTTTAAAACGGGGCGGTGACATGTCTGCCACCAGGCTCGAAGAAAAAAAAAAAAAAAAAAGCTTCCTTGTTTCATGTTGGCCTAATACCTTATCTACATTGATTAAATCTATGTTATTATACCAAAAAATATAAATTCACGGTCCATCTCTCTGCCTCTTAAGGCAGAATGACCTTATTTTTCCCCCATTATTTATTTTTGTTCTTTATCTCTACTTTTCTGCCACCAATACTCTAACCGTCTCTTACTTATTTCTATCGCGGACGTGTTCAGCTTTCCATTGTTGTCCCTAAAACCCAAGGCTTCATGTAGACTCGTGCCCACACGTATACCTGGGTGAATATCGCCACATTCAATCAGTACATGTTCCATCGTTTCCTTAGTTCCCCCGCAGCATGTACATTGTTCTTCTTCGTTACTAAATCTCACTTTATAACTACGCGTTCTAAGGCAGCCCGACCTTGCTTCAAACAGTAAAGCGCTTCCCCTTGAATTATCATAAAACCTTTCCCTCCTTATTTCGTTTTTTCCTTTTCGGTAGTTACTCAGAGCCGGCTTCTTTTCCATCGCTGTCATCCAATAAGTCCTCTCCGCCTCTCTGACCTTCCGCTTAATGCTCCTTGTTGCCATATCGCCCGCACTGCCAGCCGTATATTTACTGGTGAGCCTCCTAGTTCTTTTTCTCCACTGCGTGTCAACGCTTTTTCTATACAAATACCTGAAAACCTTCTCTGCCCATCTACTCTCCTTCATTTTCCTCAGCCTCTCTTCGAATCTCATTTTGCTCTGCGCTTCCCTCACTTCAAAGCCTGTCCATCCCATATCACCCTTTACCGCCTCATTTGTCGTCTTCCCGTGAGCGCCCAACGCGAGGCGGCCCACCGTCCTTTGATTTACATCCATTCCTGATTGCACCTCTGACTTCATGCACACCACTGAGTTCCCAAATGTAAGCCCCGGAACCATCACACCTTTCCACAGCCCTCGAAGCACCTCGCACCTATTGTATCCCCATAAAGCTCTGTGCTTCATAATTGCAGCATTCCTCTTTCCCTTTGCTACCGATGCTTTCTCTTGTACCTCCATATATCTATCCCCCTCATTTACCCATACTCCGAGGTACTTGTACTCGCTTACCCTCGGTATTTTTTGGCCCTGTATTAATACCGTATGGTCTCCGTGATCATTGAATACCATCAATCCACATTTTGTTGCACTAAATCCTAGTCCTAGAGCCTCACACTCCCTTCCGCATATATCTGCCAGTCGCTGTATATCATCTTGACTGTCCGCAAATAAGACAATATCATCAGCATAAAATAGACCTGGAAGCCTCTGCTCAACCATCGCTCCGACCTGTTTGTGTGACAAATTAAATCCAATGTTGCTACCTTCTAGCGCTTTTTCCATCCTCGCCATGTACAGCATGAATAACAGCGGGGACAAAGGGCATCCCTGTCTCAGCCCCTTGCTAATTTCAACGCTGTCCTTGCTACTTATTCCTTCCCATTCTATACAAACTGTATTTCCTCGGTATATTTCCCTCAAAAGCTGTACACAGTCGTCACCTATGCCCACTTCCTTCAATATATCCCACAAAATTTCCTGATTAACGTTATCATACGCCCCGGTGATATCTAGATAAGCTACGTATAAGGGCCTGTTTTCTATTTTAGATATTTCTATACACTGGGTAAGAACAAACAGATTATCGTCTAACCGCCTGTCGATTCGAAATCCATTCTGAAGTTCTCCCAAAATATCATTTGCACAGCGCCACCACGCGGCAGCGGCGAGCGGACGCGGAGCGCGCGCGCGACGGCCCGAGGAGAGCGTTCGCCCAGGCACTGAAAAATAGAGGAGGCGCTGCCGGTGGTCATTAGGGGTAACTGACTGGATTCCAAGAGATGGCAAACGCGTGAGGGGGAGACAGAAAATTAGGTGGGTAGGTGAGATTAAGAAGTTTGTAGGTATAACGTGGCAGCAGAAAGCACAGGACCGGGTTGATTGGCGGAACATGGGAGAGGCCTTTGCCCTGCAGTGGGCGTAGACAGGTTGATGATGATGATGAATTGATCCCATCAGAAGTAAAAAGCCTGATATAAATATCAATTCTCGATTAACACACAATCATAAATACAACACAGGGCACTACTACAAAAGCTTAAGAGCCTACATACCTTGTTGGGCACTCTCACTCCTTGCCGGACATCGCCGACCCACCAAACAGTGAGCTGGACAAAGATATAACAATAAAAGCAGTTCAAGCAGCCCTTCATAGACTCCGCAACACCCCTCCAGGCGAAGACCGCAAACAAATGGCGCTCTGAGAAAATCTAGATGACAGCTCCTTGCGAGATCTCACTGATATATTCAACATGTATTGGCAGAGCGAAACAGAGCCAGAGGAATGGACACAGGGAATGGTTATCCTTGTACCAAAGATTAAGAAACCAGTTATCCGAGAAAATATGCGACCTATTTTACTTGCATCTAGCCTGTGTAACTCTTCGAGCAAGTCATTCTCGCTAGACCTACCGGCTACATAAATGATGCCGGTCAGTACCCTCACTCAATGATCGGGCCTATGCACGCAAGATGCCATGCATCAGTTCAGAACAGTTATTCTGGACCGCCTCCTACCTACGCATAACAAAGCTGTCCTGACAATCGACGTTAAAAAGGCATTCAAAATTCGGCAGATCCCACGCACCTTGGGAGTCGATGTTATGCGAAGCATGCGGTGGGTAGGTGACTGTGGCGTAACTCTCTTTTACTGAACGAGACATTACTAAAAGATTTGTGTAAATTTTGTACGCACACATATATATGTTG
Source organism: Rhipicephalus sanguineus (assembly GCF_013339695.2). Classification (NCBI taxonomy): domain Eukaryota; kingdom Metazoa; phylum Arthropoda; class Arachnida; order Ixodida; family Ixodidae; genus Rhipicephalus; species Rhipicephalus sanguineus. The sequence continues at coordinate 119,024,080 of NC_051184.2, forward strand.
AAGAGCCGCATAAGTGTTATATAACCAGTTGTTTACGGTTGGGTAACGCTGCCAATGGCAACGTGGGTAATAATAATAATATCTGGGGTTTAACGTCCCAAAACCACCATATGATTATGAGAGACGCCGTAGTGGAGGGCTCCGGAAATTTTGACCACCTGGGGTTCTTTAACGTGCACCTAAATCTAAGTACACGGGCCTCAAACATTTTCGCCTCCATCGAAAATGCAGGCAACGTGGGTATTACAAACACCAGAAGCGGTAAGCTGATATGTAGTGCTTATACGTGTCCCGCGAAAGCACGCACGTTTCACGAGCCCGTGTGCATGTGTGCAAGACGTTCTTGACAGTTCGTGAACAAGGGCATCATCACCGTGACCAGTGAGCACCAGCAGCTGGTCATGACTTGTTATAGGATCCGGTAATGATCGTGGTGACGAGGGGTCCATGCGTAGTGAAGTATGTGGTATAGTAGAGCTGTTGGAATTCGAGGATGCCTCGGTCATTTCGTCGACAAATTGTCTGTCGACAGAGCTGGAGAAATGTCGGAACCTGAAGCCACCCTTCGCGTTGGTGAGGTATAGGCCGTCGAGGCTGGTAGGCCTGGATACCGCTACATAGACCAACATCAGTGGATGGTGTTTGCCGTATTCGTAGACTACGTGGGCGTACGTGGCCTACGTAGCCTAGTCAACAAAGCAGCTGTCAATCAATCTGCCATCATCCTCGGTCAGCATGAGGCCATCGCCCAGCCTCGTAAGAAATGAAGTGGACACTGCGTCGTTCTGGTGGACGAAGTGCACCTTACGGTGCGGTGATGTGGATATCATATGCAACATTCGTTAATGTATTCCTCCGGGGTCGCGCAATGCTTCAATACAGCTTGCTGGATCATAGGAATATAAAAGTAATGTTCATGAGAGTGCTATCAAAGTGGAGCCAACACTGGAACTACAGACGTTACTCTGATATGACGCTTGTATCGTAGGAGTACACATCGTAGGCGTATCATGTAGTGTTTATTGCTTTCTTGTAAAATTAGATAGCCAGCACCACCACCACAATTGACGTTGCACCGTTATTACGCCTGCGTAGGCTCTTTTTCCAAACCAGTTTAGAGACCTGACGTGGCTCAGTGGTAGAATACCTGGTTGCCACGCAGAATGCTTGGGTTCGATTCCTGCTGGGATACTAACTTTCATTTCTTGCGTTCGTTGAGTTAACGCTGCCGATGTTGGTTTTCCTTAACGCTCTAGCATAAAGCCACCAATGTCTGTTCTCGCCGTTCCTGGGTAGATATGAACTGTGAATCACCTGCGGCGCATACCCGTACACCGCGGCCCGTGGTAAACGGGTATGTGCCACACGTGTCTATTGGAAAGGGTTTGATGACGTAGGCGACAGGATTTTAACGTTATTCATTGCATGACCCGGCAATCATATTCGTCAAATCCTCTTACCCTCCCATGCAAATTTTAGTCTACACCAAGTTAAGGAGGCGATCATGAGAACACCCAGACGTAGGCGGCTAGATAGATAGATAGATAGATAGATAGATAGATAGATAGATAGATAGATAGATAGATAGATAGATAGATAGATAGATAGATAGATACGTAGATGGAAACGCTCAAAGTGCCAGAGGTTCGCTAAGAAATGCTTCGCATTTAATAACGTCAAGCACAAAGCCATCCTAAATTCCCTGGTACACCTAAGCGTGGACCAAGTAACTAATAACAGTATAATTAGGGCTTCCCTGCAAAACCGAACGGCCACCATGTGTGTAGGCAATCTTCGCACACGCTGCTACACGCTATCTGATAAAGGCACCTCGATAGAGCCAGTGCTGTCCCCTCCGCTTTTTAACGCAGTACCCATTCCGCTTCCGCGGACGCTGCAGAATATTTCCCATATTGACCATACCCTGTATGCAGTCATTACGTTGTGGACTACATATGGATCGGGCCCTCAAATGGAAGAAAGACTACAAACAGCTGCAATGGTAATAGAGGACGAGGTCCTGTCGGGACCTGTCCTCTATAGCTTCCTGTGGGGACCTAGCTTGCTGTGGGGATTTGTCCAAGATCGTCTAAATGAACTGAACAATTTACTGTGAGTAACTGCATCCTCATGGACGCAGTTACGCATAATACGGTTAAATATGGCAGCTGCACAATGCTACGCCTCTTGCGCTGCAACGTACGAAGTTTGAACCAAAACTATGACGAAATGAGAGCACTTATTAGTTGATAAAGTGTTAAATACGGTGTTATAGCACTCTCCGAGACATGGCTGAAAGGTGGAGAATTCATAAACATTAGTGGTTATAAATTTCTGTCCCTTCTAAGACAAATTCCCGAGGCGGCGTGGCGCTGTACGTAACATCTCGCATAACCCAAAAACACTAAAAAAATTTAGGGAAACAAGTTTAGGAGAGGTAGAGAGTTTCTCCGTTGTAGTGCACAATAACGTCATCGTGGGCGTCTTGTCCAGGTCACCAGGTGCGAAGATTTAGCCATTACTTGACAAATTAGAACACACTTTACAACAGTTTACAAGTGACAAACAGCAAGTCGTCCTTTGTGGTTATTTTAAAGGGGTCTTGAAGCACCCCTTGGGCTTGATGATAAAAACAACCTGCGGAAAGCTGACACGGTTATGAACTGCTCAGCCAAATATTGCAGACGTGCGAGCCGCGTAAAGGCTACAAGCGGTGCGCGAAATTGCTGTTTTTTCAGGCGCCCTTTTTTCAAACAGAGGACGGTTCTCACTCACGTCGGTGGGCGGGGCGTCTGTCAGTTGACATCGTATTTGTTTCTCCGCGTCGCAAAACACAGTATCCTGATTGGCCGACAGCCGACATAAATTGAGTGCGGCGTTCGGATCGGATGCGCTTCTTGCCACGGGGTGCCGCCACTTGCCCGCGCCAGACTCCTCAGTCTGCTAACTTTACATGGTACCCACACTCGCGCATGCTAATCACAGCGGGAGAGCGATCGCATTTCATGACGCGCGCTGGCGTAACGTTTTTCACCGGTGCCATCCCTCCCTTTGTAGCTTCCAGTGCGCTCGTCGGGACGAGAAAATAGAGAAAGCGCTGAGAGCATGCGCCACACCACCCTAACACCGCTCGTTCTTGACGAATTCGAGAAATTTTTGCGGTAGTCGATTCGGCAGGGAGAAAACTCCAATACTCAGGTCATTAGGTTATTACTTGAAAAAGTGGTTCATGACCCCTTTAGTATAGACACAAGCAAACGAACAAGCGCAGAGTATCAGAACTTAGCGTTAAGTTAGGGCTTTAGAAATCATATTTTAGCCCCAATACGAGTTACATCAACGTCATCCACAACAAGTGACCACATTTTGTCGAACGTTGATAATGAAGCTATCACTTAGGGCGGGATATCTGAAAACGTGCCAGAACATTCCCCAACTTTTATTTATGTTTCTGGCGCTTATATACAGCTAGCGAAACGAACTACGGCACAATCATTTAGGATGAGTTGCAAAAATCGTACACGAGCAATTCAGGAAACACAATTTTTAGATTCAAGCGATACAGATTTGAACGCAGCCTAGACAAATTTTTCATCACTCTTGCAATGACGATGCATAAAAGTTGAGTGCAAATCTCGCAGATCAGCGTACCTGTCTATACCAGTTTGCCCTTGGATGAACGAAGAAATACTCAAAGTTTTTAGATTAAGAGAACATTGGCTGACCAAAATGAAGTGATATCGAGCCAACGTTTGTTATAAAGAATTATACAGAAGCACGCCCAATCTGTCGTGGTCGATGATGAGAAAACGAAAAAAGGAATATTACAGTAGCCTTATCAGGAAAGCTAACGGTAACACAAAAGAAATTTGGCTTATAATAAAGGCAGTTGTAAGTCCGGAGCCCCAACAACCTGTTTCACCAAACTTAAGCATCGTAAGTTGTAATAGAATGGAACTACCAGAGCTATTTAGTGATCACTTCGTAACCATAGAAAAGCAGTCGGCAACCTGTAAAAACGAAAGATATGACTCACCATTCCCTACTGCTCGCAAGGATACTTTCTTTTTCCGAGAAATTACTGAAGGTGAAATCATTGCATTTGCACGTCAGATGTCATGAAACAAAGCCATGGGACATGATGAAATACCAGTTAAACTGTTAAAATGATTGTTAAAACAGTGAAACCTCATCCATAACTCTGGCTGTTATTTTCAACCAGTTCTTGACGACAGAGGTATACCCCGAGCAGCTTAAGATAGGGAGGGGGACACCAATCCACAAAGGCGAATGCCCCAATGACATAGCAGATTACTGCCCCATGACGATTCTGTCCTGCGTGAACACTCTCTTTGAGAAGCTTGTTGCCAAAAGAATGATCGACTTTATTACAAAAAACAGTATCCTGACTCCGAATCAACATGGCTTTAGAAAAGAACACAGTACGGCTACTGCGGTAAGCTTTGTCGCAGACACAGTAAACCGCGCGTTAAACGATAACAATTCGTCATAGCTTTTTTAAAACGCTTTTGATTCAGTGGACCACAGCATATTGCTCAACAAACCGACCGAAAGAAGGTGTTAAGTGAGGACAACCTCCTTAGGATGTGGTGTCAGCTTCATATGGACTAAAACAGAGAAAAGGAAGTTATATACGCTAATGCGCAAGAGCATCAAGAAAGCCCTAGGCTTGCCTATTTTCACGAGCTCCGGCAGGCTAGGTCAACTCGGGATGCACAGTAACATAGACGAGATAATAGATAATAATAATAATATGTGGGGTTTAACGTCCCAAAACCACGATATGATTATGAGAGACGCTGTAGTGGAGGGCTCCGGAAATTTAGACCACCTGGAGTTCTTTAACGTGCACCTAAATCTAAGTACACGGGCCTCAAACATTTTCGCCACCATCGAAAATGCAGCCGCCGCGGCCAGGATTCGATCGCGCGACCTTCGGGTCAGCAGTCGAGCGCCATAACCACTAGACCACTGTGACGGGGCAGACGAGATAATAGAGGCCCAGGTCACTGCCCAGGTGGTTAGGCTATCGTCAACAAAGGCTGGCAGGATAACCCTTGGCGAGGTTGACATGGCTTCTAGGATCATGGAGGAACGGCGGACAACACTGAGTCGGGAAACGAGGGCGATCTACATGGTGGGGCCCTTCCCGCGAAACGTACATCCGCAGTATAACGAGGGTAGACGTAAAGCCCGTGCACGAGCCATCTTGAGGAGAGTTAAAGATGACATGGACTTCGCCGTCCTTGTCGATGCAGCGCAGTACGGGAACAGGAGAATGTTCGCGTAGTCGGTTACAGACGGGCTCCTGAAATTTTGACCATCGGGTATTCTTTAACATGTACCGAGATCGCACAGAACACGGGCATCTAGCATTCTGCCTCCATCGGAAAGCGACCGCCGCGGCCGGGATCGAACCCGCGACCTTCGTGTCAGCAGCCGAGCACCTTAACCGCTACACCACCACGGCGGACGCAAGGAAAGTGAGGAAACTGAAGACAGAACACCCCTGGAAGACGCTGAAGTATCATCCACTCGTCCACGTGGTCCGCAACGTGGACCAGGTAGACTAGGCAACAACCGGCGTCAATGCTTCCTACAATAAATCTGCTGAGAGAACAAGGCCTCTCGTTATCACCGATGACTTCAACATTGATTTATCAAGGCCCAACAATGCTTGGTGCTTATACTGCGTGGAAGACGGATTGGATGTGGAGAGGGCATCAAAAGATCTCGCTGCTACGTCCACGACAGGAGGCATAATAGATCATTTCATCGTAAGAGGCATCCAGGATTTCCACCAGCTGCACTATACCTCGCACTTCAGTACACTTAGATTCCTCATAGCCGCGATTACGAACGAATCCGATTAACAAGTTCGGTCCAGCGGTGCTCACTGATTACGGTGATGATGACCTTGTTCAAGAACTGTCAAGAACCTCTTCTACACATACACACGGGTTCGTAAAACGTGCTTGCGTTCTCCGTCATAACGGAGAAGTATAAGCATAACAACTGTAATTGTGACAGTAACGTACGTGCAGTGCGCCTGCGCGTGCCACTCGGCTGTGCATATATCTAGGGAAACTTTCCTGAATGAAGCTTAGTTGCGAGTAACGCCTGTCCTGTGCATCTGTGTTACCTCTTTGTCCCGTTCGGATTCGCGAAATTTAGACCACCTGGGGTTCTTTAACGTGCACCTAAATCTAAGTACACGGGCCTCAAACATTTTCGCCACCATCGAAAATGCAGCCGCCGCGGCCAGGATTCGATCGCGCGACCTTCGGGTCAGCAGTCGAGCGCCATAACCACTAGACCACTGTGACGGGGCAGACGAGATAATAGAGGCCCAGGTCACTGCCCAGGTGGTTAGGCTATCGTCAACAAAGGCTGGCAGGATAATCCTTGGCGAGGTTGACATGGCTTCTAGGATCATGGAGGAACGGCGGACAACACTGAGTCGGGAAACGAGGGCGATCTACATGGTGGGGCCCTTCCCGCGAAACGTACATCCGCAGTATAACGAGGGTAGACGTAAAGCCCGTGCACGAGCCATCTTGAGGAGAGTTAAAGATGACATGGACTCCGCCGTCCTTGTCGATGCAGCGCAGTACGGGAACAGGAGAATGTTCGCGTAGTCGGTTACAGACGGGCTCCTGAAATTTTGACCATCGGGTATTCTTTAACATGTACCGAGATCGCACAGTACACGGGCATCTAGCATTCTGCCTCCATCGAAAAGCGACCGCCGCGGCCGGGATCGAACCCGCGACCTTCGTGTCAGCAGCCGAGCACCTTAACCGCTACACCACCACGGCGGACGCAAGGAAAGTGAGGAAACTGAAGACAGAAGACCCCTGGAAGACGCTGAAGTATCATCCACTCGTCCACGTGGTCCGCAACGTGGACCAGGTAGATTAGGCAACAACCGGCGTCAATGCTTCCTACAATAAATCTGCTGAGAGAACAAGGCCTCTCGTTATCACCGATGACTTCAACATTGATTTATCAAGGCCCAACAATGCTTGGTGCTTATACTGCGTGGAAGACGGATTGGATGTGGAGAGGGCATCAAAGGATCTCGCTGCTACGTCCACGACAGGAGGCATAATAGATCATTTCATCGTAAGAGGCATCCAGGATTTCCACCAGCTGCACTATACCTCGCACTTCAGTACACTTAGATTCCTCATAGCCGCGATTACGAACGAATCCGATTAACAAGTTCGGTCCAGCGGTGCTCACTGATTACGGTGATGATGACCTTGTTCAAGAACTGTCAAGAACCTCTTCTACACATACACACGGGTTCGCAAAACGTGCTTGCGTTCTCCGTCATAACGGAGAAGTATAAGCATAACAACTGTAATTGTGACAGTAACGTACGTGCAGTGCGCCTGCGCGTGCCACTCGGCTGTGCATATATCTAGGGAAACTTTCCTGAATGAAGCTTAGTTGCGAGTAACGCCTGTCCTGTGCATCTGTGTTACCTCTTTGTCCCGTTCGGATTCGCGCTATGCAGTTTTGAAGAATATAAACACTGCATATCAGCTTACCGCGCCTGGTGTTGGTAACACCGATGTTGCTGTTGCCATCGTTACGCAACTGTAAACAACTGGCTATATTGTCACGAGGCTAACTCATTGATAGGAGAAGACACGGGGAAAAGATACAAAATAGAAACGTTTTCTTTAGAACAAGGCCGACACCCAAAAGCGCGCGCACACTGAACAACTTCGTTGTTCTCTTTCAAGGGGCTGGTCACTACGGTTGCCAGCCTACCTCGCGTCAATTCCCCCTCTGAAGAGCGACCGTCCCGGTCGATGGGTTCAGGGTGCAAGAAGAGAGCACTAGGGAGAAAGGTGGTTCCGTGAAGACAAAGAAAAAACCGTAGTAACGTAATACAATATTCAAACGGGTTTCGAAGTGTCGGTTATCACTCGCGGGCGTGGTACGGCTTCATCCGTACTACGTGAACAACCTCAGCACGTGGACGTCGTCGGCTCAAACTCGGTCAGAGCTTCGGGGCACCACCTCGTAATTCACATCACTGATGCAGCGCCCAACTTCGGAAGGGCCAAAATAGCGTTGTAACAACTTCTCCGAGAGCCCACGATGTCGGATAGGTGTCCACACCCACACGTAGTCACCCGGTTGCTAATGAACGTTCCGCCGGCCCATGTTGTAACGGCGAGCGTCGTTGTCCTGCTGCGTGCGAATGCGGCACCGAGCAAGCTGGCGAGCTTCCTCGGCTTTCTGGATGGAGTCGTCAACGCTGTCATTTCTGCTGGTGTCGTGTTCTATTGAGAGCATGGCGTCTAACGGTGTTGTGACGCGACGTCCGTAAACAAGCTCGAATAGTGTAAGCTCGGTGGTCACTTGCACAGCTGTATTATAAGCAAACGTCACATACGGCATAATTTGATCCCACGTTTTGTGCTCCACATCCACGTACATAGACAGCATGTCAGCCAGTGTTCTGTTTAATCGCTCCGTCAAACCGTTGGTTTGGGGATGATAGGCTGTGGTCTTCTGGTGGTTGTTGTGCGTTAGCTTGGCGACCTGTTGCAATAACTCCGCAGTAAATGCTGCACCGCGATCAGTGATGAGAACAGTAGGTGCACCATGACGCAACACGATGTCCTGGACGAAGAATCTGGCGACTTCGACAGCAGTTCCCCTGGGCACAGCTTTTGTCTCCGCATAGCGAATTAGATAGTCGGTTGCGACGATTATCCATTTGTTTTCCGAGGATGACGTAGGAAATGGACCGAGAAGATCTATTCCAACTTGCTGGAACGGCGCTGTAGGCGGATCCAAAGGCTGGAGGAAGCCGGCAGGCTTGACGGGTGGAACTTTACGCCTCTGACAGTCCCGGCAGGTCCTGACATAGCGCTGAACTGACGGATATAGCTGTGGCCAGAAGTATTTCTGGCGCATGCGCGCTAATATCCTCGCAAAGCCTATGTGACCGGCAAAGGGGTCGTCGTGGCACGCCTGCAAAACTTCTCCACGCAGTGCCGTCAGAACGACGAGGAGAAAAGTTCCCTGGCTGTTCTCGAAATTTTTCTTGTAGAGAACATTGTTCCGTAGGCAATACGACGTCAGTCCTCGTGAGAGCGGGCGTGGGACGACAACGTCAGCTCCCTGAAGATAGCGGATGACAGGAAGCAGCTCAGTGTCCTCACGTTGATGGTCAGCCATCCGCACCACGTCGACGAAGCCAAGAAACGGCAATCTTTCTTCCATGTCAGATGATGTCACGGGAATAGGGGCACGCGATAGGCAGTCAGCATCGGTATGCTTTTGTCCGGATCGGTAGACGACAGTTATGTCGTACTCTTGAAGACGAAGGCTCCAACGAGCGAGGCGGCCTGATGGATCTCGGAGATTGGCAAGCCAACAAAGCGAATAATGGTCACTCACCGCTCGAAATGGCCGACCGTACAGATAGGGTCGAAACTTGCTGATGGCCCAAACGACTGCTAAGCACTCTTTTTCGGTGGTAGAGTAGTTAGCCTCTGCTTTTGTGAGACTGCGGCTCGCGTAAGCGATCACACGTTCTGCGCCGTCCTGCCACTGAACTAGAATGGCTCCGAGTCCTACGTTGCTGGCGTCCGTGTGAACCTCAGTTTCCGCAGTATCATCAAAATGTGCCAGCACTGGAGCTGTTTGAAGTCGATTGCGTAACTGTACGAAGGCCTGTTGTTGCTCTTCCGTCCACACGAAGGGTACATCTTGTCGCGTTAGTCTCGTAAGAGGTTCCGCAATTTTGAAGAATCCTTCAACGAAACGACGGTAGTAGGCGCAGAGGCCAAGGAACCGCTGAACAGCCTTCTTGTCTCCAGGACGAGGAAACTCGGCAACGGCAGTCAGCTTGTCTGGGTCTGGTCGAACACCGTCAGGGCTTACCACGTGACCTAGAAACTTGAGTTCCTGTTAGCCAAAGTAGCACTTCTCGGGCTTGATAGTCAGGTTTGCCTTGCGTATTGCTGTGAGTACGCTTTTTAGCCGTGTGAGGTGTTCGTCGAACGTGCTTGAGAACACAACGACGTCGTCCAAATATACAAGACACGTCTGCCACTTTATACCAGCGAGCACAGTGTCCATCATTCTTTGAAATGTGGCGGGAGCGGAACAGAGACCGGAAGGCAGTACTTTAAATTCATATAGCCCGTCGGGAGTCACGAACGCAGTTTTCTCACGATCGCCCTCGTCAACCTCAATTTGCCAGTACCCTGACTTGAGGTCTAATGATGTAAAGAACTGAGCATGGCGTAGACGGTCCAAGGCGTCATCAATCCGCGGAAGGGGATAAACATCGCGTTTGGTGACTGTTAAGTCGTCAGTAGTCAACGCAGAAGCGATGTGTGTTGTCTTTTTTCTTTACTAGTACCACAGGCGACGCCCACGGACTTGTCGACGGTTGAATGACGTCATCATTCAGCATTTCCTGAACTTGACGCTTAATCGCCTCCCTTTCCTTTGGGGACACGCGGTATAGATGCTGGCAAAGAGGCCGCGCCGACTCCTCCGTAACAATACGGTGCTTGGTCGCGGAAGTGCGCTGAACTTTCGATGACGTGGAGAAGCAGCCTGAGAATTCTGTAACAAGGCTTAGCAGGCTCTCCTTTTGCGCATCTGATAAGTCAGCATTAACGTGAATGCGATTGCCTAGGTTAGCACAAGTTACTGCATCCGATGAAGTCAACTCTAACGTACCGATGTCGGTGAAGTCGGCGATATTGCTGAGGAAGGCGACAGCGGTGCCTTGAGGGACGTGCTGAAATTCATTACTGAAGTTTGTCAGCAGAACTTGAGAGCATTTATTCTGCAACCGAACAAGGCCTCGGGCTATGCAGATGTTCCGTTTGAGTAACAAAGAAATATTTGCCTCGGCAATGCCTTCATAGTCGTCAAATTCGTCGAATACGTCGCGGGTTACCAGGGTCAATACGCTACTCTTCGGCGGTAATGTGACATTGCAAAAATATAACAGCACGACGGACGGGACTGAAGACACAAAAACCACAGGACGAGTGCTTCATCAGCACTCGTCTTGTGGTTTTTGTGTCTTCAGTCCCGTCCCTCGTGCTGTTATATTTTTGCAATGTGGAACCAACTTGCCCAGACAAAGTCTCTGGTAATGTGACGTTGTCGTCGACAACCCTCAACGCATTGACATAACTGTCGTCAGTGATACCCGCTATGGCGTACGCCGTGGAAAACGTTACCTGCGATTCTTGCAAGTTAATCACGGCTCCGTAGAATCAGGTCCCTCGAGCAATTCGGTAGTATCATGAAATCTCCAAGATACGTAAACCCACGAATGCTTACTCGTGCTGTGCATCTTCCCGCCGGAGTTACAAGATGGCCTCCTGCCGTCCGAATCTGCGAGCCAGTCGACTGTGTAGACACCTTCTTCAGCTTCCAGGCACGGTCCATGATCATAACTGAACTGTCTGCTCCAGTATCTATTAGCGCCGTCACTTCTTCTTCGTCCACGGTTACAGTAATGTTGGATGTTACCACTTTTGGCTGCGTCTGTGTGTCTCGTTTCTGTCGTCGATGTCGTCGTAATGGAGGATCTTCAGTGCAGTCAGCGTCAGCGGCCTCACCTCCGGAGGTCGCTGAACTCAGTTTTCCCGACCTGCAGGACTGGGCGGGCGGCGTCTCGAAGCGCCGCGTGAAAAGGCTGGGCTTGGGGACCTAAAGAGCAGGAGACGATGAACGGTGCTCATGCCATCGATGCTCGACATTGCGACGATTCGAGATGAAGTTCTCTATTTCCAGTGGTCGCTCACCAGGTCGCGGACGAGGGGCATTCGACGAAAATCCACGGAGACCGACACGGCGGTAAGGACACGTTCGGTAGATGTGCCCGGCTTCCCCACAATGAAAACAAAGGGGCCTGCGGTCCGGCGTGCGCCAGACATCGCTCTTCCTTGGTCTTGCTTCGGCGATGAACGGTGAGTTGCGAGTACTGAAGCCGACTTCCATCTGCTGAACGGGGTGCACCACGCCGGGAGTACTGCACGGTGGAGGACCCCGCACTGCTTCCGCGTAGCTCATCTCGACGCACTGCCGTTGTTGTGGCACCTCGTAGTGTTGGGGAGTGTGGACAGCATGATGTACCTCGGCGCGAACCATCTCCGCAACGGAGAGCTGTCCTACAGGTGGAGCAGTCATCTGCATCTTTTGTAGCTCCTCCTTGATGACAGCCCTGATGAGCTCTCGCAAGGCGCCGATGTCATTGCCGAGAGTGACCGAAGTGGCCTCGCTTGATTGCACGACATCGCGGTTATACTGCCTGGCGCGCTGTTGAAGGGCCCTCTCCATGGCAGTGGCTTCATCGTGGAACTCCGCAAGTGTCGCAGGCGGGTTCCGAATGAGGCCGGCAAAAATTTCTTCCTTTTCACCCCGCATCAGGTGACGAACTTTCTTGGCTTCAGTCATAGAGGGGTCCGCACGCCTGAACAGCCGATCCATGTCTTCTATGTACGTTGTTACCCTTTCGTTCGGGCCTTGAACTCTGGCGTCCATCGCACACTCAGCTCTCTACTTCCTGTCCGCTCTAGCAAAGGTGCTGAGGAACTGCCGACGAAACTCACCCCACGACGTTAGCGTTGCTCATAGTTTTCAAACCACGTTTTTGCTGAATCTTCGAGAACGCAGTACACATAGCGTAGCTTACGTTCTTGGGTCCAGTCGTTGATGATGGCAACCCGGTCGAAGTGCTCAAGCCAGTCGTCGGCATCCTCAAAAGCAGCTCCAGGAAATGTCTTCGGCGTCCTGGTTTGGTTGACGACGAGCTGCGTAGGTGCTTGCACGGTAGCGTTAGGAGGTGTTTGATTCATAGTTCGCGTGCGTTGAGGTAGCAAACCGTGCTGTGGCAGGAGGCCCTGGAGACGACGACTCTTACGTACGTGCACAGGGGTAAGCTGGGTCGGACTATTCGGCGGGCTTGCGTCTGGGGTGCGGTCTGGAGACCGTATCATCTACCGCACCCAGCACTTCCACCAGAAAGTGTCACGAGGCTAACTGATTGATAGGAGATGACACGGGGAAAAGATACAAAATAGAAACGTTTTCTTTAGAACAAGGCCTACACCCAAAAGCGCGCGCATACCGAACAACTTCGTTGTTCTCTTTCAAGGGGCTGGTCACTACGGTTGCCAGCCTACCTCGCGTCAATATATTAGATATGCGACTCTTCAACATATGAGTGTGCAAATACCCCTTCCATATTTCTATAGCGTCATTCCGTAACGTTTCGCTCAATGTAAAAAAATACGCCAATCACCATCCCGCGCAGGCTTCGCAAAACATCGATTCCCACGGTACGTGGGATCTGTCAAATGTTTTTTCGCAACGCACTCAGTATGTACAAACACTCGGTAGCAAGTCAAACAGGAAACTCGTGGAAACAGGTGTGCCGCAAGATTCAGTACATGAGCGATTTCGTTCTCCCTCTTCAATAATGATTACCCTCTAACCTTAGCCCATGTGCAAGCAGCTCTATATGCAGATGATACCGCCTTACTTACAGCAAGTCACTCGCTTCAGAAATCCAAATCACTCGCCAATAAAGAACTGCAAACAAATTCTTAGTGGTTTAAACGAAACAATTTATTACTAAATACAAAACGACCAAGTACGTTATTTTCGCCTCTAACCGAAATTTGATCCCTGAAACATGTGGTCTGTACATTGGGGAAACTCGCATTGACAAGGTAAACACATATACTTACCTTTGCGCGCTTGTTTGAACAGAGCGAAGTTATCAGTTTAGGGAAATTATTGAGGCTATGAACATCGCACGTGCGGGTAACAAATGTGTGAGTGTCGCACCTCTGGCATTATCAGGTAAAGAGCTTGCGCTTTTAAGTCGCTGGCAATCAACACAAATATGAGATGTTCTATGAATATTGCCTATTCTCCTTTCCTTCCCTGTTTCTTGCTGATAGTACATGCGCATTTATATGTAGCAAAAGCAGGAAATAACCACTTGATAGTCAGCGCTCGTGTCGTCGTATGTATTTTTTCTTCGTTCCGTGCTTTACGTTCGCGCTGTTCTTACAGTCTAGATTCACCACCTTGCCCAGCAAGCTTCACTTCCATTGAAGAACATCTTCAACAGCTGCGGCTGTTGTTCTCCCGCCTTGCCAGCAGAGGAATTGGCGTCAACGCCGCCAAAAGTGAATTTCGTCAACAGGAGCTCGAGTTCCTGGGACACGCAATCGACATGATCGCCATTCGACCACTTTCATTCGCGTCATCGAAGATTTTCCGCGACCGACTGCAATGACCAAGCTTCGCCAATTTCTCGGGTTCGTCGATTTCTATCAACGTTTTATACCCTATTGTGCAGCACTTGTGGTCCCTCTATATGCTCTGCTAAGCTCCAAAAGGAAGCAAGCGCTTCAGTGGCCTGAAGAGGCCGCCCACGCGTTCGCAAGAGTCAAATCTGCCCTTGCCAGTAAAACGCTACTGAGACATCTGAAACCAGATGCACCCACTGCTATCATGACAGACGCCTCGAACAACGCCGTTGGGGGGTTTCGCAACAATTGTTCAATGGTGCATGGCATCCGCTATCTTTATTTTCAGCGAATGAGGCCTGCACAGAGCCGCTACATTGTGTTTGGCTGCGACCTTTTCGCCGTGTACTTGCCTGTCCGACACTTCCGGCACTTCCTCGTAGGTCGTCAGTTCACTGCCTTGACTGACCATAAGCCCCTTGTGCGCGCGATGAACCGATCGCCGTCGTGCTAATCGCCTCGCGGGAGTCGACATCTCTCCTACATCTCGGAGTTCACAACAACGTTCCGCCATGTCAAATATGCCTACAGCATTTCTGTCGATGTTCTGAGCCGCGTCGATGAAGTCTCCACATCAACCTCAGAGCCTTCCATCATCGTCGTCGGCAAACTCGCTACTCACTAGCGTAACGACACCGAGCTAGGTACCCTCCAAAATTCGTCAACGTCACTGCAACAGGAGGAAGTCGTTTTGACTTCAGATGGTACATCGGTAGTGTGGGAATAGCCAGACAGACGTCGATGCTGTGAGACCACAAAATACATATTTCGTCTGGAACCATTTACACAGACACGAACAAGAACACAGGCGACCATCTCGTGCTCGTAGCTGCGTCGTCATTGTATTTTCCTGGTCGGATTCTTGTAGCCCGCGCTAGTACGCTACAGACGGATGGATGGATGGATGGATGGATGGATGGATGGATGGATGGATGGATGGATGGATGGATGGATGGATGGATGGATGGATGGATGGACGGACGGACGGACGGACGGACGGACGGATGGATGGATGGATGGATGGATGGATGGATGGTTGGATGGACGGATGGATGGATGGACGGACGGACGGATGGATGGATGAGTGGATGGATGGATGGATGGATGGATGGATGGATGGATGGATGGATGGATGGATGGATGGATGGATGGATGGATGGATGGATGGATGGATGGATGAATTAACGGACGGACGGACGGATGGATGGACGGACGGACGGATATTTCTGTTAAAATACGCCCAGAACTCGAGTAACCTTGTTAATTCTAGAGCTGACGTGAGCACCTGCAATAACGCCGAATGTAGCAGAAAAAATGCCTGCGCTATTTCATACATACATTGTTTCGCACAACCTGAAGAAAGTGGCGGGAAGG
This sequence comes from Rhipicephalus sanguineus, assembly GCF_013339695.2. Taxonomy (NCBI): domain Eukaryota; kingdom Metazoa; phylum Arthropoda; class Arachnida; order Ixodida; family Ixodidae; genus Rhipicephalus; species Rhipicephalus sanguineus. The sequence goes on from NC_051184.2 coordinate 119,039,796, forward strand.
GCGGGCGCAGAGGTGGTTTTTACCGCCCCTGACAAGCTGGCAAAGATGTGTCGGGCGGTTAAAGAAGAAAGTAAGAAACATGTGTGCACTAAGAAGCGCGCGACAGGTTTGTACACTGCACCGAAAATGTGGTTTGCAATTCCTTTGTCTCGAGGCGCGTCATACGTAGGACAACAAGGAAGATGCTTCACTCATAGACCGAAATAGCACATATACAGCACAATGAAAGTGCTGTCAGGGCATCTAGTTATTCATTGTGGGGACTGCGGATGCACACCTCGATTTCACGGCACTAGCGCCATGTCCAAATCAGCTGACCGATTGAGAAGGGAGGTCGTTGAAGCCCTAGAGTAAAGAAAAGCTTTGAGTAAAGAAAAGCTCGGGGAATCATGTGTCCACATGCCATCTGTTATGCTCTCTGCGAAAGATGTCACAGTTGTTACAGGAGCCGTTTTGAACGCACAGTAGGAGTGACCATACGTTGCTTTGTCTAATTTTTTTTGTAATTTTCTGTCTTCTGTTTATTCATGTACAGCCAGTAATTACTCTGCGTAACTACTGAATGAACTTTCATTTGTTAGTGCGCCTTGTATACGTGTCGTCTCCCCACATCCAGTCGCTTGTTCTTGCTGGCCCTGTTTTACTACATGTCGTGTAAATCATGTCCTAATGACACGCGTGTCATGATTTTCTCGTTAGAACCTGCCATTTCTGTTCGTCATAAATTGTGACGCCACCGCAATTTTGGTATCAAGTTATCGAAACCGCCACAAGAGACCCAAGACCGTGGCATCTAAACCATTCCGTTCATGACATGCATGTTATGATTTTCATCTTATGACTTGTAATTTATGTTTGTCGTGCAGTCATGTCATGTCATACCGATGTTAGTATAGATGTCATCAACGAAACGGCCACGAGAGCACGAAATCATAGATAGATAGATAGATAGATAGATAGATAGATAGATAGATAGATAGATAGATAGATAGATAGATAGATAGATAGATAGATAGATAGATAGATAGATAGATAGATAGATAGATAGATAGATAGATAGATAGATAGATAGATAGATAGATAGATAGATAGATAGATAGATAGATAGATAGATAGATAGATAGATAGATAGATAGATAGATAGATAGATAGATAGATAGATAGATAGATAGAAGCGGTCAAAGTGCCTTTGGTCACTAAGAAATGCCTCACATTCAATCAGTACGTCTAGGACACGTCTCGAAACGTGAAAGGGCTGAAAAGGGTAATTGAAGCCTTCATTATTCTCCAGGGCGTCGCCAATGAAACGGAAGGCCCATGGATGAATGTGAGTCCTCTAAACCGTAAGTTTGCTGCCTGTTTACATATTTACAATTTTTATTCTGATGTGGGCTCCTCCATATGTGCTGAGATGTGCGTGCGTAGGGGAATGCGCGCCCTCGCTTTCGCAATCCCGACATGGCATCGCGTTGTTAAGTTATAGCTACATTTGCGCTCATGAAAGTAAAAGAAAAAGATACTGGTGTCGAAGGTATCCCCTTCAGACACGAATTATGAATGTGTGCAAATGCGTCAAATTCGCATGGCATGATTTCGAGACGCTCACTATTACATTCCAAAAAAGAAAACGAAGGCATGTGTTATTCTGTGTGAGTTTCAGTAATTAATGATAATTAGCGTGGACCTCATTACCTAATTATTCTGCCATCAGTCAGCTTGAATATTTGCATAAAAAGAATGAACTATTATGCCCGAAAAGCATGCACACATTTTTTTTGTTGCATTCGTTTCGAGCGGAGAAAAAATACTCTTGACGTTGGTCCTGGAATGCGGCACGTCGAACGATCATCTAACGTGGTACTGTCTCCAGAAATGTGATCCTCTGCAGCAATACGCAGAGTAATGAAGTTAAATGAACGCTAGTTGTCCAATCAGGAAGCGTGGATGAATGTGCACACTGAGTTTCAAGCCGTTTGAAGAAGCACGCGGCGTGGGACGCGCCTCCGAAGTTCGCGTCCCCAAACGAGGACACCGTGTCGCAAAGGGATATGCACGTCGCTGAAAAACTGGGGACATTTTCGTTCACTCTTGTATGAATGTGTTGTGATTCAAGTTCAATTGTTAGCTGCAAAAGCCCTACTAAAGCTGTGGCCCCTTTTATGCATTTTTAACAGCGGGGCTGTTTAATCGCGGCAAACCCCGGTTCGCGTTAGGAAAAACTGTCATCATCACGAACGGCCTCTGCTCTGCGACGCTCACCTGCCTCGCCTGACTGTAACATCGCGTTGCCCGCTTGTCCTCCCCCCGGGAGATATCACGCCCGGGCTGTGGACGGTTTCGTGGTCGCGATAGTGGCAGCGCGTGTTTTACCCCAAGAACATTCCGTACCACTAGAACCTGCTCGTACCACAAATGCTCCGTACCAATGCAACCTGTCTGCAAGTGAGGCAGCGGGACTAGATGGAATCCCCTTCAGGTTATTCAAAGATAACATAGATATATTAGGTATTCATCTGCTGCATACGTTTAATCACTCCTTCGAAGCAGGAAAATACCCTGATGCCCTCGAGTTAGCAAAGCCAGTACCCATTTATAGCCCCCAGTAACAACTGACCTATCCGCGTATATTGAATACTTTGTTTGAAAAACTAATTTTAGACGCATGCAGGAGTACTTAGCTAAATATAATATTATTTGTCCTAATCAGCATGGGTTTCATCCTCACAGATTCACATCATATGCAGTTTTGCTACTCTCACAAATTATTAATGCGGCATTACATAATAATAGGGATGCCGTTGTATTTCTAGATTTGAGAAATGCATTTGACACGGTTAATCATACAATATTACTTCAGAAATTATTTACTTACTGTTTTAGGGGGACAATATCGGATCTTTTCAATTGTTGTCTCTCGGAGGGGAAGCAGTATGCGGTAATTGACAACATCATGTAGGCCTCACACTGTGTTTTGACGGGCGTTACGCAAGGCTCAGTCCTTCCGCGCGTCTTTTTCTGCCTGTACGTTACCGACCTTCCATCGGTTTTACCGCGCTCCGAAGTTTTATTCTACGGGGACGAGACAGCTTTATTTTATTGCGATAGCATTTACATGGACAATCTCGACTGCTGCCATCGCCGTCACGGCCCGTATAATTATGTGAGTGCATATATATATATATATATATATATATATATATATATATATATATACCCAGCACATCCACCACTTGTGACGCAACGGTTAACGCAACCTTTATTAGGCCCCGAAGGCACGGTGAAGCGACCACACCCGAGGCACAGATCTTACAACCAAGCAGCTTTCCCACCACCGATGAAGACGACGAACACCCATGATGATCAACATGCATGAAGAGGGTAGATGTGTCTAATGCACGTCCACACTATATATATAGATATATATATGTATATATATATATATATATATATATATATATATATATATATATATATATATATATATATATATATATATATATATATATATATATATATATATATATATATTGTAAAGGCGTTTATTGACGGCTGGATTGACGGCGACGATGCACAACAGTCACGATGGAGCGCAGACTCTCACGAGCACGAGGGGCGTGCTCTCCTAGAAGAGGCGAAGATGGCGACCCACTAGTAGGCGCTGAAGAGGACGGCCCATTACAACGTTCCAATGCTTCTCTACAATTACCCCAGGTACGAAAAGGCAGCCGTCTGGCGACCTAGCAGCTGGTCACTATGAGCGGGTCATGGTAGGGCTTGAGGCGCTCCACGTTGACAATGTCGAGCCTTCGACGGCGCATGTCGGAAGATGGGTCGATGGGTTCAATCAGGTAGTTGACCGGGGATGTGCATTCGACGACACGGTAGGGGCCTTCGTATTTGGGCAGCAGTTTAGAAGAGAGGCCAGTTGCAGTGGTAGGGACCGAGAGTCATACGAGTGCTCCAGGTAGGAACGTGGGTGCAGAAGTGTTGGTCTCACCGCGGATGCTTTTCTGCCGCTCTTGGTCCTGCGTAGTAAAGGTCTTCGCAAGCTCGCGACACTCCTCAGCAAGTCTGGCTGTGGCAGAAATAGGCGCACACTCAGATCGATCCGGCTTGTATGGAAGGATTGTGTCGATTGTGTGCGACGGGTGCCTGCCGTACAATAGGAAAAATGGTGAGAAACCAGTGGTGCTTTCAGGGGCGGTATTGTAGGCGTAGGTGACGAAAGGTAGAATGGAATCCCAATTTGTGTGAAGTCCATTCGTCTGCGGGTGGTAAGCAGTAGTTTTGCGGTGAACAACGTTGCACTCTTTGAGGATGGCTTCGACGACTTCCGACAGGAAGACACGGCCTCGATCGCGGAGCAGCTCCTGGGGTGGACCGTGGCGTAGCATGAACAGGCAGAGCAGAAAGGAGGCTACATCGCGCGCTGTAGCCGCTGGTAGGGCGGCAGTTTCGGCGTATCGCGTAAGGTGGTCTACAGCGACGATCACCCAGCGGTTACCAGCCGAAGTCAGAGGGAGTGGCCCATACAAATCGATGCCAACGCGCCCAAACGGCCGGTCAGGGCAAGGTAAAGGCTGTAGACCTGCTGGTGACTGGAGCGTTGAAGCTTTGCGGCGCTGACAATCGATGCAGGAGCGAACGAACTTCTGCACGTAGCGGTACATCCCCCGCCAAAAGTACCGTTGGTGAATGCGGTGGTATGTTTTCGATACCCCAAAGTGCGCACACTGCGGATCAGCGTGGAACGATTCGCATATGTCAGAACGGAGACTGCGGGGTATTACTAGTAGCCACTGGCGGCCGTCGGCGTTGTAATTGCGTCGGTGGAGGAGGTCGTCGCGAATGGCGAAATGGTGGGCTTGACGACGCAACGCGCGACTGGATGGTGTTGCCGAAGGATCAGTGAGCAAGTCTAGCAGTGTAGCGATCCATTGATCCTAGCGCTGTTCGGTAGCGACAGTGTGAACGTCGATGGAACAAACGGCATTGTGAGACATTGAGCTGCGGGTATTGTCGTCAGGCAAGGGGGAGCGTGAGAGTGCGTCGGCGTCAGCATGCTGGCGTCCGTTGCGGTACAGCACGCGGATATCGTAGTCCTGTAGGTGAAGTGCCCAGCGGGCGAGGCGGCCTGATGGATCCTTCAATGATGACAACCAGCAGAGTGCATGGTGGTCGGTGATGACATCAAATGGGCGACCATACAAATAAGGTCGGAACTTTGTAAGAGCTCAGATGATCGCCAGGTATTCCTTTTCGGTGACGGTGTAATTGGTCTCGGCTTTCGTGAGCGTACGACTTGCATATGCCACGACATATTCAGAAAAGTCTGGTTTGCGCTGCGCAAGAACAGCGCCAAGGCCAACACCGCTTGCCTCTGTGTGTACCTCTGTAGGGGCCGTAGTGTCGTAGTGGCGTAGTATGGGAGGCGACGTCAACAGACGACGGAGCTTCGCGAAAGCGTCGTCGCACTCTGACGACCATGAATAGAGGGACCCGTTACTTCCGAGGAGCTTCGTCAGCGGCGACATGACGATCGCGAAGTTTCGAATGAAGCGCCGAAAGTAGGAACACAGTCCTACGAAACTGCGCAGTTCTTTGACGGACGTAGGTTTGGGGAACTCGGTCACGGCCCGAAGCTTGGCTGGATCGGGAAGAATACCGTCCTTGGACACGACGTAACCGGGTATTGTCAGCTGCCGTGCTGCAAATCGGCACTTCTTTAGATTCAGTTGTAGACCGGCATCGCTCAAACGCGTCAAAACATGCCGCAGGCGTTGAAGATGCGTGGAGAAGTCCGGAGCGAAAACAGCGACGTCGTCGAGGTAGCACAACCATGTGTGCCATTTCAGGTTGCGCAGAACGGTATCCATCATGCGCTCAAAGGTGGCGGGCGCATTACACAGCCCAAACGGCATGACGTTGAATTCGTACAAGCCGTCGGGCGTGACAAAGGCGGTCTTCGGTCGAGCGTCATCAGCCATGGGTACTTGCCAGTACCCTGAGCGCAAATCGAGAGATGAAAAGAATTCTGCTCCTTGCAGGCTGTCAATCGCGTCGTCTATTCGCGGTAGTGGATGCACGTCCTTACGAGTGATCTTGTTGAGTCGTCGGTAGTCCACACAGAACCGCACAGAACCGTCCTTCTTCGCAACAAGAACGACAGGAGACGCCCAGGGGCTGTTAGAGGGTCGAATAACATCGCGTCGAAGCATGTCGTCGACTTGCTCGTTGATAACACGGCGTTCTGTAGGAGATACGCGATATGGACGTTGCCGCAGTGGCGGCTGGGCGCCAGTGTCGATGCGATGCGTAACGGCGGAAGTGCGGCCGAGAGAAGTTTGAGCGACATCGAAAGAAGAGCGAAATTCGTCCAACAGGCCCAGAAGCTGGGAACGCTGCACCGGTGTAAGGTCATCAGCAATGGAGGAACCAAAGACATCAGCGGGTGATGAACCAGACGTCGAAACAGCGCCGAGCGTACTGGAACTGTGGCAGTGCATTTCATCTGGTTCGTCCATAACTTGTGCGTCTTCGACGGTTTCCACGCTGCCGAGACATTCCCCTCGGACCAACATAACAATGTACGGAGACGGGTTGATAAAAAAATTGACGTACTGCCCTGAGTGACTTGCACGGTCGCGAAAGGCACCAGCATGCCTTTCCTCGTGCAAACACGGTCAGATGGCGAGAGAAGTGCAACCGTGTCGGAGAGACTGGCGCAGTACACTGACACCACCATCGACGAGTTTGTAGGCACCTTGGTGTCGTCTTTGACAAGTACCTTGCCCGCAGCCGATGGACTGTCTGCCGGCGCCAATTGAATGGTGAGAATGGTGAGAGCTCTATTTCGGCTGGTGCGCAATGAATGACGGCGTCGTGGCGGGAGAGAAAATCCCATCCTAGGATGACGTGGTGAGAGCAGGCAGGAATTATGATCAATTCGACGGCGTACAGAGCATCCTGAATAATGACGCGAGCTGTGCACACCGCTGTTGGGTGAATACTTTGGGCGCTGGCTGTACGGAGGGAGAGCCCGGAAAGCGGCGTCATCACTTGTCGCAGTAGTCGGCTAAACTTGGCGTCCATAATGGATACGGCGGCTCCAGTGTCGATAAGGGCAGATGCGCGAACATTGTCCACAAACACGTCAATCACGTTCGAGGGGCTTCGCTGAGGGCTTTCGCAGTTTGATAGCGTCGCAGCCCTTGCCTCGTGGACTCCGACGACTAGTTTTCCTGGTCGCGTGAGCCCGGACGTGGCCGCATCGGCGACAGTGAGCGACGTCGTGGAGACGGTGAACGGCGGTAGATGGTGCGGGGCGGGACGTCGGTGACATAGGCGGCGCTTGGTCATAATAAGGGCTGCTTGATGAGCTGGTCAGGGTTGATGCGACCCGAGGCGGCTGCACGCGATTGCAGTAGCGTGCGAAGTGACCGGCGCAACCGCACGCAAAGCAAATGGGGCGGTTGTCGGAAGTGCGCCAGCGGTTCGCGGGTCCCATCCATGTCGCAGAACGGAATGGACGAAGCGGCTGCTGATATGAGTGCATTGTGGGCAGCAGTCGGGGCCTGGGGACGACGTCGACGTATGTAGGCGGCACAGCCGCGTCGAAGGCCTGTGGCCCGACGACGGCTTCGGCGTAACTCCGCGGGCCAGCCACAGGAATCGCTGGGAGCGGCCTGGCTACAGCTTGCGCGTAGCTTAGTGGTGCAGGCACTAGAGGCGGCGTGTGGTATTCGGGAATGACCTCCGCGATTTCTTGCTGAATCGCTCGGCGGAGAGGAGGCAGGAGTGTAGTTGGCGGCTGGTCAACATGCTGCGGTGGAGTGAACGCCAGTAGAGAGACCTGGCGGGCAATTTCCTCACGCACGAACGACTTGATTTCGGCGAGCAAGGTGGAGTGGTCAGAAATTGCCGACAAGCCTGCGAGATCAGCATCGCGTGATGGCGGTTGGCGCGTCATCAAGCGCTGCCGGCGCAGCTCCTCGTAGTTGTAGCTCGTGAACGATTCCCCTGCCTGCTGAGCTCGTTCACGTAAGCGTTGTTCGCCTTGAAGCTTACGAACGGCAGGGCGGCCAAACACGTTGACGATGGCGGTCTTGAAATCGGACCACGTCGGGAAATCGGATGCATGGTTGTTGTACCACATGCCTGCCACACCCGCGAGGTAGAAAATCAAGTTGGTCAGCTTGCCTGCTTCGTCCCATTTATTGGGAACACTCACCCGTTCGTAAATCGCGAGCCAGTCCTCCACGTCGGTGCCATCCGCGCCGGTGAAAACAGGAGGGTCGCGGATACGGGGGACACCGGGAGAAGCGGTCGGGGCAGGAGGCGGCGTTTGCAGAGCGGCGTCTTGCGGCATGGCAGATGCCACGGTACGGGATCGTAGCTCCAGGGGCATCGAATGGAGACCGAAGTTGTGGTGACGGTACAGCACCCTCCACCACTTTGTAAAGGCGTTTATTGACGGCTGGATTGACGGCGACGATGCACACAGTCACGACGGAGCGCAGACTCTCACGAGCACGAGCACGAGGGGCATGCTCTCCGAGAAGAGGCGAAGAGGGCGACCCACTAGAAGGCGCTGAAGAGGACGGCCCATTACAACGTTCCAATGCTTCTCTACAATTTATTTATTTATTTATTTATTTATTTATTTATTTATTTATTTATATTTAAGCCGCAAAGAAGAATACAGAAGAAATATTTTCCGAAGCGGGCGACCGGGGATTCCAGCGTGCGACCCCTCGCTCAACAGCGCGCCGCGTTCGATGACTCGGCCACGGAGCATACGTCCTTTAGCATATACTAACGGCGAGCTATTTATATACACCATTTGCCGCTGGCGGTGCCGAGAGCTCGGAGGCGCTTCAGCGTGTTCCCTTTCTTTATCAATAGTGAGATGGTGCGAAGGGCGCGTTTTTAAAAGCAGGTCGCCCCACTCTGTTTTTTCCGAAGTTGCGATGCGCGCGCACCTTTTACCTTTTCCACGTTTATTTTGCCCTACAGGGAATATTAGCCTGTGCGCGCGCGCTTATCTCGTGAAGGGGGCGGTTTTTTTCGTCTTGTTCTTTCACCGCAAAGTCTGCGTTGAAGTTACTGAGCGCTGGAAGCTCACTTCGCTCGCTGCAGCGGCCGCTTTTGCGAAACGAGTTAGCTGCTAGCTAGAAGAGCCAAAGTAGGGGCAGTTGGTTATGCATAGTCGACACTTACAGCGTGCTGCTTAAACAAAAAGACGTAACAACTGTGACAGTTGTTATTCCCCGTGGTTCTGTGTATACCTAAACGTTCGTTTCGTGCGTCCTTTGTGTTTGAGCAGCGCGCTGCTCATACACAAAGTTTACAAACACTTTGGAATACCAAAGTTTACAAAAACTTTGGTATTGACCAGCGCGCTCAAAGTTTCGAGCTGCTTGCCGTTCGTCGCGTGACATCCCAATTTGCTGCTATTGCATTCATTGCTTCACTCTTGCTGCGAAACTGCGACTTTTTAACACGAAAGTGTTTTATGCGGGGGTCCACCAAGTAATTATATTGCGGATAGGGCGTTGATAAAATGGACACCAACGGGCGATAAAGAAAAATCCAAGAAAAATTTCCGCTGCTGGGAATCCAACCCACGACCTTGCGGCCGCGACGGTAAGCGCCCGACGCTCAACTGACTGATATACCTTGGCAGCTGCTGGACACTACACGAACGCGCCTTATATATTTCACACATTCTCTCTCGCACGGTGCTCTATGTTGGTGCTGTAGGTAGGCGGGGCGGAGCGGGGCGGTGCCGCCGTCTGTGAGAGGTGAAAAGAAGTAATGCGTCATGATCAACACTTACTAGCGCTTACTCAGAGATCGCGCGCCATATCCGAGGTCATGGTTTTAAAGCGTCTCCATACCAGCGACGGACACTGGCCGCGCTGGCGTCGCCGAGGCACCCTAGGCGCAGTTACGTTCTTTGCCTTTCGCTTCATGTTAACGTGCGCCGGCTCATCGGAGTTGTTCAGCTTCCACATGCATGTAATGAGAACGTGTGGTTCTTAACGTATGAAGGGTTGAGAGCGCGTAAGGTCTCACCAACCGACGAGGCTGCTTGCAGGTTTAGAATGAAAGACTTATAAAAACATGGAAGATAGGCACACACGCCAAAGGAACAGAAAGAATGAACAAACAAAAGGTCCTTATGAGCGAAGCTTCTTAACAACAAGTCAGTCGACACAGGCTCACCCCTCGGGGAGTCGAACGCGCAGGGCGATGCGAGGAGGCGAGCGGCGCCGCAACCCATGAAGAGGTCAGCATTGGTTTGTGGAGGCTGACGATGAACGGGGCGTCTGCCGAAGCGAAGAGTCGGAGGCGAGGGACATCGGCGGCCGCGTGAAGCCCGTAGCTTCAACTCGTGGACCGCGTCCCAGAGCGTCAACACTCGGGCCCGGTCACCCGACTGCGTCGAGCGCCCAACACCGTCTGCCTTCTTCTTTTAGGGGCGAAGCTCCTTAAAGCGGCACCCGTTCTTCCCCGTCGTAGTGCGTAACCAGTCTTAACGCTAGTACCAGATCTTGACCTCCAAGGTGGTGCCGGTGGGAGATTTCTCCTGTGCGTTGTTGAACAATAAAATAATTCGCAGCGTGCGCGTTAACTAAAAGCCAAATTCTTCTGTCTCTCATTCCCCATTAGCAGCCGTTGGCATGTTCCAGTAGGAAACGTTAGTAGAAGTAGAAGTAAGTGTTAGCTAAAAGCCGACTTCTTCTCTCTCTCATTCCCATTAGCAGCCATGGTTTACCTCCAAGGTAGTGCCTGGTGAGATTTCTCCTGTGCGTGATTAAAAAATAAAAATTTTGCTCAAAACGCCGTTGATTGATGAAATAAACCACCGAAAGACGCCAGATGTTTTCTAAAAGCAAAACGAAAAGACGCCAGATGTTTCTAAAGCAAAACGAAAAGACGCCAGCTGCTTAACGAAAGACGCCAGATGTTTCTCCTCTCCTACGGTCCCCCCGCCCTACCTTGCCTCGCGGCCACGGTGTAAGATATATATATATCTTACACCGTGCTCGCGGCGCAGCGGCGCCGACGCAGGCAGCGTCGCGTGACAGCGTCTTGATTGAAAAAACCGACCGCTCGCGCTGTACAACCGTTCACTGACCACCCCGTATATATAGGCACTGGAATTTGACCTCCAAGGTAGTGCGTGTGAGCGATTTCTCCTGTGCGTGATTAAAGAATGAAAATTCACAGCGTACATGTAAAATTATAGTGAGCTGCAAGTCGTCATAACTCTCATCTAACCTTTAGTATAAACGCGCCCGATCTCACGTCGGTGATGATGTACTGGGCAGAATTCACGGAAGATTCACGGTTTACCGATGAACCTCCGCAGCTTCACCCACTCATCATCATTCACTCCGTAAATATGCTTTGATGTTTTTTCTTCTTCGGCTCCTCTTCGACCCTCGGCGCACTCACGCATTTTCGCACGAGCTCCACTGTCGTCGTCATCTTTCTCTTCGCGCACATCACACAGAGGGACCATGAATCTTATGCGCGCACATCACAATGCACCAACGGGACTTCTCCGCTGCCGACAGCTTCGATTGCGAGAACACCGACTAACGAAACGGCTGCAATACACGTTGCAGATAGAACACGATTTCGACGGGTGAATGTCGTGCATTTGTGGAGCGAGACAGAGGCCAGCCGGAAGCACGCGTTTGCCACTCAATCTACGAACCTCTGCCTCCCGTGTGGCTGAAGTGCAGTGTGGTAGTGCATGCATGAGCACAGGCGTCGGTTACGCATTACTATGAAGCGCACAACATACCGTTTCTCTCCTTAATTGACAGCGTTTTGAAGAAGCGCATATCGGGTACCAGTGTTGATTGTGATCTTGTTTATGTCTTCTCTACGTGGGATTCACGATTCGCTGTGTCCAAATATATGTTCACTACTTCAGCCACAACAAAGATTTATTCATGGTCATCATAGAGTTTCTTACAATAATACCTAGAGAGGAATCTGGCGCTAGTGTCTACGCGGGCTCCTTGAGACGCGCTTCAACCACCATGGGAATGATGGGAAGTACAGGCTTCGGATTTGCTTCGGATGGATTAGGTTGTTGAGATTCGCGACGCTTGTTTGCCGAGTCTAAAACGAAGCGATGTGAAGTTATTTACAATCAGAACTTACTTTATTCTTTTGTACGTAAAACTTTACTTTAAAAGTTTACGTGACCGTGAGATGGAACTGAAACCTGGACAAATTCAACCACCAGGGTATGCATTGCTCTGCAATTGTGTTCCAGATTTGGCATCACAAAATATTGAATTATTTTTTTACAACACTTGAAAAGAAACACGCTTGTTTTTCCCTCGAAAGTACGCATTATCTATTTATGGAAATAGCAGTACTCTATTGAGTGAGAAACACTTAACGTATCGTCTGCTGCGATGCCAGGTGCGTCTGTTCAAGTGGTCTGCCTCCAACGCATCTGTCGTTTTGTTGTGAAGGCGAGTCAGAGGAGCGTGACGGTGCGTCTACTTAGCTTCGCCGTCGTTTTGCAGCTGAGTTTAACGAGTTTTGGTAAGACGCGCTTATCAAACAAACGTGAACTCGATGCAGTTTGCTGCACTGACATGGGACGCTACATCTGTGCGCAGCGGTGAGTGTACGACGCTTTGCTAAAACTGTCAAATACAACCTGTAAAGCTGCAGCGTCGCAGCAAACCAAGAGATCTTGCGGTCTTCAGCCTCTTTGAACAACAAAGGCGCTGCTTGAATGCTTCCAAACGCACCCCACAACCCACGCCTCGCGAAAAACGAAACTGAAAAAGTAGAAAAAGATCCGTAGACAGTTCGCCAGCTAACGCTATCCAATCCGAAGCCTGTACTTCCCATCATTCCCATAGTGGTTGAACGATCGCAGCGCCACTTTCCTCTCTAGGGTATTGTATGAAACTCTATGATGGTCATGAGCGTTAGTCGTCGCGATGGAGACATGCCACTAGACGTCAACACGGGTGCATCCACGTCAAACGGTACTATAGCTGCCAAACACGAATAGACATTGTACAGGCTCTCATATATCACTTAACAATAAACACTACTTATGTGAAGACACGTTTCACATTCAAGTTATACCGATTTCTATAACGGAGAGACCAGCCATCTTTTTTGTTGGAGACACCATTGAACAGCTCCAGGGCAAAGTAAATGAATAACTTGGCCGTATTGTGCAGTGGTTCCCGCACAATAACTTACACTTAGCATCGGCAAAACCAAATTTGCAGTCTTTCACTCTAAGAAGCAGGAAATGAATTGTGATTCCCTGCCTGCATTTTTGATTAATGTCCGGTTGAATGAGTATGCCGCTAAACGTATCTACGAGTATGGTTTGAATCGGATATGCACCGGAAATACCAAATTCGTAAGGTATGTTCTAAATTTGTTATGGTGAACAGCCCGTCAACTTACTACACTTTCAAGTTTTACGGATACTTTCCTTGGTGTTTATACAGTCACCTCTGTTATGGTTCAATCTTGCGGCAGTAGTTACAAAACCTATTTAGAACCTGTCATCGGCCTTCATGAACAGGCGCTACGAATAGTTACCTTTTCTAAACATAATGATCCAACTAAACCTTTGTTTCAATTGCTTCGTGTTCTCCCGTCCTGTAAGTCATATATAGCAAACGTTGCTGAGGTATTTAATTATTTATTTATTTATGGCCCGCTGGAGCCCCAAGAAATCGCCCAAGCAGAAGGGGCTAATGGAAAACAATATACCATATATAATAGAACAAGAAGCAAGATTGCAAGTATGGAGTAACTTATGGGGAACAATACAAATTTTGCCATGCAAACATGGCATATACAAGTTCAGAAAACAAAAACAAAAAAATCGGCAGATCCCACGTACTGTGGGAATCGATGTTATGCGAACCATGCGGCGAGAAGGTGACTGTGGCGTAATTATTTTACATTGAGCGAAACGTTACGAAATGACGCTAAAGATATGTGCAGATTGTATGCGCACACATATGTATTGAAGAGTCGCACATGTGCTATATTGCCACGCCCAATTCTTGTTTTATTTTGATGTTTTATGGGTTTGACCAGCAAGGACGGTTATCAACGCTCGAGGCTGTTCGCGAAGCAGTGTTCGAGAAGCTTTTCGATTGTAGTAGATCGTTTTGTTAAGATTTCGCGCCGCACGCGAATGTTCCAGCTTTATCGAGAGATAACGCCGCCACCAGCGATATCGCTGGAACGTTCGATAGCGCCTGTAAAAAAGACGACGCGCTTGACCGCTTGTCAGTTGATCGACGGGCGACGCCCTGTTCGCCGCTATTATTGTACAGTGTGTACTGCTGTAGTTCTAGTTCTCATTTTGCGGCCACAACTTCGGCCAAATAATCAGTTTCATCCTGCAAACGCCGACTGCTGTCTTCGTCGGCGTCACGACCACGTGACATGTGGTCGAGGTGCTGCTTCATGATCCGGACGCCACCGCGGGGCGCTGACCCAAGCCCAAGTCGCGGAGAAGACGACGCTAAAGACAACCCGGATCGTCGTACTAGCCGCCGGCAGAAGGGACTACACCCAGAGTACGGGCTCCTTCCTGAAAACACAAGGCAGACCAAGACCGTCACATCGACCGCCGAGACGATGACAGCCCGCCTGCCGCCTACAACGGTCGTGATGCAACAGCCAAAGGAGCCACCGACTTTCCGTGGATCGTCGTTTGAAGACCCGGAGAGCTGGCTGGAGACCTACGAGCGAGTCGCCACCTTCAACCACTGGGACTCTGAAGAGAAGCTGCACCACGTCTACTTCTACCTAGAAGACGCCGTGAAGACGTGGTTCCAGAACCGTGAATCGAGCCTTCAAACCTGGGACCTCTTTCGGGCGACGCTTCTTAATACCTTCGCGAGAATCGTCCGCAAGGAAAAAGCCGCTGCTAAGCTGGAGACAAGAGCGCAGCTACCGAATGAGAGCGTCACCATTTATAGGGAAGAAATGACGCGACTTTGCCGCTTGGCCGACGCTGCCATGCCTGAGGAAAAAAAAGGTCCGCTTCCTTATGCGGGGAGTGAAACAAGGCCTCTTTGCATTATTGGTGCGGAACCCACCGAAAACAGTAAACGAACTCCTCACCGAGGCCACAACTATCGAAAAGACACTTGACATGCGGACTAAACAATACAACCGCTCTCCGCTGTCTGCAACCTATTCCGAAGTGCATTCGCTAGCCACCGACGATTTGCGCGAAACCATCAGAGCGATTGTGCGGGAGGAGCTGCGTAAACTGTTACCTTCGCAGCAGCATCAAATGGATTCAATCGCCAACGTTGTCCGCGAGGAAGTCCGGCAATCGCTTGGAATTCCCGAAGCACCGCAGGCTCAGCCGGAAGCCATGAACTATGCTGCTGCAGCCCGAAGCAACGCCCCCCGTCCTCGCCTACGTCAAGACGCCGCGCCGCCGCAGCAGTTTCGCCGCCAGGCACCGCCGCCACCACCACCGACGCCATACCGCCCGCCGACAGGACAACGCTGTGCCCCCCGAAAGACCGACGTTTGGCGTGCCCCTGACAACCGCCCGCTCTGCTACCACTGCGGGGAGGCCGGCCACACGTACCGCCGCTGCCAGTACCCACAGATGGGGCTACGCGGATTCGCCGTCAACGCGCCGCGCCCACAGCCAGGCGAACGGCCTCGCGACATCGACGACTACCTCACCGGAACACAGTGGCAAGGACGACGACCTTCCCGCTCGCCGTCGCCCGGCCGCTACATGTCACCGCACCGCCGGCAGTGCACTGGCCCAAACCGGGGTCGGTCGCCTAGCCCGTATCCGGAAAAGTAAGGGCTCTTCGTTCTGATCGACGGCCACAACGTCACCGCTCTCGTCGATACTGGAGCCGACTATTCCGTCATCAGTGGGCCGTTCGCAGCAAAGTTGAAGAAAGTTAGCACTGCTTGCGAAGGCCCCAAGGTCCGGACCGCTGGAGGCCATCTGATAACGCCGATTGGTGTCTGCACGGCGACAGTCACCATCAATAACCGGACTTATCCTGCGCGCCTTGTAATCCTACAAACCTGCTCCAGAGATGTGATACTTGGAATGGACTTCCTAAGTGACCACGGCGCCATCATCGACCTGAGGTCTGAGTCGATAACACTAACCTCAGACAAAGCGCTCCCGCCCCACGCGACGCCAGGGAAGCATGCATTGAATGTGATAGAAGAGCAGGTGACCGTTCCGCCACGCTTCAGCGTCATTATCTCCGTCGGCACCGAAAAACCTGCGAACCTTGAAGGCGTCATCGAAGACGATCAGCACCTACTCCTGAACCGTCAAATTAGCGTCGCACGAGGTATAGCCGAGTTGCGTGACGGTAAAGCAAAGGTAATGCTGACGGACTTCAGCCACGAATATCGGCACCTGACATTGGTACGACGGTTGCCTACATCGATGAATGTGTAGCCGCCAGCAATGCTCTCGCCCTCTTCGATGCTGCCGAACCTGCTTCGACGAATAGAGGCCCAGAACCGGATTTTGACGTCAACCCGAGCCTTCCGAAGGTCAAGCAAGACCAGCTCAAAACACTGCTCCTCAATACAAGGACTGTTTCTCGTCGTCACCGCGGGTCCGACAAACGCCCCTTGCTAAGCACCGCATTATAACAGAAGAAAATTCTTGACCACTCCGTCAGAGCCCCTACAGAGTTTCGACGCGAGAACGTGAGGCCATAAAGAAACAAGTCGACGAAATGCTACGCCACGACATCATCCAGCCTTCAAAAAGTCCGTGGGCGTCACCCGTGGTGTTAGTGAAGAAGAAGGACGGAACACTGCGCTTCTGCGTTGATTAACGGCGCCTGAATAGGATCACGAAGAAGGACGTGTACCCCCTCCCACGGATAGACGACACCTTGGATCCACTTCACAACGCGACGTACTTTCCGTCGATGGACCTCGAAGTAGACGAAAGAAGTAGACATCGAAGTAGACGAAAGAGACCGAGAAAAGACCGCTTTTATAACACCCGACGGCCTTTTTGAGTTCAAGGTCATGCATTTCGGTCTTTGCTCGGTACCTGCGACGTTCCAGCGCGTCATGGACACCGTACTGGCTGGAGTGAAGTGGCAGACGTGCCTTGTATATTTGGACGACGTCGTCGTGTTCTCCTCGACCTTCGACGAGCATCTCCGGCGGCTTGAGGCAGTACTTCAAGCAATCAAGACATCTGGACTGACCCTGAAGCAAGAAAAGTGCCGATTCGCGTACGACGAGCTTCTGTTTCTGGATCATGTGATCAGCAAGTCTGGAGTGGGCCCAGACCCGCGGGAAAC
Organism: Rhipicephalus sanguineus; assembly: GCF_013339695.2. Lineage (NCBI taxonomy): Eukaryota > Metazoa > Arthropoda > Arachnida > Ixodida > Ixodidae > Rhipicephalus > Rhipicephalus sanguineus. The sequence goes on from NC_051184.2 coordinate 119,057,144, forward strand.
AGCTGCCATCGCCGACTTCGCGCCACCCACCGACTTGAAGGCCGTGCGCTGATTTCTCGGCTTATGCGCATATTACAAACGCTTCGTCAAAAACTTTTCACGGATCGCCGAACCACTGACGCTTCTCACGAAGACTAACGTAGAATTCAGGTGGGAAACGGCGCAAGTGCAAGCCTTTCAAGAACTTAAACGACGCCTGCAGACGCCACCCATGCTTGAGCATTTCGACGATTGCACCGATACGGAAATACACACCGACGCAAGCAGCGTAGGACTCGGTGCCGTCCTTGTGCAACAGACTGACGGGCTTGAAAGGGTTATCAGTTATGCTAGCCGGTCACAATCCAAGGCAGAAGGCAACTATTCCACAACAGAAAAGGAATGCCTTGCCATCATCTGGGCTACGTCAAAGTTTCGCCCCTACCTCTATGGCAGGCCCTTCAAAGTTGTCAGTGACCATCACGCCTTATGTTGGCTAGCTAACTTGAAGGACCCTTCAGGTCGTCTCGCACAATGGAGTCTGAGCTCCAAGAATTCGACATTACCGTCGTGCACAAGTCCGGACGAAAACACTCTGACGCCGACTACCTGTCCCGTGCCCCCGTCGACGCGCCGCCGCAAGAGGACGACGACGACTGCTTCCTCGGAACTATAAGTGCCGACGACTTCACCGAAAGGCAAAGAGCCGACGCGGAACGGGGGGGCCTTATATAGTACCTTTAGTGCAAGACCGGCGTTGTTCCGAAGGTATTCAAGCGAGCACCGCCGTCGCTTTTCTTACGGAACGGCGTTTTCATGAAGAAGAACTTTTCGCCACTTCGAACTACCTTCTTGTCGTGCCCTCATCATTGCGACCAGAAGTCCTCCAGGCCCTACACGACGACCTGACGGCTGGACACCTCAGTTTGCCGCACGCTCGCCAGAATATAGGAAAAATACTACTGGCCACGCCTTGCTGCCGACGTCGCCCGCTACTTTAAGACTTGCCGATATTGCCAGCGACGGAAGACACCGTCGACTAGACCCGCGGGACTTCTGCAGCCCATCGAACCACCTCACCAGCCGTTCCAGCAAATCGGGATGGACCTACTGGGGCCGTTCTCGACATCGACTTCCGGCAACAAGTGGATCGTCGTAGCAACTGACTACCTCATCCGCTACGCCGAGCCGAAGGCCTTGCCCAAAGGCAGTGCCGCCGAGGTAGCCAAGTTCTTCGTGGACAACATCGTCTTGCGACATGGCGCCCCAGAGGTCCTCATCACAGACAGAGGCACCGCCTTTACTGCGGACCTAACTATGGCGATCTTAAAATACAGCGAGACGAGCCACCGCCGCACCACCGCATACCACCCGCAGACCAATAGCTTCACCGAGGGTCTAAATAAGACCATCGTCGACATGCTGGCCATGTACGTCGACGTTGAGCACAAGACGTGGGACGCCGTCCTTCCGTACGTGACCTTTGCTTACAACACGGCCGTCCAAGAAACGACGCAGATGCCGCCATACAAGTTGGTCTACGGAAGGAGCCTGACGACGACGCTCGACGCCATGCTACCCAACGTCACCGACGAAGAAAACCTCGACGCCGCCGCTTACTTACAACGTGCCGAGGAAGCTCGACAGCTCGGCCGCCTGCACTTCAAGACCCAGCAGCACACCGACAGCCGTGGCTACAATCTTCGACGACGCTTCGTGGAATACCAGCCCGGCGACCGTGTCTGGGTCTGGACGCCGATACGCCGACGTGGGCTTAGCGAAAAACTCCTTCGGCGATACTTCGGACCATACAAGGTTCTTCGACGTCTCGGCGCTCTTGACTACGAGGTCATCCCGGACGGCATTACGATCTCCCAGCGACGCCGCGCACGACCTCAAGTCGTCCATGTCGGGCGCCTTAAGCCGTTTTTTGCACGTTAGCGAACCTGGGGACTCTACTTTTTCCTTTGTTATTGTAATTTATTTATGTATGCACTTGTTTTTTTCTCTTCTTTGTTCTTTCACAAGCATCGGGACGATGCTTTCTCAGAGGGGGGCAATGCCACGCCCACTGCTTGTTTTATTTTGGTGTTTTTAGCAAGGACGGTTATCAACGCTCGAGGCTGTCCGCGAAGCAGTGTTCGAGAAGCTTCTCGATTGTAGTAGATCGTTTTGTCAAGATTTCGCGCCGCACGCGAATGTTCCAGCTTTATCGAGAGATAACGCCGCCACCAGCGATATCGCTGGAAAGTTCGATAGCGCCTGCATAAAAGCTGACGTGCTTGACCGCTTGTCAGTTGATCGACGGACGACGCCCTGTTCGTCGCTACATTGTACAGCGTGTATTGCTGTAGTTAGTTCTCATTTTGCGGCCACATGTTCGGCCAAATAAACAATTTCATCCTGCAAACGCCGACTGCTTTCTTCGTCGACGTCGCGACCACGTGACAATATAACCAGTTGTTTACAGTTCCGCAACGATGCCAAAGCCGAACGCGCATTTCACCAAACCGTGTACATGTGTGGAAGCGGTTCATGAAAGTTCTCAGGTAGATGACGGCGAGCAGAATGTCCTTGGTATTGTAATTGCTCTGCGCAAAGTAAAACTCGCCGATACCGCTGCTTGTCTTTGTGCGTTTTGTGTCTGGCGGCCGGCGTAGTGGGATGCGGCCTTCGTTGAAGTTGCGCATCGCCGAGTTCTTATATGTGCCCACGCCTCCACATCTTCAACGAAGCCGCTTGCCGTGGACGACACAGTGGGCTCATCGCTCCAGCTTTCAGAAAGTGCTAGACACCAGTTTCTGCGAGCAGAGCATCCTTTTCGAGGTCGCGTACTTGCGCGTGTAGAGACTGTACGTTCAGAGCGGCGAGCTTTAGGTGATTGTTGTGGTTGCGGCATCGAATGAAGGTGGTAGCCCGGTCCAAGACAATGTCTAGAGACATGTTTGCTAGCCGGGTCATATCGTCGATAGACTGTTTCGATAGAGCCGGCAACATGTCGGAACCTGAAGTCACCTTTTGCATTGGTGAGGTATAGGCCGTCGAGGCTGGTAGCCCTGGAAAGTGCTACGCAATCCAACTTCAGTGGTGGGCGCCTATCGTATCCGTACACCACCTGGGCGTATGTGGCTCTTTGTGACTTATGTATAAATATGACATTTGCTTGCACAAGAGGCAAGTATGTCCTCTTACACGAGATATTTTTCTGGCGTACATCGTGCTTGTGGCGGTTCGCATTACCACGGTCACACATTTCAATTCTATTAAGGGGTGTGCGGTAGTGATGTGCTTCACCCTGAATGGGATGACAATGCCTACCGTGGACGTTGGAAATTCAAGCCGCAGTCGCACGAGGGTGCAGTGTTCGTCACGTTCGATGTACCACAAGGTGCTCATGTTTCCATTAACGAGGCCGCCGCTTACGTCGATGCTAGACGTGATCGTGTACAGCTTGCCGATGCTCAGGCAAAGTGAGGTCTGCAGGCCACAAATTTCGCTTGCTTTCAGCTTCACCATCATGACCAGGGCAACCCGTGTAACTGCTCGTTCTTGTAGCCAGTGGTGTTGTTCCATGCGCCATGACAACGCGTTGTCCGCAGCGTCGAGGCAACGTGCGGTATAGCGGTCGACGTCCGCATTGATGTAGTTTCGCCGTATGCCGTCAGTGCACCTAGCGGCGGCTTCTTCGCGTGTGACAAAGCGGCCCTCAATCCACCTGACGTCGTAATCGATCAGCATGAGGCCATTGCCCAGCCTCATAAGAAATGAAGAGAACCTCGCGTCATTCTGGCGGACCATGTGGAAAAGTGGATGGAAGTCGAGCGTCTTCCAGGGGAGTTCTGTTTTCAGCTGCCTCACTAGCCTTTCGATTCGATGTGTATGTTCGCGCTTACTGTGTTGATGGACACTGTGACTCACCTGTGGCACATACCCGCATAACATGGTATGTGCCACACGTGACTGAGGGAAAGGCCTTCATTAGGACACCGACATTACGTCTGCATGAGCTGTTTTTCCGAACCAGTATAGACCTGGCGTAGCTCTGTGATTGAATACCTGATTGCTACGCAGAATGCTTTGGTTCGATTCGTGCTGGGATCCTAATTTCTATTCTTTCCTTTCGTAGGGTCAACGCTGCCACTGTCGGTTTTTCTTAACGCTCTGGCATTTAAATTTCGAATGTCTGTTATCGCCGTTCCTGGGCACATATGAAGTCTCAGTCACCTGTGGCGCATACCCGTATACTACGGCCCGTGTGCGGGTATGTGCCACACGTGTCTGGAGGAAAGGGTTAGACGACGTACGCGACAGGATTTTCACGTTATTGATGTCATGACCCGAAAGTCATATTCGTTAAATCCTCTTATACCTCTGTCACACGGTCACCACCGAACTCCATTTCACTCCGTTCGGCAGTTAACTCCCTCATGGAGCATTACGAGAATGGAGTTGTGGCCGTGCTACACGGCTCGGTGCAAGCTTTCGACGGTTGCCGCATGGGGCAGAAACAGCGCTACTGCGCTCGTGGAAACGTCCAATTTTTTGCCTGTGCAGTCGCCTTTAAAACAACAAAAACATGTTTTTGTGTGTTGATGAAGTGCTCGGAATCATTATTGCTGTCACAGTGCTTGTGCGTGCGCCTCACATGTGCAGATACAAATATGGTGCGACGCTTCACAGCGGCGGCTTGGCGAGGCGTTGGTGTGGAGAGTACAAGCGCTGATGTGCGAAAAAATACAACTAAAACTTACATTACGGGGCGTGAAATGCTACGCAAAAAAGAGCAGAGTTTTTAAAATTATAATTGAGCTCATTAGGACGATTTTGCTAGTGCGGTTTTCAGCGTAGCAGTAGCTGGCTGGGAACGAGAGTACTCCGTCGAGTCGAAATGGTCATTACCGAACTTCCTCCACCAAAAGCTCCATTTAACTTCCTCAGCGAAATGGTGACTGTGTGACATGAACCCCATCTCCCTCGAGGAAAAGACAAGGGAGTTAAACGGAGTTCACGGGTGCCCGTGTGACAGGGGTATTACTCTCCCATGCCAATTTTTGTCTACACCGAGTTAAAGAGGCGATCACAAGAGCACCCAGACGTAGGCGGCTAGATAGATAGATAGATAGATAGATAGATAGATAGATAGATAGATAGATAGATAGATAGATAGATAGATAGATAGATAGATAGATAGATAGATAGATAGATAGATAGATAGATAGATAGATAGATAGATAGATACGTAGTGCCAAAGGTTGAGGTTGAGGGAGAAACGTTTATTTTTCAATGAGAACATGCGTTCCGAAGTAGTTGCAACGTTAGAATGTTATTAGTTAGCATTAGGGTTGTTGGGGAGTCAGTTGAGTGGTATTTGGAAAACAATGAATCTTATTGTTTTGCGTTCTTTCATCTGTAGTGTTACGTTTGGCGAAAGAATCCCACACAATGCATGCATTCAAATAACTACCCCACAAGATATAACTACTCTTCAGGGCTATCTTAACATCTGCAACTCTGTCAACAGTGCCGAACGAAGGTTAATGTAAATTTTTGAGAATATCGAGATCGAAGCTGTCTGCCCGCGTACCATCTGAATTACATATCTTTAGAAACTACCAATTCATTAAGTACTCTGGTGTAGTACATATTGCCACGTGCGTTTCTTTTTATCACTTTTTCTGTATTCGGTTTTCGCCCACAAAGACTGTCAACCGCGCCTCATTGTTCGAAAAGTTTCGCGATTATTGTAGATTATTTTGTAAAGATTGCGTGCAAGGCGTGCAAGACTGAAGCGTAATTTTTCACATTGAGCGACACGTGACGGAATGACGATAGAGAAATGTGGAGGTGGTATACGCACACTCATATGAAGAGTCGCATATGTATTATGTAACCAGTTGTTTATAGTTCCGTAACAATTCCAACAGCAACATGGACGTTACCAACACTAGACGCGTTAAGCTAATATGTAGTGCTTATATTCTTCAATACTGGATAGCACAAATCCGAAGAGGACAAAGGAGGAACACAGATGCACGGGACAGGCGTTACTCGCAACAAAGTTCATTCAGGAAAGTTTCACTATATATTACACAGCCGAGTGGTACGCGCAGGCCCATTGCAGGTACGTTACAGTCAGTATTGCAGTTGTTGCTGTTGTTATGCTTGTACTTGTCTTTTATGACGGAGAACGCACGCACGTTTCACGAACCCGTGTGCATGTGTGAAGGGGTTCTTGACAGCTCTTGAACAAAGTCACCGTGATCAGTGAGCACCAGCAGCTGGAACGGACCAGTTAATCGGATCTGTTCGTGATCGCGGTTACGAGGGGTCAAAGTGCGATGTATTGTACAGCTGGTGGATATCCTGGATGCCTCTTACGATGAAATGATCTATGATGCCTCCGGTCCTGGACGTGGCGGCGAGGTGTACATCCATCTTTCATGCAGTATAAGGACCAGGCATTGTCTGGTCTTTATAAATCAATGTTGAAGTCACCGGTAATGATGAGAGGCCTGGTACTCTCGGCAGGTTTATTGTACGAAGCATTGGCCCCGGTTTTTGCGTAATCCACGTGGTTCACTTTGCGGACCACGTCGACGAGTGGATACCATTTGAGTGTCTTCCACATATGTTCTGTTTTCAGCTTGCTCACTTTAATTGCGGCCGGCGCGGTGGTGTAGCGGTTACGGTGCTCGGCTGCTGACCCGAAGGTCGCGGGTTCGATCCCGGCTGCGGCGGTTGAATTTCGATGGAGGCTAGATGCCCGTGTATTGTACGTGCGGTCTCGGTACAGGTTAAAGAATACGAGATAGTCAAAATTTCCGGAGCCCTTAACTACGGTGTCTCTCATATACATATCGTGGTTTTGGGACATAAAACCCGAAAAATTATTATTATTATCACTTGCCTTGCGTGTATATGTGTGTGTGTTCGTGGTTGCTGTATTGGTTGAGACTCAGTATCCCCTGTGGCACATACCCGCATAACATGAACTCTGGTACGCTGGTATGTGCCACACGTGACTGAGATATGCCTACATGTCACGTATGTGCCATGTGTCACGTACATCCACGTATATGCGTATGTGTCACGTATGCAATGTGTCACGTATGTGCCACACGTGAAACATGACGTACGTGACAGGTATTTTGCGTTATTCATCTCATGACCAGTGAATCGTTTTCGTCATACAGTCACCCTCCATATAGGCTAATTTTGGTGTACTACAAGTTATAGGGACGACCAGGAGACCGCCCATACGTCGGCTGCTAGATAGATAGATAGATAGATAGATAGATAGATAGATAGAAACGGCCAAAGCGCCTGAGGTTCGCTAATAAATGCTTCGCATTTAGTAAATATTATAATTTGGGACGGATTAGGGAGTACTCATAGATGAGCGTTGTGGTGGGCCTGTTTTAATTTATGCCTTAAAAAGCAATGTTTACGGAAAGCCGACACACAGATGTGAAAAACATGCGCATTCCAGGATAACTTGTTACTTATAGTGACACCTACATACTTATATTAACTTCTGTCAGATGTTTGGAAGCGATGCTATAGGGCAAGGATAAATAGTTAACTTTTTTGTTAAATTTATTAAAGTCTGATATTTCAGCATTTAATTTCACATTCCATTTGCAACACCAGGACACTATTTTTTAAGGTTACAACTGAGTGTAGCTTGGTCGTCACTGCCAGTTATTTCATTCAACACCGCACAATCATCGGCGAACAATCTGATTTGTACGGACGCTGTAATTACGTTAGTGATGTCATTAACGTATACTAAAAATAACAAATGTGTTAACGTATACAAAAATAACAAAAATACAAGCCTGTGTGACACCTGAAGTTACCGGAAGTTAATCTGAAAAACTACCATCGAGAACAACAAACTGCTTATGGTTGGTCAGATAGGCAATTCTCCAATTAATTATATATGCTGGCAAGTTAATTATTTCGAGTGGTTTTATAATGTTAGAGTGCGAAACAAGATCAAACGCTTTCCTAAAATCTAAAACAACTACATCTGTAAAGCGTTTATTGACGGCGGAATTGACGACGACGGTGTACAACGACGACAGTCAGGACGGAGCGCAGACTCGCAGACTCTCACGAGCACGAGCACGAGGAGCGTGGTCTCCGAGAAGAGGCGAAGAGGGCGACCCACTAGAAGGCGCTCGAGAGGACGACCCATTACAACGTTCCAATGCTTCTCTACAATTACCCCGTGTACGAAAAGGGAGCCGCCGGCGACCTAACAGCGTGTCACTATGAGCGAGTCATAGTGTGCCTTGAGGCGCTCCACGTTGACAATGTCGCGCCCTCGACGGCGCATGTCTGAAGATGGTTCGACGAGTTCGATCAGGAAGTTGATGGGGGATGTGCGCTCGACGACACGGTAGGGGCTGTTGCGTGACAGCAGCTTCGCGGACTCTCCGTTCAAGATATATCGGTGTTGAAGCCCGAGATGCCTTCACGCCGTTTCCGCGCACCGCGCGAGTCTGAGACCGCCGCGTCGGTCGTAAAACTGATAGGGAACAGACCACGGCTCTTCCCTGGAACGGTTACGGGGGGACGAGAGGTGTTTGCCTGTCATCGCGCCCCTTGCTTTGGAACCAAGCGTCGACGTGTTCGACCTTCGACCCCAGGAGCTGGCGCCTGGAAGCCGCGGCCGGGTCACGTGATCGTCGCGGAAGGGAGAGAGCGTCGACGAGACAACAGGGAGTCCACCTCCGGCAGCCAAGGAGACAAGCTGCTCGGAAAACCGCTTGTATACTCAATCGGGCCTGGGGCCCTTTGTTTTCTGGTCGCGTAGTTTATTAAAGACCCTTCAATAACCCTCTCTGAGTCCGCAGTCTCCTACATCCCCAACAAACTGGTTGGCAGCGGCGGGATGAGAAGAAGGCTGGCGGACACCTGCTGAAGGGAAGGAACTTCGACGATCCGGGATCATCGGGTTCCACTACGCAGACGAGGCAAGCGGCGAAGGCTCCACAACGAGCAAGTCGTCGATCTGGGATCGGCAGATGAGGCAACGTCTCCGGGAGACAAGGCCATCGCACGCTCGTGGTATCGGTGAGTGCTTGAGCGACCACTGTTTGCCAGACGATTAGAACCGGGTTCAATCGGGCATATTAATTTTCGTTTGCCACCACAGGGTGTGTGGTTATTTCGAAAGTTGGTGTAGTCGGCTCTTGCTTACCATGGATATAAGGAAGCTAACAAAAGATGAATTGCTGCTTCTGGCGGAAGAGCTCGGTGTGGAAGTGAGTCAGAAAATGAGGAAACCCGAGATCCGCTGCGCAATTCAGGAAGTTGATTTCGAAGAGGACGAAATCGCAGAGGCATGGGAAAAGATATGCCGCCTTGAGAAAGAACGGGCAGAAGCTAGAGAAAGAAAAGAACGGAGGGAACAAAGGCAAGCTGAGCTAGAGCTTGAGAGAGAACAGAGGAAAATTGAGCTTGAACTCGAAAGGATAAGGCTCGAGCAAGCGAGATTGGCGTCGGGAGCGAGTGTGGCAGCCGCTTCGTCCGGCCATGTAAAGATGACTAGTTTGCTTCAGCCGTTCAGTGTGGGGAATGACATCGGTCTTTACCTTGTGAATTTCGAACGCATGTGCGAGAGACATTCATTCACCCGCGACACTTGGCCACAAAGGTTGCTTGCGTTGCTTCCGGGGGAGGCGTCACAAGTTGTTGCTCGTCTTAGCGCTGGTGAAGCAGGCGACTATGATTTGGTGAAGTCAAGCCTGCTCTCCAAGTATAAGCTCTCCACCGAAGAGTTTAGGAGAAGGTTTAGAACAGGCAGGAAAAAAGCGAATGAAAGCTTTGTTGAATTTGCTTGCAGCCTTACTGATAACTTGGTCGAATGGATAAAGGGCTCTAGTGCAGAGGGCGACTTCGGCAAGCTTCAGAATTTAATCTGTCTCGAGCAGTTCTATGAGTGCTTGCCGGAAAACATACGCCTTTGGGTGAGAGACAGACAAGTCGGCGTCTGTGTGAAGAAGGCAGGGCAACTTGCGGATGAGTATGTGGCGAGTCGTGGCCTCAAAGAGACTAACCTAAGCAGTCAGGGCTATGGAAAGGCTCACCCTGGGCAGCAGCCTTATTATAAAGGACCGCGAGATATGCGGGAAAGAGAGGGCAAAGGGCAGCTAAATTCATCGCAACCTACTGCTAGCGTGAACAAAGAACAGGAAGTCCGAGGAAAGGGGCCAGAGCGTCAGTCAGAGGAATTGGAAAAGAGACGGCCAACTATTTGTTACATTTGCAAAGAAGCGGGACACTTTGCCAGAAATTGCCGAAAGGAAAAGCGTGTATTCGCGACCATAATAAGCAGTGATCCCAGTAACAACGAGCTACTAAAACCGTACACTAAATATCTAGTTGTAAATGGCCAGAAGTGTAAAGTACTTAGGGACTCAGCGGCCACCATGGACGTGGTCCACCCAAAGTACGTGTCAAGTAAAGACTACGTTTCTGAATGCGCTTGGATACGTCAAGCAGTCAGTGAGGACTCTGTGTGCCTGCCAATGGCAAAAGTTGAAATTGAGGGGCCATTCGGTACTTTAGAAACAGCGGCAGCGGTATCAAAAGCGTTGCCCGAGGGGTATCCATACCTATTTTCAAATAAATCCGAGTCGCTTTTGAATGAGCAGGGAAAAAAGTTTGCTGACGTGGATGCACAGGTGCTTGCGCTGACGCGATCGAAAGCCAGACAGCTTTCAGTGCAGTTGCGTTATTCAGACGGGAAAGAGGAACCTGAGCTGGAAGAACCAGTAATTGGGGGAAACGTAGCGGAGCAGACGGAGGTCAAGGTACCTGTGAGTGCCGGAAAAGATCAAATTGATGCAGAAGCGGAGCGCCCGCAGAAAGGCGCTGGGCGTAAAAGACTCACCGAAACCGAGGACGAAGGCTCCTTGGTAAGACCAACTGCGCCTTCTCTACATAAACTACTGAATGTTGGTCGGGATACACTAAGGGCGGCACAGAAAAACGACCCTACGCTTAAGGTCGTGTGCAGTAGCCTAGGCGAAGGCGTTTCATCGAGTAACATTAAGTTCAGGGAAAGAGATGGTATCCTTTATCGACATTACAAAGACAAACGAGGCAGAAGCTTTGATCAGATAGTAATTCCAGCTGATTATCGGAAGGATCTGCTGAGTCTTTGCCACGATCACCCGTGGGCAGGGCACCTCGGAGTGAACAAAACTAAAAAGAGGCTACTCCAGGAATTCTACTGGCCAGGTTGTTTTAGAGATGCACAGGAGTTCGTCCGAACATGTCAGACGTGTCAGAAGGTGGGTAAATCCAACGACAAAAGGAAGGCCCCAATGGTGAAGGTGCCTATAATTTCAGAACCGTTCTCAAGGGTTGTTATTGATATTGTTGGACCCCTACCTAAGACCAAGGCTGGTTACAAGTACATATTGACTATGTTGTGTCCAGCAACAAAATTCCCTGAAGCCATACCGCTAACAGAGGCTACTTCAGTGCAGGTAGTAGATGCCCTCTTGACAGTGTTTTCTCGCCTTGGTTTCCCAGCGGAGATACAATCAGACCAAGGGACGACTTTCACGAGTGCACTTACGACCACATTTCTTGAGAAATGCGGAATCAAAATTTTACACAGCTCCGTGTATCACCCACAAAGCAACAGTGTTGAAAGATGGCACGCTGTGCTTAAGAAAGTGCTGAGAGCGTTGTGCCATGAGCGAAAGGTAGACTGGGACTGTTGTCTTCCAGGCGCGCTTTTCGCTTTGCGCACTGTGCCGCACGAAGGGACTGGGTTTGCTCCTGCAGAACTCGTGTATGGAAGAAACCTTAGGGGCCCATTGCAGCTAGTTCGGGAACTTTGGGAAGACAAACGGGTTGATAAGAGTGTGGTAGAATATGTAGTTGAACTAATGGGAAGATTAAATGAGACTCGACAAATTGTAAAGGCCAACTTGGAGGAAGCCCAGAAAGCGGCGAAGCGCTACTACGATAAGAATGCGAGAAAGAGGACATTCAAAGTTGGCGACAAGGTGATGATATTGCGCCCGAGTAGGCAGAACAAGCTCGAGGTCCTCTGGGACGGACCGGCTGAGATAATAGAATGCGTGTCTGAGGTAAATTACTTGGTAAGGTTACCCGGACGGAGACAGGAAGAGCGAGTTTATCATGTGAACTTGTTAAAGCCATATTTTGAAAGGAGGGAGATGGTGAGCATTGCCTTGAATCACTCTCAGGACGTTACTACGGAGGTGCCTTCCTTTCTCTGCGAAATGGCTCCGACTGTAGAGCAAATCATCGCGCACTCTGTGGATAAGAGTGAGCTGAACAATGAACAAATTGAGGATTTAAGGAGAGTCATAGAGGACTCCCTCGAATGCTTCACGGAGAAGCTGGGACGGACACACTTGGTGACACACGACATTGAACTAACATCAGAAGTTCCATTTACATCTAAAGCCTATCGCATGTCACCAAGGAATCAAGAGATTATGAAAAGTGAGATCAGCCGCATGCTTGAACTAGGAGTGATCAAGCCAGGAAGCAGCGATTACTGCTCTCCGTTGATGTTGGTAGAAGTACCGGGAAAGGATCCACGACCTTGTGTGGATTACAGAAAGTTAAATGCGATCACTAAGGACGAGGTTTACCCTTTGCCGAACATTGAAGAAAGAGTGGAGCTGGTTAGCAAGGCAAGGTTTATATCTACTTTTGATTTAGTGAGAGGCTACTGGCAAGTACCTTTAACCGAAAGAGCCAGTCGCTATGCAGCTTTTATAACGCGTTTCGGTACTTTTCAACCTGTGACAATGAGTTTTGGCCTCAAGAACGCACCATTTTGTTTCTCAAGATTGATGGACCGGGTACTGGAGGGACTTAGTGAATTCGCATTGCCCTACCTGGACGATGTAGCTGTGTTTTCGAATGACTGGAGTTCCCACTTGGAACACGTGAGGGAAGTACTTGATAGATTCAGAGCAGCAGGCTTGACAGTAAAGGCAGAGAAGTGCCAGTTGGGGCGAACCAGTGTCACTTACCTGGGTCACGAGATAGGACGCGGAAAGCGCGAGCCGATGAAAGCGAAGGTAGCAGCAATACTAAACTTTCCGAAGCCCGTGACGAAGAAAGATGTTCGATCATTTCTGGGAATGGCCGGATATTATCAACATTATATACCGAGCTACTCCCAACTCGCGAGTCCTCTAACGGATAGTTTGAGGAAGATGGAGCCGGAAAAGGTCACTTGGACTAATGCAAAAGAGGAAGCATTCTTGAAATTGAAGAACGCTCTATCCCTAGGACCAGTCTTGGCTTCACCTGATTTCAGTCGCAAATTCATTCTCCAGTGCGACGCTAGTAATCGTGGTCTTGGTGTCGTTCTTTCTCAGATAAACGAGCAGGGTGAGGAACACCCCGTGCTGTACCTCAGTCGGAAATTGACCCCGCGGGAAGAGGCTTACAGCACGTCGGAAAAAGAGTGCCTGTGTATTGTTTGGGCGATTCAAAAACTGCGCTGTTATCTCGAGGGGACCAAATTTGTGGTAGAGACTGATCATTGCCCCCTGTCATGGCTTAAAGAAATGTCGGGAAAAAGCGGCCGGCTACTGAGATGGAGCCTTATTCTGCAAGAGTTCAACTTCGAAGTTAAATACAGAAAGGGAAGTGCGAACAAAAACGCAGATGGTTTGAGTCGAGGGTTCTAAGTGGCTTGAGGGCAATTCTGTGGAACGGCCACCTGTTTTTTGTGTAACCTTGCACTATGGTATGTCTTCTTAGTCGAGAGCCGAATACACCAAAGAAAAATAAGAAAAAAAAACGACCAAGAGGTCTCAGTAAACTGTCTGGCAGCCAGGTCGTTTGTGCGCTGCCGGTCCCGAGCGTTTGCGAATGTGTGTGTTGGTGCTCGTGCGTGTGTGTGAAGAGCAGTGTTTCTGCAACATACACTCGTGTTTCCTTCTTTCGACCCTGCATCGGCGGAAGCAGCCTCGACGAAGGTCTTCATCGGGGGGAGGAGTTTGTTGCGTGACAGCAGCTTCGCGGACTCTCCGTTCAAGATATATCGGTGTTGAAGCCCGAGATGCCTTCACGCCGTTTCCGCGCACCGCGCGAGTCTGAGACCGCCGCGTCGGTCGTAAAACTGATAGGGAACAGACCACGGCTCTTCCCTGGAACGGTTACGGGGGGACGAGAGGTGTTTGCCTGTCATCGCGCCCCTTGCTTTGGAACCAAGCGTCGACGTGTTCGACCTTCGACCCCAGGAGCTGGCGCCTGGAAGCCGCGGCCGGGTCACGTGATCGTCGCGGAAGGGAGAGAGCGTCGACGAGACAACAGGGAGTCCACCTCCGGCAGCCAAGGAGACAAGCTGCTCGGAAAACCGCTTGTATACTCAATCGGGCCTGGGGCCCTTTGTTTTCTGGTCGCGTAGTTTATTAAAGACCCTTCAATAACCATCTCTGAGTCCGCAGTCTCCTACATCCCCAACAGGGCGTTCGTATTTCGGCAGCACTTTTGAAGAGACGCCACTTGCAGTGGTAGGGACCGAGAGCCATACGAGCGCTCCAGGGAGGAAGTGGGCTCAGAAGTGGTTGTGCCATCACGAATGCTCTTCTGTAGCTCTTGTTCATGCGTCGTAAATGTCTTAGCAAGCTGACGACACTTCAGAAAGCCTGGCTGTGTCAGAAATAGGCGCACACTCCGATGGACCCGGCTTGTATGGAAGTATCGTGTCGATGGTGTGCGATGGGTGCCTTCCGTACAGTAAGAAGAACGGTGAGAAACCAGTAGTGCTCTGAGAGGCTGTGTTATAGGCGTAGGTGACGAAGGGCAGAATGGCATCCCAATTGGTGCGATCGGTGGCGACGTACATTCAGAGCATGTCACCGAGCGTGCGGTTAAATCGTTCGGTTAGGCCATTAGTCTGCGGGTGGTAAGCAGTAGTTTTGCGGTGAACAGCATGGCACTCTTTGAGAATGCCTTTCACGACTTCCAACAAAAAGACACGGCTTCGATCGCTGAGAAGCTCTTGGGGTGGACCGTGACGCAGTATGAATCGGTGTAGCAGGAAGGAGGCAACATCGGGCGCTGTAGCCGCTGGGAGGGCGGCGGTTTCGGCGTATCGCGTTCGGTGGTCAACGGCGACGATGGCCCAACGGTTACCAGCCGACGTCAGAGGAAGTGGTCCATACAAATCGATTCGCACGCGCCCAAACGGACGGTTAGGGCAAGGTAATGGTTGTAGACGTACTGGCGACACGTGCGTTGCAGGTTTTCGGCGTTGGCAATCGAGGCAGGAGCGAACGAACTTCTGCGCGTAGCGGTACATCCCTCACCAGAAGTTTCGTTGTCGAATGCGGTGGTAAGTTTTAGATACCCCAGAATGCGCGCATTGCGGGTGAGATTGGAAGGCCTGGCATATTTCAGAACCCAGACTGCGGGTTATCATTAGTAGCCACTGGCGGCCGTCGGCGTTCTAATTGCGTCGGTGCAGTAGGTCGTCACGAATGGCGAAATGGTGGGCTTGACGACGCAATGCGCGAGTGGATGGTGTTGCCGACGAATCAGTGAGCAGGTCGATCAGCGAGGCGATCCATTTGTCGTTGAGCTGTTCGGCAGCGAGGGTGTGCACGTCGATTGAAGCAACAGCTATGTGAGATACTGAGCAGGGAGCATTGTCGTCAGGCAAGGGAGAGCGCGAGAGGGCGTCGGCGTCAGCATGCTGGCGTCCGTTGCGGTACAGCAAGCGGATGTCGTAGTCTTGCAGGCGAAGTGCCCAGCGGGCAAGACGGCCGGAGGGATCCTTCAATGTCGACAGCCGGCATAGTGCTGATGGTCGGTGACGACATCAAATGGTCGACCATACAAATAACGTCGAAACTTTGTAAGGGCCCAGATGATCGCCAGGCACTCTTTTTCCGTGACTGTGTAATTGGTCTCGGCTCTGGTAAACGTACGGCTTGCGTATGCCACGACATATTCGGGGAACACTGGCTTGCGCTGCGCAAGGACAGCGCCGAGGCCGACACCGCTGGCATCCGTGTGTACCTCCGTTGGGGCCGTAGGATCGTAGTGGCGTAGTATGGGAGGAGACGTCAACAAACGACGGAGCTTTGCGGACGCGTCGTCACACTCGGACGACCACGAATTTAGTAGTCCGTTACTTCAAAGGAGCTTCGTCAGCGGCTATATGATGGTGGCAAAGTTTCGTATGAAGCGTGGAAAGTACGAACGCAGTCGTACGAAACTGCGCAGTTCTTTGACGGACGTAGCTTTGGGAAATTCGGCCACGGCCTGAAGCTTGGCCGGATCGGGACGGATTCCGTCCTTGGACACGACCTAGCCGAGAATTGTCAGCTGGTGTGCGGAAAATCGGCACTTCTTCAGATTCAGTTGGAGGCCGGCGTTGCGCAAACGCGTCAAAACATGCCGCAGACCTTGTAGATGCGTGGAGAAGTCCGGAGCGAAAACCACGACGCCGTCCAGGTAACACAAGCACGTGCGCCATTTCAAGTTGCGCAGAACGGTGTCCATCATGCGCCCGAAGATCGCGGGCGCATTACACAGACCAAACAGCATGACGTTGAACTCGTACAAGCCGTCGGGCGTGACAAAGGCAGTCTTCGGACGAGCGTCATCCGCCATGGGTACTTGCCAGTGCCCCGAGCGCAAATCAAGAGATGAAAAGAGTTCGGCTCCTTGCAAGCTGTCAATCGCGTCGTCGATTCGCGGCAGCGGATTACCATCCTTGCGAGTGATCTTGTTGAGCCGTCGGTAGTCCACACAGAACCGCACGGAACCGTCCTTCTTCGCAACGAGAACAACGGGAGACGCCCATGGGCTGTGCGGGGGCCGAAGAACGTCGCGTCGAAGCATATCGTCAACTTGCTCATTAATGTCCGTTCTGCGGGAGACACGCGATATGGACGTTGCCGCAGTGGTGGTTGGGCGCCAGTGTCGATGCGATGTGTAACAGCGGAAGTGCGGCCGAGAGAAGTTTGCCCGACATCGAAAGAAGAACGAAATCCTTCCAGCAGGCACAGAAGTTGGGAACGCTGGACCGATGTCAGGTTGTCAGCAATGGAGGACCTAAACACATCAGCAGGTGACGAATCGGACGTGGAAACAGCACTGAGCGTACGGGAACTTGGGCAGCGCGTGTCATCGGGTGCGTCCATAACTTGTGCGTCTTCGAGGGTTTCCACACTGCCGAGACGTTCCCCTCGCCCCAACGTAGCAATGTATGGAGATGGGTAGTTAACAATAAAAGCGGTGCTGCCCTGAGTGACTTGGACGGTCGCGAAACGTACCAGCAAGCCTTTCTTTGTGCAAACGCGGTCAGATGGCGAAATGAGTGCAATGGTGTCGGAGAGACCGACGCAATCGACTGACACAGCCGTCGACGAGTTTGGAGGTACTTTGGCATCGTCTTTGACGAGGATCTTGCTCGATACCGATGAGGTGTCTGCCGGCGTCAAATCTGAGAACCGGGAGAGTTCGATTTTGGCTGGTGCGCAATGAATTACGGCGTCGTGGCGGGAGAGAAAATCCCATCCCAGGATGACGTTGTGAGAGCATGCAGCAATTATAATGAACTCGACGTCGTACAGAACGTCCTGAACGTACAGGACGTCCAGAACCTCCTGAGCTGTGCATATTGCTGTAGGATGAATACTCTGGGAGCTGGCTGTACGGAGAGACATCCCAGAAAGTGGCGTCCTGACTTTTCGTAGTAAGCGGCTCATTTTTTGGTCCATAACGGATACGGCGGCTCCAGTGTCGACAAGGGCAGATGCGGAAACACCATTCACAAGCACGTCTATAACGTTCGATGGGCTTCGCTGAGGGCTTTCGCAGTTCGATAGCGTCGCAGCCCTTGCCTCGTGGACTGCGACGACTAGTGTTCCTGGTCGCGTGCGTCCGGACGTGGGCGCATCGGCGACAGTGAGCGACGTCGTGGAGACGGAGAGCGCCGAGTAGATGGAGCTTGGCGTGATGTCGGTGACAGAGGCGTAGGTGGGGCGTAAAATGTGCAGTTTGGCTGGCTGGTGGCGGGCGACACGACTTGAGGCGGCTGGACGCGATTGCAATAACGCGCCACGTGGCCGGCGTAACCGCATGCGAAGCATATGGGGCGGTTGTCAGGTGTGCGCCATCGGTTTGCTGGAGCAAGGCCCGCCCATGGCGCAGGACGTGATTGACGGGGTGGCGACTGACATGACTGCATCGTGGGCTGACGTCGTGGCCTCTGCATGACGTCGGTGTAGGTAGCCGGCACAGCCGCGTCGAAGGACTGATGGCTAGAGGCGGCTTCGGCGTAACTGTGGGGCTGCCGTAGGTATTACTGGGGACGTCCTTGCGACAACTTGGGCGTAACCCAGTGGTGCAGGAGCCGGATGGTGTTGTTGTACTGTGGCATGACCTCCGCGATTTCCTGCTCAATCGCTCGACGGAGGGGAGGGAGATGAGTGGTTGACGACTGTTGAACGTACTGAGGTTGAGCCAAGTCCAGCAGAGAGAACTGGCGCGCGATTTCCGGGCGCACGAATGACTTCACCTCTGCGAGCAAGGCGAAGTGGTCGGATAAGGTCGACAAGCCAGCGAGCTTGGCGTCGCGGGTTGGAGAGCGACGGGTCATCGACCGCTGCCGGCGTGGCTCCACCTAGCTCTGGCAGAGCGTTATGACCTCGGCCACTGTGCTTGGGTTTTTGGCGAGCAGCATCGTGAAGGCATCGTCGTCGATGCGTTTCATAATGTGCGTCATCTTGTCAGATTCCGACATGGTGGCGTCGGCTTTCTTACACAAATCGAGTATGGCTTCAATGTAGCTGGTAAAGGTTTCGCCCGCCTGCTGAGCTCGTTCTCGCAAACGCTGTTCGGCCTGCAGCATACGAACCGCAGGGCGGCCAAACACCTTGATAATTGCGGTCTTGAAGTCGGACCACGTCGTGGTCCGACTTCAAGGCCGGATGCGTGGTTGTTGTACCACAGGCCGGCCACACCCGCGAGGTAGAAAACCAAGTTGGTCAATTTTCGGGCTTTGTCCCAGAGCAGCAGGCGGCGTTTGCTGAGCGGCGTCTTGCGGCATGGTAGACGGCACGGTACGGGATCGAAGCTCCAGGAGCATCAGGTGGAGACCGAAGTTGTGGTGACGGTACAGCACCTCCACCACTTTGTAAAGGCGTTTATTGACGGCGACGGTCTACAATGACGACAGTTAGGACGGAGCGCAGACTCGCAGACTCTCACGAGCACGAGCACGAGGAGCGTGGTCTCCGAGAAGAGGCGTAGAGGGCGACCCACTAGAAGGCGCTCGAGAGGACGACCCATTACAACGTTCCAATGCTTCTCTACACATCAATTTGCCCGGATTTGTCAAGGCCTGTCGCGAAGTTGTGCGCTATGGTAATTGATTGGGTAACCGTAATAAAGCCTTTACGAAAGCCATGCTGGTATAAAAGTGAATATTTCTATTACTATGAAATTTGTTCATCTCGTTGGCTCTGATAGGTTCTAGTAGCTTGCAAGAGGATGATGTCAGTGAAATCGGACGATAGTTTGTTAAAAGTGTAGCATCTCCTTTCTTTGGCACAAGTACGCCCCGCCACGGTGGTCTAGTGGCTATGGCGCTCGGCTGCTGACCCGAAGGTCGCGGGATCGAATCCCGGCCGCGGCGGCTGCATTTTCGATGGAGGCGAAAATGTTTGAGGCCTGTGTACTTAGATTTAGGTGCACGTTAAATAACCCCAGGTGGTCGAAATTTCCGGAGCCCTCCACTACGGCGTCTCTCATAATCATATGGTGGTTTTGGGACGTTAAACCCCAGATATTATTATTGGCACAAGTACGACATGTGCCCTTAACCAGTCGCCAGGAGGCACTGCTGCGGATAATGACGAGGAATCAAAGTCTGGCACCTTGTATTTACATAACAAAGAAATAATAAATATGGCCTCAAGAGTCGAGAAAGAAGTAGGCAAAATACCAGGCAAGGACTGGGAGTACAGTGAGCTGTTAGATCTAATGACGAAAGAGATAGGGAGAGAGAAGACTATTTCCTGGAAAGGAAAGAGGAAGCCAAAAAGTTGGTGGAACAAGGAAATGCGGGAAGCGATCGAGAAGCGGCGTGATGCATCACGGGATCATAGAAGGGCAAAAAAGAAGTGGCCGCAGGATGAAATCAACAAAATATTTGAATATATTTAGAGAAAAACTCCATTGTGCAGAAATTGGTCAAGGCAAAAATTTAACGTGAAAGTGAACGCTGGGTGACAGATTCACGAAAAAAAGAGGCCGCACCTAGGATATTTTGGAGCCACATAAAGGCGCTAGGTAGGAAGTCTGTCACAACGCCACAACACTTTGTAGATGAAGTAGGAAATCAATTGGAAAGGTACGAAGCACTAGGTTACATGCGAAAGGTAACAGCCAATTCGTTTAAGAAGAGCATTCAGGGGACTTCCTTGTGAGTAAAGGTGTGGTGGAGAGAACAACTGAGGAAGAGCTAGTACTGGAGAGGTTCAAATGATAAAAGCCGAAGGAAAAATTCCAAAGCGTACTGCCGCGGGCTCAGATGGGATTCCCGTTAACCTCATCAACGAACTAGGATATAGCACTAAAGAAGTACTGCTGAAAGCTGTAGAAAAATGCTTAAAGGACAGGCAAATACCGGATAGCTGGCGAAAAAGTAGAATGAACATAATCAATAAAGGCAAGGGACAAAATGATACCATTCGCTCGTATAGACCACTAACCATTACATCGGTACTATACAGGTTGGCGATGCAAGCAGTAAAAATGGAAATAGAAACGTGGGCAGAACACAACCATATTTGGGAGAACTCTAGAATGGATTTCGAGTCAACAGGCGGTTAGACGATAACCTGTTTGTTCTTACTCAGTGTATAGAAATATCTAAAATAGAAAATACGCTTTTGTACGTGGCTTTTCTATAGATCACTGGGGCGTAGGACAACGTTAATCAGTATATTTTGTGGGATATATTTAAAGAAATGGGCACATGCGACGACTGTATAGACGCCAGACTCTGGAGTTTCCAAGACGTGTGGCGCCACCTGTCGGAGAAGTATTGAGTAGTGCATAGACCGACTCCCTCGCACAGTTTGCTATGGGACCAGGTGCAACTAGCGAGTGCGAAACAACGTTTGAGCTTAATATCGCGTGTGTTTGCGCATTTAACACACAGAACGAAAGCTGTGAATTGCTCTCCGCTAGTCGGACGCGCCACCGTACCATCGTGAAGTGCTTGCTGGATCACTCGCCAGAACGACGGCGAAAACAGCAGCAGACGAGACCCCTCCGCACGCTACGAAGAAACGCCGCAAAAGACGCACTGTTGCGTTGTGAATTGCCACGGACGTAAAAGACTAAATAACAACGTACAGTTTTACCGATTTCCATAGTTGTCGTACGAAGAAGAAAGGCGAGAGCGCTGGATATGGGATGTTGCGAGCGTGTTCGGTAAGCGAAGTACCCGCGTTCTCCACAGCCGGTCGCATGAGAAAGTGTGATAATGTTGCTCTGATGTTGTTTTGCGTAGCCCTGATAGAGAACCGTGGTAACCTTGACTATGAAGCTCAGCAGAGGCTCTTACCGCGGTGCTTGTCGTGTAACACGAAGTGAGCAGCTAGAGGCAGTCTGAAGACGCGTGATACGCACACCGCGACGAGTTGGTCGTCACAACACATCATCGCGGACGTACGTTTTGAAAGCTCAGAGTTCTGGTTCTAACTGGCTAACACGTGCGCCATACAATTAAATCGCAGAATGTTGGTCGTGACCACCTTCAGGTTTGTTTCGCCCGTGTCCTCCGCGGTTGCCTTAGCTATCTCGGAGGCCACGGTTTTGCCTTTGGTTGTACCCCGCGAAAGTGGACGCACGTATCCCCATTTGCAGTACACACAAACGGAAGACGACCATCAAGAGACCATTTGAGGATGCGTAATAAAACAGTCCAATGCACAGGAAGTGAGAGATGAGTTTACGGAGAATGCAACTGCAAAGGCGAAAATCGCCGGGCCCATTCGTCCCTGATGAACGGAGCTTTGTACCACTGATCGTAAGATGCATAGCTAAGTAAATTGATCGTGTATGTACTTTATCGCTGTGGCATTACGTATATACCCGATTTTAACGCATTTAGGCGCTAGAGAACGGATGTCGGAGGGCTTGCCTCGAAATCGATGTCGTGTGATGCTCGCTTGTTTGCGAGTTGCAGCGCGCGGGAATAACTAAAACTTATTTTGCATTGTACTCGCAGTTCGCTTTGATCAGTTTCCTTTGTTTCTGAAGCGTGGATTGGCGGAAGAAGCTTTCCAGGTCCTTGATTTTCAGGAAACGGCGCCTCGACACCAGCGAAAGAGGAGGGATATATTGTGGCCTATGCACATTCGCTTGCGGACGGCTCTCTTTGCACTACCCAGTTAATGCCAGGGCTGCGATGAGGGCGCTGGTGGCGGTGTTTTTCGCAGCGCCGCCTGGGCAGAGTCTGACGTCTATGCAGCTTTTGAGGGAGATATACCGAGAAAATACAGTTTGTATAGAATGGGAACGAGTTCGTAGCGAAGTGAACGATAATCTTGGCAAGGGGCTCAGACAGCGATACCCTTTGTCCCCGCTGTTATTCATGCTGTACATTGTGAATATGGAAAAAGCGCTAGAATGTAGCAACATTGGCTTTATTATGCCACACAAACAGGGCGGCGTGATGATTGAGCAGAAGCTTCCAGGATTATTTTGTGCTGACGATATTGTCCTTTTGCCGACAGTAGAGATGATATACTGCAGCTAGCGTATATATTCGGAAGGGAAGGTTAAGCTATAGGACTAGGATTTAGTGTAACAAAATGTGGATTGATGGTATTCAATGATCCTTGTAATCAGGTGGTGTCACTACAGGGCCAAGAAATACCGAGGGTGAGTGAATACAAGTACCTCGGACTACGGATAAATGAGGGCGACAGGTACATGGAGGTACAGGGAAAAGCCTCGGCAGCAAAAGGAAAGAGGAATGTCGCAATAATGAAGCACAGAGCCTTGTGGGGATACAGTAGGTACGAGGTGCTTCGAGGTCTCTGGAAAGGTGTAATGGTTCCGGGGCTTACTTTTGGGAACTCAGTCGTGTGCATGAGGGCAGATGTGCAATGGGCAATGGATATAAATCAAAGGGCCATGGGACGCCTCGCATTGGGTGCTCACGGGAAGACGACAAATGAGGCTGTAAAGGGCGATGTGGGATGTGCAGGTTTTCAGGCGAAGGAAGCTCAGCAAAATAAGGTTCGAAGAAAGATTAAGGAATATGAAGGAGAGTAGATGGGCAGAGAAGTTGTTCCGTTATTTATTAGGAAGAGCGTGGACACACATTGGCGAAAAAGAATAGGAGGCTCACTAGTAAATATACGGCTGGTAGTGTAAGCAATATGTCAACAAACAGCGATAAGCGAAAAGTCAGAGAGGCGGAGAGGATTTACTGGACGGCAGCTATGGAAAAAATTGGCATTGAGTAACTACCAAAAGGGCAAAAATGAAATAAGGAGGGAGGCATTTTACGATCATTCAAGGGGAAGCACTTTACTGTTTGAAGGGAGATCGGGTTGCCTTAGAACGCGTAGTTAAAAAGCGAGATTCAGTAAAGAAGAACAATGCACGTGCTGCGGGGAAGATAAGGAAACGGGGGAGCGTGTTCTGACTGAATGTGGAGATATCCACCCACGTGTACGTGTGTGCACGAGCCCACTTGAAGCCTTGGGTTTTAGAGACGACAATGGAAAGCTACACACACCCGCGATTGAAATACGTAAGAGACGCTTAGAGTAGTGGTGGCAGAAAGTTAGAGAGAAAGGACAAAAATAAATATTGGAAAAAAGTAAGGACATTCTGCCGTAAAGGGCAGAGAAATGGGCCGAGAATTTCGGTTTTTTCTGCAGTAAGATATATTTAATCGAAGTAGAGACACTAGGCCAACACTAAGAAAAAGAAGAGTAAAGGGATTAGTCTTTTTTTTTGTCGAGCCTGGTGGCACACTTGTTACCGCCCCGCTATAAACGGGACGCTCATAGCATCCATCCATCCATCCATGCACGAAAAATGACAACTAGAAAATCGGATAACTTTTCTGCATATCTGTGCAGAAAAGCAAACCATCCGGGCCAGGTGATGACTTAGTTTTCATATTTAGCAGCATAGAAACTGTCTGCGGTTGCGATTCAGTATTGGGTGGCACAATGTGTGGCACATGTTTTAATAACGTCTGATCGCAAGAACGGGAAAAAACAGTGAAAATCTTTGTTGAAATGTTCAGCAATGTTTTGCTTCTGGAACACCATGGATCCCTCGTGTACAATTCGGTCAACTGGCCTTGTTATTATTCTTTTAAGAACCTCTAAAAGTCTTCCGTAGAATTCCGCATAACATCTGACAGCGTATACTGAAAGTACCTTTTCTATGCGTTTTTTACTATTTCGTTAATTTAGGTTGGAAATTGAGACTAGCACTACGAGGGGCACCTTGTCATCTTAAGCGTTAAATTTTTCTTTTTAGTTTTAAGGCTTCCTGCTTCATCCAGTGATTTTTCTTTGCTAATTGTTTTTATTTATCAGGAATGAAACTATAAACACAGTGCATGCCTATGTTTTTAAACATATTCCGAAGACCGATAACATCATCACCATGAAAACTCTTGAGGAAAGTCAAGGTAGTCCCACATACTCTCGCCTCTGGCACGCGAGAAGTCTTTGACAGTAACTCTTTCGCATCGCTTGATGCTACAAGACTGTAGTAGACAAGAAAAATACACCATTTAGTGACCACTAATAACTGGTTCAACAGATACAGCAAAATCACTAATTTTTTGACTGGCAAAGACAAAGATCAAGTACTGTTGCCGACGCGTCTTGAACACTGGTCGATTGATTCACAACCTGGCTCAAGTTGTGGTACAACAAGGCATTACTGATGTAATTAGAATTTGAATTTAAACGGGATCAAGGCATCAATTCTCCAAATCTATTTCTGGCAGGTTGAAATCCCCAACAAGAAAAGTTTTGTCCTGAGAAAACGATGACATATGTTCGCAGAGGTCGCGCAAGAACTAAGGGGATGAATCAGGAGGGCGGTAGAAGCCAAACAGCAACAATGACATATTTCAGCATGTAAGCTTTACAGTAACGAAGTCTATATACTCTGGATGACACAAAATTGCGACTGGTATATCTTCCTTGGCCAAAATAGCCACCCTTCCTCTTCTCGTGCAGCTCTCACGGCGAAACTCCCGATAAGAAGGGGCAAAACGACTGCAGCATCGATATCTTCGTGTAATCTTGTTTTGGTTATCACAACTATGTAAGGGGCGTATACTAAAATAATTGCCTTCAGTCCGTCACGTTCATTTACCATACTGCGCGCGTTTATACTGAGTATTCGTAGTTCTTAGCAGTTTTCAGGGCCAAGTCAGTTCTGTTTAGTAGTTCGGCGGGTGGGAATGCTAATTGTGTTTTGGGTGTCATCTCAGGTAAATATAATACGATAAAGGCAAATTGTGCGAAGAAACGTAAGAAAAGAAGAAGGCTCTTGCCCATTGATTTGCATTGTACGTCAAGTTTCATGGAAAACACGCCGTCTAAAGCGTTAGATTGCGACACAGTATCAGTCTCTTGAGCTTCCCTCTCGATGCCGAAAACTACCAAATTTGAATTCCTACTTTTGTTTCCAACTCTGCCATCTTCGCTTTTAGGGACTTGACTGAATCTTCCAGAGCACCAACGCGTGCCACTCGCTTTTCTCGTTCATAAAATCGAGCGATCCAGTAAGCCATGAGATTTTCCATATTATTCTGCTGTGCTCTAATTGCTGCCACCTCATTGGCTAACGTATTTTGACCAGACAAAAATTCATGGTGCCCAGAAGTACGGTTATCTTGCTCCTGGGAATGACACGATGTGGCTTCTCCGATATCACTGTGTTATGCCGGCGTATCCAAGAACAAGTGCCTGAACAAGACAGAAGAATGGCCTGTTAGACGACATGCTCAATCCCGGTGCACCATGCTCACTGAAAGAGTACTGTCGATGCTGCCTTATAAGGTGTTCTACAGCAGTCACATGAGGTGCCGGCTGCGTCTGCGCATGCGTGCCCAGAAGTGCGGTTATCTTCCTCCTGGGAATGACACAATGTGGCTTCTCCGATACCACTGAACACCGATGATGCTTGCCAAAGTCGGTTCGTTCGAACTGTGGCTTTAGTGCGGTAGGCACACGTTTCCGTTGATGTCTTATGCCGGTGGATCCAAGAAGAAGCACCTGAACAAGATAGAAGAATGGCCCGTTAGACCACACGCTTGCTCTCGGTCCACCGTGCCCACTGGAAGAGTACTGTCGATGCTCCCTTATAAGGTGTCCTGCAGCAGTCACATGAGGTGCCGGCTGCGTCTGCGCATGGGTGCCCAGAAGTACGGTTATCTCGCTCCTGGGAATGAGACGATGTGGCTTTTCCGATACCACTGAATACCGATGATGCTTGCCAAAGTCGATTGGTTCGAACTGCGGTTTTGTTGCGGTTGGCACACGTTCACGTTGATGTGTTATGCCGGCGGATCCAAGAAGCACCAGAACAAGAATGAAGAATGGCCTTTTAGACAACATGCTCGCTCTCGGTCCACCGTACCCAACGCTAATATGATATATAAGCTTTATTGATCCACTACCGATCGCAACATTTTATATTTCCCGCACGAAATACAATGGCAGCTACTAAAAACCGCAGTAACTTACCACATCACAATGTTTATGGACACAGACTCGTGGATTTCACCGGTGCTTTAATATAGAGCACACTCCCTCAAAGTCTTAAGAGTCGCGAAAACCTTGTGCATTGCTTTAAAAATTATTTCATGAGTGGTGACAGGGTCTTTCTTTTAACGCGATATTGTTACAGGGCTCGGTTCGCAGAAATTCCGGTGTCGGCGTCGTTGGTTGTGAGCGAAAAATTATCATCTTGTCCGTGACCGAAAAATCGAGAAAGCTGCAAAAAATATGAATAATAAAGATGTTGCGTGGTTTTTACCAAGGTTAACAGTGCATATTGAGATATACCCTGAAAAGGCATCCGGGAAAAAGGTGAAGTCGACGTTCTGTTCTGAACTGTACTGCGGCTTGCTACTTACTTAGTGTTGTAATTTCCACGTAACATTTTTGGAGGAGGTGCGGGGTACTTTGACGACGCAGCTCCGCAGAGGACGCCTCCTTAAGTATACAACCGTGGCTCCGGCTGAAGACACGCCTGCGCCAACTACGTCTGCAACATCACCGACAACAACCCAGTACGGGTTGTTGTAACACAATGTTGCGTGGTATAAGCGTACATAGCCATCGGGCGTCACACCATGTGAATACCATAACACTTCGGTGGTTTAACGCCAACCACCCATTACCAAAGGCGCACACGTTACTGCGCGTATTTTCTTAAGACCACGTAGTGGGTGCATCGAAACATCGAAAAAGTTTCTCGCGCATAATTGCTCCTGGTTTGAAGCATGCTACCCATTACATAAGGCACAGATTTAGTGCGCGCATTGTGTTATACCCCGGCCACACGTGAAAATTTAGTTTCATTTTGTACGTGTCCACTTACGGTCCCAAAATGTCAGTTTGGCTGCGCGGTGCTACACGGGAAAGGGAAGTGTACATTAGAAATGTTGGTAGTGGCGATAGTACTTAAGTAGCACAACGGATATTTGTTATTTCTGGCCATGTTTCTTAAGTAATAATGTGTTACAGCTATAAGCAGCCCTTGAAATAAACTTTACGTGCAAACGCGCCAGCTGGGGCCATTGAACGGCGCGTGCTGGGCATTCCCCTGACGGTCGTGACTGTTAACTGCCAGAGAGCGAGAATAGCAAAGTAGTTTTTTTGTGGTATATTATGTTTTAATGCAAAGGAATAATCTTAATAACGAAAACTATAATTTAAAAGATGCTATCAACTCGGCTTCGGATAGTAATTTGTCTATTCTCGAGCCACTGCTACAGAGGCTAGAGACTTCGTCCGGATGAAGTCAGTTTGGCGAACGCACTCACCGGCAAGTACGCTTTGCAGCGATTCTCACTAAGCGTTCCCGTGTGACAGCGTGCGAATGACACTAGCGGTGAAGTGCACTCTCTCAAAGTGCACTTAAGTTGCCCTGTGTGACAGGGGTATTACACACACGTATTGGGTGCACTGATACTTCGAAACATGCTTGTGATGACACGCTTGTGATGGATTCTGTGTCGTCTACAAGCGCCAACCACACTGCGTGGTCACCCTCATCGGCGAGTTTTCGTGGGGCATCGGTGTCAAGTGACGCACGGCAACGAGGGCGGCCACACAAGACGGAGGCAGAGAAGACAGACACCAAAAGCTCGGCGTGCGGCGGCTATGCGACCATTTTCTACTTTGTAAATTACATAGCAGCAATGCACAATCTGAACTTCTCGAGTACCAGCATACAACAAGAAGTATGCACTAAGTGGTCGAAGTATGCACTAGGGGCACGATATCGCTATCGTGTTCAACTCTTCAAGGCGAAGCTTAAGCGTGCCCCAATTTTCTTGGGTCCCCCTGTTGTCATATTATGGCATTTTCTTTATCCAATATTTGCCGGTAAGGACGCTTCAATTACGCGTGCTTAAGTTGCGTCGTACAATGAGTTCGCTGTTATTCTTCTGTCTATTTCGCTATTGGACCCTAATCTATTGTGTGTATGGAAATAATGAATAAAAAACTTCCAGTGACTTCGTTTATGGCTGTCTAACACTGAAGCGGAAAGCGTGTTTATAAGACTCTTTTACGCGTTCAGAATAATAGAGAAGGCGCCCATACTCTCACTCTTATAATGTTGTGTATATCTGAGATAAATGCTTTTTTGAACTATTTGCCTACACACAGGGAGAAAAGTGTTGAAATTCTGCGGGCTACTCGCCAAGGCTTTTGTTCTTTGCCAATGCTACAACGATCGGTGCACGAAACCGGAAGCTGTTCGAGGTCTCTGTAAACAGTGACAGCCTCTATGGGGAGACACGACGCGCTTTGCGTTTACCTCTGACACGGTTGTGTCATAGAGAAACAAAAAAGTTAAGAGGGGACACTCCCATAGAACCCAGCGGCCCAATCGACCCCAGCGCACCTGGTGGTTGGTGGGAGCAAGTGGCCGGCGCTCCCTGTTTTGGTTTCACTGGCGCGAATCTTGAATTACTCTGCGTAACCGACGTTTGGCTATGGCGAATGTTAATGATTTCAGACCACTTTTCTTGCCCAAATGGCCACGCTCATAGGCGTGCGCAGGGGGGGGGGGAGCAAGGGGGCGAGAAGGGGGGGCGCAATGTCAGCCCTATACATTGTAGGGGGGGCGAGAAGAGGGGCGCAAAAGGCAGCCGCATACATTGATATATTAGGGAGGGGGCGCTGCGACGAACCTTCGCCCCCCCTGAAGGGGAACCCTGCGCACGCTTATGGCCACGCTATTGTTTGTCGTTGTGATTTAGCGGTTCCCTATTTTGTATAGTTCAATAGTTCGTGCAAAGTGAGGTCGTGACGTCATTTTTATTTCGATAAAGTTATAATGGAAAGAGATGCAGGTAATCATTATTCATTACGGCTTTATTCATCGCGCTAGTGTTTTTCTTTTGGAACAAGCGGTCAATCTATATATCAATCAAAGAGACAGAGTATCCGCAATGTTTTTTGTCCAAAGCAAGGTAGAGGCTGAGCATATAAAAAGCACGAAATGAGAGCATTATTGCACAGAATTGCAAGGTAGACAACAAATGCATCTCGGCTTACAAATAAATTTTAACAAACATTGTCACAAATACAGAGAGAACACAGACAACGCACACATCGCTAGAGTTCGCAGAAGCTGGTGAAATATGTCGCACGGGGGCGTAAGGATCTCTGGCAAAAACACAGCGCACAAGGTGAAGAAGGAATAAGTGAAATATACGTAGCAAGGAAGTCGCGAGTCACGACTGGGATTAACCGAAATAATGCACAGAAAAAAAAGAGCGCACAAAAACCACACGACACAATATACCAGAAACGCCAGGATTTATTCGTGGTCCGAGGCTTCGGGAAACGCGTCGTGAAGCATGAAAGGCACAGGGAACGCTCCTCAATGTTTCGCACCGAGCTCAGCGCAGAGACGCTCGCGTCGGTGCCAGACTTAGCGCGCGTCGCCTCGGCTTGACGCATACGTTGCACAATGTTCACGTCTAGCTGCCGCATAGAGCCTCAAACTGCTTTTAGGGGCGAAGCTCCTTATAGCGGCACCCGTTCGTCCCTCGTAGCGTAGTATGTAACCAGTCTTACGCTTTTACCTGCAAGGTGGTGCCGGTGGGAGATTTTTCCTGTGCGTTGTTGAACAATAAAAAATTCGCAGCGTTAGCTAAAAGCCGACTTCTTCTGTCTGTCATTCCCATTAGCAGCCATTCTTTACCTCCAAGGTAGTGCCTGGTGAGATTTCTCCTGTGCGTGATTAAACAATAAAAATTTTGTTCAAAACGCTGTTGATTGATGAAATAAACCAACAAAAGACGCCAGATGTTTTGTAAAAGCAAAACGAAAGAACGCCAGATGTTTCTAAAGCAAAACGAAAAGACGCCAGCTGCTTAACGAAAGACGCCAGATGTTTTCTAAAGCAATGGTTTTCTAAACAATTAAAATTCACAGCGTACATGTAAAATTAAAGTGCGCTGCAAGTCGTCATAACTCATCGAACCTTTAGTATAAACGCGCCCGATCTCACGTCGGTGATGATGTACTGGGCAGAATTCACGGAAGATTCACAGTTTACCGATGAACCTCCGCAGCTTCGCCCACTCATCATCATTCACTCCGTGGATATGCTGTGATTTTTTTAGCGAACCTCGCCGTTCTTACAACGTTCAGAAAAAGGTTACAACTGCGCGAATAAGACACCGTGTTAGAAACATAGAAACACGCACACACACGAAGCGCAACGTGTGTGTGTGTGCGTGTTTCTATCTTTCTTACATGGCGTCTTATTCGCGCAGTTGTAACCTTTTTCTGAATAAATGACACAACTAGCCCAACAACGTGTCATTCTCAAGAAAACGTGCCTCACCTGTTGTCTCACTCCCGAAAACACCGACGCAGTCGACGTGGACGAAATCTTTCCGCTGTCATGCATGGGCTTGCCGCTGGGAGATGGTGTTTATGACAGTACGGCTGAATAAAAACAACCACGTAAGGTGTGTTGAATAAATTCTTTTTATATATAAAGAACATGCCAAATTTGGGCATACAATTATTATTTTGTAAAAACAATTCTGTTCGATTGATAACTTTTTTTTCGCGCTTGAGTTCTCTGGCGTTTGGTGAGAACACAAGTTCGTTACGTAGTCGTGATGTAGTCGTGACGTACTTCCTGAGGCCAGATTTCACGGAGTGTCCTCTCTTAACTTATTTTTCTTTCTCTATGGTTGTGTGATTTTAACAGCCGAGAGAAAAAGAGAAGAAAAGAAAGAGGAGCCGCGAAATAGAGAGAGAGAAATAGCTGTGGAGAGAACGAAAGAAATAGAAAGAAACAGCGACAAAAAAGGTGCAGAAAACAGAGAGAGAAAGAGAGCAAGAAAGAAAGAAAAAGTCACAGTTTCACCGCAAGGGCGAAGCAATGAATGCGATTCGCAATGCCCATAGACTGCCGCGCCGCCAAGCGGAATTCAGGAGCGTCCTCTCGAGGAGGGTTAGTAGACGATAAAATGGCAGCACTATACGCAGTCGTCCCTTGTTCGGCTGTGCTAACCTCAGTCCTCAGTGTTAACGCATTGGCAAGGAAGGAACACTACGACTTTGCATGTTCCCTGCATCAGTGAACAAACCGGGCCCTCCGTGACATGAAAAATCTGATTCGTTCTTGCGAGACACGAAGTTTTCGTGAAAATACGTGGCAACTCGCGCTTTCAATGCTAGCCCACAGCGTACGCATACTATCAGCTTCGCGAGGCTTTCTGTAGCCACGTAGGCTAGTTAAATGTTATCGTCTGACATATTCAGTTGAAGCTCACCCTGTTTACTTGCATATAGCATTGGTCAGTGTTTCTTGTAGAGCATGAATCCCATAACACTGTACGCGGGAGGTCGCGCGGGCTCGCGATGTGCTCTTGTAAAACTCAGCGATCTCAAATTGTCGATACATTAAAATAGGGCCTCTATCCTTTGTCAGCAAAGCGCTGTTACTAATCGTGCGAGCGACGTTTCAATCATTCGAGGACGCGTCTGCTCCACGCCTTTCGTGGAGCGAACGCTTTCCACAACGTCCTTCGCTAGTGTGTTGGTGTTGGTTTCATAGCCAGCGCTGCGCCGCTTGTTTTTGTATGTTTGTTGATAGGTGGCAGCACACTGCAAGCGATTTGCTCGTTGACCGATCCGAGGATAATGTTCTTCGCGCCCAAACGTCTCTCTAATTGTATAAATGTGGTGACGCGGAGTGGTCGAAGTCGTTCGGCGAAGGAATTTCTTCGGATTGCTTTCAGCAGTGATCTTGAAAGAAACCATCTTGACGACGAGGATTTTTCACTGGACATTGAAGACTGTGAAAGCACCGAGAGTGACAGCTGTGACAGCGACGATGAACGATCAGCTGAACTCACGAGGAGCGAGTTGCACTTCACGTCCCCTCGTGCGTTAATGTTCTTTCACGCTCGTAAGTCACTTTGATTGTATTTAACGTATAATATCCTTGAGCGAGATCACAATAAAAGCATAGTTCCTCTTGTGCATTGCATGCATCACAATTATTGTGGATATTATGGAGCGCCGCATCGCAAATACGCTCGAGCTCGATCAGCGAAGCGAAATGGTTAGAGCGATGGAACGTGCAGTCACGGCCACAATCCACGCCTCTCGGCTAACTTTTTCGATGTTGCGAAAAGCATACGTGTGCATTCTTTTCGATATTCATATTTGGATCGTGCTGATCGAATCTGCAACGTGCGAGTGAAGTGAATTGCACACGGCTAGAGTCTCAGCATGGCTGTGACACAAGCGCTACTGAATGGGATGTTAAATGCTCGTGTTTCGTTGAAGACGTAATACCGCGTTCCCGACTGCGCAAGTAATGACGACGGCGTATTATGTTTGCAAACCATCACCACGTTAAACGTGCGGTCCCGTGCAGCAGCGATGAAGCTACTCGCTGGCGGCCTAGCTACTACTGCGGCAAATCCGTCAGGCAGGCTCGGTACGTACTACCTCGGTGTGCCATTCAGCTCATACGTCAATTTTAGTTCATGCAGTTTTATGTAGCACGCACAGGATTTCGCAAAGCATCGTTATGCACGGTAACTGAACTGAAATATAACCTTTCACACCGCAGCAAATAATTAGGTGGCGAGTACTTAGCACTTTCCATGGTTTGGGAAACTATTTTAGTCTCATATCCATTTCAGCGCGGCTCATGACTTCATCCGGTGAAAGTGGCACGGCCGTACGTCCGCACGTACTATCTGTTCCTATGCTAACAAACGGGTTGACCCTCCTCCTGGCGCCATCTTGAAAAGCACGGCGCGCCACCTATAGTTCGTGGGCATTGCGAATAGCGAGAAATTGGAATGTCACACGAAAAACGACAAGCAGCTGGATACTTGCAGCGAGCCGCTGATGCACAAAGAAGGCCGCCCGAAATGAACACACTGCAGGTATACACAAGACAAGCGTGAACTATCAACTGTCACAGTTGTTTCGTCGTTCTGCTTCAGCAACGCACTGCAAGTGTCGAGAATGTTTGTTTGCCTCAAAATTATGGCACATACCCTCTCGGGGGGATTGGCCAAGACTGCGTGTCGATAATGGAGAATTAGACGCTCATATTTCTTTTTCTTTTAAACTGCACTGCGTGGAGTGACCTCTCTGCGCCTCCTACCACACGGAAGCTTATGATGCAAGGTGTGTCCAGTGTTTTAGGGGCGAAGCTCCTTATAGCGGCACCCGTTCGTCCCTCGTAGCGTAGTATGTAACCAGTCTTACGCTTTTACCTGCAAGGTGGTGCCGGTGGGAGATTTTTCCTGTGCGTTGTTGAACAATAAAAAATTCGCAGCGTTAGCTAAAAGCCGACTTCTTCTGTCTCTCATTCCCGTTAGCAGCCATTGTTTACCTCCAAGGTAGTGCCTGGTGAGATTTCTCCTGTGCGTGATTAAACAATAAAAATTTTGTTCAAAACGCTGTTGATTGATGAAATAAACCAACAAAAGACGCCAGATGTTTTGTAAAAGCAAAACGAAAGAACGCCAGATGTTTCTAAAGCAAAACGAAAAGACGCCAGCTGCTTAACGAAAGACGCCAGATGTTTTCTAAAGCAATGGTTTTCTAAGCAATGAAAATTCACAGCGTACATGTAAAATTAAAGTGCGCTGCAAGTCGTCATAACTCATCGAACCTTTAGTATAAACGCGCCCGATCTCAGGTCGGTGATGATGTACTGGGCAGAATTCACGGAAGATTCACGGTTTACCGATGAACCTCCGCAGCTTCGCCCACTCATCATCATTCACTCCGTGGATATGCTGTGATTTTTTTTCTTCTTTCCACATCACAAGTCGGTGCAGAAAAGAGATCACTTTGTCGTGCGCGCCTCAAGAGCAGTTATCAAATTCAAAGAAAATGTAGGAGCATTCCGTGAAAGAAAACACGCTCAAGCTCCTCCGAGACCTGCGTACCACCAGCGGTGAACGGTGAACATAAATACCTCGCCGTTAGCAGTGGAGTGACATACCCATAGGGCCAATGTGGACGTTTTTCAGCTTCCGGCGACGGTGGCGGTTCCTGGGATGGGCGGTAATTGACTGGATTTTGGATTTCTGCTGGAGGCGAGCCAATTCGAAATGAAAAAATCCAATATGGCCGCGCCCTTTTGCGGTCGCTTCCTCGCTCGTGGTGCCGCCGGCCCCGCGGCCGCGACGTCGGTTCGAGCGTTTGCGCACTAATTGCTACTGCATTGTCTTCTCTCTTTATTGCCGATATACGTACGTAATGTGTGTAGTTGTTTTTTTGCTTCGTTGTAGCCTCTGTGGTAGCATGGCGAATGGTGGCGAGCGGTGCCGTCGCAGCTGCATGGCAGCCGCTTTCGGCGCTCGCTCGAGAAGCAAAAAGCGCATATAACTTTCTTCACATGACATTTTATTGAAGGAAACGTGAATTGCTGCACATTTAGGCAATAGTTGGGCTATAATATCGGTAATAATAACAAAAGAAAACGAAAAAGATTCGAAATACTGCTGTGGTAAAACCTGAATACAGCAATGCGTACATCGAGCACGCGTACAATATAAATAGGATACGAAAAGGCATAATACAATCACATGGTGCCGCCGGCAGAGTTTACACTGTTCAGAGTTCAGAGTTTACACTGTCCTAATGACAGTGTAAACTCTGAACTGCTTACCACGCTACGTCAGCTTCAGTCCGGGCAGTCAGCCATTCTAGACCAACTAAAATCTATTCAAGTAACCCTGACTGATCATGAGAAAAGATTTCTCGAAATAACTTCTAGGTTGGCCAAAATTGAATCTGAGTGCACCGAGTTTGTGGCTGCCAAAACTGAAATTTCCACACTTCGTACGGCAACTGACGCTTGCATAGCACATGTGTCTGCTCTGACTGCCCGAGCTGACGACGCCGACAACAGGTCTCGTCGATGTAACCTTGTCTTTTATGGGTTAAAAGACACTCCTAATGAAAGCTGGCGTGAGTCCGAAAAACTAATCATTGATCACTGCATTCAGCATCTTCAGTCCCCCATTGATTCGTGTGAAATTGAACGCGCACATAGACTCGGATCATATCGTAACGGCAGGTCAAGACCAGTCATTGTTAAGTTCGCACACTTCAAAGACAAAGATCGCATTCTTTCATTAGCGCACAAATTTAAAGGATCAAGTTTTGGCCTTTCTGAAGATTTTCTCCTGCAACTCGACTAGCTCGTAAACGCCTTATTGAATATGGAAAGACTAACAACCTCCAGTTCAAGCTACGTTACGATAAACTTCTCTCTGGCGGCAAAACCTTCGTCTACGACCAGCAGGCCAACAAGGTAGTCGAGCGCAAATCCTAGCGGTTACCCCAGTCTAAACCTCAAACACCGCAACGCAATCGTTCTTCCATATCGTTCTTGCATACTAATATCCGTAGTGTAATTCCAAAACGTGACTCGTTATGTGGCCTCATCAGCTCATCTTCGTGTAATGTTGTTTTGCTTACTGAGACGTGGCTTAACATATCCATTCGCGATTCCGAGATCCTGCCCCTCTTTCCAGACTTCGATATATTTCGCAAAGATCGAGTCGACAATACCCGCGGTGGTGGCGTCCTTATCGCCACAAGCCATGAACTACGATGCATCCCGATATTAATTCAATCCCCTCTTGAAATGCTATGGCTATGTTGCACTGCATCCTTCCCGCGCATCCTTCTTGGCATTTGCTATCGCCCTCCTTCTGCCGATGCCGCATTCTTTCCCGCTTTCCACGATGCGTTGGGCCAGATAACTAAGTCGTATCCTAACACGCCTGTCTTGCTCTTTGGTGATTTTAACTTCCCATCTATCGCTTGGTCAAATCTCGCTTCCACACTATCAAAAAGTAACATGGCCAGTGAATTCCTCAACACGTGTCTTACATTTGGGTTATCGCAAGTTGTCAACAATCCCACTCGCACTACTGACCATTCGGATAACATTTTAGACTTAATATTAACTTCACACCCTGAAAACCTTTCCGATATCGCGTACCTGGATGGTCTCAGTGATCATAAGATACTGTATGCATGCCAACAAGAATAAAAAAAACACTCACGCTTTGTGACAGGGGCGACTACAACAGCATGTCCCAAGATTTAACAACCTTTTATGATAACTTTGAGGCGGACTTTCACCACCGTTCACTTGAAACTAACTGGTTGCTGTTTAAATCTGAATTTCTGCGCCTAGTTAAAAGATACGTTCCCACCATAACAATCAGTGAACGGAAACAATCTCCGTGGTTTAACACAACACTAAAACGTCTGAACAATAAAAAGAAACGTCCCTTTCGTTCTGCTAACTCCTCTCAATCTGACTTTCAGTGGCACAAATACCACGCTGCGGTCAAGCAGTATGAGAAGCACGTCGCAGACGCCAAACGTGGCTTTTTTTCAACCACGCTGCCCTTCATGTTGCACACTAACCCGAAACGCTTCTGGCAATGCATTAATCCCCAGGTGTCTAGCAGTGTTTTTCTCCGTGACAGTGCTGGCTGCCCTGTTCCGGAATCTGAGACTGCTGATGCTCTAAACACGGCTTTCTGTTCTGTGTTCACTAATGCATGCCCCGAAATTCTTCCTCATTTGCCACCGTCTAATTACCCCCCATGGAAAACATCACTTTCGACGCGAACGGCATTGTTACAATTATTGAGTCATTAAAAAAATTCATCTTCGTGTGGCATTGATGGCATAAACGCTAAGGTATTAAAAAACACCAAGCACATCACCAGTCTCATCCTAAGGTTAATATTCCAGCAATCCCTCTGCACTGGATCTATCCCCTCTGACTGGAAAGTTGGTAAGATAATTCCCATTTTTAAAAAGGGCGACCGTACAAATCCTAGCAACTACAGTCCCATTTCCCTCACCAGCGTTTGTTCTAAACTAATGGAGCACATTCTACATTCACACATTGCCAATTTTCTGTCATCTCTCAACTTCTTTCATCCTAACCAGCACGGGTTTCGCAAAGCTCACTCTTGCAATACTCAGCTCGCATTATTCCTGCATGATGTACATTCTAACCTGGATTTGAACATCGCCACCGACGCTCTTTTTTTTGGACTTCGAAAAAGCCTTCGATAAAGTATCGCACATTCTTCTCATGCATAAAGTTTCGCACCTAAACCTACACCCCGACACAGTTAATTGGATACGTGAATTCTTGACCGATCGCCTTCAATTTGTTTCCACCAACTCATTTTCCTCGTCTCTATCCCCTGTTTTATCTGGTGTGCCGCAAGGCTCCGTAGTTGGACCGCTACTCTTTCTCATATATATTGTTACGAGTGATTGTGTTTATTTACAGATGAGGTGAAATGGCATTGGGAAAGAGCAGCGTACTTCTGAGACAGGCCTAGTCCGGTTCACCCAACCACACAATCCAAGCGCCGGCTCCACTACTCTTCTTCTTCTTCCGCGCCCCGTACGCTCGCGCATCTTCGTTGCATTTCCCCCGGCGGCAGACGAAGCTCGCCGAGCGAGTTAAATATGCCTATGATGGTACTTTTTGAGGCGGGCTACATGAACAATTTGCGTAACGCGCGAACGCCGGTTATTGGCTGTGACCCGGGCGACAACGTAATTCACGTCACTGAGACGAGTGACTATCACGAATGGGCCGGAATAGTTTGCTAGAAACTTCCGGTACAATCCTTTTCTACGAACAGGAGTCCACAGCCAAACGTAGTCGCCAGGAGAAAACTCTACGGGGATATGCTTGGCATCGTAGCGACTCTTGCTGTGTTCTTGAGAAGACAATGTTCGAAGGCGCGCTAGTTGACGTGCTTCTTCAGCACGACACAACGTCTGAGCGATGGACAGATCTTCCTCATGCGAGAAAGGTAAGAGGGTGTCCAGAAAGCTCCGTGGGTTTCGTGCGTAAAGCAGAAAAAAAGGCGAATGTCCAGTAACTTCATGCTTGGCGGTGTTATATGCGTAAGTAACAAACGGTAAGACGGCGTCCCAGTTCTTGTGGTCAGCATCAACGTACATCGATAGCATATTCGTAAGAGTTCGATTCGTTCTCTCAGTGAGACCGTTAGTTTGCGGATGGTAAGGGGTGGTGTGGCGATAAGAGGAGCCACAGAGGCGCAAAATTTTTTCAACCACATCGGCGATAAATTGCCGTCCACGGTCACTGATGACAACCCGTGGAGCACCGTGACGCAGTATGACCCGTTGTAACAGAAAAGAGGAAACAGCGGCTGCTGTGGCCGATGTCAGTGCGTCCGTTTCCGTATAACGAGTTAAATAATCTACGCACACTA
Organism: Rhipicephalus sanguineus; assembly: GCF_013339695.2. NCBI lineage: Eukaryota > Metazoa > Arthropoda > Arachnida > Ixodida > Ixodidae > Rhipicephalus > Rhipicephalus sanguineus. The sequence continues at coordinate 119,096,193 of NC_051184.2, forward strand.
TAACATATCGGTGGCCGGATGGGGTCTTAGGAAGGTGTCCGAGCAAGTCGATGCCGACTTTTTCAAAAGGGGATGTCGGTGGTGAGATGGGCTGCAAATAACCTGCCGGAGCAGTGGTGGATTGCTTGTGGCGCTGACATATAGCGCAGCTGGCGACGTACTGTTTTGTGGTCTTCCACATTTTCGGCCAGTAGAACCTCTCACGTAGTCGATGTAGCGTACGTGTGAAACCGAGATGACCGGATGTTATGTCATCGTGCATAGAACGAAGGACGACCTGGCGCAGGCTTTCCGGCACCACTAGAAGCAACGGGAGGCCGTCGGCTGAATAGTTTCTCTTGTACAGCAAGCCATTTGAAATTGTAAAGTGCTTGTCGGCGGAGTTATGTGCAGCTTCGAACAAGGGCTTCAGGGTAGGGTCGCGTTGTTGCTCACGTTTGAAGCTGCTGGTATCTGGGAAGTCGGACAAGACAGAAACTAAATAGTCATCAATGTCATCGCCGTCAGCATTGGTGTGTACTGAAGGAAGGCGGGATAAGCAGTCGGCATCCGCGTGACAACGTCCGCTCTTATAGGTCACAGAAAAGCTGTACTCTTGGAGGCGCAACGCCCAACGAGCCAGCCGGCCAGACGGGTCGCGAAGTCCCACAAGCCAGCATAGTGAGTGATGATCGGTCACTATTGTGAACTCGCGGCCATGTAGATACGGTCGGAACTTCTGAATGGCGAAGACGACTGCTAAGCACTCGAGCTCGGTGACGGTGTAGTTCTTCTCTGCTCTGGTCAGTGTCCGACTGGCATATGCTACGACGTGCTGACGGCTGTTGCAGAGTTGGACCAGCACAGCACCAACACCTAGGCCACTAGCATCAGTATGAAGTTCAGTGAAAGCATCAGGATCAAAATGCTTCAGGATGGGTCCTGAAGTTAATAAAAACTTCAGCTGTTGAAATGCAGCTTCACATTTATCATCCCACAAGTACGGTGTGTCTTTATGAAGAAGGGACGTCAGTGGGGAAGCAAGTTGTGCGAAGTTCTTAATAAATCGGCGGAAATATGAGCATAGACCCAGAAAACTTCGCAGGTCCTTCACTGTTCGTGGTTGCTCAAAGTTGCGAACCACTGCGGTCTTCTGTGGATCTGGTCGTACGCCGTCTTTATCCACGAGAAAGCCTAATACGAGGGCTTGACGTTCTCCAAAATGGCACTTCTTTGAGTTTAAAACAAGGCCAGCTTCGCGTAAGCATTCAAGCACAAGTGACAAGCGGTGGTTATGCTCTTGAAAAGTCTTTCCGTAGATAATCACGTCATCTAAATAGCACATGCAAATTTCCCATTTTAGTCCACGGAGTACTGTATCCATAAATCTCTCGAATGTCGCTGGAGCGTTACACAAACCAAAGGGCATAACGTTAAACTCAAAAAGACCATCTGGTGTTACGAAGGCCGTCTTCTCTTTATCTGAGGGATGCATAGGAATTTGCCAATACCCAGAACGCAAGTCAACAGAAGAAAAATAGGAGGCAGAATGCAGGCAGTCCACGGCGTCATCTATACGTGGCAAAGGGTAGACGTCTTTTTTTGTAATGGCATTTAGGCGACGATAGTCTACGCAGAATCTCCATGAATTATCCTTCTTCCTGACTAGAATGACAGGAGCTGCCCACGGACTACACGATTCTTGTATGACGCCCTTCTTTAGCATGTCTTCAACTTGCTCAGCGATGACTTTCCTTTCGGAAGGCGATACGCGATAGGGCTTCTGGCGTATTGGTGGTGCTTGGCCTGTATAGATGCGGTGTTGCGTACGTGAAGACGGTGGCGTAACGGTAGACGTCTCTTCTTGGGCAAAGTCAAAAACTGAGGCGTAGCCTGCGAGCACCTCCTGCAGTAGAGACCGTTCAGTTGAAGGAAGCGACTTGTTGATCATACGGTCAATGCTGGCAGAATAGTCGGGGTACAAATTGGCGTGGGGTTTCTTTACGGCCGCCGACAGTTCAAGTGACCGTATGGTAAGAGTACTTTGCTCTTGAAAGCTTGCCAATTTAAGTCCTGCAGGCAGAGATATGGGCTGCGCGGAAACGTTCACAGTCCACAAATCGGCACAACCATCGACGGCGAGCACGAGGCAACGAGGCACAATAACGTTTTTCTTAAGTGCGTTACTGAAGTTCGGCTCGGCTAAACCGTAGTCAGAACCCGGACAAGAACGTGAAGAGTTTACGCGCACGAACATTGCGGTATGCGGGGCCAAACAGACGTCTTGAGACACGGAAAACACGTCCGAGCTGTCATCAACGGTATCTTCCGTCAACGGAGAGGGCAACACGGTACGAAAAATAATCCCACCACTACCACAATCCAGAGTGGCACCACATTCACGCAAAAAATATATACCTAGAATGACGTCGTGGGTCGCACGTGCAAGCACCGTTAGTTCAGCTCTAAACGTTTGATTTCCTACAGAAAGTAAAACAGAACAAACACCAACCGGGCTCAACGTTTCTCCCCCTACGCCGCGGAACGTAGCACTCCGATTCCAAGCAAACATTACTTTCGTCCCAAGGCGATTTTTAAAAGACATGCTCATTATAGAAACTGCAGCACCGGTATCAACTAATGCAACAGTACTCACATTGTCTACAAAAACACTCACTTTGTTCTCAACCATTACAACACAAGGGGGTCTTGCGGAAGATGATTTTGCGGCCTCGCCCCCATCGGTCGCACCAGTTGGTGGTGGCGTCCCCGAGCGGCGACGCGGGGACGGAGATCGCTGTTGGCGTGCGGGTGGTGGGGTAACGCTGCGGTCGGAGCAAGGCGAGTCAGCACGTGCTGCGTGTTGCCGTTGGAAAGAGCTCTGAAATGGTCGAGACTCGCCAGCAGGCACATAGGGAGTGTACACGTTGAATCGTGGAGCTCGCTGCTGGCGACGGTAGCAGTACCTAGCGATGTGTCCAGGTAGCCCGCAGTTGTAGCAAGTACGGGTGTCGCGTCTAGTCGTCTCCGGCGAGGTAGACCTCGTTGGTTGATAAAAGCCGGGAGATGGCGGCTGAGGAGTAAATCGCCGTGATGCAGCTTGCCTGCGTTCCTGGTTTTCCAGTGGCCGTTCACTCCTTCGTTCGAACCGATCGGTGTAATTCGGGCGAGGCTCAAAGTAGCTCTGACGCATCCGAGGTACCGGTGGCTCATGGGGGCGTTGGTCGAATGCACACTGATGGCAGACACTGGCGGTGTCCACAGCTTGCAGTTGAGCAAGTTCTTCCTTAACCACTCGTCTTATAATCGAAGAGATGTCGTCCTGCGATGGAAGGTTGACACTTGCAATCGTGGGCACAATGTCAAGACGTCCAAATTTCGGTAGGATTCTCCTCCTCTTTAGCGCTTCGAACGCTCGGCAGTGTTTCCTTAGGTCGGAAGGTGTGTGTAGGTCTTCCTTAGTGATAAGAAAATTGTACACGTCTTCCGCGATTCCCTTGAGGAGATGACCTACCTTATCTTCGTCAGACATGGTCGCACTCACGATTCCGCAGAGCTTCAAGACGGCCTCGATGTAGGTGGTGCATGTTTCGCCAGGTAACTGAGCTCTGCGTGAAAGCGTTTGCTCCGCCTGCTTGACCTTAGCAGTCGAGTCACCAAAACACCTCTTCAGCTCGTCCACAAAAATGTCCCATGTGGTCAATGCACTCTCGTGGTTGTCGAACCAAAGAGACGCGGTGCCAACGAGAAAAAACACCACGTTCTCGAGCTGCTTAGTAGTGCTCCAGCGGTTGCTGCGACTCACTCTTTGGTAGTGCCTGAGCCAATCCTCAACATCGTCATCCGGCTGCCCCGAAAAGGTCCTTGGTTGACGTTCCGACGTGCTGCAGCCAGCTTGTCCTGACGGGTGAGCGTGTTGCTCATCAGCGGCGAGGTTATGGCCTGCTCCTGCGTCCTCCATGTCTGGTAGCTGCGGTGGCAAGCCTGCCAAGCGTCTGCTCCGTCGCAAAATTGGTAGAGCTGGGTCGTCCAGATCGATGTACCCGGCACCTTCCACCAAACTGTTACGAGTGATTGTGTTTATTTACAGATGAGGTGAAATGGCATTGGGAAAGAGCAGCGTACTTCTGAGACAGGCCTAGTCCGGTTCACCCAACCACACAATCCAAGCGCCGGCTCCACTACTCTTCTTCTTCTTCCGCGCCCCGTACGCTCGCGCATCTTCGTTGCAATATTAATGACCTTCCTGTTAATGTATCATCTAATATACGCCTTTTTGCAGATGACTGTGTTCTGTATCGTCCAATAACAAATTCCATAGACTCTTCCTCTCTCCAGGATGACCTCCTTAAAATCCAGGCGTGGTCCAACCAATGGTACATGTCCCTCAACGTCAGTAAGTGCTCCCACGTGTCCTTTCATCGTCGCCGTAACTATGTAGCTCCTTCTTACTCTCTCAACAACAACACATTAACCCAATGCAAGACATTTAAACACCTAGGAGTACATATATCTAGTGATCTGTCCTGGGCCCACCATATTCTCCAACTAATTCCTGCAATCGCCTATTAGGTTATCTACGCCGTAACCTATCATCAGCATTCCCTGCAGTCAAACTACTTGCATATAAAACGTTGATTCGATCCAAACTAGAATATGCCTCTGCTATTTATGACAATCACCAAGTTAATATAAACAATTCCCTTGAATCAGTCCAGAACCGCGCTGCCAGGTTCATTCTTTCCGATTGTTCCTACAGATCAAGTGTATCCGCCCTAAAATCCCAGCTCTGCCTCCCCTCACTTTCTTCTCGCCGCAAGACTGCTCGTCTAATATTATTTTTTAGGTTTTTCCATTCGCTGCCTCCAGGAAACCAAATCATCATTCCTGCACATCGTTCCTCTCGCTACTCGCACCAAAATGCTGTATATCTACCACGTGCACATACGACCACCTACCAACGTTCATTTTTCCTACATACTGCCGGAGAATGGAATGCCCTTCCATCCGATATCGCCCTCATCACCGACATTGCTCAATTCAAAGCTGCCATTGAAGACCATCTTTCAAGACATGAAACCTAACCTGACCCGCCAGTTTTTTCGTTCGCCCACCCCTCATGTAATGTCCCATGTGGGACCTTTGAGGTATTATGAATAAATGAATAAATGAATAAATAAGCAGGGTAAGCATATAAAGAAGTGCTACATCAGCGTAAATAAGTGTACACATACTAGTTGTATAAATTATGACTAACAGCATGAAGCGAAACAATCCCGCTCATTGAAATATATCATAACAAAACAAGTTGTTCGAATTGTTCGAATGGTTGGTTCATACTGTGCAAAAGATAATGACGCAACGCAAGCCGAAGAAAACAAGGGGTATAGGAAAAACACCCTTTCCTGTACTTTTTTTCTTTGCCCTGCGTTGTGTCATTGCCTTTTGCACATACACACACACACATACTTTTGCATATATGTACACAGAAAGTGCACCTAACAGTCATAGCCTTTGGCTCATGTAGACGAACCCATGGAGTATAAGTATATCAATGTCATAATATGCTGCAGTGCTCCAGCATATTATTTTGTAAAAGCAGTGAGACAAATCTACCATTTGGCTCAGCTATCCCTGATCATGTTTTCCTCCTGGTAAATGTGTTGCAGGCAAGCTCACGTGATGTGAACAAGACACGCGATGCTTTAATTTTCAAGTAATAAAGGGAGAAAACGCAACGAAGAATGGTCTAGACTCAGTTGCAGAGGTGACCTTTGAAATTTGTGGAAACATTGTGGTTGTGACTGGTGAACAACAGGAATGATCACAGGTCATTAGCTAAGTTGGAAGTGGTGCGAAATACTCCAGGTAACATGAAATATACACGAAGATAAGCATCTTATCAAAGAAATAAGTAGAGTAAAGTGCAAACTTGAACGCAGCTTTCCTATTATTTTTCTACCAGGTATCGTGTTGGATCCATCACAATGTCAGAAGATTTTCTGACCACTACTTAAATTGCAGATGGGGAACGCTGCACAGTTTCATCATAATGTGTCACTAACTAGAACTGCATCGCTTGTCATTCGTTGGTTCAGGAAGTGGAATGTCGGAGTTTGCAGAGTTTAGTTAAACAAGAAACACAGTTGCTCTACACAAACAGTACGTTGTGAATAGTTTCAGTGAGTATGGGTGCATGCTTCTATTTCAAACTAACATGCATGTCAACCGAGTCGCAGCTTCTGCACAAACCCCTCTGAAATCCTCACAGAGCTGAGCACTTCATCAATGTATCTTTTATGCCTGTGAATAGCTGACACCATCAGTTCTTTGCAGTGGCACAACAGTCATGACCAGAGGTTTGTAATTGAACAGTGACAGAGCCCTTGGGTGCTGAAAATCTTTTGGACTTGATGAGCACCTGAATTCATGCATGCTTCAAACTTCGTGGCCCGTCGCAGTGGTCTAGTGGTTACGGTGCTCAACTGCTGGCCCGAACGTAGTGGGATTGAATCCCGGCTGCATATCAATGGATGCAATATGCTTGAGGCCCATCTGCCTAAATTTAGGTGCACGTTAAAAAAACGCCAGGTGCTCAAAATATCTGAAGGGCTCCACTCCTGCATGCCTCATATTCGTATCATGGTTTTTGGACATAAAACCTCCACATTTTTTATTAATCAACCTATTTTTGCAACGTTCATTGTGAATTAATCACACCGTTACTGTTTGTAAAGACTGCTTCAGTGTAAAACGAGTCGTCAGTATTATATAAATTTTGGCATTTTTTGGGAGGCTGGATGTTTGATTGCCTTCCAAACCATGTCAAGCAAACAGAAAGAAAGCAGAACGAGCAGGGTTTTCCAGTGCATTTTGGGAAGTGTTGGCATTTCCCAATAATAAAGCAATCCAGAACCTCTGGTTGTAATACTCATGCTGATAGGGGCACACAAGGCTTCAAAAAAAAGTTAGTCGGTTAAACTTGTATAATACAAAAGTAACGCAGCAGGAGCAAAAGTAGTCAATTCATTACATACAACCACAGCAGAATTATAAATACACATATATAAATATATACCTACATAACATATACATATATACATAAAATACGTACATATACACATAAAAAAAGAAATAGTGCAACACATCTAAAAATGGATAGGCAATGGGTGCAGAAGGCTGCACTAGAAATCCAATTTGCATAATCATGTTCTAGAAAGGCACAGGATAAATTTAGCCTGCTACTTTACGTTTTTGCTGGCAGCAGCACTGTGCCTTGACTTTGTTTCTTGTGTGTTTTTGTTTACAAATGTAATGTTCCAATGTAGCCTTGTGCGGCAGAATATTTTAAGAAATAGAAATTTCTCAGTGCAGCCAACTGAACAGAAAATAGCTTGCCGGATTGGCATCCTTTCCACCAGATTTTTGCACACATTGGAAAAATGTGCACAATAGTTGATTTCATGTCTGAAGGCCGAATCTAATTCCTTTATGTAATTCAGACATGATTCAGAGGTTACTGCAATGGAACCGAGGAGTTTCTCGGGTACACCACTTTCCTTGAGTAGTGCAAAGAATTTGTGTCGTCCATGGAGAGAGCCACCATCGACTTCAAGGAGTGTTCTCTCACATATGCACTCACTAGTCCTCAGTTCAAGAAAGCTGTTCACAAGAGTACCAGCGACATGGTACACAACATTTTCATACACCATGTCGGTCGCATCTTGTGAAGATGCCTGCAGATCAGATGAATCAGAGGCCTGCTGCGTGCTGTGGCTTGTGGTTGGTGTGCTGCTAGTTGACAACAATGCAGATGCACTCTCCAAGTTGTTGAGGAAAGCAATTGTTGTCACCTTGAGAAAGCTTGAAGAGCTTGCCAATCCAAATATGTTTTAGAGCCGCCACGAATTGATACACATTTTGGTGTCTCATTGCAGCCATGTTTTTGACAAATGATGCATGACTCAAGGGAAGCACGGTGTTCCGACCCATCAATCATTGCATACTGCAACTTATCGTCCTGATTTTTTAGGGTCGAACTGTTCTGGCTGTCAAAAATCTTATCCATTCTTTCTGTGAACAGAGCTGTAAATTTAGCATCAAGAGGAAGCTCTTGAATGGCAATGAGAGTGAGGAGTGCCACAGAGACAGATTCACTGAATACTTGTGTGGCATACTTCACTCTTATGTCAGCCACGGCCGCTGGATGAAAAAGCGCACTTTTTATCCAGCGGCCGTGTGTCAGCAAAGGGCATCTTGTAGATATGTTGCTCTTTGAGCTTCCTTGGCAATCTTTCTTTTTTAGATGTTCAGTTGGTGTGTTAGAGGCGTGATTTGCGAGTATTTTTGTGAAAGGTTTCAATGTACGCCCAGTCAACAACCTCGGAGCCAATCGTGAGCTTGTGTTTTCTCAAATTATTCCGCGTGCATTTTATCAGGTGTGGGATGTCAAACATGAAGTATATTTTGCAGTTGTTGACAGTAAAACATGGTTCATGAAGAGAATGGATCAGCATTCTTGACAGGCTGACATTGTTTGACCCTTGATCATAGATGACCACTTTTACCAAAAGACCTTTTTTTTTCAAGCTGCGTAATTACATCTATTAGCAGCTTGCGCATTGCAAGAGCTGACGTTGCATTGCGGGACACTGCAAAGGCTACTGGCTGCATCCAAATTCTCGATATGCCAGACACAGCCATTAGAATGGCTGCATTTGCCACACGAGAAGTCCTTGTGTTTCCATCAAATGTGTAGCCAATCACTATATATTTTGATTGATCGTACATCAAATGTATTTTCAAGGCTATTTAATCGAATAAAAGACAGCATGCTTTGTCTTGCAGAGGCCAAGCTTCAATGATTGATTCTATTGCATCCATGGCACCTGGAATGATACCAGGTGTCATTGATACCAGGTGTCACAGAGCTGCGTTTTCTTCGCCCACTTTTTTGGCGTTTCTTGCATCTGCTCCGCGCTGCTGCCCTACTTGGAAAATTGGAGGCCGCTCTGACCAGGCTCAGCTGAAAAAAAAAGACATGGAAGAATGCGAAGGTATAGGCTTTCATCAGTCTTGTAGAGAAAAAAAATCACGATTAAGCTATCAGGGCGCAATCACAGGGCTACTAATATACGGACCACTATGTGCTGCCATGCCATTTTTCATTGGAAGCAATGTGTATTCTGCGACTGAGACAGGAATCATAATTGATTTATACATTCCAAGCATTTTATCTTCAAGGAATCATCCATGATTAAGGAAATATCACAAAGCATTGCAAAAATGAACATTTCATGAAATGCTGAACAGAGGCAATGACATTTACAAAGTGGAGGATTTTGAATTATTCATCTCATAAATAGCTATCTGGGCTGCATAAGCCACATTTACATGAATGCACACCTTGATTGTGAATCATATTCTGCTGGCCTATCTCGCAGAGCTACTCTCATCACAACAAATCGGACAGCAGAATTTTCAGTGTCAACCATGTAGGTCCAACTGCACCCGCCTTATATTTGAAATATAAATAATGGCGTGAACTAGATCACGGGTTGCAGGCCCTGAACTATATGTATGGTTTTGTCAACATTATAGGTTGTGACAATATTACACAGGCTTAGGTGTCCATATCTACTAGGAAAACATCAAGACTACTGGTCCATACTTCCTTATGCAGATGCAGGATGTGTACTTTGCAATAATTCTCTCTCTCACTTTTTGCACTTACCATCACTTGGTGAAACCTGTGACGGTGTTGTGGGCCTTCTTGTGGGTGTGCTTGGCGAAGCGGCTGTTGAAAAAGAAATAAATATGCTATAAAAGGCTGGCAAGCAGGTATTTTATTACCCTCACTTTGCATTGCACATGTGAATACTGAGCAACAGACTTATGGAGCAATTTTCACATGTGCCTGAGGAAAACTACTCAGTGTTTTCATCTCTATGGAATGAGCTCAACAAAGAAAGCACTGAGTCTATGCATTGATGTAGAAAAAGAAAAGATATCGATACCACCCAACAAAGTTTTCTTGCAGGGAGGTTGGTTTGTTGTGAACTCATACCGAGCTCCACAAACACTAGAGGAGTAAGGAGGGAAACAGGACAGAGTACAAACTATTTACACTGTGAGATGCCAAAAGCCATTTTCGCTGCTCTATCTCCCTGTTTCTTCATTTTGCGTTTGTTCAACATGCTATCAGTTCATCCATACCATGTAAACAGTGCACTCAGACATTCTTACTGGAAAGCATACAAAATGCTACTCTATGAGTGCAAGCTAACAACATTTTTTCCCCTAGAGTACATTTCCTGCATTTAAGGTTTACGTACAGCAATTGTTCTCATAGCACTGGTAATTGAATAACAGCTGTGGCATTTCTACCTACTGTTCTAATTTCAGAGAACAATCTGCTCGAGTGTACAGGTGTAGAATACAAAATAGTACCGCTCTTTGCTTTTTGTTTTTTTTGCAAGCTATTCGTGCAGTATTACAGTGGCACCACCAACCAAATATTCTGTACCCTTTCATTCCAAGCAGAAAGGTGAAACAGATCCTTGTTCGGTACAACTACCTTCCACAGTAAGGGGGCAGTCTCAGCAGCAGGGACGGCAACTCGCTTGCAGTAAACTGGTTGTCTGCAATTAAAGTACTCGAACTTACTCACCCTACGGTGAAAAAACAGCTGGTAGAGTAAATACACTTGCAAGCTTTTAAGGGCATGACACTAAGCTTAATAAATGTGCTTGTTTTTAATTTCCACTAAATTATAATTACAGATAATTACATATATCCCGGCAATATTCTCTGAATTAAAACTTGATATATGAAACACAACTCGATCGAGTTCTTGTTTTTCCACTGCTTTTGCGAGTCGAAACGATATTGTAAGCTTATAAGGAATTATGGTGTGTAAACGCTAAGCGCAAACAGCGCATTGAAAAAAAAATACAGAAAAGTGAAAGGGTGGCGGCGGGGATGGGGATGGGTCCAGATTAGAGAGGGGAAAAAAAGTGGCCCCGCGCGATAAGCGCGGCCTCTTTCATGAACATCCAAAACCGAGCTTGGCCATGCCTTCGCCCGTTGGAAGCATCACGAGGGAGTAATGAAGAGATAAGCGAAACTGTATCCGGGAGCTTCCCGAGAGCGAAAAGGGGCAGGTGGGTATCACGCTTGGTTCAAGGTCCCCCGTCGAGCAGCGCGGCGAGGTACGCCGAAGGGAAGGAATGAGGACAATTTACGGCGACAAAAATCCGAGCAGGCGGTCGGTGTGTAAACAGACACACAGATGAGGAACGCGGTGGTTTTCACTTGTGCAACACCGCAGCACACACTCGAATCTGAGGGCAGTGTCCCGAGTTCGCTACTGGGGCCTCCGCAATAACTTTGCGAGCGATACTTTCGTCGGCTGCGAGCACCACCCGTAAACTACACGGACGTGATGTATACGCACGCATTAAAGCGCTTAAAAAACAGCTGCAGCGAGCACAACTATCCCACTCCGTTAATGTTACTAGCACGCATAAGTTAAAGTAACACGTAACAAAACACCCTGAAGACACGGTAGCATGACACGGTAATTCGAATTGGTTAGATTTCATGAGATAGTAGAGGTAACGTCAGGCAGTGAGGCACGCACATATATACTAACGTGAGCAACCATAACTAGCGAACAGCTCCGCTTTTGAGAGGTGACGCGCGTCGAGCCACAAACTGCAGCCCGCCCACTAATTTTAACTTATTATCGTAACCATTTCTCAAACAGATAGCTGCAGCAACGATTGGCAGCAAGAAAATTCGCTGTTCATTCAGCAGTTTCAAATCATAACGGTCAACGACAGTCAAATCAAAACTTTGCGAACATCTTGGGAAATATATAATAGTGAACGTATCAATACCTGTGGTCAGCAGGGATTCTGAAGAAGTGTTCGCCTTCATTCCCCGAGGAATCGCACCACTTCACGCCGCAATAAAGGTGCGACATCGCTGCTCCTCGCTGCGGTGGTAAAGTTTGCGTTTCTATGCACTCTCGTGCTTGCGCGTCGTCTGCTTGTGCGCTGCGCAGGCGTGATGGCGGCGGTACCTAGCGGAGCCACGTACAGTCATGTTTACAAAACTTCTTTAAAACTTTGCCTTGTAATACTCGTGGCTGGTTATAGTTTAATGCAGAAGCACGTTTTTATTTACTACTGTGTACTACCGTGGCCGCGTTATTTTATTTTAATTAGGCTTACTGAGGCCTTCACTTCCCGCCCGTACCAGGTTCGCTGCAATCGTTTCGACGGTAGCGACGCCCCATGGCCCGGACGCCAAACTGCCATCATGCCTCGAGCCTGCCGTTAGTCTGCTGGCGCACACGTGACGAGTGGTTGAGTTATCCAACGCAACGCGCTGTGGAGGGAGGGGTCGCTGGTTCGAATCCCCGGTTGGGTACGTCAGAACTTTTTTTCTTCTGCTTTGTTTTTCCTTTTATATATATATATATATATATATATATATATATATATATATATATATATATATATATATATATTGTGAGCGCTGACTATATAGTTCATCTTCATCTGTACAGAAACCATTGTAATCATCATCTTCGTTTGTCACGCGGGCTGCGCCGCTTTGGGACATTGAAATATAACCTTTCGATTATCGAACTGGGCGTCGTCTCATAAGTGGTGGAGAGTGCTGTGGTTCCCACGTCCTCTTGCTCTACCGGTCACCCCTGGAGCTCCGGTCTGGTCGACGGTTGTGCTCGCAAACGACTGTGATGGCACAAAACAACGCCTCCGCTGCCGCAACCGCTTCTGCTCCGCCAGTTGGGCCTAACTACACAGTGAGTACGTCGCAACGAGACCCTCCGGTATTTTCCGGCCTTCGCGGTGAAGACGTCGAGGAGTGGCTCGACAATTATGACAGAACCAGTGTTTGTAATTATTGGGACGAGGCCCACAAACTACGCTACGTTCCTTTTTACCTCAGGGAAGTGGCTAAAACCTGGTTCCACAACCATGAAAGTGACTTTCCTGATTGGGCAGCCTTCACGGCGCAACTCCGTCAGATATTTGGTACATCTGCAGGACGCTCTGAGGTAGCCAAACAGAAGCTCGCAACCCGCATCCAAGGGCCCGACGAATCATATACGTCGTATATTGAAGACGTTCTGGCTCTCTGTCGCCGTGCCCAGAGTGACATGACGGAGGCCGATCGCATCCGTCACATACTGAAAGGCGTGAACTCTGTGGCCTTCAATGCTCTCGTCATTCAGAGCCCAAATACAGTTCAGGACATAATCACCACATGCCAACGCCTGGACGTGCTCTATTCCATGCGCCTTCCACACGCCTCCTCTGACGCTCGCTTTGTTGGAGAACAAGAATTGCGAGCCCTGATCCGCACCATTGTCAGAGAGGAACTTCACGGTCTTGTTCCGGGCAACACAGCCACTTCGCCTGTCCACTCTCCTCCTCCCAACCTGCGTGAAATTATCAAGGACGAACTGGCATCGATGACAAGCGTCGCACGTGCCCCGTCTCCTGTACCTTTTCGCATGCCTTCGTACGCAGAAGTTGCATCACGGGCCCCTGCACCAATGTCATCTGCGCCTGCGGACGTTCCGTGCGACCATTTGGCTTCGATGGCAGCACAGGCACAAGGGCAACCACACTACTCTACCTGGCGTCCTTCGCGCCCCGTCTGTTTCTACTGTGGCATACGGGGCCATATATCCCGTTTCTGCCGCCGCCGTCTGCAGGATGAACGACGTGGCTATTCTGCTTATGAAAGAGACTTTGCCCCAAGATCTGATGCCTACGCTCCAGCACCGTATCCATCCTCCTCACGTCGGTCGCCCTCACCTCCACTGCCCCAAGCCATGCCTCGTCCTTCTCGTTCACCTCGCCGCCGTTCTCCGTCACCATTTCGGCGTACGACATCACCCTTGCGTCCTGCTCCGATCTCTCTGGACAGCCACTCGGAAAACTAGAAGCTGCAGTTTTTGGAGGGGAAACTGCTCGTTGTCGAAACGTCACAACTCCTCCGTCTCGCCCAGCAAATTTACTGCCTGTTTGTGTGGAAGGTGTTTGTGTTGACGCCCTTGTAGACACTGGAGCCGCAATTTCAGTCATTAACCGCGAATTGTGTTTTCGTCTACGGAAAGTGCAAACTCCTTATGTCGGTCCCCTGTTATGCGGCGCTAATGACAATCCGATTTGCCCGACCGGACAGTGTACTGCGCGCGTTCTCATCGACGGAGTCCGCCATCATGTACAGCTGGCTGTGCTTTCTTCATGCGCTCATCAGATAATCTTAGGCTGGGACTTCCTATCGGCTTCGTCGGCTGTCATTTCTTGCGGTCAACCTCTCATTCGTATTACGGACACTGAGCTTTCTTCTGCTGCCGATTTTTCACCGCCCAACCTTGTCACAGCTGCGGATTTTCTCCTGCCTTCAGGGCAAGAACGTGTACTTACGATCAGGTCACGAGACGTTATAGATGGCGACGCGGTGGTTACACCTTGCCAGCGCTGTATTTCTCGAGGCATCGCCATCGCATCTTGTCTAGTGCGGTTCACACGTGGTTATGCAAGCATCACCGCCTACAACACGACGCCAGAAGCCCTACTGCTGCCAGAGGGGACTACTGTTGCCAGCATTACCGAAGACGCACCGGTATGTGTCGTTACTGTTTCAACTGACTCGTCATTTCCACAATGTACGCCCGCGGAAGGTTCATCGCGTGCTCTAAAGGCCACTTTGAGTACAGATCTCAATCCGACCCAGACTGATGCCTTGCTGACCATATAATGAAACACAACGCTTGCTTTGACGTTTGTTCCGATGGCCTGGGTCAAACAACAGTGGCCGCTCATCGCATCGACACAGACGGATCTCGTGTCATTCGTCGCCGCCCTTACCGTGTATCAGCTTCTGAACGCAAAGTTATAGAAGAACAAGTCAACGATATGCTCGCACGCAACATTATCAGGCCTTCGGCAAGCCCGTGGTCTTCTCCTGTTGTGCTCGTTAAAAAAAGGATGGCTCGGTGCGATTTTGCGTTGATTATAGAGCGCTGAACAATATTACTCGTAAGGACGTCTATCCTATGCCTCGGATCGACGACGCTCTTGACACTTTACAAGGTGCCGAGTACTTTTCGAGCCTCGACTTGCGCTCTGGTTATTGGCAGATCCCGATGCACGAGTCCGATAAAGAGAAGACTGCATTTGCCACACCTGATGGACTCTTTGAATTCAATGTAATGCCTTTTGGCCTCTGCAATGCCCCAGCCACATTCGAACGAATGATAGATACGGTACTGCGTGGATTAAAATGGAAGACCTGCCTTTGCTACCTGGACGACATCGTCATCTTTTCATCCAGCTTCTCACAGCACCTGGAACGGCTAGACGAAGTTCTGACCTGTCTAGCTAAGGCCGGTCTCCAGCTAAACACTAAGAAGTGTCGGTTTGCCAGCCGCAGCATCAAGGTATTAGGTCACGTTGTCAGCAGGCATGGCATTGAGCCCGATCCCAACAAAGTTGCTGCAGTACTGCACTTTCCTACACCAACCACACCTAAAGACCTTCGCAGCTTCCTCGGCTTAGCGTCGTACTTCCGCCGCTTTGAAGGTAAACATTAGACAGAAGTCTGTCTGGTTGGGTAAGTAAACTGAGATAACTGATATTTATTCTCCAACCAAAGTTACGAAGACATGTAAAAACCCGACGTTTCGGAACCAGCTCGGTTCCTTCCTCAGGGGGGACTGCGGCGGCTTGGCAGCGGCCTCTTTAAGGCACTCTCGCGGCGGTTAACGACCCCACGCATTACCGAGGAGCGTAGCCGTTCACTCGGAACTCTCCCCCCGGTGTATGCGCATGGGCTACGCTCCTCGGTAATGCGTGGGGTCGTTAACCGCCGCGAGAGTGCCTTAAAGAGGCCGCTGCCAAGCCGCCGCAGTCCCCCCTGAGGAAGGAACCGAGCTGGTTCCGAAACGTCGGGTTTTTACATGTCTTCGTAACTTTGGTTGGAGAATAAATATCAGTTATCTCAGTTCCGCCGCTTTGTGCGTGATTTCGCCACTATTGCAGCTCCTTTGCACAAGCTTTTGACCGCGACCGCACCTTTTGTCTGGTCGGATGAATGCGGAGCCGCTTTTCACACTCTCAAGCGATGCCTCACATCGCGGCCAGTGCTTCGGCATTTCGACCCTGCAGCGTCTACTGTCCTACACACTGACGCAAATGGACATGGCATCGGTGCCGTCCTGCTGCAGCGGAACCACGCTTCCGAAGAACAAGTCGTGGCCTACGCGAGCCGCACTCTTTCTCCTGCTGAGCGAAATTACAGCATCACCGAACAAGAATGCCTCGCCGTCGTGTGGTCCGTACAAAAGTTTCGCCCTTATTTATACGGCCGGCATTTCACAATCGTCACTGACCATCATGCTCTGTGTTGGTTATCATCTCTCAAGAATTTGTCGGGACGCCTTGGCCGTTGGGTACTGCGTTTGCAAGAGTATGACTACAGTGTCACATATAGGTCGGGTCGGCAACACCAAGATGCTGACGCTTTGTCGCGGTGCCCGCTCTCGCCACGCGCCCAAGTGTCGCCATCAATCTGTTCATCACCAACCAGCCAAGTGACCAAGCAGACGGCCGGTAGTCCGACAGAGTCCGTTGCCTCAGTGGACATTCTTTCATCTACAGATCTCACCTCACTCCAACATGCAGATACATACTGCCGCACAATCATCGATCGGCTTACAGGCTTATCCCGTGCCCCCAACAGCCGCTTAAGACGACAGCTTGAACGTTTTAAACTTCGAGATGGAACGTTATGTAGGCACATTTACCACCCTCTCGGTAACCAATGGGTTCCAGTCGTCCCTCGTTCACTTCGTCTCCAGGTTTTACAAGCCCTGCACGACGACCCGACAGCTGGCCACTTGGGTTTTCACAAGACTTACGAGCGCATCAAAACTCGGTGCCTTTGGCCTGGCCTCTCAACAAGTGTGGCGAAGTACGTCGGTTCCTGCGCGTCATGCCAACACCGAAAACGTACCACATCTCTTCCCGCAGGCCCTTTACAACCTCTGCCGTGCCCGTCCGCTCCCTTTGACTTCGTGGGCATCGACTTATACGGACCCCTCCCGCTTACGCCAGCCGGTCACCGCTGGATTGTTACTGCCGTGGACCACCTAACTCGCTACGCGGAGACGGCAGCTCTTCCCTCTGGTGCTACCTCGGAAGTAGCCGATTTTGTCCTGCGCGCCATTATTTTGCGCCACGGTGCCCCTCGTGTTCTCCTTAGTGACCGTGGCAAGACATTTCTTTCCCATGTTCTTGCTGAAGTCCTTCAGGCCTCTAACACCGTACATAAGACCACATCTGCATATCATCCGCAAACAAATGGTCTTACAGAGCGTTTTCACCGAACTTTGTCCGACATGATATCCATGTATGTTCAGCCAGATCACAAAAACTGGGACACTGTACTCCCTTTCGTCACGTTTGCATATAATACTGCCACACAACGCACGACGAATTACAGCCCGTTTTTCCTCGTGTTTGGCCGTGAACCGACTTTTGTTCTGGACACCACATTTTTATCCACGCCCTCTGTTCCATCTTCGTCCCTTCCAGAAGAGTTCGCTGCTCGCGTCGCCCGCTGCCGTGAAATTGCCCGCGCCAACACTGCTACCATTCAGGACAAGAGGAAAGTCCGTTTTGACGCGAAACGTCGAGTTGTTTCGTTCCGTCCAGGCGACGAAGTCCTCCTGTGGACACCTGTTCGTACCCCTGGGCTCTGTGAAAAATTTCTTCATAGATATCTCGGTCCATACACCGTGCTGGAAAGGACATCTGCCGTGAACTATCGCGTCGCTCCAGTCAGCGCGGCTACTGATCGTCGTCGCCGCAGCACCGAGATCGCTCATGTCTCTCGCCTGAAACCATATATTCGGCGTTCCTACCCTTAACCTGCTGCCCGCTTTCGCGAAGGGGGAAAATAGTGTGAGCGCTGACTATATAGTTCATCTTCATCTGTACAGAAACCATTGTAATCATCATCTTCGTTTGTCACGCGGGCTGCGCCGCTTTGGGACATTGAAATATAACCTTTCGATTATCGAACTGGGCGTCGTATCATAATATATATATATAATTCAAAAGAAACTTCTGAAGGTCCGATGCACATGTAGTTGAAGAAATGAAGGAACACACTTACGAAAATTGCATATTTTTACTCATTTACGTTTCGGCCGTGGCACGGCCTTCGTCAGAAGGCCGTGTCACGGCCGAAACGTGACTCTGACGAAGGCCGTGCCATGGCCGAAACGTAAATGAGTAAAAATATGCAATTTTCGTAAGTGTGCTCCTTCATTTCTTCAACTACACACACACACACACATATATATATATATATATATATATATATATATATATATATATATAGCGGCGTCTTCCAAAGCGAAATAGACATGCCGTAGCTTGTGTTCGCAGGACCAGGCATTCAAAACGGCGACTCGGTCGTAGGCTTCGAGCCAGCTTTCCGGGTCTTCGAACGACGATCAGCGGAAGGTTGGCGGCTCCTTGGGCGTCCGGAGAAGGATCGGTGCGGGCGGCACAGCGTCTGTCATCGTCGCTGTGGTCGAGTTCAGGATCTTTGTTTGCCGGGTCTTTTCAGGTAGAGGCCCGTGCTCTGGCGGTAGACCTTGTTGCCTGCGGCTTGCTCGACGATCCGGGTTTTCTTTGTGGTCGTCCTCCTCGCGGCTTGGGCTTGGGTCAGCGCTTCGCGGGGGCGTCCGGATCATGGAAGAAGCAGCACCTCCACCGGATGTCCCGTGGTCGTGACGTCGACGAAGAACACAGTCAGTACGTCCGAGATCAAACTGTTTATTTGGCCGAACTTGTGGCCGAGAAATTGAGAACTAGGACTACAGCAATACACGCTGTACAATCATAGCGACGAATCATAGCGGCGAACAGGGCGTCGTCGCCACGCCACGGTGGTCTAGTGGTTATGGCGCTCGACTGCTGACCCGAAGGTCGCGGGATCGAAGCCCGGCCGCGGCGGCTGCATTTTCGATGGAGGCGAAAATGTTTGAGGCCCGTGTACTTAGATTTAGGTGCACGTTAAAGAACCCCAGGTGGCCGAATTTTCCGGAGCCGTCCACTACGGCGTCTCTCATAATCATATCGTGGTTTTGGCACGTTAAACCCCAGATATCATTATTATTGAACAGGGCGTCGTCCGTCGATCAACTGACAAGCGGTCAAGCGCGTCGGCTTTTATACAGGCGCTATGGAAGTTTCCAGCAATATCGCTGGTGGCGGCGTTATCTCTCGACAAAGCTGGAACATTCGCGTGCGGCGCGCAATCTTAACAAAACGATCTACTAAAATCGTGAAGTTTCTCGAACACTGGTTCGCGGCCAGCGTCGAGCGTTGATAACCGTCCTTGCTGGTCAAACTCGAACACATCAAAATAAAAGAAGAAGCGGATGAGGCAATATATATATATATATATATATATATATATATATATATATATATATATATATATATATATATATATATATATATATATATACGTATATATTGTAGTGAAGCGTTCCACGATGGTGTGAATATCGATGGAAGAAACGACACAGTGAGACGCTGAGTTGTGGACGTTGTCGTCGGGCAAGGGAGAGCGCGACAGGGCGTCGGCGTCAGCATGCGTCGGCGTCAACGGGCAAGACGGCCTGATGGACCCTTCAATGATGACAGCCAGCATAGTGCATGGTGGTCGGTGATGACATCAAATGGGCGACCATACAAATAAGGTCGGAATTTCGTAAGGGCCCAGATAATCGCCAGGCATTCCTTTTCGGTGACGGTGTAATTGGTCTCGGCTTTGGTAAGCGTACGACTTGCATATGCCACGACATATTCAGGGAAACCTTGCTTGCGCTGCGCAAGGACAGCGCCAAGGCCAACACCGCTGGCGTCTGTGTGTACCTCTGTAGGGGCCGTATGGTCGTAGTGGCGTAGTATGGGAGGCGACGTCAACAAACGACGGAGCTTCGCGAAAGCTTCGCCGCACTCTGACGACCACGAACTGAGCGGCCCATTACTTCCGAGGAGCTTCGTCAGCGGCGATATGATAGTCGCGAAGTTTCGAATGAAGCGCCGAAAGTAGGAGCATAGTCCTACGAAACTGACGTAGGTTTAGGGAACTCGATCACGGCCCGAAGCTTGGCTGGATCGGGCAGAATACCGTCCTTGGACACGACGTAACCGAGTATTGTCAGCTGCCGTGCTGCAAATCGGCACTTGTTTAGATTCAGTTGCAGACCGGCCTCGCTCAAACGCGTCAAAACATGCCGCAGGCGTTGAAGATGCGTGGAGAAGTCCGGAGCGAAAACAACGACGTCGTCGAGGTGGCATAAGCATGTGTGTCATTTCAGGTTGCGCAGAACGGTATCCATCATGCGCTCAAAGGTGGCGGGCGCATTACACAGCCCAAACGGCATGACGTTGAATTCGTACAAGCCGTCGGGCGTGACAAAGGCGGTCTTCGGTCGAGCGTCATCAGCCATAGGTACTTGCCAGTACCCTGAGCGCAAATCGAGAAATGAAAAGAATTCTGCTCCTTGCAGGCTGTCAACCGCGTCGTCTATTCGCGGTAGTGGATACACGTCCTTGCGAGTGATCGTGTTAAGTCGTCGGTAGTCCACACAGAACCGCACAGAACCTTCCTTCTTCGCCACAAGAACGACAGGAGACGCCCAGGGGCTGTTAGAAGGTCGAATAACATCGCGGCGAAGCATCTCGTCGACTTGCTCCTTGATTACACGCCGTTCTGTGGGAGATACGCGATATGGACGTTGCCGCAGTGGCGGCTGGGTGCCAGTGTCGATGCGATGCGTAACGGCGGACGTGCGGCCGAGGGAAGTTTGAGCGACATCGAAAGAAGAACGAAATTCTTCCAACAGGCACAGAAGCTGGGAACGCTGGACCGACGTAAGGTTGTCAGCAATGGAGAAACCAAATACATCAGCGGGTGATGAAGCAGACGTGGAAACAGCACCGAGCGTACTGGAACTGTGGCAGTGCATTTGATCTGGTACTTCCATAACTTGTGCGTCTTCGAGGGGTTCCACGCTACCGAGACATTCCCCTTGCACCAACGTGACACTGTACGGGAATGGATTGATAACAAAAATAGAGGTGCTGCCCTGAGTGACTTGCACGGTCGCGAAAGGCACCAGCAAGCCTTTCCTCGTGCAAACACGGTCAGATGGCGAGAGGAGTGCAACGGTGTCGGAAAGACTTGCGCAGTAGACCGACACCGCCGTTGACGAGTTTGCAGGCACCTTGGTGTCGTCTTTGACATGTACCTTGCCCGCAGCCGATGGATTGTCTGCCGGCGTCCAGTCAGGGAGCGGTGAGAGCTCTATTTCTGCTGGTGCGCAATGAATGACGGCGTCGTGGAGGGAGAGAAAATTCCATCCTAGGATGACGTCGTGAGAGCAGGCAGGAATTATGATCAATTCGACGGCGTACAGAGCATCCTGAAAAATGACGCGGGCGGTGCACACCGCTGTAGGGTGAATACTTTGGGCGCTGGCTGTACGGAGGGAGAGACCGGAAAGTGGCGTCGTCACTTTCCGCAGTAATCGGCTAAGTTTGGCGTCCATGACGGATACGGCGGCTCCAGTGTCGATAAGGGCAGATGCGCGAACACCGTCCACAAACACGTCTATGACGTTCGATGGGCTTCGCTGAGGGCTTTCGCAGTTCGATAGCGTCGCAGCCCTTGCCTCGTGGACTGCGACGACTAGTTTTCCTGGTCACGTGAGACCGGACGTGGCCGCATGGGTGACAGTGAGCGACGTCGGGGAGACGGTGACCGGCGGGTAGATGTTGCGGCGCGGGACGTCAGTGACATAGGCGGCGCTTGGTCATAATAAGGTCGGCTTGATTGGCTGGGGAGGGCTGATGCGACCCGAGGCGGCTCCATGCGATTGCAGTAGCGTGCGACGTGACCGGCGCAACCGCGCGCGAAGCAGATAGGGCGGTTGGCGGAAGTGCGCCAGCGGTTCCGACTCCCCGTGTTGCAGACACGGCGTTCGGCTGCTGATCCAAAAGACGTGGTTTGATTCCGGCCGCGGCCATCGCGATCGGACGCGAAATTCGATAGAAGCCTGTACACTGTGATATTTCGGTGAACGTAGAAACTACAAGTTCTTGAAAGTTCCGGAGCGCTCCACTTCAGCGTCGCACATCCTCATGTTGTATATTCGGCACATAAAACCTTCAAAATCACGATTAAATGCTAAGCATTTCTTAACGAAACATTTCTTAGGGTACTTTAACCGTTTCTACCTATCCATCTATCCAGGTATCTGCCATGTACTTTAGTTGGCGTAGAAGAACATTATTCGGAGGTCTTGATATGAATAACGCGACTCCCCTTTGCGTCCGTCAGCAAATCCTTTCCTCCAGTCACGTGTGGTGCATGCCCGCATACAGTGGTCCATGATAGAAAGGTTTCTGCCACTGGTTATTCACTGTCCATATGCACCTACCCGTCGTTCACAGTCCATGGGCCTCGCCACTCCACCTCGTTCCGAAGAAGACCCAAGGCTGGCGGCCCTGTGAGGACTGCCGTGCCCTCAACGCGCACACCAGCCCGGAGAGGTACCCCGTCCACCCCATACAGTACTTCGCCCACCGCATTCATCGCTGCCACGTGTTCTCCGTGCTGCACTTCGTGAAGGCCTACACACAGATAGCCGTCAATCCGGATGACGTACGTCTCAAAAACGGCAATGATCACTCACTTTGGCTCGTTCGATTTTCCCTTCATGAGCTTTGGCCTGAGGAACGCTGGAGAACCCTTTCAGCGTTTCATTGACGAAATCGTCCGCGGCCTCCACTTCTGCTTTGTTTACCTTGACGACACACTGGTATTTTCCCGCGACACCGAAGAGCACCACAGGCACCTTTGTCTGCTGTTCCAACGCCTCAGTGACTACGGTCTACTCGTCAATATCCAAAACACACGCTAGGCGCTTCCGTCGTCCGCTTCCTCGGCCACGAAGTTTTATCTGAGGGAACTCGGCCCTTGCCCCAACGCAACTCGGACCTGCAAAATTACCCTCAACCCACCACCGGTAAAGACCTTCGCCGTTTCCTCGGCATGCTGGACATTTACAGGCGTTTCTTGCTCCACGCAGCCGACTACCAGGTTCCCCTCCATGATACTTTGGCTGGCCTATGACGAAACCAACCCGTCACGTGGACACCGACGTTAGCGAAAACTTTTGAATATTGCAAAGGCACCCTCTGCACCACCACGCTTCTCACCCATGCCGTGCCAGACGCTCCCTTGGGACTCTTCTCGGCCGCATCTAGCTTCGCCATTGGCGCCGCCCTCATGCAACGCGTGGAGAACACCTGGAATCCCTTGGCGTTATTGGCATCCCTAGGAAAACGACCCCTTCAACCGCCAGTTCCACTGACCAAGACACGACCACCGTCCCGACAAGTTTGCCAGCCTACTACACACAACGTCTGGCAATATACGAAGTAGTGCAACACTTTCGCCATTATCTCAAAGCACAGAACTACATCATCTATACCGAAGACAAGCCTCTTACTTACGCCTTATCTCAACGTCCCGACAAACTCCTGCCTGTAAAGCAGAACCAAATCTCGTCCATTGCACAGTTCAGCACCGACATCCAACATGTCAGCGGGAAAGACAGTGTAGTAGCCGACGCGCTTTCAGGTGTAGCAGCCATTAGCTCCGTGCAGATAACAGCGGACGTCCTCGCCGATGCCCAAACTACGGACGCCGAACTGCAGGAACCTCAAGAGCAGGTCCTCACTACAGCTGCAACAAGTCCCCATTCCAGGGCCTACAACCACAATCTGTTGCGACATGTCGACTGGACGAAGCAGGCCCTATGTGCCCCTATACCTTCGCCGTGGTCTTTTCAACCAGCTCCACAACCTCAGCCATCCCGGCATACGCGCCTCTACACGCGTCGTGGCTGACCGCTATGTCCGGCCCTTCATGCAGCGAGATTGGCGCACCTGGGCGCGCTCCTGCTTTCAATGCCAACGCGCTAAAGTTACCAGGCACGTCACGTCACCACTCGGAACATTCCCTCAGCCCTCTGGTCGGTTTGAGCACGTCCACCGCGACATCATAGTACCCTTCCCCCGGTGGACCCTATCGCTACTGCCTCACCGCCATCGATCGGTACATTCGATGGCCCGAGACATGGCCCCTCGAGAGAATCACCGCGGAAGACGTCCGTTCGGCCTTCTTCACCGGCTGGATTTCTCGTTTCGGCGCCCCCCGCCGCGTAACCACCGACCAAGGACGACAGTTAGAGTCGCACCTTTTCAGGCTCCTCGGGCTGACCATCGATTTTGAATGCTTCAGGACCACCAGTTACCATCCATGTGCCAACGAAAAAATCGAGCGTTTCCACCGACAGTTCAAAGCAGCCATTATGTGCCACCCAGACTTAACCTGCCCGAGGACATCCCAGCCGCCATGCTCGGTCTTCGCGCCACATTCAAGCCGGACATACACGCTGCACCAGCAGAGCTCGTCTACGGCGAAGCACTCCGTCTCCCAGGTGAATTTCTCGCTGCACTGCCATCCAGCACTACGACGTCAGATCCCACCGACTTCGTCACCCGGCTCCGATGCACCGTCGCCGCCTTACGCCCGTCACCTGCAGCCCACCACTGCAAGCCTACACCTGTCGTGTTCAAGGCGCTAGCATCGTACACGCACGCTTTCCTCCACGGCGACACCGTCCGCAGGCCTTTCCAGCCACCCTTCAGTGGAGCCTACCTGGTCGTGCATCAGGACGACAAAGACTTCACTCTGCGCCAGAACGAGAGCGACATCCGCGCCTCGATTGACCGACTCAAGCCCGCATACATCGCTGCGAACGAACCGGGCAGCGCCACTCCATCCACAGGCAGTTATTCACAGCCGCCGACGTCGCAGCCCACTCGTGTCACGACACCCTCTGGACGTCTGGTACGCCTCCCAGATTGCTACAGACCCTGAGGGCTCTGCACACCGTGGGGGGGAGGGGGGCGTGATGTGGCGACACACTGCGCACAAACCGGCGCAGCCTCGGCCTCGTCACTAGCCCAGCGTGACACGGCTGCATGCTGCAGCACGCCTCCGATAAGGGACTGCGCCACCGCAGCGTCACCGGAGGCCTACGTCACCGACGGTGGCTATAGAGCTTTTTTTTCGTGGGCGCCGCCACATTACTTAGAGGGCAGCGCGGTCTGTGGTCTGGCAACCCACTGGCATGTGCGAAATTCTGCGTTTGTATGGAATGTATTCGTGCGGTTGCAGTTGATGTAGGTTGTTATCGCTCTGGCGCGCTAATTTCATATTAAGTGACGCAGTTTAGGTAGGAAATGAGTCTGTGAGACAAAGTGAAAAGGTTTCATCCATTTAACGTCAATGGTGCTAATGTACGGCGGCGCGAACATGTCGCAAGTGGTCATTGTCATATATTTTCGGCACTGTCTGTCGGAAAACCGCGCGAATATCTCGACTCGTTCTAGCTGGGCAAGCAAGTGCTAGCATTTCTGAAATACAATAATTTTTTTTCTTGGTCTGTATCTTTTGGTAATTCTCGTTCACTGTTTGTTTATGCTGTGTCGAACCAACTACCGCACGTATATGTGGTCGTGCGTGAGCGCGATCTCGATTTCGTGGCGGAGACGGCTTCTGTTTGTTGCTCACAAACGGTTGTCTATCTTGTTCCTCAACCTTTAAGTAACCGCTTATTACTCGCTAATTTTTGCCCACTGGTCTGGACGAAAGGAGAGCTGTTTACAGGGTGGTGCTGCTACATAAAAACGATGCTGATGTTCACATGCCGGCGCGTTTGTTTTTCTTTTTTGTATTTTTTAGAATCGTGATATTTGATCGGATTTAGATGGTAATGAGGTGAAGATGGGTAGAGAGCTTCTTCTGCCGGTGGGGGACCAAGCGCAC
Organism: Rhipicephalus sanguineus; assembly: GCF_013339695.2. Classification (NCBI taxonomy): domain Eukaryota; kingdom Metazoa; phylum Arthropoda; class Arachnida; order Ixodida; family Ixodidae; genus Rhipicephalus; species Rhipicephalus sanguineus. The sequence continues at coordinate 119,122,206 of NC_051184.2, forward strand.
CCGGGCTCAATACTATGATTGGCATCGGAGGTGATTCGTGTTTATCTTCTTTTAATAAATTCGTCTACCAGATGTATACTCTTTTTGCGAAATTCTTGCTGTTGAATTTTGAAACGCTGTGCAGCAAAATTGGCGGTTATAGTAACACCAGACAAGCGTAGCAACGTGTTTTTTGTTTCGCGCTTATAAGAGACTTAACTATGTTCTATATCATTGCGCGGCTTCTACGTCGGACACCGTTCTTGACCACGTAAAAAATTGTCTTCCGGAAGTAGTTGTTCTACACACGAAGCGACAGAACTCCGTTGTTCTTTTCTTTTTTTGCTTTTTTTTAACTATTCGGTTTTCATATCGCACGTCGTATACGAACGCACCACTCTCTTACGGAAGTTTTAATCTCATCACACGGACATCGCCATGTCCTTTTCATGTTGTGTTTAATGAATGTTCAGGTTATACAAATTAAATGCACAAAATAAATGTATGATGCCGGTTACCCAGCTGTGAAGTGATAGATTTCTCGTCCGTACTAATACAGCTACATCAACTGCAGCGATCACCGTGTTGAGCCGAGCTACGAGGCTAATTGTTAGACCAAACAGATCATATTACAATATAATAATAAAACGAAGCGATAACACAGGCTAAAACAACATTCGAGGGCAGCTTAGATGTTTTGCACTTTACCGAACAGTACCGTACTTGATAGGTTATCTTTATTCGCTAATCAGGCCATATCGGATTGTCATTTGACTGCGTGGGACACTGATAATTGTGCATATATTGCGGCACTTGCCAATTTAGAACCTGTAACGTAACACAAGCGATGTACCTTGAAGCGTCTGCAACTGCAAACACTCCGCGCTGGTGATGCACGTCTCATGATTATTCAGACAGCGGTTTCCTTTTTTCTGCAGTTGTTAGAACAACCGAAAACGGAACAGTGGTTTCCTCTTGACCTTTCGCTGGCTAACATCGCAGTAAAAGAGAAGAAAATCCTCAGGTAGACCTAAAACACGCAAGAATTGTTCGACAACGCCACTCATCCAAGCATCAGCTCGCACACTCTGAGGCGTCGTGCACGAGCCATAAAGGAGGAAAGCGCTGGTTGCCAGTCCGGTCCTCCTCGCCCGATGCAAATGTCTTTAAACCCAAGCTGCCAAGCTCGGAAGTTGTCATTCCTTGGCTAACCGTTCGAACGCAGCGTCCGTATGCTCGCCCCGCTGCTACTACTACGCTAATTAACAGACATCTTTTATGTTGAGATTCTTCCTTCCATCGATACGGCATCCCACACATTCATAAGTATTTGTTCAGTTTTAGAGACAGTTGGCTTCACTGTAATGTGATTATCGCAAACACCTCTCTAAACGCTGAATCTATCGCATATATATATATATATATATATATATATATATATATATATATATCAGGGGCGTAGCCAAGGGGGGGTTGGGGGTTCAAACCCCCCCCCGAAATTTTTCAGTTTTGCTTGCGTATATAGGCACGCACACAAACAAACGCGCGCACGAACATACATAAAGTATGGTCGAACCCCCCCCCGAAAAAAATTTCTGGCTACGCCCCTGATATATATATATATATATATATTGAAAGACGGCAGCAATGTCGAGGACTCGACGCCTTTTATTCAGCAGGGCCGCCTGACCAATTCTACGAACGAGCTTGCGGCGGAGTCCAATCCGTGCTTATTGAATTGGCGAGAGTCGTAGCAAGAGTAGCATCCGTAGGTGAGCGTGGTTCCGCCCCACTAGTATTGGCAGCCAATTTGGCAGCCACTACAGAGACAGGTTGTGTGTCCACGCCGCAAACTACAACAGCGCCTTCAGGAAGCAGAATCGGATCATTTGTGACATTGAGACGGTGCCATTGGTGAAGCGAACAAGACTCGATGCTAGTGCAATTCATTTAGATATATAACGGGCTGATGGAGCCACTAGAACATCACCGTGGTCAATGAAGTCTGAAGCAACCGTAAGAACATGCTCGTGGCCAGGTGGCACCACGGAATCTTTGACGGTTCGTAGGCGATGGCGTGACCAATATTCCGCGTCGGTAGCATCAGCCTCTTCCATATGTACGAGGCGTTGTCGACAAGAGATGGAAGCGGCAGCATCAGAAATAAAGTCCCATCCCAAAATAAGCAAATAAGCGCAGGAGGTCAACACGGCGAACTGAATATTGTGCCTGATCCCTTCAATAAAAACTCGAACGGTGCACTGTGCTGACGGCCGTATCGTAAAGTAATTTGCGCTACGTAAGGGAGTGCCATTATAAGGTGTAGTAACCTTACGGAGACCACACAAATCAGCATGAATTACATAAATAGCGGCCACCGTGTCCACCAATGCTTGAATAGGCACCCCTTGAGCATACACTAATAAAAAATTGGCCGGGCCCTCTGGAGGTGTTGGTGTTTGTCGGAGCGATGCAGCTTTCCCTCCACAAACTGCACCAGCTAGTTTTCCGAGCGGTATTCAGAGATGGGGACGACCGGTCGAAGAGGTGATGTTGAGCGTCGCAAAGGGGACGGGGACAGGTGACGTCCTGAGCGGTAGTTTCGAGGTGCGTCGGCTGGAGAAGACGGGGAGAGGGAACGTGTTGAAGGACGGCGGTGGTACTGGTTAGGAGGGGACGTCGAATCTCTTTCGTATACGTCGTAGCCGTGGCGTTCGTCCTGCGGGCGTTTGCAACAATATCGGGCAATATGGCCTCGAATGCCACAATAATAACATATCGCGCGAGACGAGCGCCAGGGGGCTAGAAGGCAGGAGTAGGTGGGACAGGTGGACGTGGCGCAAATGCTGCTAAGTTGGTCTGAGCAGGAACAGGATGCACGCTCTGAGCCAAGGAAGGTTGCATGGCAGCAATTTGCGCATATGTCGGGGGCGGAGGTGGTGGCGTCTGAATGTCAGACGTGAGAGCGCAAGCCATGGAGGACAGCTCCTCTTTGATGGTGCCGCGCAGACCAGTAGACAAACAGCGAGGCTGTGGGGCTGGCGGACATGACAGTCCTTGCGCTCGAAGCTCCTCGCGAATCAGAGTCCGAATGTCACAGGCGTCGGGTTGCAATCGGATAGCTTGTAGTTCATCGAGATGTTGGCAAGTCGTGATGACATCCTCGACGGTGCTGCGGTTTTTCACGGCCAGAGCGTTGAAGCGACGAGGCCTACCCCTTTGAGGACTTGTCGAACCCGATCAGCCTCTGTCATAGCCGAGTCCACGCGACGGCAAAGGGCAAGGACGTCCTCGATGTAAGAGGTGTACGTCTCTCCTGGATGTTGCACGCGGCCGTCGAGCTTCCTCTTCGAGACTTCAGAATGAATGTTTGGGGTCCCAAAAATCCTCCGAATTTGTTGAGCGAAGATAGGCCAGTAAGCGAAGCTGCCCTCGTGGTTAAAAAACCACGTTCTTGCTACGTCGGACAGATAGAAGGCGGCGTGATGAAGTTTTTGAGGTGCGTCGCATTGGTTGTACACACTGGTCATGTCATATTCTTTGAGCCATACTTCGACATCGTCGCGTGGGAGACCGGTGAAGTTGGGTGGGTGCCGCTGCCGGGCGGTGACGGTCCATGCGGGGGCTGGTGGTTGGCCGGGGTTGGCGGATGGTCCAGGCAGCGTGTCTTGGGCCATGACAGCGGGTACCCTGAGCAAACGGCGACCGGAACGAAGCTCCAGAAAACTCGACGTCGTAGAGGACTTGAGGATCAAAAGCAGCCTCCACCACTCTGAAAGACGGCAGCAATGTCGAGGACTCGACGCCTTTTATTCAGCATGACCACCTGACCAATTCTACGAACGAGGAAGACGCTCACAGTGATGATGATTATATACAGGTGAAAAAGATGAAGGACCCTTCGCACCATCTCACTATTGATAAAGAAAGGGAACACGCTGAAGCGCCTCCGAGCTTTCGGCACCGCCAACGGCAAATGGTGTTAATAAATAGCTCGCCGTTAGTATATGCTAAAGGACGTATGCTCCGTGGCCGAGTCGTCTAACGCGGCGCGCTGTTGAGCGAGGAGTCGCACGCTGGAATCCCCGGTGGCCCGCTTCGGAAAATATTTCTTCTGTATTCTTCTTTGCGGCTTAAATATAAATAAATAAATAAATGAATTGTAGAGAAGCATTGGAACGTTGTAATGGGCCGTCCTCTTCAGCACATTCTAGTGAGTCGCCCTCTTCGCCTCTTCTCGGAGAGCACGCCCCTCGTGCTCGTGCTCGTGAGAGTCTGCGCTCCGTCGTGACTGTTGTGCATCGTCGCCGTCAATCCAGCCGTCAATAAACGTCTTAACAAAGTGGTGGAGAGTGCTGTACCGTCACCGCAACTTCGGTCTCCATTCGATGCCCCTCGAGCTTCGATCACGTACCGTGCCATCTACCATGCCGCAAGACGCCGCTCAGCAAACGCTGCCTCCTGCTCCGACCGCTTGTCCCGGTGTCCCCCGCATCCGTTCCCCTCCTGTCTTCACCGGCGCGGCTGGCACCGACGTGGAGGACTGGCTCGCGATTTACGAACGGGTGAGTGTCCCCAATAAATGGGACGAAGCAGGCAAGCTGAACAACTTGGTTTTCTACCTCGCGGGTGTGGCAGGCATGTGGTACAACAACCATGCATCCGATTTTCCGACGTGGTCCGATTTCAAGACCGCCATCGTCGACGTGTTTGGCCGCCCTGCCGTCCGTAAGCTGCAAGCCGAACAGCGGTTGCGTGAACGGGCACAACAGGCCGGTGAATAGTTCACGAGCTACATTGAAGACATCCTTGATTTGTGCAAAAAAGCCGACGCGAGCATGCCGGAGTCTGACAGAATCAGGAATGTTATGAAAGGCATCGACGACGATGCCTTCACCATGCTGCTAGCCAAAAACCCTCGCACAGTGGCAGAGGTCATCACGCTGTGCCAAAGCTACGAGGAGCTGCGCCGGCAGCGCTTGATGACCCGTCGACCGCCATCACGCGATGCTGATCTCGCGGGCTTGTCGACCATTTCCGACCACTCCACCTTGCTCGCCGAAATCAAGTCGTTCGTGCGTGAGGAAATTGCCCGCCAGATCTCTCTACTGGCTTTCGCTCCACCGCAGCGTGTTGACCAGCCGCCCACTACCCTCCTGCCTCCTCTCCGCCGAGCGATTCAGCAGGAAATCGCAGAGGTCATTCCTGAATACCACCAACCGCCTCCAGTGCATGCGCCACTAAGCTACGCGCAAGCTGTAGCCAGGCCGCCCCCAGCGATTCCTGTGGCTGCACCGCGAAGTTACGCCGAAGCCGTCGTCGGACCCCAGGCCTTCGACGCGGCTGTGCCGCCAACGTACGTCGACGTCGTCCCCAGGCCCACACTCCTGCCCACAATGCCCTCATATCAGCAGCCGTCTCGTCCGTCCCGTTCTGCGACATGGATGCGACCCGCGAACCGCTGGCGCACTTCCGACAATCGCCACATCTGCTTCGCGTGCGGTTGCGCCGGTCACGTCGCACGCTACTGCAATCGCATGGAGCCGCCTCGGGTCGCATCAGCCCTGCCCAGCCAATCAAGCCAACCTTATTATGACCAAGCGCCGCCTATGTCACCGACGTCCCGCGCCGCAACATCTACCCGCCGGTCACCGTCTCCACGACGTCGCTCACTGTCGCCTATGCGGTCACGTCCGGTCTCACGTGACCAGGAAAACTAGTCGTCGCAGTCCACGAGGCAAGGGCTGCGACGCTATCGAACTGCGAAAGCCCTCACCGAAGCCCATCGAACGTGATAGACGTGTTTGTGGACGGTGTTCGCGCATCTGCCCTTATCGACACTGGAGCCGCCGTATCCGTCATGGACGCCAAACTTAGCCGATTACTGCGAAAAGTGAGGACGCCACTTTCCGGTCTCTCCCTCCGTACAGCCAGCGCCCAAAGTATTCACCCTACAGCGGTGTGCACCGCCCGCGTCATTATTCAGGATGCTCTGTACGCCGTCGAATTGATCATAATTCCTGCCTGCTCTCACGACGTCATCCTAGGATGGGATTTTCTCTCCCTCCACGACGCCGTCATTCATTGCGCACCAGCCGAAATAGAGCTCTCACCGTTCCCTGATTGGACGCCGGCAGACAATCCATCGGCTGCGGGCAAGGTACATGACAAAGACGACACCAAAGTGCCTGCGAACTCGTCAACGGCGGTGTCAGTCTACTGCGCAAGTCTTTCCGACACCGTTGCACTCCTCTCGCCATCGGACCGTGTTTGCACGAGGAAAGGCTTGCTGGTGCCTTTCGCGACCGTGCATGTCACTCAGGGCAGCACCTCTATTTTTGTTATCAATCCATTCCCGTACAGTGTCACGTTGGTGCAAGGGGAATGTCTCGGTAGCGTGGAACCCCTCGAAGACGCACAAGTTATGGACGAACCAGATGAAATGCACTGCCACAGTTCCAGTACGCTCGGTGCTGTTTCCACGTCTGGTTCATCACCCGCTGATGTATTTGGTTCCTCCATTGCTGACAACCTTACGCCAGTCCAGCGTTCCCAGCTTCTGGGCCTGTTGGAAGAATTTCGCTCTTCTTTCGATGTCGCTCAAACTTCTCTCGGCCGCACGTCCGCCGTTACGCATCGCATCGACACTGGCACCCAGCCGCCACTGCGGCAACGTCCATATCGCGTATCTCCCACAGAACGCCGTGTAATCAACGAGCAAGTCGACGAGATGCTTCGCCGCGATGTTATTCGACCTTCTAACAGCCCCTGGGCGTCTCCTGTCGTTCTTGTGGCGAAGAAGAACGGTTCTGTGCGGTTCTGTGTGGATTACCGACGACTTGACAAGATCACTCGACTAACAAGATATATATATATATATTGTAGCGGGGTTGCAGCTATGACTATGGGGACGTTGCTCTACCCTTTGTCACTTTCGCTTACAATAGCTCGCGCCACGACACTGCTGGATATTCTCCCTTTTACCTTTTGTATGGAAGAGAACCGACCTTGCCGTTCGACACGCTCGTACCCATCCCTGACCACATCTCCACCGAATATGCTCGCCACGCTATCAGCACAGCCGAAAAGGCCCGTCAGATCGCCCATCGACGCCTTTCGGACTCTCAACTCAGCCAGAAACATAGATACGACAGTTGCCACCGGAACGTTCGCTTCAGTCCGGGTGACCTCGTTCTCCTGTGGTCTCCGTCTCGGCATGTTGGCCTGGCCGAAAAACTTCTGCCCAAATACTCCGGCCCCTACCGTGTGCTACGCCAGGTGACTGAGGTTACCTATGACATCGCCCCTCTGGACCCTACGGCGCCCTCTACGTCTTCAAACGTCGTCCACGTCGCTCGCCTGAAGCCGTACCTTTCGCCCATCACCTGCTAACAGGCGCCGAGTCGGCGCTTTCGCCGCCGGAGGTCGATGTAGCGGGGTTGCAGCTATGACTATGGGGAGGTGTGCGAAGAAGAGGCAGACGACGTGTCGGTGTGCTGGAAGTAACAACCGCCATCTTGACTGCTGGACCATCCTACACTGTAAATAAGTTATAAATATATTCGCAACAATGTATATATATATATATATATATATATATATATATATATATATATATATATATATATATATATATATATATATATATATATATATATATATATATATATATATATATATTTATATATATATATATATATATATTGTGCTGGAACTAATGGGTAGTGGGGATCTGGCTTGGAAGGAGGGCTTGGAAGGAGAAGACGACGACGAGATTATTTATAAAAGCTACGTTTCGGTGTTGTCCCGATTGTCATCTCTCGCTGCTCGGCTCTACCATCTGAGGGCTTGATCACCCAGAACGCCTCGTGATATTTGGTGGAGCTGCGGGGTACTTCCAGACCTGGAACTCCGAAACCGGACGATCCCTCCCGTGCCAACCATGCCTGACGATGCTGGGCTGAGCAATATTCCCCAGGCGAACCTGCAGTCGTCTGTTCAGGTACGCCACGCCAACGAGACCCTCCCATCTTCAGTGGAGCTGAAGATCAAGACGTGGACTATTGGTTGTCATTGTACGACAAAGTCAGCGTCTCTAATAAATGGAATGACGCGGATAAACTCAGCTTCGTCCGCATCTACCTCTCCGGAGTCGCCAACGTTCGGTTCGACAACCATGAATCAGAGTTTCCAACCTGGACGGCATTCAAAGCTAGACATCAAGAAGTATTCGGTCGCCTCGCCGTCCGCAAGCTTCGGGCTGAGCAACAGCTGCGCAGTCGTGCTCAACAAAAGTGAAAACTTCAACTACATAGAAGATGTAGTTGACATTTCCCGGCGCATTAACCCGTCCATGACCGAAGACGAGAAGATAAGGTATATCCTGAAAGGCATAGAGGGCGATGCCTTCCAAATGCTCTTGGCGAAAAACCCACAGATGGTCAACGAAGTGATTACTCTATGCCAGAGCTACGAAGAACTGCGCAAGCAACGGCTTTCCACACGACGAGCTCTAATACCAGACGGCACGCTTTCGGCTTTAACAAACAGTTCATGTGCTGTTGCTTCCGACTCGTCGTTCCTCGACCAGGTCAAGCAATTTGTTCGGGAAGAAGTCGCGCGCCAGCTGTCTCTTCTCCCAGCCGCCCAAGCGTCTGAATCGCTCCTGACTCCCGAGATCCGTCAGGTCATACACGAACAAGTCGCAGGCATTGTACCACTTGCTCATCAGCCGGCTCCAGTGACAGCTCCGCTTACGTACGCTGCAGCCGCCGCCAAGCCGAGGACGCCGTCTGCGGCTGTGCAATACGCACCTATGCCCACCTTCTCTTCACCTTTACCCGCGACCGCAAACTATACGCCGACAAGAAACTGCGGTCCGCCACGGCAGCCCCTTCACCCGGCTCGGCAATACCTCGCTGAATCTGCGGCCCCTGTTTTCAATCCGTGGCGCACCCAAGACAACCGGCCCATCTGTTTCTCATGCGGATGTGCTTGCCATGTAGCACGATTCTGCCGCCGCCGTGCTTGGTATTCCGACTCTGCACGACCACAAAGCAATGGTCCGGACTACACTTACCGTTCGGCTCCTGCCGGTTCACACTTCGACGCCGCGCCTTCTTCCCGAGGCTACAGTACTCGTCGGTCTCCATCCCCTCGTCGACGTTCTCTGTTTCCCCTCATCCGCCGACCTGAAGCTGTCCACGAGGAAAACTGAATGACGCAGTTCCGGAGGCAAGAACTGCAATATCAGCGAACTGCGCAAGACCTCATTTATTCCCGACCAATGTAATTGTCGTTTTTGCCGAAGGTATTGCCGTTCATGCGCTTGTCGATACGGGAGCAGCGGTGTCAGTTATTTCTGACCAGCTTCGTCTTAAGCTCAGAAAAGTCACGACGCCGTTTTCTGCGATTTCGCTACGTACAGCAAGCGCCGAGCCGATTGACCCATTGGGAGCGTGCACCGTCCGGGTTTCTATGGACGATGCCCTGTACCACATTGAGTTTGTCGTTCTGCCTCGCTGCTCTCATGCAATGATTTTAGGCTGGAACTTCCTGTCATCTCATGATGCCGTTATCGATTGCGCCCGTGCTGAACTTTCGCTGTCTCCATTCGGCGGCAACATTTTCGAAGATTCCTCCGGCGCCTCTTGTCGAGTGTTAGTCGCCAGCGACACCGACGTTCCTCCTTTCTCTTCCACACTTGTACCTGTATCCTGCGCTGCATTTTCGGACTCCACAGTTCTTTTCACACCGTCGAAGCTTGCTGCTCACCGTCATCCTTTCTTGCTGCCTTTTGCCCTTCTTACCGTTCGACAGGGTGTCAGCGCTCTTTATGTTGTGAACATGTTTTCTTGTCCTGCTACCTTGCACCACGCTGAGTGTCTCGGTCATGCTCCCGAACTTGACCAAAGCTCTGTTTATGCTGTGCCTGACAAACCGGCTTCTGTCGAGGTCAACCTCGACGCCGTCGGCGTTGACGCTACTCCTGCGGAGCCATCTCGTGAAGTCAAGTCACGTTTTCTCGGTGCATTGACCCCAACCTCACTACGAGTCAGCACGCCCAGATTGTGGCCCTCCTTAACCGCTTTCGGACATCATTCGACCTACAACAAGCTCGTTTAGGCCGCACTTTCACAGTTGTCCACCACATCGACACCGGAGACCATGCGCCATTGCGCCAACGGCCGTATCGTGTGTCCGTATCGTGTGACCGTAACAGAGCGCCGCGTCATCGACGAGTACGTAGGCGACATGCTCAAACGCGGCGTCATACAACCTTCGAACAGTCCCGGGGCCTCTCCTGTAGTGCTGGTCAGGAAGAAGGATGGCACCATTCGGTTTTGTGTAGACTACCGTCGACTCAACAAGATAACCCGTAAGGATGTTTATCCTCTACCACGTATTGACGAGGCGCTAGACTGTCTCCAAGGCTCCGAATTCTTCTCGTCCATCGACTTACGGTCCGGATACTGCCAGGTCCCGGTGGCTGAGACAGACCGCCCGAAGACTGCGTTCGTCACCCCTGACAGTCTATATGAGTTTACCGTCATGCCCTTCGGTCTGTGCAATGCGCCTGCAACGTTTGAAAGAATGATGGATAACATTCTACGCGGACTCAATTGGGAGGTCTGCCTTTGTTATCTCGACGACATTGTCATATTTTCACCGGACTTTCAATCTTATCTACTTCGACTTGAACGCGTCCTGACATGCATCGCCAACGCGGGCCTCCAGCTCAATTTGAAGAAGTGTCGCTTTGCAGCTCGGCACCTAGTCATTCTCGGCCATGTCGTGTCAAAAGATGGGGTGCTCCCTGATCCCAAGCTGTCGCTGAGTTCCCACGGCCAAAGACCTTGAAAGAACTTCGTAGCTTCATCGGGTTAAGCTCGTACTTTCGCCGCTTCATCCGCAACTTCGCGACCATCATAGACCCTTTGACAAAGCTTCTTCGTGCGGACCACAGCCTTTCAACCTGGTCACTAAGTTGCGAGGCCGTGTTTACAACGCTGCGTCATCTCCTGACCTCTCCTCCGATCCTACGGCATTTCGACCCCAGCGCTCCGACAGAAGTTGACACGGGCGCCAGCGGTGTCGGCCTTGGCGCCGTTCTTGCCCAACGAAAGGCTGGCTTCGATGTGTATGTCGTTCCTTTCGCCAGTCGCGCATTCACGAAGGCTGAATCCAACTATTCTGTAACAGAAAAAGAATGCTTGGCTATAATTTGGGCCATAACTAATTTCCGACCTTATCTCTACGGCCGCCCATTTGACGTGATAACCGACCACCGTTCCCTGTGCTGGCTTTCTTCTTTAAAGGAACCTTCCGGTCGTCTAGCTCGATGGGCGCTTCGACTCCAAGAGTACAACATTAGAGTAATATACCGTTCCGGCCGAAAACACTCCGACGCAGATGCCTTGTCTCGCTCTCCTCTACATAGCGAGACTAATTCACCTAACGTACCGTTATCGGCGTCGTCCATATCTGCAACGAACATGCCTTTGGAGCAGAAGAAGGACCCATGGTTTGTTTCTCTGCAAAACTTCCTGCAACACCAATCGGCACCCCCCGTCAGCCGTGCATTAAGTCGCCAAGCACACCACTTTTCCGTTCGCGATGGGCTGTTATACCACCGTAATTACCTCCAGGACGGTCGCAAATGGTTACTTGTGGTCCCTCGGTATCTCCGTTCGGATCTCTGTGCGGCGTTTCACGATGATCCACAGTGCGCGCATGCAGGGGTACTCAAAACTTACACACGCCTCCACCTTCGTTATTGTTGGCGCGGGATATACAGATTCGTCCGTCATTATGTACTCTCATGCCTCGCGTGCCAACGCCGCAAGGATCCTCCTCGTCGTTCATCTGCCCCGCTACAACCTCTGCCTTGCCCAGGACGTGCATTTGATTACGTAGGCGTCGATCTCTATGGCCCCCTACCAAGCACTTCAGACGGCAACCGCTGGGTTATCGTGGCCATCGACCATCTTACGCGTTATGCGGAAACTTCACCTTTGCCCAGCGCCTCTGCCCGTGATGTTGCCTCGTTTCTTCTGCACCACATCATACTTCGCCATGAAGCCCCAAGAGAATTACTCAGTGATAGAGGGTGTGTATTTCTATCCGACGTCATAGAAGCTCTTCTCAAAGAATGCCGTATCATTCACCGTACAATAACTGCGTATCACCCGCAGACTAATGGGATGGCTGAGCGCTTCAATCGAACTCTTGGTGACATGATGGCCATGTACGTCGCATCTGACCATAGCAATTGGGACTATGTTCTCCCATTTGTCACATATGCTTATAATACCGCCACGCAGGCCACGACAGGATTTTCCCCCTTCTTCCTACTTTATGGACACGAACCATCCTCCACCATGGATACAATTCTTCCGTATCGCCCTGATGCCTCGGGGTCTACTACCCTGTCCCAGGCTGCTGCAGACGCAGAAGAGTGCCGAAAGCTCTCCCGTATGTTGACGTCAGAGGACCAGCAGCGCCAGAAGCACCACCGTGATGCCGCCGTCGCGCCTGCATCCTATTCTCCTGACTCGCTTGTGTGGCTTTGGGTGCCTGCCTCGACCCCTGGGTTGTCCCCAAAGCTCATGTCAAATTACCAGGGTCCCTATCGTGTAGTGAACCAAACATCTCCCGTGAACTATATCGTCGAGCCTCTTGAACCACCTTCGGAAAAGCGTTGTCGCAACCGCGAAGTTGTGCATGTAGAACGTTTAAAGCGTTACTATGATCCCCCTGCGCTATCGTACCCCTAGGTAGCCGGGACGGCTTGTTTTCCCCGGGGGACATAACTGTATTGTAAATGATGGGTAGTGGGGATCTGGCTTGGAAGGAGAAGACGACGACGAGATTATTCATAAAAGCTACGTTTCGGTGTTGTCCCGATTGTCACCTCTCGCTGCTCGGCTCTACCATCTGAGGGCTTGGTCACCCAGAACGCCTCGTGACAATATATATATATATATATATATATATATATATATATATATATATATATATATATATATATATATATATATATATATATATATATATATATATATATAAACTGTTAAGAAGTTGATTGACGGCGAGATTGACGGCGACGATGCACAACGACAGAGCGCAGACTCGCAGACTCTCAGGAGCACGAGCACGAGGGGCGTGCTCTCCGAGGATAGGCGAAGAGGGTGACCCACTAGGAGGCGCTTGAGAGGACGACCCATTAGAGCGTTCCAATGCTTCTCTACAATTACCCCGGGTACGAAAAGGGAGCCGCCTGGCGACCTAACAGCTGGTCACTATGAGCGGGTCATGGTAGGGCTTGAGGCGTTGACAATGTCGCGCCCTCGACGGCGCATGTCGGAAGATGGTTCAATAGGTTCAATCAGGTAGTTGACCGGGGATGTGCGTTCGACGACACGGTAGGGGCCTTCGTATTTTGGTAGTAGCTTGGAAGAGAGGCCAGTTGCAGTGGTAGGAACCGAGAGCCATACGAGCGCTCCAGGGAGGAACGTGGGTGCAGAAGTGTTGGTGGCACTGCGAATGCTCTTCTGCCGCTCTTGGTCCTGCGTAGTAAAGGTCCTGGCTAGCTCGCGACACTCCTCAGCAAGTCTGGCTGTGGCAGAAATAGGCGCACACTCCGATTGATCCGGCGTGTATGGAAGGATTGTGTCGATTGTGTGCGACGGGTGCCTGCCGTACAATAAGAAAAAGGGTGAGAAACCAGTGGTGCTTTGAGGGGCGGTATTGTAGGCGTAGGTGACGAAAGGCAGAATCGAATCCCAATTTGTGTGATCGGCGGCGACGTACATCGATAGCATGTCGCCGAGCGTGCGGTTAAAGCGTTCGGTGAGGCCATTCGTCTGCGGGTGGTAAGCAGTAGTTTTGCGGTGAACAACGTTGCACTCTTTCAGGATGGCTTCGACGACTTCCGACAGGAAGACACGGTCTCGATCGCTGAGCAGCTCCTGGGGTGGACCGTGGCGCAGCATGAACCGGTGGAGCAGGAAGGAGGCTACATCGCGCGCTGTAGCCGCGGGCAGGGCGGCAGTTTCGGCGTATCGCGTAAGGTGGTCTACAGCGACGATGGCCCAGCGGTTACCAGCCGACGTCAGAGGAAGTGGCCCATACAAATCGATGCCAACGCGCCCAAACGGCCGGTCAGGGCAAGGTAAAGGCTGTAGACCTGCTGGTGACTGGTGCGTTGAAGCTTTGCGGCGCTGACAATCGATGCAGGAGCGAACGAACTTCTGCACGCAGCGGTACATCCCTCGCCAAAAGTACCGTTGGCGAATGCGGTGGTATGTTTTCGATACCCCAGAGTGCGCACACTGCGGATCAGCGTGGACCGATTCGCATATGTCAGAACGGAGACCGCGGGGTATTACTAGTAGCCACTGGCGGCCGTCGGCGTTATAATTGCGTCGGTGAAGGAGGTCGTCGCGAATGGCGAAATGATGGGCTTGACGACGCAACGCGCGAGTGGATGGTGTTGCCAATGGATCAGTGAGCAAGTCTATCAGTGAAGCGATCCACTGATCCTTGCGCTGTTCGGTAGCGATGGTGTGAATGTCGATGGAAGAAACGGCATTGTGAGACATTGAGCTGTGGGTATTGTCGTCAGGCAAGGGGGAGCGCGAGAGCGCGTCGGCGTCAGCATGCTGGCGTCCGTTGCGGTACAGCACGCGGATGTCGTAGTCCTGTAGGCGAAGTGCCCAGCGGGCGAGGCGGCCTGATGGATCCTTCAATGATGACAGCCAGCATAGTGCATGGTGGTCGGTGATGACATCAAATGGGCGACCATACAAATAAGGTCGGAACTTCGTAAGGGCCCAGATAATCGCCAGGCATTCCTTTTCCGTGACGGTGTAATTAGTCTCGGCTTTGGTAAGCGTACGACTTGCATATGCCACGACATATTCAGGGAACCCTGGCTTGCGCTGCGCAAGGACAGCGCCAAGGCCAACACCGCTGGCGTCCGTGTGTACCTCTGTAGGGGCCGTAGGGTCGTAGTGGCGTAGTATGGGAGGCGACGTCAACAAACGACGGAGCTTCGCGAAAGCTTCGTCGCACTCTGACGACCACGAATTGAGCGGCCCATTACTTCCGAGGAGCTTCGTCAGCGGCGATATGATAGTCGCGAGGTTTCGAATGAAGCGCCGAAAGTAGGAACACAGTCCTACGAAACTGCGCAGTTCCTTGACGGACGTAGGTTTGGGGAACTCGGTCACGGCCCGAAGCTTGGCTGGATCGGGGAGAATACCGTCCTTGGACACGACGTAACCGAGTATTGTCAGCTGCCGTGCTGCAAATCGGCACTTGTTTAGATTCAGTTGCAGACCGGCCTCGCTCAAACGCGTCAAAACATGCCGCAGGCGTTGAAGATGCGTGGAGAAGTCCGGAGCGAAAACAACGACGTCGTCGAGGTAGCATAAGCATGTGTGCCATTTCAGGTTGCGCAGAACGGTATCCATCATGCGCTCAAAGGTGGCGGGCGCATTACACAGCCCAAACGGCATGACGTTGAATTCGTACAAGCCGTCGGGCGTGACAAAGGCGGTCTTCGGTCGAGCGTCATCAGCCATGGGTTCTTGCCAGTACCCTGAGCGCAAGAATTCTGCGCCTTGCAGGCTGTCAATTGCGTCGTCTATTCGCGGTAGTGGATACACGTCCTTGCGAGTGATCTTGTTAAGTCGTCGGTAGTCCACACAGAACCGCACAGAACCGTCCTTCTTCGCCACAAGAACGACAGGAGACGCCCAGGGGCTGTTAGAAGGTCGAATAACATCGCGGCGAAGCATCTCGTCGACTTGCTCGTTGATTACACGGCGTTCTGTGGGAGATACGCGATATGGACGTTGCCGCAGTGGCGGCTGGGTGCCAGTGTCGATGCGATGCGTAACGGCGGACGTGCGGCCGAGAGAAGTTTGAGCGACATCGAAAGAAGAGCGAAATTCTTCCAACAGGCCCAGAAGCTGGGAACGCTGGACTGGCGTAAGGTTGTCAGCAATGGAGGAACCAAATACATCAGCGGGTGATGAACCAGACTTGGAAACAGCACCGAGCGTACTGGAACTGTGGCAGTGCATTTGATCTGGTTCGTCCATAACTTGTGCGTCTTCGAGGGGTTCCACGCTACCGAGACATTCCCCTTGCACCAACGTGACACTGTACGGGAATGGATTGATAACAAAAATAGAGGTGCTGCCCTGAGTGACTTGCACGGTCGCGAAAGGCACCAGCAAGCCTTTCCTCGTGCAAACACGGTCAGATGGCGAGAGGAGTGCAACGGTGTCGGAAAGACTTGCGCAGTAGACTGACACCGCCGTTGACGAGTTTGCAGGCACCTTGGTGTCGTATTTGACATGTACCTTGCCCGCAGCCGATGGATTGTCTGCCGGCGTCCAATCAGGGAACGGTGGGAGCTCTATTTCGGCTGGTGCGCAATGAATGACGGCGTCGTGGAGGGAGAGAAAATCCCATCCTAGAATGACGTCGTGAGAGCAGGCAGGAATTATGATCAATTCGACGGCGTACAGAGCATCCTGAATAATGACGCGGGCGGTGCACACCGCTGTAGGGTGAATACTTTGGGCGCTGGCTGTACGGAGGGAGAGACCGGAAAGTGGCGTCGTCACTTTTCGCAGCAATCGGCTAAGTTTGGCGTCCATGACGGATACGGCGGCTCCAGCGTCGATAAGGGCGGATGCGCGAACACCGTCCACAAACACGTCTATCACGTTCGATGGGCTTCGCTGAGGGCTTTGGCAGTTCGATAGCGTCGCAGCCCTTGCCTCGTGGACTGCGACGACTAGTTTTCCTGGTCACGTGAGACCGGACGTGGCCGCATGGGCGACAGTGAGCGACGTCGTGGAGACGGTGACCGGCGGGTAGATGTTGCGGCGCGGGACGTCGGTGACATAGGCGGCGCTTGGTCATAATAAGGTCTGCTTGATTGGCTGGGGAGGGCTGATGCGACCCGAGGCGGCTCCATGCGATTGCAGTAGCGTGCGACGTGACCGGCGCAACCGCACGCGAAGCAGATGGGGCGGTTGTCGGAAGTGCGCCAGCGGTTCGCGGGTCCCATCCATGTCGCAGAACGGGACGGACGAGACGGCTGCTGATATGAGGGCATTGTGGGCAGGAGTCGGGGCCTGGGGACGACGTCGACGTACGTAGGCGGCACAGCCGCGTCGAAGGCCTGGGGTCCGACGACGGTTTCGGCGTAACTTCGCGGTGCAGCCACAGGAATCGCTGGGGACGGCCTGGCTACAGCTTGCGCGTAGCTTAGTGGCGCATGCACTGGAGGCGGTTGGTGGTATTCAGGAATGACCTCTGCGATTTCCTGCTGAATCGCTCGGCGGAGAGGAGGCAGGAGGGCAGTGTGCGGCTGGTCAACACGCTGCGGTGGAGCGAAAGCCAGTAGAGAGATCTGGCGGGCAATTTCCTCACGCACGAACGACTTGATTTCGGCGAGCAAGGTGGAGTGGTCGGAAATGGCCGACAAGCCCGCGAGATCAGCATCGCGTGATGGCGGTCGACGGGTCATCAAGCGCTGCCGGCGCAGCTCCTCGTAACTTTGGCACAGCGTGATGACCTCTGCCACTGTGCGAGGGTTTTTGGCCAGCAGCATGGTGAAGGCATCGTCGTCGATGCCTTTCATAACATTCCTGATTCTCTCAGACTCCGGCATGCTCGCGTCGGCTTTTTTGCAAAGGTCAAGGATGTCTTCAATGTAGCTCGTGAACGATTCACCGGCCTGCTGTGCCCGTTCACGCAACCGCTGTTCGGCTTGCAGCTTACGGACGGCAGGGCGGCCAAACACGTCGACGATGGCGCTCTTGAAATCGGACCACGTCGGGAAATCGGATGCATGGTTGTTGTACCACATGCCTGCCACACCCGCGAGGTAGAAAACCAAGTTGCTCAGCTTGCCTGCTTCGTCCCATTTATTTGGGACACTCACCCGGTCGTAAATCGTGAGCCAGTCCTCCACGTCGGTGCCATCCGCGCCGGTGAAGACAGGAGGGTCACGGATGCGGGGGACACCGGGACAAGCGGTCGGAGCAGGAGGCGGCGTTTGCTGAGCGGCGTCTTGCGGCATGGTAGATGGCACGGTACGGGATCGAAGCTCCAGGGGCATGGAATGGAGACCGAAGTTGTGGTGACGGTACAGCACTCTCCACCACTTTGTTAAGACGTTTATTGACGGCGAGATTGACGGCGACGATGCACAACGACAGAGCGCAGACTCGCAGACTCTCACGAGCACGAGCACGAGCGGCGTGCTCTCCGAGGATAGGCGAAGAGGGTGACCCACTAGGAGGCGCTTGAGAGGACGACCCATTAGAGCGTTCCAATGCTTCTCTACAAAACAATCGAATCCAGTTGATACGATTCTGCATAATATGTTGATCAGTCTAATACGTTTTTGTTTGATTGCCAGCCAACATTCCTTGGAAATAATGCATTTTCTGGCGTTCAATACAATCACATTCTTGCCCAAAATTGGATAATACGACCGCAAAAGTGCATCTAGACCAGTATAGCTAAAAATCCTGCGTTTATTCTTCGGTATGCCAGCTCGCAACGCGTTCCAACAACGCACGATCTGCGCGTTGCATAGCCGCGGAGGCCACAGCAGCATCGGTTTTGCGGCGAAACGTTCGCTGCTAGGCGATGTTGTCATATATATAATCTCGTAGAAAGAATATATATATATATATATATATGTATATATATATATATATATATATATATATATATATATATATATATATATATATATATATATATATATTCTTTCTACGAGATTATATATATGACGTATGAACATGGCGATGGTATGAGAAGACGACGAGGAAGAGGTACGTATGCATTAGACTGAATGCATGGCACCTGAACCACGACGCGTCTCTGTTTTCACTTTCACAAGCGAACGCCCATACGTAGAGAGTAGCATGAGCAATAACCAAATGGATAAACCTTTTTGATGAGGCGTATCCAGAAAATCCTCCAATGGTGTCCATTGCGAAGAGGTCAAAAGGCTCTTCAGCTGGAGGCAGTGATTCGAGTGTCCCATACTTCTCTCTTTTCGTCTTCTGGCATCTCTGGCATGTATCGCAATGCCGAAGTTATGTGGCAACATCGGTTACCATATCCGGCCAATAGTATTGTGTAGACAGGAGTGACAGTGTCTTCTTCACTCCGACATGCCCGAAATGTTCATGTGCGTTCTTAAGAGTGGTTGGGCACAGTTCGTGGGGTACATATATTTTGTTTACTCCTTTTCTTTTGACGATGACTATGTTGTTTTCCAATAAATACGTTGCTCTTAGGTGCTCATTGCTGCATCGTTGAAGTTCGTCGTGTGACAAAAGTTGAACTATGGGGGCTCTGGAGAGTGCTTCTGCTACTACGTTGCTTACGCCTTTTTGAAGCTTGATGTTGACTTCACACATGGACAGTTTTAAAGACCGCCGGAAAAGACGACCTTCAGTATTCTTAACATTCTTCAACCACTGAAGTGCAGAGTGTTTCGTTACAATGGTGAATGGCTTTCCGTGAAGGAAATGACTCTTGCTGGGCTTAACCCATCTACACCAGCGACGTGGTTTTCAGCTGCGCTGCACGTAGAGCCAACTTTGCAGAGAGTTAAACTACAGTGCGTTCTTCCCAGTCGAAACACGCAGATCAGCGCAGCAAGCGGCCGCGCCCGTCAGCGTCCACCTAGTACGCCGTTACGAACACCCGCTTTTGAATGCAGACACTGCGCAATGGATGGCTTACCCCGACAGATGCACAGGCACAGTAAATGCCCAGGACGCGCAAGCATTTCCGCCCTCTCTACCACCAAGGGAAACGAGGATGTTTGATGTTGACTTCATTCATGGAAAGTTTTAAAGACCACCGGAAAAGACGACCTTGATGATTCTTAACATTCTTCAACCACTGAAGTGCAGTGTGATCCGTTACGTCAGTGGATGGCCCGATAGCCGCGGCCCTGGCACCCATCCCCTAGGTCACGCTTTCCTACTATGTGAAAGGACTGCGAAGCAACTGATCATTGAGGCGGTGGAAATCTAGGCGTCCGGACAGGCCGGCATAGGAATCGTAACCTTCCAACGTTTAATGATAGAATGTTATCTAGTGAGGCGAATATGACAGTACTTTTCCATAAAATAGAGGCTGTTAATGTTGCCTTAATAGTGCTCAGTGAGGTTGGGTGGACAATGAAGCCAATAGACTGCTAAAGAACGTACACGTTCCGTGCTATCGTGGCTTACTGGGCAGATGAAAATTTGGGGTGGGGTTCCTTAGCCCTAAAAATATAGCTGACAACAGAGAGCAATACAATACTAATAATAATAAAGTGGCAAGCATCGTAATTAAACTTGATAAGAGGTACAAACGGAAGGTGGTACAGGTCTACGCGCCTCCATACAGCCATGACGACCAATTGGTTGAAAGCTTCTATGAGGGGTTGAATCAGCCATGAGCAAGGTACAAACACTTTATACCGTACTGATCGGCGACTTTAATGCCAAGGTAGGCAAGCAGCAGGCTGGAGAGTAGGCATTGTGGGAGTATGGCATCGGTTCTAGAAATACCAGACGTGAGCTATGACTACAGTTCACAGAACGCAATAATTTACCCATATCGAATGTCGTTTGCCGAAAAGGGGAGAATCGGAAGTGGACGTGAAGGAGCCGTAATTGTGGAACTAGGAATGAAATAGACTTCATAATATGTGTGCACTTTGACATCATGCGGTATACGGATGTGCTTGGCGAGGCACGAGGTAGTTACCATAGGATGGTAGGGTCGCGATTTGCCCGAGATTTGAGGCAGAAAAGGAAGAGACTGGTACGCAAGAAGGCAGTTAATGAGTTAGCATCAGCACGGAAAGTATACGAATTAAGGATTCCGCTGCATAATATATATATATATATATATATATATATATATACGGCTCAAATCGAGCAAGCCCATATTAGCATTGCCGCAATAAACAATTACTTGACAAGTATCATTATTACGGAGTCTGCTGTAAAAGCTGGAGGTACGCACTTTAGACAGGACACTGGCAAGATCTCTCAGGAGATCAAAAACATATCTTCATTTCAAGAAATTTTCTAACGCAGCAGAGTACATAGAACTGGCAAAGCTTTCGAATTTAATCAGTAGGCGTAAGGGAGCCGTCATAAGACGCTATAGTGTGGAGAGAAAGAACATAAACAATGGACGAAGCGTAGAAGTGGTAAAGAGAAAACTAGGCACAACCAGTCAAAACCTTATGACCAGTCAAACAGGCAAAAATCTTATGTGTGCACTAAAAGACAAGGACTGCAATGTCACTACCATTCTGCATAACATCGACAAAGTATCTCATTACAAGGGAAACTGCGTGAGAACCGTAAACGAAGGAAGACCAGCACGTGCTTGTGCTGTTCTTTTTTCCCTTCGGCCACACTCTTGCGCAGTTTCCCTAATAATGGAGTACCAACTCGCCCAACAGTCTTTTCTCCTAAAGTATCGGACTTCTATAGATACCTTAATAGTACCCGGGACAATGAGGACGCTAATGCAAAAAGGAGGACATCCCAGAGGCCATCCCACTAGAAACGATAGGAGAAGGACGGAAAGCTTTGGAAGGAATCCAAGGAAGTAAGACCGCTGAAGAAGGTCTGGTAACATCAGATCTATTTATAGACGGTGAAAAAATTGTGCTAGAAAAAATATTTGCATAGCTTGCACTAAAAGGCACAATGCTGAAGAGAAAGCGGAGTTAACGGACACCTATGTAGTCCTGGCTTGTTTTGTTAAGTTGTGCAAATTTTCTTTGTTTATTCCTCCATTTCTTTCTTCTCTCTTCTCTCTGTTCTCTCGGTCTTTTTTTTCTCGGTTTATTTCTATTTACTCACCCTGTATTTCAGTATTTCTTCGTCTTTCTTGCTTTTTCTATATTTATTCCTCTTTCATTCCTTTCTTTCTCTCTATCTCGCACTCTATTTCCTTCTGTCTTTTATTGACCTTTTCTCTTTGTCTTTGTTTCTAATTCACTCTTTCTCATTTTTTCTATGCTATGCTTTACTCTCTCCCCTCCTCCTCACCATCACATCTCTCCTCCATACGCTCACTTCCGCTCCCCTCCCCTTTGCTACACTATACTTTTCGAGGCTATGCTATACTATGTTGTGCTAACGTGGCTGGATTCGATCATTCCAACGACTACAGGCGGCGCCACGGTAGGTTAAAATAGCGGACGAGACGGTGGTGAGGCGATCTCGCAAGCGTGCGCGTCTCGAGCAGCAAAGCTCGTCAGGCCGTCTAGTTTCGCTGCAGACGATACTTTCTATCATTAAAAAAACGCAAAGATGTTTGAATGAAGGCAAAGCCACATTCAACGCCGGTCACACCATTTGCTGCGGCATCAAATCCACCACAAACACCGACGTCAGCATCGAATCCCTCTACTTGCGGACGAGGGCGATCATGGCCCCGCCGCACTGTGTCAGCGTCGCAGTATGTGAAGACAAAGGATCTGTAAAGGTCAGTATTTCGTTACTGTCCTTGGAACTTTTCATGGTCGTGACGCCATATATTTCTCTTATCTCAAACAGTAAACAGAAGAGCATACCGGTAACAGATGCTTTTCAAGCGCTTTTGTTTTCAACGAAGTAATTCTGTGCAGTAAGAAACAAACATTAGTACGTTTCGAAATGTAAAATTTCAAAAGAGCGGATGTAAACTACAATTGACGAAAGTCGTAACGTACAGGGTGATCATGCTCGTCTAGGGACTCGAGCAGCGTACAGCGGAGCGAATGAACAGAATTTTGTATAGCTGTGGGACTAGAGACCACGTACTTGGGCCTGAATGGGTTTTGACGTTTTTACAGTTGCATTTCAAGTTGTTTCTTCGTAAATCAGTACCTCCTTTAAAATTTGTTTATTCCTTGCGCAGAGCTCGGCTCGTTCGCTGTAGACAAAAGGGATCACTTACGTGATTTAATGTCATATCGATACTTCGGTCATGCAACCGTACCACGAGTTTCGTAGCAGGCTCCAATGCCGCACGTCATTACTCCTTTCTTGGAGTAGCAGCGAACATCAGTCAGTTAGGTCGATCCCTGTCCGAAATTTAAACCGAGATATCTGACGCATCCCATTTTATTTCTTTTTAGAGAACATGCACATGCAAGGCAGGGCTTTGTGTACAGTGCAAACATTTTTTGCCACCCTGATTTACTTGAACCGGTATTTTGCTACATTGTCAAAAGTATGTCCCCTGCAGCAACTAAGAGTTAAAAAATATAAGTTGCATCAGTAGTGCATAAGCCATTCTGGTTTAATTGCTTCTTAGGAGAGCCTGTGTACATAAAAAATAGAACTCAGAAAACAGTTTTGTTTATCACTTTATTTTTTGTCTGGTTTCACAGACAGCCTAGATTCACTCTTGTGCACAGACGTCCAGCAGCAGTGGGGTCGTGTTGCCGCATCTACCTTGTATGAGCCACGACCCATAAAAACATTTTGCCATGTTCAATGACAGACACAAAAAGAGTTTCCTAAAGGTGTTTAGTAGAAAATTTCGAAACAACTGGTCGAAGCTGCACCAGACTCTGCATTACCTAAACACAAGAAACGTGCTCGAAAGCAGCACATTTTACAGCAAACAAGTAATGGTTCAGATGCTCCTGGTATTTCGGGCCTTGCACAGTGAATCAGCTCAGCACGCTGTGGACGCGTGAAAGAAAACAAAAGGATCATTGGTAGCATATGTAGAAAGTTGTACACTTTTCAAGAAACAGCGAGTCGCACATGGGCGGAAAAAATTGAACTGATCTACCAAAATCGCTCTTTTGCTGGCAGCAAAGCAACAACTTATGGTAGAGAAAATGAACCTCTTGTTCTCCTTGTGTATGAACTACTGCAAAATGCTACATTAAGAAGGCTGAGGCTCGTAGTAGTCTCTAAGGTACCATGGTTAGGCTACAGTCCTGATGGTGTTGCAATTCAGGATAAAAAGAACATCCTTGTTGAGACTAAGTGCCCCGTGTTGTACCAAGTGCAAAGCATTGTTGAGCTGGTAAAAAAGACTGACATGCATAGTAAAAATGGAGAGCACTATGCATTGAAAGCTAAGCACAGCTATTACTCGCAAATTCAGCTGGGTCTCTTGCTTTTAAACCAAGACATGTGACACTTGGTTGTGCATTCTAAGATAGAAAGCACGGTGATCCTCGTGATGAAAGACGTTCAGCACATGCGTGAACTGCTGGGCAAGTTGCTGTATGTGTATTTTGGGAAAGTTCTTCCCAAACTTGCAGACATAAGCAAAAGGTAAAAGTGTGCACAAAACGCGACAATATCATGACGCATATAGTTGTTTTGTCTGCAATTGTGAACTGTCGCTTTTTTTCTTGTTCTACTATGTGTTTTACTTATTTATTTATTTTATTTTATTGACAAATGCCTCACAGGCTCCAAGTAGGAGCATTATGTGACAGGGACTATGCAATAGTTCTTTATCAAGAACACAACACAAACGAAAATAATTCAAAAGCGAGGTATTATACAAGTGCTAAAATGTGAGATAATATACACTGTAATAATATGATACTAGTATGTGGTATACATATTTGAACGGCTAATATGCGTTATACATGTTTCCCCCTCACCCTTACTTTTAAAACATTGCTTCATAAGCAGATTCTTGTAGTTCTTGGAATTTACTTTATTGCTGTTCTCAATTTCTGCTGTATTCATTATTTTCTAACAAATTTTAGTATTGCTTTCTCGTTCAATTTTATTTTTAGCGCTGTTCTGCAAACATTTTTGTCTGTCATTTGTCGTTTTTTCTTTCTATCATGTACTCCATAATACTCCACTCACTCAAGTGTTCCCCTTGGGGCTTGCAAGTTACCGCACTCACGGATGGATGTCGCGTTTAAATCTGTGAGTACTGTACATTGAAAGAAATAAAATAAATAAACAAGCATTTTTTAAAAAAGGCGAATGACTTTTTCTGAAGTAATATATACTTAGCGTTCAATGATGCACTATTGCATATATAATTTATATTCAGTTCATAGACAGCAAACTATGTTACTTGACGGGTGTGTCTAACTTTAGCAGGATACCACCTGCTAAGTCTGCTGTGAAACTCTTCCAACATTCTGCCTTGCCGCACAGAACTCTGCCGGAATAAGTAAAAGCGATCAGTTGTTTAAGCTTTCCTTGCTTGTATTGCTATTTCACTGTGCTCTCGAGAACCCTGAAAGGCTCAAATCAATTCAGGTCCCTCCAATGTGGGACGTGGTGCCAAATTAGCAGTATAAAAAGAGCCTCTCGCTACAAAAGCTAATCAGCCAGAAATGGTGAACACACGTTTGTCATGTCATATGCTACAGTAAACAGTTCATCAACATGTGGCAGCATTTCCCGCAGTATTGTACCACTAAACCTTTTGAATGTTTTCACTTTCTGTATCGCCCGCTCAACATGCATTCAATCTCTTGCAATCAGCCGTCTTCAGCTCTTGCAGTCAGCCGTCTTCAGCTCTTCAGCTTCAGAAAATTGTCTCTGTTTCCTAGGAATGGGGGCATAACAATACCCACAGTACGAGATGCACATAGGTCGTCAATAAAGAAGCCATGATATCGTCAGTGAAAGCATCGAACTTATCAAGAAGGTCGCAGCGTTCAGTAATAGCTTCGTTCGATGCACGTCCACCAAATACATCACTAATAAAAGTGATTGTACCTCCCGGGCTTACACACACAAGAAACATAACAGTATAGGTTGATTTATACTAGGAGTACGTCAGCAGACGACACGTCACACAACCTGATCGCTCAACTGCAATTTCGGTGCGGTCTACAACCCGTCTTACTCTGGTGTACTTCTGAAAGTGCAAACGTGTATTGTTTAACACCTCCTCTTTTGAGTGCCATTCAATGACTGACTGAAAAAGTGCTGCAAGAGGAAGTGTATGAACAAAATACTTATGCAGTGATGATGCACTGCATTGAAAGAGCACACCAACTGATGAAAATGAAATAGTATGCCTCATAACAATGAAGACTAACAGAACTCAATCTTTCGCAGTGGCTTCCAGCTTGTTCTCTTTTTCGTGCCTCTCCACGAGCTGGACCATCTTGTTTAGAAGCGTCATATTTAGAATTCCTGTAAAGGCATTCAATTTAGAATCAGTAGTAAGAAGTTCTGTGACCTTAAACTTCTGCGCCATGTCATGTGCTATATTGTCTGCACTAGGTGGTTTCTGTAATTCATGAAGGAGGTTGTGCACCTCTGCTTCTGTGTGTCCGGAAATGAAAAATTGAGCAGCAGTCGCAGTAATAATATTGTAGCGGGGTTGCAGCTATGACTATGGTGAGGTGTGCGAAGAAGAGGCAGACGACGTGTCGGTGTGCTGGAAGTAACAACCGCCATATTGACTGCTGGACCATCCTACACTGTAAATAAGTTATAAATATATTCGCAACATTTTGGTGGTGGTGCTGGGTACTACGCAAGACGGAACTCCGCAGCGGACGTATCCTGGACAGCCGCAATATGTCAACAGAAAGCAACTCTGCTGCTGCCGCTTCGACCGCGCCTCCGGTACAGCCGGTACAGCCGGTCGTATTGACTCAACCCCGCGATCACGGTAACTTCTGCGGCACCGACCACGTTGACGTCGATGACTGGATCGCGAAGTATGAGCGGTTTGCAGCGGTCTACAGGTGGGACCCTACAATGATGCTTGCCAACGTTGACTTCTATCTCTGCGGAACAGCAGGTACGTGGTTTCAGGCTCATGAAGCTGACATAACCAGTTGGGATGCCTGTAAACAGAAGCTTCGTGACCTATTTGGTAGAGCCGTCGGATGCCAGCGGGCCGCTTCTAAAGAACTCTCCTGTCGGGCACAATCTTCGACCGAATCGTATGTCTCCTACATCCTTGACGTCCTGGCCCTTTGCCGACGTGTCGACACCAACATGTCAGAGGGTGACAAAGTAAGCCACTTGCTCAAGGGAATTGCGGATGATGCTTTCAATTTACTAGTGTCTAAAGACTGCTCCACCGTGGACGACATCATCAAAGAGTGCCGCCGGTTCGAAGAATTAAAGAGTCGCCGCATTGCCCAGCATTTCGTGCGACTTCCGAACACGGCCGCTACATCATCTTGCGAGGACCTTCAGCCGCCATGCGGTCAACCGCCTACCAACGAGAGCGTAGTTCGCATCGTGCGCCGAGAAATCGAGGCGGCGTCGCCACCATCTTTCTTGACGCGGCCATCTGATGATCCTCGACCAATGATCTCGTTGATCCAGCAGGTTGTGAGGGAAGAGCTTGCAAATGTCGGACTGCAGCCGGTGTGTTCGTTGACGGAACCTCGTGTCAGTTCCATAACGCCTCCTCGTGCACCGGAATTGTTTCGCCGCTATCGTGACCCTGCCCAGTGGAGAACGCAGGACGACAAGCCGATCTGCTTTCGTTGCCACGGTGTAGGACATATTTCTCGCTACTGTCGTTCTCGCACCTTGCCATCTCGCTCGTTTTCTGGCTATCGACGTGACGACAACCACCGGCCCCTGCAGTTTTCCGCTCGTGACGGGGGACCATACGCTGAGGCTCCTGCGACATCGGTCCGACGCTCCAGCCGTTCGCCATCCCCAAGCGATCGTCGCTCCCGGTCACCTCAGCCCCGTCGCCATTCGTCGCCCCGCCCTACTGGACGCCCATACTCGGAAAACTGAGAAATGCAGCTCCCGGAGGTGACGCTGCATTCGACCCCCGACCTGAAAACCCTCTGCTGACCCTCACTACGGACCAGAACCTGCTTGCTGTGGAAGTGGATGGCCTACCTGTTACTGCCCTCATTGATACCGGCGCACATATTTCCATTATGAGCTCTGATCTCCGTGCACGATTAAATAAGGTCCTTACGCCGCCCGAGTCCCTATTTGTACGTGTCGCTAGTGGAGGAACTCCGGCTGTACTCGGAATGTGCACGGCACGTGTGAGGTTCTCCAACCGCCAGACGTCCGTTCTGTTTCATGTTCTCGCTCATTGTCCACATGATGTCATCCTCGGACTCGATTTCTTGTCTGACCACTCTGCTGTCATTGACTGCTCGGCCGGTGTTGTACAACTTGACTTGCCTGCGTCCGCCGACGTGTCGGAGGAGGTTCAGACCAAACTTTCGTGTGCTGAGGCTATTCGTCTGCCACCACAAGCCCTAACTTGCGTCGCTGTTGAACCCTATCCCAATGTACCGGATGGTGATTACGTGGTTTCTCCTTCTCCCAGTGTTCTACTGGCCCGCAGCGTCTCCTCTCCGTACACAGTTGTAACTGTTACAGCGAACAAGACGTGCCTTCCTCTTCTGAACTTCGGATTCAGCCCTCAAGTCCTACCACAAGGCATTGCTCTTGCTACTCTGTCACCGTCGCACGAGTGCCAGATCTCATCGGTGTCACCTGAACTGCCCGTTGTCGTCTCTCCGAACCCGCATAGAGTCGACGCAGTCACCTCTTCTACACTGCACAACAACATCACCAAGATGATTGCCTCAGAACTTTCGCCCTCTCAAGTTAAAGACCTCAGTGATCTCCTTATGATCTACTCTGACATATTTGACTTCGACGGTAGGCCCTTAGGTCAAACCTCGCAAGTCAAGCACCGCATAGATACCGGTGATGCAGCTCCAATTGACAGGCGTCCTTACCGAGTTTCACCATCAGAGCGCCAAGTTATTCAACAGGAGGTCGACAAGATGCTCACAAAAGGCATTATTGAGCCTTCTTCGAGTCCGTGGGCTTCCCCTGTAGTCTTAGTTAAAAAGAAAGACAACACCTGGCGTTTCTGCGTGGATTATCGGCATTTAAACAAGATCACCAAAAAGGATGTCTACCCGCTTCCTCGCATCGATGATGCCCTGGACTGCCTTCATGGTGCTACCTATTTTTCTTCGATAGACCTACGCTCTGGTTACGGGCAAATCGCCGTAGACGACCTCGACCGTGAGAAGACTGCCTTTGTAACGCCTGACGGTCTCTACCAATTCAGAGTCATGCCGTTCGGCTTGTGCATTGCGCCGGCCACGTTCGAGCGGATGATGGACACGCTTTTGCGCAGCTTTAAATGGTCTATCTGCCTGTGTTACCTGGACGACGTCATTGTATTTGCCCCCACATTTGAGTCTCACCTCGACCGACTTTCGTCCATTCTTTCAGTGTTTCGTGCGGCTGGGCTACAACTTAATTCATCGAAATGCCACTTTGGCCATCGCCAAGTTGCTATTCTCGGGCATCTCGTTGACGCATCTGGCATCCGACCCGATCCCGACAAAGTTCGCGCTGTCCTCGATTTTCCCGTACCAACTTGTGCCAAAGACGTTCGAAGTTTTGTGGGCCTATGCTCATATTTCCGACGATTCGTCAGAAACTTCGCAGATATTGCCCGCCCCCTCACTGATCTTCTCAAGAAAGATGTGCCATTTTGGTGGGGTCCTGACCACGCCAGTGCTTTTTCCCGCCTCATTACGCTGCTCACCACACCGCCGATCTTCGCCCACTTCGACCCGTCTGCTCAAACCGAGGTCCGCACAGACGCTAGTGGTTACGGCATTGGCGCTGTGTTATCCCAGCGTCAATCCGGTCATGATAGAGTTCTTGCGTATGCCAGCCGGCTCCTCTCCCCTGCCGAAAGCAATTACTCTATTACTGAGCGCGAGTGCCTGGCGCTTGTATGGGCAGTTGGTAAATTCCGCCCCTATTTATATGGTCGACCTTTCACTGTTACCACAGACCACCACGCTCTATGCTGGCTTTCAGCACTCAAAGATCCAACAGGGCGCCTAGCTCGTTGGGCTCTGCGCCTCCAGGAATTCACGTTCACAGTGGTCTACAAGTCCGGCCGTCTACATCAAGACGCCGACTGCCTTTCTCGGTACCCCGTTGACGATCCAGACCACGTAACGGATGCCACGTCCATCTGTATCTCCTCGCTCTCTGCTTTCGGCAACATCGGTGACGAGCAACAGCGTGACGCGTCCCTACGAGATCTAATCACCCGCCTGAATACTGACTCGACGGACAGTTCACTTCGCATGTTCGTCATCATAGACGGTATCTTATAACGCTGGAACATGCGCCCAGTGGGACAGGAACTACTAGTTGTAGTACCCACTCATCTCCGCTCGACCGTACTTCAGCAACTACATGATGCACCAACGGCCGGCCACCTTGGTGTTGCCAGAACGTACGACCGTGTCCGCCGACGCTTTTTTTGGCCCGGCCTCTACCGTTCCGTACATCGTTATGTCGCTTCTTGCGAGTCGTGCCAACGCCGGAAAAGGCCAGCTGTACACCCCGCCGGGCTCCTTCAACCCATAGACATACCTGCTGAGCCTTTTTTTCGTGTCGGCCTCGACCTTCTGGGACCTTTCCCACTTTCTCACAACGGTAACAGATGGGTCGCCGTCGCTACGGATTACTCTACCCGTTTTGCCATTACGAGACCTCTCCCGAGCAGCTGCGCTACAGACGTCGCCGACTTTTTGATACAAGACGTCATCTTACATCACGGCGCTCCTCGTCAACTCATCACAGACCGAGGCCGCTACTTTTTATCCAAGGTAATCGAGGACCTACTTCGCTCTTGTGCAACCAAGCACAAGCTTACAACGGCCTATCATCCCCAAACGAACGGACTCACAGAACGTTTGAATCGCACGATCACTGACATGCTCGCCATGTATGTCTCGACTGATCATCGCGACTGGGACATTGCTCTACCCTTTGTCACTTTCGCTTACAACAGCTCGCGCCACGACACTGCTGAATATTCTCCCTTTTACCTTTTGTATGGAAGAGAACCGACCTTGCCGTTCGACACGCTCGTACCCATCCCTGACCACGTCTCCACCGAATATGCTCGCCACGCTATCAGCGCAGCCGAAAAGGCCCGTCAGATCGCCCATCGACGCCTTTCGGACTCGCAACTCAGCCAGAAACATAGATACGACAGTTGCCACCGGAACGTTCGCTTCAATCCGGGTGACCTCGTTCTCCTGTGGTCTCCGTCTCGGCAAGTTGGCCTGGCCGAAAAACTTCTGCCCAAATACTCCGGCCCCTACCGTGTGCTACGCCAGGTGACTGAGGTTACCTATGACATCGCCCCTCTGGACCCTACGGCGCCCTCTACGTCTTCAAACGTCGTCCACGTCGCTCGCCTGAAGCCGTACCTTTCGCCCACCACCTGCTAACAGGCGCCGAGTCGGCGCTTTCGCCGCCAGAGGTCGATGTAGCGGGGTTGCAGCTATGACTATGGTGAGGTGTGCGAAGAAGAGGCAGACGACGTGTCGGTGTGCTGGAAGTAACAACCGCCATATTGACTGCTGGACCATCCTACACTGTAAATAAGTTATAAATATATTCGCAACAATATTGACAATGCTAGTGTACGTTATAATGTAATTTGGTGACCAATTAAGCACCCAGGAGGTCAGTGGTTTGACGCACCAAGGCCAGTTTTAGCGGGTAATGCCAAGAGGCGGGAACAATAAGGGGGCATTAGATAGCAATAGGGCAAGTGGCGCAAGGTTAGCCTAGATGCAAGTGACATAGAGAGATCCCGGGGTAAACATAACATTTGTCAGCACTCTAAGAGAGTGATGATGGAGCACCAAAGCATGGTTAAAGTAATACTATAGGAGATGGCAGGACTGATGAACCTTGTCCAAAATTATGGTAAAGAACTAACAGGGTCCCTTATGCATTTGCCTAAGACGACTCTATCCCTTTCAGTCACGGTGTGTACATTTGTACACATCAACTTCGGAGTCACATCACGCACCACGTGTTTCTTCAAATGGCCTGAAACTTAGTGTGCACATTCGTGCAGGCTTCCTGAGTGGACAACTAGCGGTTATTTAACTTCATTATGCTGCTTATAGCTGCAGATTATCACTCTGCTAGAGACACTACCATGTTCGACGATCGTTCGACGTGCGACGTTCCAGGACCGACGTCAAGAGTATTTTTTGCTTCGCTCGAAAACCATACAACCAAAAAACCAACTATTGTTGATGCCACTGATACTGAATGTTCGCCTTTGGGGATGAATATAAGGCTTTCGCCTTAATAATATTTAGAAATCTTGCCTGTTGGCATCTCTTCATTTCCTACATGGCTGCTTGGACAGGAGCGTACTGCAGGTAGCCAGACTTGGAGAGGCTTATCTGCGGTACACATTTAACTTTTTTTTAATTTTATAATACCCCTCAAGGCCGCCGAAGGGGTATTACATAGGGGAACAGAAACATGAGACATAGCGATGTACGCTTACGCAATGAAAGACGAGATTACAGAAAATAACGAGAGCGAGCTCTTTAAGCAAAAGAAAAAAGTATACATAGCAAAAATGAAAATTAGAGGAGAGATAGCAAATTTACTAATGCAAACAAATTAGGCGCACTTACAATGCAGTAGAGAAGGGGGAAAAATATACAAGGAGAAGTACAGACGGGTCCACTGTGACAGAGAACACTTGCGTGCAGGGCGTATCCGTATTTCCTTCTCTCGCAAAAGCAGAGTGGCTTCGATTTGCATAATACTACTGGCGATTGACATTTCTGACTTCTTTTGACAGACTAGTGCCATGTGGAAATATTTCCACATCAACTTACCGTTAGGGTGCCAGCAAAATGAAAGGTGCTAATCCAAGTTTTCCCTTTAGCAGTGGATCCGACTGTACATAGATGAATAGTGTTGTCAGAGAAGCATGTGCACTTGTTCACAACTTAAACACATATGGTGTAGAAAAAGAAGCGTTTAATAAAGGATGGGGGCTCGTAGAGAAAACAAGAAGACGATGAGGTTTGAATAGGCCCTCTGTGACGACTCTCTGGCGAAAGCCGCTCTCAGTGGTCCCATACTCGCAATTACTCCCATAACAGCACTCCTAATTCGTGATAGATTGAGAAGGCGTGCCATAATTCAAGACTCCGGCAAAACATTAATCACTCATCTAAACGAATACCGACACATCTTGTTCCCTTGGCCTAGGAATTTCTGCTCAACAAGAAAAGAAGTTATTTTACTCAATTACGATGTCGCGTTCCAAAACTAAACTGTTATATGCACAGATCTGGTCTGGCTCCCTCCCCTCTTTGCTCGGTATGTAACCAGGACGAAACAGTTGAACAATATTTCTTGTCATGACCGTTTCAATTTACTCAGGAAAAATATTGTCACGTGGTCGTGACGTCGACGAAGACAGCAGTCGGCGTTTGCAGGATGAAACTGTTTATTTGGCCGAACTTGTGGCCGGAAATGAGAACTAGAGCTACAGCAATACACGCTGTACAATGATAGCGGCGAACAGGGCGTCGTCCGTCGATCAACTGACAAGCGGTCAATCGCGTCGGCTTTTATACAGGCGTTATCGAACTTTCCAGCAATATCGCTGGTGGCGGCGTTATCTCTAGACAAAGCTGGAACATTCGCGTGCGGGGCGCAATCTTAACAGAACGATCTACTATAGACGTGAAGCTTCTCGAACAACGCTTCGCGGACAGCGTCGAGCGTTGATAACCGTCCCTGCCGGTCAAACCCGAATACATCAAAACAAGACAAGAAGTGGGCGTGGCATTGCCCCCTCTGAAAAAGCATCGTCCCGATGCTTGTGAAAGAACATAGAACAGAGAAAAAAAACAAGTGCATAC
Organism: Rhipicephalus sanguineus; assembly: GCF_013339695.2. NCBI lineage: Eukaryota > Metazoa > Arthropoda > Arachnida > Ixodida > Ixodidae > Rhipicephalus > Rhipicephalus sanguineus. The sequence goes on from NC_051184.2 coordinate 119,155,927, forward strand.
AAAAATAAATTACAATAACAAAGGAAGAAAAATAGAGTCCCCAGGTTCGCTAACGCGCAAAAAACGGCTTAAGGCGCACGACATGGACGACTTCAGGTCGTGCGCAGCGTCGCTGGGAGTTCGTAATGCCGTCCGGGATCACCTCGTAGTCAAGAGCGCCGAGGCGTCGAAGAACCTTGTATGGCCCGAAGTATCGCCGAAGGAGTTTTTCGCTAAGCCCACGTCGGCGTATCGGCGTCCAGACCCAAACACGGTCGCCGGGCTGGTATTCCGCGAAGCGTCGTCGAAGATTGTAGCGACGGCTGTCGGTGTGCTGCTGGGTCTTGATGTGCAGGCGGGCGAGCTGTCGAGCTTCTTCGGCACGTTGTAAGTAAGCGGCGGCATCGAGGTTTTCTTCGTCGGTGACGTTGGGTAGCATGGCGTCGAGCGTCGTCGCCGAGCTCCTTCCGTAGACCAACTTGTACGGCGTCATCTGCGTCGTTTCTTGGACGGCCGTGTTGTATGCGAAGGTCACATACGGAAGGATGGCATCCCACGTCTTGTGTTCGACGTCGACATACATGGCCAACATGTCGGCGATGGTCTTGTTTAGCCGCTCGGTCAGGCCATTTGTCTGTGGGTGGTACGCTGTGGTCCGGCGGTGGCTTGTTTGGCTGTATCTCAGTATTGCCTGAGTTAGGTCAGCAGTAAACGCCGTACCTCTGTCGGTGATGAGAACTTCTGGGGCGCCATGACGCAGGACGATGTTCTCAACGAAGAACTTCGCTACCTCGGCGGCACTGCCTCTAGGCAGGGCCCTCGTCTCGGCGTAGCGGGTGAGGTAGTCTGTTGCTACGACGATCCATTTGTTTCCGGTATTGGACGTCGGGAACGGCCCTAGTAAGTCCATCCCGGTTTGCTAGAACGGCCGTCGAGGTGGCTCGATAGGCTGCAGAAATCCGGCTGGCCTAGTGGGTGGTGTCTTGCGTCGCTGACAGTCCCGGCAGGTCTTCACGTAACGAGTGACGTCGGCGGAAAGGCGCGGCCAGTAGTACTTCTCCTGTATTCTTGCTAGCGTGCGAGAAACACCCAGGTGTCCAGCCGTCGGGTCGTCGTGAAGAGCCTGGAGGACCTCTGGCCGCAATGTCGAGGGTACCACGAGAAGGCAATCGGCTCGAAGCGGTGAGAAGTTCTTCTTTAGGAGAACACCGTTGCGCAAGAAAAATGACGCCAGTCCCCGCGTGAATACCTTCGGAACAACGGTGGTCCTGCCCTCGAGGTATTCCACAAGGCCCTTGAGTTCTGGATCCGTTCGCTGTCGTTCGGCGAAGTCGTCGGCACTTATGATTCCCAAGGAGTCGTCCTCCTTGTCGTCCTGCGGTGGTGGGTCGACGGGGGCGCGAGACAGGCAGTCAGCGTCGGAGTGTTTCCTTCCGGACTTGTAAACGACGGTAATGTCGAATTCTTGAAGTCGTAGGCTCCACCGTGCTAGGCGACCTGAAGGGTTCTTAAAGTTAGCTAGCCAACACAATGCGTGGTGGTCGCTCACAACTTTGAAGGGCCTGCCGTAGAGGTAGGGGCGAAACTTGGATGCAGCCCAGATGATCGCTAGGCACTCCTTTTCTGTTGTGGAATAGTTCGTTTCTGCCTTTGATAGCGACCGGCTAGCATAACTGATGACCCTTTCCTGGCCGTCAGTCTTCTGCACAAGGACGGCGCCGAGTCCTACGCTGCTTGCGTCGGTGTGGATTTCCGTATCGGCGTATTCGTCGAAATGTGCTAGTATCGGAGGCATCTGAAGGCGTCGTTTCAGTTCTTCAAATGCTTCGATTTGCGCCGTTTCCCACTTGAATGGCACGTCGGTCTTCGTGAGGTGAGTTAGCGGTTCGGCGATTCGTGAAAATTCCTTGACAAAGCGCCTGTAGTAGGCGCACAAGCCGAGAAAACGGCGCACGGCTTTCGTGTCGGTGGGGGGCGGGAAGGCAGCGATGGCAGCTGTTTTCCGCGGGTCTGGGCGAACACCTCGCTTGCTGATCACGTGACCCAAAAACAGCAGCTCCTCGTATGCAAAGCGGCACTTTTCAGGCTTCAAGGTGAGGCCAGAAGTCTTGATTGCTTGTAGTACAGTGTCAAGGCGCCGGAGGTGTTCGTCGAAGCTTGAGGCAAACACAATGACGTCGTCCAAGTACACAAGGCAAGTCTGCCACTTCAATCCAGCCAGCACGGTGTCCATAACGCGCTGGAACGTCGCAGGTGCCGAGCAAAGACCAAAGGGCATAACCTTGAACTCGAAGAGGCCGTCTGGTGTTATAAAGGCAGTCTTCTCTCGGTCTCTCTCGTCGACTTCGATTTGCCAATAGCCGGTCTTGAGGTCCATCGACGAAAAGTACCTCGCGTTGTAGAGTCGATCCAGGGTGTCGTCTATCCCGTGGGAGAGGGTAGACGTCCTTCTTCGTGATTTTGTTCAGGCGGCGATAATCGACGCAGAAGCGTAGGGTTCCGTCTTTCTTCTTCACTAACACCACGGGTGACGCCCATGGACTCTTCGACGGCTGGATGATGTCGTCGCGTAGCATTTCGTCGACTTGTTTCTTTATGGATTCGCGTTCTGGCGTTGAAACTCTGTACGGGCTCTGCCGGAGTGGCCTGGCATTTTCCTCGGTCATCGTCGCTGCGGTGGGTGTTGGGACCTTGGGCTGCCTGGTTTGTTCGGGAAGGAGCCCGTGCTCTGGCTGCAGTCCCTTCTGCCTGCGGCTTGTTCGACGATCCGGGTATTCTTTGCTGTCGTCCTCCTCGCGGCTTGGACTTGGGTCAGCGCTTCGCGGGGGCGTCCGGATCATGGAAGAAGCAGCACCTCCACCAGATGTCACGTGGTCGTGACGTCGACGAAGACAGCAGTCGGCGTTTGCAGGATGAAACTGTTTATTTGGCCGAACTTGTGGCCGGAAAATGAGAACTAGAGCTACAGCAATACACGCTGTACAATGATAGCGGCGAACAGGGCGTCGTCCGTCGATCAACTGACAAGCGGTCAATCGCGTCGGCTTTTATACAGGCGGTATCGAACTTTCCAGCAATATCGCTGGTGGCGGCGTTATCTCTAGACAAAGCTGGAACATTCGCGTGCGGGGCGCAATCTTAACAGAACGATCTACTATAGACGTGAAGCTTCTCGAACAATGCTTCGCGGACAGCGTCGAGCGTTGATAACCGTCCCTGCCGGTCAAACCCGAATACATCAAAACAAGACAAGAAGCGGGCGTGGCAATATTCTCATAGCAGCGTTTAATCGAATTAGATTGGATTTCATTACTTCTAATATTCTATCCTTGGGAGCCTCCTCATTAGGTCATTGTCACCGGGATGTCTGTTCCGCTGTACAAAAAGTCTTAATTGAATCAGGGCGGTTTTAACACTGAATTTTAAATTAGCATTATGCATTTTTTCTAACTACTCTAATTCATTAGTCATAGAAATCATATGTCGCCACTTCTACTTTAAATTAATCGTTTCTTGGCCAATCCCCCAGAGTGGGTGTGAGACATGCATAAAGGAAATCATCATCATCATCACCCTCTGTGTCTGTGTCAGTCGCTCGCGTTTTAATACATGGAATGAAGGACACAGAAAAATCACAACCGTGTAATTTATGTTTCATGTGATGAGTCTTCAGTATGTAAACACGCAAACAACCGTGTCGCTTCTCACCATCAACACAAGTTCTAGGCATTCTGTGCTGGCGACGCGTTTATAAACAGGGTGTCAAGGAACAGCTAAGCATTTGAAGTATGCTCATCGCCTGAAATAAAGAAACCTTGCAACGTTTTCCAGGATGAGTACCCACCACAGTTTTTGGCTGCACATGGAATGACTGGGGGCAAGCAGGCGCAAGCTTCCACCCGACACACAGCTGGCCGTAGATTGTCTGAATGATTTCCTGCGAATTCATAATCCAATCTCAGTCGCGTTTAACATACAAAAAGTCACAGCTTGGCCGCAAGGGCGAGGCATGAATGCGATAGCAAGAAACTAATGCTATACGAAATGAGGCTCGCCAATGGATACTCTCAGTTTGAACAGCGCTCCTGTTGCAAAGGCGGCCAAAGCAGCGAAGGAAACTAGAGTGCTTCAAGTGTCGAACTGTGACACTTGATAGTTCGCGCTCATCTTCTGTTTGTTCGTTTAGCGGCGTCCCTTGAGCTCGAGTGACTTTCGTACGCTCCGTAACATGAGCGCGGACATCACGGGGAAAGCGTGAAACATCCCTCTTCCCCTCAGCACGAGAAAACCGCGCGAGCAGACAGCGGAAGGGCATGGTTCTCCTTGCGCAAGTATAAGAAGAAGCGAGCGAGCTCGCCCACGACTTTTAAATCCGCCCGTCGCGCTCCTAGCCCCATCTCGCTGGTAATGAAGAAACGCTTATAAGCGCCTAGCGTATTTGAGTCCGTCTAGCGGTAAAGGGTGTGTATATAACGCTCGCCGTTAGCTACGTGGAGGATCTGCGTTTCGTGGCGTAGTGGTTAGCGCCACTCGCTGCGGAGCAAGAGGTCCCTGGTTGGATTCCGCGCTTCGGAAACATTTTTGTGAATTATTTTTCTTTGGGGCTTTTATATATATATACATACTTATACATATACGGTGCATGACGGCGACGGCGACGGCAAAATTCAGCCGAGACTGTCCATATAATTGCTATCGCAATAAAAGTGATACATGCGCATTTGTAACTGCCTTTCAACACGTCCGCAGAATCAATGACGCAAGTGTGCGCCGCGTACCAAGCGCACGAATGCGTGTTCTCACAGCGAAATAAGACGTAGATAAGGCGCGGAAGGCAATTATTTCTTTAAATTATAAACACAACATTACAGTATGCACCGTGGCTGGCCTCTGTCACTTTCCTTCTTATTGGTCTGGCTCTTACTTGCGGTTCGTGCGTCTGCACAGGTATTTTTTTGTGAAGGCACGGCCCCTTTCTTCAGGCGCGGCAGATGAGGCTTTAGGTTCCCATCTTGTGAAAAACACACCACAGCACCGTCAAAGTTAAAAAAATCACACCATCTCCCGCTAAAGGGGGCCGAGGCGATACGAAGCAGCGTTTCGGCATGTAGAGCCCGCATTTCAGAGGGGGAGGGGAGAGAGGGAAAGCTAAGAGGGGCAGGAGAGAGAAGGAAGGAGGAGATTGGAAGTGGAGAGGGGGCTAGGGGAGAGGGTGAAGGGGAGAGGGGAAGTGGTGAGGGTGATGGGAAAGGGAAGAGGAAGTGGAGAGGAAAGGAGAGAGTGGAAGTGGAGGGGTGATGGGAAAGGGGAGAGGAAATTGAAGTGGAGAGGGGGATGGGAGAGGGGGTTTGGAGAGGGAGAGAAGGTGTGTGCAGAGGGCTTGCGAATGCGCATTAAGGGTGGTCACGCCGCACACCACCACCACCACCGGATTGAACTCCGCTATAAGATGCTTCACATCTAAAACGTAAGCACTGAAAGACTGGATGGGTAAGAAACATACCAAGGTGGCTCCGGAAGTAGTCCTGCCTCAAGTGCTCGCTGCACACGTACATTTCACCGGTGACTTTCTAGCCGATGCGCATCTTTGCAGCCCACAATTCCCGCAGTTTCTTGTCTCGCGGGAAGATATGGAGGCTTACCTCTCGCGTTACGGCACTGTTCGAGCACTGAGGCACGCTCCACATGCAATTACTATTCGGTTTTCTCTTCTTCGGCGCATCTATGACGCCCGCGAGACCAAACACCGAACCGACCGAACTGCGTCGCAGATTATCATCACCGGGTACCAGCTTCTGAGGAGGGCCGTGTGGCGCCGCCTGCGTCGCTGGAATGACCGAATAGCCAAGTGTTTAGGACGCTGGTTTCCAGATCAAGGGTACGCGGGTTCGAATCCCACCCTGTGAAGCATTTTGTTTCGGCAAGAATTTCTCTCACCCATCAGGTTTAATATAGGCCGCCCCAGAGGAATAGGCGCACGTGTTCTGGCAGCGCAGCAGAAGGTCAAGGAGAGGACGAAGAGAGCGCGTGCCGGTTAATGATGACGATAGTTTTGCGTCACCACATTTTACGCAGAGCTAGAACAGCTTGGCTGTTAAAACTGGCCAGCCTATGTACGAAGCGTTTCTTGAATGCGAGCGTAGAAGAATACTTGATCAATGCTAACATCATCATATTCTCTAAAAATGGGAGCGTCAAAGACTCGAAAATTTTCAGGCCGCTTAGAAAACTGTCCGCTACCTCCAAGCTATTTACAGAGCTAGCAGCTGATAGAATCAGGGCCACCTAAGAATTCATTCATCCAGAGGACAAAGCAGGACTTCGTACTGGCTAGTCGACAATAGACTATATTCACACTGTCAATCAGGCGATAGAGACATGCTCGGAATATAAACAACCTCTATATATATAGCCTACATAGATTACGAGCAAGCATTTTCTTTGGTCGAAGTCTCATTTGTCATGCACGTATTACGGATGTAGGTTGCAGACGAACCTTGCATAAAAATAACGGTAGAAATCTCCAGTGGCTTCCACGTCACCACAGCCCTGCATAATGAAAGCGATAATATTTCAATAAAGAAGGGTGTGAAGCAGGGAGACGCTATCCGACGAATGCGATTTACCACGTGTTTACAGGTTTTCCTAGCTGTGAATTGGGAAGCATTCCGGACGAAAGTTCATAGAGAGTAGGTTAGTAACCTGCGATTCGCTGATGAAATTGTCTTGCTAGTAACTCAGGGACCGAACTGCAAAGCATGACTACTGAATTAGACAACCACCGCAGAAAGGTTGGTCAGTATATTAACATAACGAAAAAGAAAGTAATGTTCAGTGGTCTCAGAAGAGAACAGCGTTACGCGATAGGTAGCGAGGCACTAGAAGTGGTAAAGGAATACGTCTACATAGGGCAGGAAGGAACCTGAGTTCCGAACCATGAGACTGAAGTACCATCAACAATATTAATCGGGTGGAACACATTAGGCAGGCCTTCTAATAAACCACAATATGATTATGAGGGACGCCTTAGTGGAGGGTTCCGGAAATTTCGATTGCCTGGGGTTCTTTAACGTGCACCTAAACTTAGGTACACCGTCCTCAAACATTCTCGCCTCCATCGAAAATGCAGCCGCCGCGGCCGGGATTCGATCCCGCGACCTTCGGGTCAGCACTCGAGCGCCATAACCACTAGACAACCATGGCGGGGCTAGGTAGGCCTTCTCTGATCGTGAATAGTAGTTTACCAGTATTTCTCAAGACAAAGGTGTGTAAGAGCTGCAGCTTACCGGTACTTACATGCGGGTCTGACACCTGGAGGCTATTGGACAGCGTACAACTTAAACTGAGGACGGCACAGCGCGCCATGGAAAGAAAAATGATAGCTGTAACCTTAAGAAGGCTGAGTCGATCATCTTAGTCGGCCATCTTAATTGGACATCTTAGTCGCAATCAAGGAGAAATGGCCATTGGCACGGCATGTAGCTCCAAGGCAAGATAACGGCTCGTGATTAGGAGTGACAGGATGGATTTGAAGAGAAGGTAAGTGCGCGAGCACGATTCAGAAAGTTAGGTGGGCAGATAAGATTGAGAAGTTTGCGGGGATAACGTGGTCGCAGCAAGCACAGGGCCTTGTTAATTCCCGAAACATAGGAGAGGCTTCTTCCCTGCAGTGAGCGTAGTCGTGTTGATGATGATAGTGATGATGGATAGCTGAGTGTCAACTGCGCGCTCGGCGCAGGACGAATGATGCCCAGTTGTAACACGTAGTGGACTACTTATGGTAGCATGTTCGTAGCGAGGCCTAAGGTTCCTCGCTCGTCGTCTCAGGCGTTGCTTGAAGGGACCCTGCGACACAAATTAAGCATGCCGTTTTCAACGCTTGTTCTCGTAATGTGGAATGCGCCGACATTGTTGCGCAAGTGGAATCGCCGAAAACGACGCCGTTATCATTTTAATTCACCGGATAAACTTCCTTGATTTCGGACTAGAGCGACGCACATCGGCTATTTTGTTATGGGAAGTGGCGTTTCGTCGTGTGGTAGTGACGACAAAGGCCGTTCGTTTTGATTGCCTCGACGCGACAAGTAACATGTAATATTCATATGATGGCAGCTAGGCCATATGGCAGAGCCCTAAAAAACGAAATTCATTTTTATGATTTGTCAGTCAAATCACTCCTGTTTCTAACTCATGTATTTTCAAAACAACGGAGAGTTCGCTAGGTGCGCTGTGGAACTCGTGGGAATGGCCTTTTGCCTTTTGCAGCATCGGGAAATATCGGCTACACCGGTAGCTGCTAAACTCACAACGTTCTATTCGGCACAATGGTGTCAACGAAAAGAGAAAAAATTCTAAACGCTTAGCAACCGACGCCTTCCGCGTCATCGGGTGGTAGCGTTTTGTCCAAGCCCTCGGAGCCATCCTCGCCTTGCGCGGGGCTCAGCGACACACTTTCAATTTATAATGTCGTATCCGGATACGGCACTACATGCAGGGCATTGCTGCCTCACAAGATCTCGCACTCACGGTTTTTTTAGTTCATCCAGGCTCATTGTGTGCACTACACGACAAACCATGGGACCGTCTGCTAGGCGACGCACATCGTTCATCGTAGCCATGGTTCCAACGCCGTCAAAAAGAGCGGTGGCAATGCACTGCGTGAAAGTCACCATGAGGCAAGATTTCTAGTGTGCCTCTATAAGAGGCTTGCGGTGATTGAAAACGGCCTCTGACGTCATTTAGAGAGGTAAATGCGAAAGCGAACGTTTCTTGTCGTTGTTTGCTTGAGTTTTGAACATTGAACACTAATAACATAAGTTTTCGTGCCCCAATGTTCGCAATTCTTCTTTCGTTCGTCTCTGCTTTCATTACTTCACGCATTCCAGCACTAAACAAGACAGTCGCAAAAGCGTCGCAAAGCCCTTTTAATCACCGAGGATAAATCCGCCGTAAAAACCTGCGAGTCGGAGAGTGAAAGGCGTGTGACCTGTTGGGCCAATCGCTGGAGCGGAATATTTGGACGCTGAACTTAAGTTGACGGTTTCATGACTGGTGTGCCTTTTCTCAAATCAGTATTCGGCGTTAGACAGGCTTCGACCAATGTCCATTTACATATTGTCTCAGAACCATATGATTGAAGTGTGTACCAATTTACACGGTAACGTTGTTTCATATTAGGTTTCAGCTAATACACAATTATACGTTTCAAGGGCTCCTCAGCGTGAAAAGAACACAACTTGCGTTGGTTACTATTTTTGGCTATAAAATGCTTAATATTAACAGATATAGAAAGATAAGAAATTTCTGACAGTTCATTTGGGAATATGAATACAAAATATGGCAGATGATTCTTGAACATAGGTACACTTATTTAATTGTGTCACTAACGTTATTTATTTTACAGCGACGGACTTTAAATTCAAAATCAGGCAAAACGATCATATAATTCTATCAATTCACCTCACTTATGAACTAGATGGAAAAAGTCCGTACTTCCTGGTATGTTCAACTTTTCACGTAACCATTGAATCGGTGCGCTTCCTAAAAATGTTCGACAATATTCATTAGCCCAAATCACTGAAGCTATGTTTCAATTTAGTTACAATTTTCTTGCCAATAGCACAGTCCCAAACAAGCGCGCGCACAAAGCTCGCGCTCACGCCTAGTAAAGTCTCAGTGCCATCTTGCGACATTGCCCAAACAAAACATATCGAAATGACCTTGTCATTAAAATGTAGCATAATAAAAACCACACTCATGTATTCGCGACTGTCGAAACAAAACGTATCGAAAGGATCTTAAAATGTAGCCTGATAAGAACCAGGCGCAATTTTTTTGTAAGCGAAAAGTAACCGAAAACCGAAAATATTTGGCGATGTTCCCTTTAGCAGAACGAATCATGTCTAAATCTTACCGCGTATTTGCGGCTTGAAAATTAATTCCGCTGCATACAGCCAGTAGAAAACGGGCGTCAACATCTGCGCAAACTGTTGAGTGAAAGCTGAGGCTGAGCAGCTAAAGGACGGAAGCCTTTATGACAAGGCGAACGGAAATTTGCTCGTTTTGTTCTACGCTTCCAAATAATAATCTCTGTGGTTTAACGCCCCAAAACCACGATATGATTATAAGAGATGCCGTAGTCGAGGGCTCCGGAAATCTAAGCTTCCAAATGAACTAAACGAGTGAATTTTCGATACGCCGGACGTTAAATCGGCGCGAAAGGTAACCGAATATGCCGATGGTTGCTGCGCGAAACGCAGTCCTAAAGCACAAAAAAATCTTTCGAGTGCCATTATTTTCTGCAGTCGAGTACATTTCTTCGTAAGCCAGAGCAGAAAAATTACACTGCAATGAAGAAGCAAACGTTCAGTAACCAGCAAAATCAGTCTATTGAAACGCGGAAGCCAATTGTATGCCTTAGGTGCTATAAACGAGGACACGTAGCCGCCAGATGTCGAGTTCCAACAGTTTGCCCTATTCAATTATTTTGGGGGGAAGGTGCAGGCCTGCTGCAACCTTACCTTTGTGAGATGGAAGTTAAAGGGACAGAATGTAACCTCTTGCGCGACACAGCTGCCATGTACGACGTGGTGCACTCTTCTCCAGGAAAGCCAAGCGACTTCAAAGGGATTACGTGCGTTTACGGCAGCCTTCCCGCAGCAAAAAGAGCACTGCAAGATTCGCTCGCTCAAATAAAGGCCGAAGTACTGCTTCAGACAGCGTGGTGCAAGGTGGAATGGCGAAATACAGGCAAAATAATGGCGGACGTCATGCTAGAAGTGAATCCTGTGATGGTTGTCACTAGGTCTATGACGAAAAAACCTTGCGCGCACCTGGTGTCCTTTTCATGTTCACAGCTCACCTAACCAGGAACAGTTTATTCGATAATACCGCTGACCGAAGTTCAGGTTCACGCCGAGCCGTTGACGAAGAAAGGGAACAGGAAACAAGTTTCATTACCCCCGCTGGCCATGATTTTCAGCCGTTTTCTCTCGCTCATAAAGCCACATTTCTTGAAAAAACAATGATGCAACTTGGACCAATTGTCGCGAAGACGTTATCAAGTAAGAAACAGGCCATGATTCTTTCTGTGAAAGAAGTGAGATTTGGAACAGCAAGTTTCTTGTATGAAATGTGTAAGCACAGCGAACATTTTAGTCCCTCTTAAGAGCCGCGAGACAGACAGACAGATAATGAACTTTAATGTGGTCCTGAGGGGCGACTCTGAAAGCCCCCTTACAGCGGAAGGAGCCGGCGCGGGCAGCTGCCACGTCGGGACGGGCAGGCCGTGTCTGACCACCATGTCGCGGTCTCCCTGGACGGCCTGTAGTTTGCGCGCATGAACGTGGGCCAGCTCGTTGGCGTTGGGAACGACGGGGAAGACCTGAGGCCCCATGTGGGCCGGGAAACAAGTGATGACGTGGGGGACTACACTCTTGCCGCAAAGCAGGGAGGCCGCCTCCCTTGAGACCGAACCCGACGCCACCTGTTCTGCCAGTGCCGGGGACGAGCCCCACACCGATGCGGTGCTAAGGAGGTTGCCCTTGTAATCTAACACGGCCGCCACGAAGCGGTCGGACGAACCGTACTGAGCGGCGTCGACGAAGGCGATCGATAGCGGATCGCCGGTGACCGCCGCCGGGCAATCTATGTAGACCTGCGGCCTGTTCCCGTCCCGGAGGGCGAGAGCTACCGCCACCTGTTCTGCCAGTGCCGGGGACGTGCCCCACACCGATGCGGCGTTAAGGAGGTTGCCCTTGTAATCTAACACCATCGCCACGAAGCGGTCGGACGAACCGTACTGAGCGTCGTCGACGAACGCGATCGATCGCGGATCGCCGGTGACGGATTTGACAAGCGCGGCCACCCTGGCCCTTCGCCTGCCTACATTTTGCTGTGTGTGCACCTTGGGCGGGAATGGCGAGACCTTGATGGCCTCCCGTGTTTGCGCATCGAGCGCGCACCGCCTCTTCCTGATGGCAGTGGGATTGCAGCCGAGCGCCTCCAGGACCCGCCTCCGCGCAGCCGAGGAAGAGAGCCTGGAGACCTGGGCCGTCTGCTGTGCCTCGACAACCTCGTCGAGGGTGTTGTAGACGCCTAGCTGCATACGCTTCTCCGTGCTGGCTCCCGTGGGGATGCCGAGCACTCATTGATGCTCTTACGCATCAGCGCCTCGAGCTTTGCCCGATCGTATCTGTGCCAGCGATGCGTGGCGGCCACGTACGTGATATGACTCATCAGGAAGGCGTGGTACAACCTGAGGAGGTTTTCTTCCCCCAGCCCTCCGCGGCTGTTGGAGACCCTTTTGGTGGCGATACGAGCGATCGTTTGTCCCTTAGAACCGTTTGCCTCGATCAGCATACCAAGTATGCGGATGACCTGAACTTTTAGAATGACCTGTCCGATGGCTGTGTGAATCGAGATGTGGACATTCCCAAGAGGGACCTGCCCCTTGGGGATGCGCCCCCTCCTCGCCGGGTGATACAAAGGAAGTTCGGACTTGGACGGGGAGAGCCGGAGCCCCGTGCCCTTCAAGAATTCCTCCGTGCAGCTCAGGGCCGCCTGTAGGGATTCCTCGACTCTACCTTCACTGCCGCCGTCGCACCACACCGGGGTGTCATCGGAGTAAAGAGCGTGATTAACGCCGTCAACTTTGGGGAGGCGGGCGGAGAGGCCGCGTATGGCGACGTTGAAGAATAAAAACTACACCATCTCCCGCTAAACGGGACCATGAGGCGATGCGAAGCCGGAGCACTTTAACAATCGCGTTCCGTTGGCGTTCGTTGGGCATCCTACCGACCTCGCGTCGTGGAACGCGAAGAAGGACGCTACGCGCGTCGTATCTTCCATCTAGCCTGGCCGTTAATTCTCACAGGGCGAGCGGGGAACGCGGTCGACAGGCGGTCGAGAGGGGGGCAGCGTAGGAGAGGAGAGAGAAGGGGAGGGGACGCGCATGCGCTCGAGCTCATCGCGGCGTTGCGCAGGAGAGAATTTCGGCATGTCTAGCCCGCGTTTCAGAGGAAGAGTGGAAAGGGGGAGGGGAGATGGTAAGTGGAGAGGGGTATGGGAGAGGGAGAGGGGATGGGGACAAGGTAATGGGAGAGGGAATGGGGCCAGGGAAAGGGGAGATGGAAATGGGAGAGGGAAAGTGCACAGGGGTATGGGAGAGGGGTAGGGGAGAGGGTGAGTGGAGAGGGGAAGGGGAGAGGAGGTCTGGAGAGGGTATGCGCATGCGCAGTAAGTGTGGTCACGCCGCACACCACCACCACCGGATTGAGCTCCGCCTTAAGATTCTTCGCATCTAAAACAGGCGAGATTACAGACACCTGAGGAGTGCCCCTCGCCCCCAGCTCGACGGGATCAGACGTGACCTCACCCACCTCGAGGGTGGCGCGCCTGCCACCTTTTCGAGATGCAGCGCCAGGATACCCCTCACATCTCTGGTGTCCCTATCAATGACCTGGTGCTTAATGAACTTCATGACATACTGAGTGGACAGGGATGGACGAAATCCCATCATGTTGTAGGGGAAGAGTTCGTGTTCCTCGATGTACCCAGACATCCGGTTGTGAATGACGTGTTCCGCGACTTTTCCCACGCACGAAGTAAGTGAGGGGGTTACCTGGCTTTGGAATAAGAATTACTGACGCTAGCTTCCCATCGTGCGGGACGTCACCCGTGTCCCACAAGCGATTGATTTCCTCTGTCAGGCTGACGACGGCCTTTTCGTCCAGATTGCGAAGTAGCCTGTTCGAAATGCCGTCCGGCCCCGGGGCCGATCTGCTATTAAGGTTGAAAAGCGCTTCACAGGCCTCATTTATGAAGGGAGCGTCGAGATCCTGTCTCTGGAGGCCCTGGTAGTGGGGGTAGTCCGCGTCTTCTCAGGGACCCATTGGTAGGTATATGTCGGCCAATGACCGGAGAATGTCGTCCGCCGTGAAGCCCTCCTGTTTGGCTTCGTGTAAAACCCTATCCATAGCTAGTCTCTGGTTTCACTTGGAGGCAGACTCCTCTAGCAGCTGCCTCAGGAGGTTCCACTTGCCTCCAGTGCACATTTGCCCATTGACCGAGTTGCAAAGCTCGTACCACTGCTGCTTAGCAAACGCGCGACAGTGTTCCTCAATGGTGCGATTGAGTTCAGCTATCCTCTTACGGAGTTTACGATTGAGCCATTGCCCCTTCCACCTGGCTTGGAGAGCGGCCTTTTCTTCGGGAGGTGTGCGAGACGACTGTCCATCCTGTCCACCTTGAGGTCCGTGCAGACTGTCTTGGTGGCGCAGTCGACGTCCCTTTTAAATTGTGACAAGTCTTTAAAGTCTGTATGTTTCGCTGTCTTTCCTTCCCTGATTTTGCGAAAGAGGTCCCAATCTGTGGCCCTAAACTCGCTTGGGGGCCCGCTCGACACCTCGAAGTAGGTGGTAAGACGAAGTGATCCGTACCCAAGTTGTCGTGCGGGTTACGCCACGAGGTCAGCCCCACCCCCTTGACGAAAGTAAGGTCCGGCGTGGAGTCCCTAGTGATCGAAGTGGCCGTTCTGGTGGGGAAGGACGGATCCGTCAAGAGTACGAGCGCATGATTGGTGGCGTTTGCCACAGGTCACTCCCTTTCGCGGTCGAGGACGGGTAGCCCCACTCGCAGTGTGGAGCGTTGATGTCACCCGCGATCACAAGCGGGGCGCCCGCCGCAAGCCCGCGGCCTTCGCCACGAGGGACGCAAAGCGGTGTCTGTGGTCCCTGGGGGAACTGTATATGTTGAGAATAAAGATCCTGGATTTGAGCCAGGCGTTGGGAATGATCTGAATTCGCGAATGCTCGACCTTGCTGTGGAGTGTACGACAAAAGAACATCGCTTAGACACGAGGAAGCAAATGCCCCGCCTGCCCTCGCCAAACACCGAGTGAGACCTGTAACCCTGCAGCGAAACCGCCTCCCTGACAGTTTCCTGTAGTAAAATGACGTGCGGCTTGCGCTCGCGTGAACGAACGAACTCCTGCAGGACCGCCTTTCGCAGCAGGAAGCCGGCGCAGCTCCATTGCCAGATTAGGAATCTGTTATCCTGACCCGCCATGTTTGGAGCTTTTGCTTGGCCTTTAATATGGTGAACCGCGTCTCATACCGTGGGTGCACCATTTCTAACCACGCGCGAGAACCGACCCTCGTTTCGAGGGTGTCGACGCTGTTCGTGAGAGCAGTCACCGTTTCTACTAAGGTCATGACTCCGCCTTGGAGGCTATTTACCGATTCCTTAACGTCGGTCATGGAGTTGAGTTCTTAATCTCGTTTTTGAATTCCGTTCCCGTTCTCCCTCAAAGGGGGCCGCGAGGGCCCGCTTCTTGGCGTAACGCGCCGGCGCCAATGCCTTTGCGGGGAGCTCCCTAGGGGCCGGCGTGGGCGGCGCGGATGAACACGACTTCCGACTCGAACTGGGCCCTGAGCTCCTCCAACGCGGTTGAGCTGGGCGTTCTCCTGCTCTAATTGCCCGATTCTAGGATTGCTCTGCTCTGGCGGTGAACCCTTCACTACCGTTGGAGGCTTCGGCTTGATTCGTTCAGCCCATGTGGTTTCCTCGATCCGGACACTCGAGCGAGAGCGCACCCTGGAGCGACAGCGTCCACTGTACCGGCTGCGGCGGCCGGCTGGCGTGGCGGAGCGCCCTCTTGAGGACGCTTTTGGCACGCTCGGATCATGTCCTTGGCAGCTGGTCGTCCCATACGGCGCAGGTGTTTCTTCGGCGCGCCTCCGTTGCCTCCTCCTGCGACGGTCGACGTAGGGCACATGGAAGCGTTGCTTGCAGGCCTTGTCCGCTGTTAGATGAGGCCCCCCGCAGAGGGTGCACTTAGGCGAGCACTCGTGGTCTTCCGCGGGAGATGCGGTTCCGCATCCCCTGCAAATTGTTTCTCCGGAGCCAGGCACACGTCGGCGCGGTGAGCCAGCCTCCCGCAGGCGTAGCAAACGTCCGTCTGGCGTCTGTAAAGCGTACAGCGAAGCATGCTGGCGCCGCACATGACATAATTCGGCACTTTGAGTCTGTCGAAAAGGACGAAGCTTCTGGTGGTGTCCTCGATGTGTTTCACTTCGAGGGTCTTAGCGTTTCTCGGCTGGGTCATCATGTCACGCAGCTGATTGTGGTCAAAGTCGAGGTCGACGCCCCGCACGATCCCTTCGCACGTGTTATCCGGCGCGCTAGGTACGAGTTGGCTTCGTATCGGGCGGACCCCACGAGTAAAGCTTACACTCTTGCTTAAGCGCGGGCGTTCTTCTCCGTCGGTGTACTCACAACAAAGATGTTTTGGAACATGTTGGGGCAGACGATGTCCTCTTCCGTCTCGGCCGAGGCGAGTTGAGCCGCCATGGCGAGGCCTGTGTCACCTTGATCTGGCTGATTCTCCTGACATCCATGACGCAACTGGAGCGGACGATGATCCTAAATTGCTCCCTCGGCAGGCGGGGGAGCCTTGAGGCCGCGGCGAGGCGTTTCTTGACGACGCCGGTGGGGGGGTGCGGGACCCGCCGGGTTCGCTGCCGTGTTGTGTCGCACTTTCCCGGCCGTTGACGTCGGGCTGGCTTTGCGACTTGCGCTTGGAAATGGCCGTGGTCCATCCGGATTCCAGGCACTCCTCGGCGGTGATGTCCTCCCCGTCGACCGTCACGTGCATGGACATTCTTGGGAGTAGCGAGCGCACGGCGACGTGCGAGAGCAAGGCCTCGCCGCGCCTAACAACCGTGTGTCGGAATCGGAGTGAAACAGTCGTGAAAATGGCACCACCCACTGGCAAAAACTTCATATCGGCGTGGTCCTCTAGGCGAACTGCGTCGGATGGTACAAAACCTCGCTGAAGATTAGATGTTTTTCCGACCGAAAACTTTTACAGAAGCTGGAGCCGAAGTTCGCGCGCCCGCTGCGTTCCTCCTTAGAATGAGAAGCTCTTAGATATTTGTTTTTCTTTTTAGCCACTAGACAATTCTGAAACTATTGCAGTGGGCGGGCTGGTCTGGCCATCTCGGTATTAACAAGAAAAAAGCAAGTCTGACCAGTGTTACTGGCCGGACTTGCTCGTAGTTGTGATGTTTATGAACGGGATGACAATCAAATTAGTGAAGCAAGGCACCAATATTCGCGGCTCCCATTAAAACAGAGCCATTCGGCTGTGTTGTGGTAGACGTCGAGCCCTTTCTTCTGAAAAAGTCGGGGTTCAAATGTCTGTTTACAATTGTGTGGCCTGCACCCAAATTTTCCGAAGCAGTGCCGTAGTGCGGTGAGATATCAGCATAAATAGTAAATGCACTCCTCTTGATATTTTTCTGTCAGATATCCAAATGAAATTCAGTCTGATCTAGGAAGCGAATTTACGAGTGAGTTCACCACCGCATTTCTGAACAGGTGTGACACCAAGACAAACCATAACTCTGGTTAATATCCGCAAAGCAATAATGTAGAAAGGTTCATTTGTTAATGAAGCACGCGTTCTGGCCTTTTTGTTGCGACCGCAAAAAGTAATGGATGCTCCGTTGCCAGCTATGCCATTTGCTTTACATTCTGTGGCCCATGAATGAACGTGTATAATTCCAGCAGAGCTCCTGTACGGCAGGCATTGAGCTCACCGCCTAAGCTCTTAAGCTAGTTAGTGAGAACAGTGTTGAGAAGGCGTGAAGAATGACTGGCTCGCCACGTATGCGTGTGTGTGGTTCGCAGAATAAACGACAGAACATGCACTGGCTCGTGTGACGCAAGATTTGAAGGGAACCTGAAGCATTTCAAAAACTGACTACACTCACTGAAAAGATCGAGTAAAAACGGCGTCTTTTTATCTAGCAACAATATTCGTCATTTATTTTCCTTTCCTTTCCTTGCATTGTCGCCGCGCGTCCGGCTCTTTCTGGTCACGAATGACATGTGCGCTATCAGCGTGACGTAGCATTATTGGCAGAAAAGTGGCCAACGCTGAGCTTTCAAGAAAGAAAACGCAAGCAAGCCAGATGACGATTATTGTTGCCGGACAAAAAAAAGGACCTTTTCACTCGATATTTCCTGTGAGTGTAGGGGCCATTTATTGACAGCTTGATCCCTGCTGAGTTCGAAAAACGACGCGAGAGTTCTCAAGAGTGAACGTAAGCAGTATTTCTTGTCGCAAAATAGCTGCTGCGGCCGCAGGGCTTCTTTAAATGCTGATGGTAGCTCTATTGTTCCGCCAGATACAAGGGCTACCCGTCATTAATTAACTGATCAGCGCAAAACTTTAAACACAATACACACAGAAAGATGAGAACCAGCGCAGCTTTCAACTGATTTTTATTACAATGACGCACAAATATATAGGCTACAGACAAAGATAAGATCACATGCTTATCCAAGAACACAAAACCAAACAAACTAAAAGGCAAGAAGGAACCTCCCAAAAAAAAACCAAGAGATCACCCTGGAATACCAACTATCCCAATCCCACGCTTTATTTGACTACCAGTCCCCGGCACAGAGGCCTAGGTGACAGAGGCCAGCACCTCCGCAATTAAAGGGACACTAAAGGCAAATAAGAATTTATGTCAGAGTGAAAGCTAAGTGTATCACAACTTCTAAAACAGCAATATTATCAACAGCAGTGCCCTACTTACCGAGAAATTAAGCTAAATGTATCACATGATGAGCGCCACGAGTGCGACATTTTCGAAGTGATCCCGATGACGTATGAGAGTCTGCCTACAATAAATCACTAGTAATCAAACTAGCAGCTATAAAAAAATGCCCCCACCTCCCCGAAGGGAATCGTGAGGAAATGCGAATGCATTTCTTGCGCCGAGAGTACACGGCGTAGCAATTAGAGACTTTGAGAATTGGGGCCCCTAGGAGCTTGGGGACCCAAGAAGCTTGCTAGCCACCAGGGCGCATGCGCAGAACCCAAGCCACTATTGGGCTCTTGCGCTCGCGTTGACCCGAGACGCAAAAAATTGAAAACCAGCGTGGGGCCCCAAGGCGTCTTTGGTCACCAGCGAGAAGACACAGACGCAGCGCGGGCCACGGCGCAGTATGGTCCGCGTCTCGCATGATTTCAAGTTTCGTCACTCGTGGCGCTCCGTGCGCTTGGCCCAACGCAGCCTGCATTGGCCCAATTCTCAAACTCTGCTGATCATCCGAACGCAAGAGTACGCTGCCCAACGCAGCTTGGGAACCCAGCGTCTTGGGTCCCCAATTCTCAAACTCTCTATTGTAATGGCGTAAATTATTGAGAGGCGCCCAGCCAGCGAACGGTCGAGAGTGAGGCGCGAGCAGACGGGAGAGTGGGGCGCCAGCGTTCTCGGCTCGGCGTTGGCGATTCACAGCGGCGTCTCGAGCACACATTTCCGAATGTTCTTGAGAGGCGCCCAGCCAGCGAGCGGTCGAGAGTGAGGCGCGAGCGGGCGGGAGAGTGGGGCGCAGTGAGGCGAGAGAGTGAACGGCGAGAAAAGGAGCGGCGAAGCACTGCGCCTACCCTCTCCTACACTCTCTCGCACCACATGCTCCGGTGGCTAGGGCCGAGGATAAGTGCGCGCGTCCGCAGCTGTTGCTAGGAGAGAGGGAGTGAGAGCGGAGAGATAACACCTGCCGGCGCGCGGACAACGCCGGATGCCTCACCAAGCCCGACTAAGAAATGCATTCGCATTTAAAAGAACCTTCCGTGCATCAAACGACGTAATAAAATGTTGTTTATTCGTTTCCGTTTGAATAATTTTAAAAAGAATCTCTGTGGCGTTGCCATGGGGAACGGCGCGCGTGGTTCAAAAGTTCCGTTTTCGCCGAACTGCGCTTTGCCCGGCGCCATGCTTCGCTCACGCCGTCGCGTCTCAGTGGTAGTTTCCGAATCGCGTGCTGCCGCGTGTGTTTTGCGCGCTCGTGAAAGTCGCTCTCACAGAATGTTCGACAAAGTGCTGAAATGCAACGACGCCGGCACTACGAGCCCTCAGCAGCATACAGCGTTCATCGGGGCTCAAGTCGCTGAATTGGAGCCCAGCGTCGTGAGCCATTGTCTCGTTGTCAAGTTCTCCGTCGACATCCATTGCGGCGATTGAGGCAAGCTTTCATGGCTTCGATGGCCGTTGTTGCTGCTGTGGGTCCCGCTACTTTCGTTCTGCTGCTACTAGTTTCGGCGGCCGCGCAGTAAAGGCGGGCAACGTTGGGCACGGCAGCAGTGACGCATGAAAGTCGGATTTCAGGCGGGTGATTTGAAGTGCGCTAACGCGATGCGGACCACTAAAACGTGATTTTATTTCAAAATAAGCACTTCCTTGGCATAAAAGCAGCACTACGAGGTTTCTGGACCGCTATTTCAACAATCAACATCGACTTAATATTTGCCTTTAGTGCCCCTTTAAAAGGAAACAAAGAGGTGGAAAAATCCCAGCACACATCTCCATTCCTGGCGCCGAGGTGGTTCACGTGTTCGCCCGAGCTCTCTACTGCCGGGTGACTGTGGAGCAGCCCGATGTTCGGAACATGGACGAGCGTCTGCAAAAATTTCAGAAGATCGTCCAAAATTATCGGTTATGCAGGAGACTGGTGACACCAGCGGCTAAAAATCTAAACAACACAGAGGCAGTCGCAAGGCGGCGCTACAATCTGTGAATATTTAGAGTTACTGTATATGCTATCTTTAGGTAGCAGAGTTGCGCATCTGTTTTCCAACGCCGCTAGCAACCATGCATTGCGGAGAAGCTGACGCTCGGGCGAATTTTTGTATTTCTCGACGCCGCCGCTGCAGCTCACTCAATTAACACTAGTCATCGACAGCCAATGTTTATCGTCGGCCTTCGACACGCCAGAAATGTTTATCGGCGACGCGATAGGCATGTCGCCTGCAAAAATGCAGTGCGACTTCACTGCAGAGCTGCGGTTGCTAGCTGGACCTATGCGCTACTCTGCTACCTAAAGGTAGCATATACAGTGACTCTAGGAATATTGTGAGTCTAGTCTGGGCATATCGTGTTCAGATAAATACTACAAAAAACAATAACTGCAAGCACTGCAGGGGGAGAGGGACCCTGGACCACATAATCTGGGAGTCCGATAGCTCCCCAGGCGCCAAAGCAAATATAAATTGTAGAGAGGCCTGGCAAACCCTCTTAGGAGCTACGACCCTGCTCATGAGATGCTGAGCTAACATGGTGCGTGATCTTCGGAATGCCGCGTCACCTGCAACAGCAGCACTATTGATGCGTTGCCTCCGCGATTAGCTCCGGCAACGGCACCCATCCGGAATCAGTCACGGAGGCCAGGGTTGAAGATACGAGAGACTTCAAAAACATTTGCTGGCAGGCTAGTTGGTGATGCATAGTTCATGGGTAAAATACAGCACAAACCAGACGATTAACACAAGGAAGACACGGGACAGAGTGCTGACTTCAACTAACAGTTTATTCTTGGGCGAGCTTGCCTATTTATGAAAAACGATCAAAATCGGACAAGATATCTCCCAAAAATAACAGATCAAGAAAAACAAAAAGGCCCTTACCACAAACACGTGCGCCACTGCGTCATCTCTTCCAGAACATAAAATTCATCCCCTACGAGCTGACAAAAATTCAAGTTCTTTTTTTGATAATAAGATCGAAGGAGCGCTTACGCACAACGAACCTGCCTTGTCAATTTCCCGAGCCTCAATTATTTCGCGCGCTGTCTTATCCCGGCATCTGCGCACCACGGAAGTCTGCTCAAAGATAGGTTTGCAGCGACAATCCCGGCAGTGTATAGCCAAATGCCCTGCCAGCAGTCTCGTCACGTTATAGTGATGCTCCTTAAGCCTCTCATTCAGGCACCTGCCCGTCTGGCCGATATATCTTTTTCCACAGGTCAGCGGAACGGAGTAAACCACTTCATCCACGCATTCCACAAATTGCGAACGGTGTTTTGTCGTGCACCTAGGTGCAGGTTCAGCAGCGTTTACTACCTTGCATATCCGAGACAGTTTTTGGGGCACGGAAAAAACCACTTGTACACCTGCGCGATTACCCACTTTTTTCAGGTTGTGGGAAATCATGTGGCAATATGGAATGACGGACACATTCCTCGTCCCTTTCACTGGGGATTCGGCCTCGGAACACCTAGCTTTCTTAAACTTCTTCAGAAGGCTTTCAGCCACTGCTGACAGAAGAGGCGTAGGGTAACCGGCATTTGTGAGACGTTGTACTTGGGCACCGAGACTGCTCTCTAATCTATGAACACACGACTTACTCAGTGCGCAGGACAGGGATGACTGAACGATGGCCCTCTTGACCAGTTTTGAATGAGCCGATTTAAAAGGAAGTAACGGCTTCCCAGCGCGTGGCTGAAATTCCCAGCAAACGTGTTCGTCGGCAAAAAGCACAGCTAAATCAAGAAACTTTATGCTGTTGTCAACTGGTACCTCATGCGTGACTACCAAAGGATGTAATGAGCTCGAGAACACTGACAAGGCAGAGGCTAGGTTTTTGGTGACATCATCTTTAGGACACTCTAGAAAAACCATGAAATCATCAACATATCTGAAAACTTTCACGACACAGGTGTCTTTAAGGCGTTCACAAACACGCCTGTCAACTTTTGAAAGGTAAATGTCGCTGAGCACTGGGGCGATTGAAGAACCTATACAAATCCCGTTCTTTTGTAGAAGGACATATTCATTCCATTTAGCATAGGTAGACTTCAAATAGGAAGAAAGCAATTCTAGAAAATCTGCAGAGCGCATTCCGGTCTCATTCTGAAAGCGAACTTCACCATAGGCTTCAATACATTCCTGTACACTTGTCATTAGGCCATCCTGTGG
Source organism: Rhipicephalus sanguineus (assembly GCF_013339695.2). Classification (NCBI taxonomy): domain Eukaryota; kingdom Metazoa; phylum Arthropoda; class Arachnida; order Ixodida; family Ixodidae; genus Rhipicephalus; species Rhipicephalus sanguineus. The sequence continues at coordinate 119,178,674 of NC_051184.2, forward strand.
TAAAGAATAATAAAGATCTTTTATGTCAACTGAAAAGGCTGACGTCAGACGGGTCTGTTTAGTTTCTAAGAACTGCATCACTTCTTCGGAATTTTTTACCCTGAAGGGGTCGTCGATCTTTAGAATGGATAACTTAGTAAGAACTTGGAAACGAGCTGTTGCCAAGTTCCCCTTTCCGAAACTATTACCCTGAGAGGGCAGTCAGGTTTATGAGTCTTAGCGGTAAAAAACATATCTAAAGTCAACTTTTTTGTTTTTTTCTATGGCACGGGCGAGCTTGTCCAAGCCGAGATCATTGCAAAGTTGTTTTGCCCTGTTTTTTACCTTTGTTAGGTTTACACTGTTGGGCTTGTCGAAAATTAAACTAACAGCTTCAAGGCCTCTTCGAACTAACTCGCCTTTAGTCAAAATAGTAAAGCCACCTTCTTTATCTGTGGCCAAGATAGCTAACTTGTTCTCCTTTAGGTACGCTATGGTGCTTCTGACTGGAATTTTTTCACGCGACCTATTGTATCTTAGCAGAACGTCCACACCTTCCGAGATGCACTTTTCGGTTTCTGAATCGGGCGCACGAGCCGAAACTTGCCTCACCATGGCGAGTAGTTCAGCCGGAGAGTTTTGAGGCTCGGTGGCAAACTTGGGCCCGTTGCTCAGAACCTTTTTGACGACATCGGGTACCGACACGTCACCTAGCACATGAACCCGGTTCCCTTGAGTAGAAGTCTTTGTCGGAACACGCTGCCGAAGTAGCGGAAGCGCTTGTGTCCAAAGGAAATCCGTGGTTTGGTTGATCATCTTGGAGAACGATTGCCACTGTTTGGCGACGTTCCGGTGAGAAGGCTGGGCGCGTAGGAACAGCCACAGGTAGTCCTTGTAGAGGCGACTCTGTCGTTGCCATTCAGAACGAAGTAACTTGCATAACCTGGCTGCATGACCAGGTGTAGGTCCGAACCCTCCGAACAAAACTTCTAAATCGGGAGGTAGCACTTTTTTTCTGATACAAAATGCTAATGTTCTGGCTTTGAAATTTGCAATGGCGATCACGGGAACCAAGCGGAGCGGGTCACACAGAAGATAGGACGGACAGCCTGCAGAACTGGATACGAACTTCAATAACATTTGCTGGCAGGCTAGTTGGTGATGCATAGTTCATGGGTAAAATACAGCACAAACCAGACGGTTAACACAAGGAAGACACGGGACAGAGTGCTGACTTAAACTAACAGTTTATTCTTGGGCGAGCTTGCCTATTTATGAAAAACGATCAAAATCGGACAAGATATCTCCCAAAAATAACAGATCAAGAAAAACAAAAAGGCCCTTACCACAAACACGTGCGCCACTGCGTCATCTCTTCCAGAACATAAAATTCATCCCCTACGAGCTGACAAAAATTCAAGTTCTTTTTTGATAATAAGATCGAAGGAGCGCTTACGCACAACGAACCTGCCTTGTCAATTTCCCGAGCCTCAATTATTTCGCGCGCTGTCTTATCCCGGCATCTGCGCACCACGGAAGTCTGCTCAAAGATAGGTTTGCAGCGACAATCCCGGCAGTGTATAGCCAAATGCCCTGCCAGCAGTCTCGTCACGTTATAGTGATGCTCCTTAAGCCTCTCATTCAGGCACCTGCCCGTCTGGCCGATATATCTTTTTCCACAGGTCAGCGGAACGGAGTAAACCACTTCATCCACGCATTCCACAAATTGCGAACGGTGTTTTGTCGTGCACCTAGGTGCAGGTTCAGCAGCGTTTACTACCTTGCATATCCGAGACAGTTTTTGGGGCACGGAAAAAACCACTTGTACACCTGCGCGATTACCCACTTTATTCAGGTTGTGGGAAATCATGTGGCAATATGGAATGACGGACACATTCCTCGTCCCTTTCACTGGGGATTCGGCCTCGGAACACCTAGCTTTCTTAAACTTCTTCAGAAGGCTTTCAGCCACTGCTGACAGAAGAGGCGTAGGGTAACCGGCATTTGTGAGACGTTGTACTTGGGCACCGAGACTGCTCTCTAATCTATGAACACACGACTTACTCAGTGCGCAGGACAGGGATGACTGAACGATGGCCCTCTTGACCAGTTTTGAATGAGCCGATTTAAAAGGAAGTAACGGCTTCCCAGCGCGTGGCTGAAATTCCCAGCAAACGTGTTCGTCGGCAAAAAGCACAGCTAAATCAAGAAACTTTATGCTGTTGTCAACTGGTACCTCATGCGTGACTACCAAAGGATGTAATGAGCTCGAGAACACTGACAAGGCAGAGGCTAGGTTTTTGGTGACATCATCTTTAGGACACTCTAGAAAAACCATGAAATCATCAACATATCTGAAAACTTTCACGACACAGGTGTCTTTAAGGCGTTCACAAACACGCCTGTCAACTTTTGAAAGGTAAATGTCGCTGAGCACTGGGGCGATTGAAGAACCTATACAAATCCCGTTCTTTTGTAGAAGGACATATTCATTCCATTTAGCATAGGTAGACTTCAAATAGGAAGAAAGCAATTCTAGAAAATCTGCAGAGCGCATTCCGGTCTCATTCTGAAAGCGAACTTCACCATAGGCTTCAATACATTCCTGTACACTTGTCATTAGGCCATCCTGTGGTAAAGAATAATAAAGATCTTTTATGTCAACTGAAAAGGCTGACGTGAGACGGGTCTGTTTAGTTTCTAAGAACTGCGTCACTTCTTCGGAATTTTTTACCCTGAAGGGGTCGTCGATCTTTAGAATGGATAACTTAGTTAGTAAGAACTTGGAAACGAGCTGTTGCCAAGTTCCCCTTTCCGAAACTATTACCCTGAGAGGGCAGTCAGGTTTATGAGTCTTAGCGGTAAAAAACATATCTAAAGTCAACTTTTTTGTTTTTTCTATGGCACGGGCGAGCTTGTCCAAGCCGAGATCATTGCAAAGTTGTTTTGCCCTGTTTTTTACCTTTGTTAGGTTTACACTGTTGGGCTTGTCGAAAATTAAACTAACAGCTTCAAGGCCTCTTCGAACTACCTCGCCTTTAGTCGAAATAGTAAAGCCACCTTCTTTATCTGTGGCCAAGATAGCTAACTTGTTCTCCTTTAGGTACGCTATGGTGCTTCTGACTGGAATTTTTTCACGCGACCTATTGTATCTTAGCAGAACGTCCACACCTTCCGAGATGCACTTTTCGGTTTCTGAATCGGGCGCACGAGCCGAAACTTGCCTCACCATGGCGAGAAGTTCAGCCGGAGAGTTTTGAGGCTCGGTGGCAAACTTGGGCCCGTTGCTCAGAACCTTTTTGACGACATCGGGTACCGACACGTCACCTAGCACATGAACCCGGTTCCCTTGAGTAGAAGTCTTTGTCGGAACACGCTGCCGAAGTAGCGGAAGCGCTTGTTGCCAAAGGAAATCCGTGGTTTGGTTGATCATCTTGGAGAACGATTGCCACTGTTTGGCGACGTTCCGGTGAGAAGGCTGGGCGCGTAGGAACAGCCACAGGTAGTCCTTGTAGAGGCGACTCTGTCGTTGCCATTCAGAACGAAGTAACTTGCATAACCTGGCTGCATGACCAGGTGTAGGTCCGAACCCTCCGAACAAAACTTCTAAATCGGGAGGTAGCACTTTTTTTCTGATACAAAATGCTAATGTTCTGGCTTTGAAATTTGCAATGGCGATCACGGGAACCAAGCGGAGCGGGTCACACAGAAGATAGGACGGACAGCCTGCAGAACTGGATACGAACTTCAATAACATTTGCTGGCAGGCTAGTTGGTGATGCATAGTTCATGGGTAAAATACAGCACAAACCAGACGATTAACACAAGGAAGACACGGGACAGAGTGCTGACTTCAACTAACAGTTTATTCTTGGGCGAGCTTGCCTATTTATGAAAAACGATCAAAATCAGAAAAAAAGTGGTATCAGAAAAAAAGTGCTACCTCCCGATTTAGAAGTTTTGTTCGGAGGGTTCGGACCTACACCTGGTCATGCAGCCAGGTTATGCAAGTTACTTCGTTCTGAATGGCAACGACAGAGTCGCCTCTACAAGGACTACCTGTGGCTGTTCCTACGCGCCCAGCCTTCTCACCGGAACGTCGCCAAACAGTGGCAATCGTTCTCCAAGATGATCAACCAAACCACGGATTTCCTTTGGCAACAAGCGCTTCCGCTACTTCGGCAGCGTGTTCCGACAAAGACTTCTACTCAAGGGAACCGGGTTCATGTGCTAGGTGACGTGTCGGTACCCGATGTCGTCAAAAAGGTTCTGAGCAACGGGCCCAAGTTTGCCACCGAGCCTCAAAACTCTCCGGCTGAACTTCTCGCCATGGTGAGGCAAGTTTCGGCTCGTGCGCCCGATTCAGAAACCGAAAAGTGCATCTCGGAAGGTGTGGACGTTCTGCTAAGATACAATAGGTCGCGTGAAAAAATTCCAGTCAGAAGCACCATAGCGTACCTAAAGGAGAACAAGTTAGCTATCTTGGCCACAGATAAAGAAGGTGGCTTTACTATTTTGACTAAAGGCGAGTTAGTTCGAAGAGGCCTTGAAGCTGTTAGTTTAATTTTCGACAAGCCCAACAGTGTAAACCTAACAAAGGTAAAAAACAGGGCAAAACAACTTTGCAATGATCTCGGCTTGGACAAGCTCGCCCGTGCCATAGAAAAAACAAAAAAGTTGACTTTAGATATGTTTTTTACCGCTAAGACTCATAAACCTGACTGCCCTCTCAGGGTAATAGTTTCGGAAAGGGGAACTTGGCAACAGCTCGTTTCCAAGTTCTTACTAACTAAGTTATCCATTCTAAAGATCGACGACCCCTTCAGGGTAAAAAATTCCGAAGAAGTGACGCAGTTCTTAGAAACTAAACAGACCCGTCTCACGTCAGCCTTTTCAGTTGACATAAAAGATCTTTATTATTCTTTACCACAGGATGGCCTAATGACAAGTGTACAGGAATGTATTGAAGCCTATGGTGAAGTTCGCTTTCAGAATGAGACCGGAATGCGCTCTGCAGATTTTCTAGAATTGCTTTCTTCCTATTTGAAGTCTACCTATGCTAAATGGAATGAATATGTCCTTCTACAAAAGAACGGGATTTGTATAGGTTCTTCAATCGCCCCAGTGCTCAGCGACATTTACCTTTCAAAAGTTGACAGGCGTGTTTGTGAACGCCTTAAAGACACCTGTGTCGTGAAAGTTTTCAGATATGTTGATGATTTCATGGTTTTTCTAGAGTGTCCTAAAGATGATGTCACCAAAAACCTAGCCTCTGCCTTGTCAGTGTTCTCGAGCTCATTACATCCTTTGGTAGTCACGCATGAGGTACCAGTTGACAACAGCATAAAGTTTCTTGATTTAGCTGTGCTTTTTGCCGACGAACACGTTTGCTGGGAATTTCAGCCACGCGCTGGGAAGCCGTTACTTCCTTTTAAATCGGCTCATTCAAAAACTGGTCAAGAGGGCCATCGTTCAGTCATCCCTGTCCTGCGCACTGAGTAAGTCGTGTGTTCATAGATTAGAGAGCAGTCTCGGTGCCCAAGTACAACGTCTCACAAATGCCGGTTACCCTACGCCTCTTCTGTCAGCAGTGGCTGAAAGCCTTCTGAAGAAGTTTAAGAAAGCTAGGTGTTCCGAGGCCGAATCCCCAGTGAAAGGGACGAGGAATGTGTCCGCCATTCCATATTGCCACATGATTTCCCACAACCTGAAAAAAGTGGGTAATCGCGCAGGTGTACAAGTGGTTTTTTCCGTGCCCCAAAAACTGTCTCGGATATGCAAGGTAGTAAACGCTGCTGAACCTGCACCTAGGTGCACGACAAAACACCGTTCGCAATTTGTGGAATGCGTGGATGAAGTGGTTTACTCCGTTCCGCTGACCTGTGGAAAAAGATATATCGGCCAGACGGGCAGGTGCCTGAATGAGAGGCTTAAGGAGCATCACTATAACGTGACGAGACTGCTGGCAGGGCATTTGGCTATACACTGCCGGGATTGTCGCTGCAAACCTATCTTTGAGCAGACTTCCGTGGTGCGCAGATGCCGGGATAAGACAGCGCGCGAAATAATTGAGGCTCGGGAAATTGACAAGGCAGGTTCGTTGTGCGTGAGCGCTCCTTCGATCTTATTATCAAAAAAAGAACTTGAATTTTTGTCAGCTCGTAGGGGATGAATTTTATGTTCTGGAAGAGATGACGCAGTGGCGCACGTGTTTGTGGTAAGGGCCTTTTTGTTTTTCTTGATCTGTTATTTTTGGGAGATATCTTGTCCGATTTTGATCGTTTTTCATAAATAGGCAAGCTCGCCCAAGAATAAACTGTTAGTTTAAGTCAGCACTCTGTCCCGTGTCTTCCTTGTGTTAATCGTCTGGTTTGTGCTGTATTTTACCCATGAACTATACGAGAGACGCTTCTCCACGTTGCGCTCGGCTCTTTTAAAGACGATAGTCTTTCTTGGGGAACTTAAACGCAGAAATTTTGGTCTGTCTCTCTGTGTTTCTGTTTGTCTGTCTGTCACCCGATTTAGCCACCCGGCCAAAGTTGAACCACTTTCCGAACGCCCAGCCATCTTGAACTGGTGGCTAGGTTCATACTTGTGTACATTGTCGACCAAAAAGCAACCATTACGCATATCTGAGGCGCAACATCACTAGGTAAGTAATAGGTGGTGTGTTCCTTTAATAGAAAATACATAGATACGTAATTCTAAAGACCCTAGTTTCTTAAGCTGCGCTGTAAATGCGGCTGCGCTGAAAATGCTCCGCTTTGCGCGCCGACGAAAGCCATCTGCCACGGAGAAAGGAAAGAACCTCCTTCGTGCCCTCTGCACAACATGGCCTCCGAGATGGCGGGCGTGAAATCCGCCACGCGCCCGCCATATCGGAGGCCATGTGCACAAACACATGTTTCCCGACGTATTGCCAGACGGCGCCCATATATCACGCAGTGCTAATCTATCGTCTTTCGGCAACATTTGCAGCGAAGGACGCAGATACGCGGCCAATTGTTCCGGTATGCCAGATATACAGGGTGTTTTTAATACATATTTTTAATCAAATTTCTATGACAACTAGGCTCCTCTTGCTTTCGGGAATAAACTCTATGTCGAGGCGGAAATACTTTCGCGCAGCTACAATGACATTCACACGACTAATTAACAAAAAGTCGTAAATTAACTTTTTTTATTATTGATTAAAAGGCAGTGGTTTATATTAAAACTCACGCCATATCAACGAAGTGAATAACGGTAGAGGAGCTTGCTCGGAGATGATCGAGTAACCCGTGAATCCTCCGTTAAAATTTCTCTATCGTCACAGCTGTTCCAACGTTTCGAGAAGTCGGTCCCACTGCAGTTCCGCGGCAGAAATCATCAAGAACGCGTGGGGCTTACCCAACTGGCGAATCATAGCGAAGAGTTCTTTTCGACGGTCTTGCCAGTATTGAATCGTGTTGGGTATGCCCCACATGAACGTCAGGTTTCTGTTAGTACGTTGTCGAGGAACTCGCGTCCGCCCGTCTCGAACTGCTGCCGCGTGAATGCACTGGTGGCTGCGTTAGTTTTAAACGTCATGGTCTTCTCGGAAACGTTGTGCCTCATTACTTTTATGGCCATGGAGAGCACGTGCTCCAGTCCCACTCCATGCCGATCGGTCCGACGGATGCCGCTGCTCGCCTTGGTGAATGGTGTTGGTCGAGGCCCGTGAATTAGACGAGGTACGCCCAAATAGATTTGTGGGAAGGACAGTTCTTCGGTGTACTCGTCAAAGAGCAGCGACATTGGCGTTTGACCTTCGCCGGGTGCCAGATGGAAACCGTGAGTGCCTGTCATTAACCCGCGCAGTTGTTGTTGTTCGTCTTCGACGCCAGGAGCACGCGCCGAGCGTGCAGCGGTGTGTGCCTCTAGCGGGAGCAATGAGAACTAGCGGATACGGCGCCATGGACAAGGCGCGAACATAAGGAGCAAGCTTCTAAAAGCAGTAGTGCGTGCCAACTTATTGCATCCCCGTTTTTGTAGAAATAGCGAACGTTGCACGTCATTCGAGACATTCATCATCAAATTTCTAGCCCGATACCGAAGCTGACCGCGCTCGGGGCGCAGGAGACGCAACCGTTCCGTCACGTCAGACCGGAACTACCCGCGACAATGAAGTTACTAAATTTAAATCAAGACATAACGAAGCAGAATCTCTTCAGGAAAATCAGCAAGTGTAGTGTATCAGTGGCGCCATCCTTCGGAGCGAACGCTCACTGGGTGCGCCTGCGTGTTTAGAGTGTATTATAGATATCGTTAATGAGCAACACACGTGATTGGAGTCAGCCAATCCCGTGTGCACGCGTGTCTTCGTGTGTTATCGAGAACAAGCGGCCACTCGTCGGCTCAGTCATTGTTTGGGCTTCAGTGGGTCACGACTCGCACTCTCTCTACCCGTATCGCGAGCCGTGCCAGCGCCCGTCGCGTGTCGCGCCAGTTGCCGGGCCCTTGCCCTCGGCTACCGCCCGCCGACAAAACAGCAAGCATTCTGAAATACACGAGCAAACATCTTATTCTTGCGGCGCCATGTGTGGTGCTTATCTGTTTCCTTCTTAAACTACAACCAGGTGCGAGAAACTATTTCGCCTGGCTGCACGACGCGTTGCAGCGGCTTCCCCTGAATTTTATGCTTCAAAGGGAAATAAAAGGTTTATGTAACTGCTGTTTTTTTGCGCATTGCTCGAAAGAAACAGATAACCCCCATACACCATACGCAATGATAAGGCGATCCACTGGCGCAACAGAGATAACTTCCTGCTTTTCACGAAAAGATACGGCCGGGACGCGCCTTCATTTAAATTTCATTACTTTTTTGTCACGTGTACTTGCGGTCTGACGTAACATAGTGGTCGCGTGCCTCGCGCACCGGGCACGGTAAGCTGCGGTGACAGGGCGCGGTCGATCACATGCGATTTCTAAAATATGGATGTCCCTTAAAATAACACGCACTGCAACTTTCATATATGAGCAACTGCCTTCAAGCCAATACTTAAAAAGCTAATCAACAAGTTTCCGCTTAATGATTAGGTCAGTGTTATTTTTGCGGCAGAAAAGTACTATCGCCTCCACACAGAGTTCAGGTGCCAAACGAAATGAGCCTGGTTGCCATAGAGCTTTCCATAAAAAATATGTGTTGTCTAAAAACAAACACCTTGTAGTAGTCCAGCTGCAGACCTTTCAGCTTCTCTATACGTTCCTGAGCCTCCGGTACATGAACAGCGCTCTCTCAGTTCAGATCAGCGAGCGGCGAGAACCTTCCATCGCAGTGCCACACGGCTCCGCCAAAGGAACCGAAGATGACGCAAGTTTTCACGCTCACACCTACCGTACGCTCGAGTGGACAGAGCAAGAAAAACTTTTCATTCGCGTGTTCTATAGCTCCTCCTGCAACAACCACGCAAAATACTACGGCATCGTCGGCAGTAATGTCGGTCCGTGCTAACCACGAAATTTTACCGAATTCGAAAATTCTTCAGATTCTCTTTAGCGTGACGAAGGGCGGGACACTACATTTGTGAGCTGCACGACATAAAAAATTGAAGGACACTTCGTAAATTCCAGAGGCCACAGCTGGCGCCATGCTACGGCACGGGCGGACACCGCCGGACACCGCGAGTATAAGACATTTACGGCTTTCGCCTTAAAGCATACACAAAGCTTAATACGCATAAACTACACACGAAGTCCCAGCGGCGGAGTGTTCGAGAAGGAGGAAAACAACGTCTGATAGGTTCGACGGTGATGACGTCTTCAGCAGACGCGAATCTTGAGGAGCCGCGATGATTCTCGCAGGCAAGCCAAGGCACGCAGGCGACACTCGTCCTACGTGTGACCTTTCCACAAAGGGAAGGCCTCGGTTAGCTCTGGTACCCGTCACTGCATTACACCGTCCCAGGAGGCGGCAACGATCGGGAACCGATCGTCTCTGCTCCTCACGTCCTCACAGCACTAGCCAAACCCAGAGTCTGCAACACCAGGCAGGCACCTCGGCCCCTGGGCCTTGCCAGTAACCACCCGCAAGAGATCCAGGGACCGCACAGTATTTATGCCTCTGTTACGTTGTCAAGCTTGTCCAGCTCCTTTGTGTGATCCACACGCGCCTCTCTCCTTGTATTTCTTTGTTTTGTGTTTCTTTTCTATGTTTCGCTCTTACCGCGGCCGCGCGTGCCACCTGCCCCGGGCTGGCTTTTGTTTGTCTCCTTTTTCTTCGTTCTTCATCCCACCTGCACAAAACTCATCAAGTGGCCTCAAAAAACTGACAGAAACGCCAATTATCCTCATGAATTACGTTCATGCACTACAATTATCTACTCACTCAAGTTGGTCCGACAACTTCATGCATGAAGCCAAAAACAGAAATTTGTACAGTTTACATGGTTTAGGACGCATTTCTCTGTAGTTCACTGTTTGCTCTATGGTACAGCACAATGCAAAGGTTCCACAAGATACCTATGGGTGAACGCTCACACGTGCCAAAGGTAATCAGAGCCATGTTGTGAGACCCTTTTACAGCGAAAGCTGTTATGAGATCATTTCACCGGCCGTTTTTGGCGCCGTAGTTGTCCGCCGCCGCCGCCGCCGCTGCCGCCGCCGCCGCCGCCGCTGCCGCCGCCGCCGCCGCCGCCGCCGGTGTCCGTAACCAGTATCGCTCGAAATAAGAAAAAAAACTAAATATGAAAAAAATTCCAGGATGGAACGAGGTTCGAACCTGGGTCCTCTGCGTGGGAGCCCAGTATTCAACCTCTGAGCCATGCCGGTGCTTGAAACTGCTTTGCTAAAAGGTCCTATACAGGCTTCATGTCGGGAAGGAACCACATTAGCATATGCAATATAGCGTGGTAGAAGAGTAAAATAAGCACCAAGCGTAGCACAACGCGAATTCTGTAACCAGGCGTCACACAATGCGAATTGCGCAACGAGCAGGTTGTTGAATGCTTCCAACCCATTACAAAGGACCCTGCCATAATTCTTCATCATCAGGCACAGCATCAACAAAGTGCGCATAATGCCTTACATGGGTTTAGCAGGTACCAACGCTCTCCGTAGAATGACAAAAAATGTCAGAGTGCCTGCTGGCCTACTTCTCAAAAGTTACAATTATTTATAGCGTAGTGGGTTCCTCGCAAGTGCACTTGGATTGGTTGCCAAGGAAGCCCATAAGCGCATGATACACTTCCTCTGGGTCTCAGTAAAATTACAATGATTTATAGCGTAGTGGGTTCCTCGCAAGGCACTTGTATTGGTTGCCAAGGAAGCCCATAAGCGTATGATCCATTTCCTCGGGGTCTCAGTAAAGTTCTTCGCTCCCCCCCCCGTCCTTTCCCACGTCAACGTATGTTATACAGCATGACGGGAGAGGGAAATAGCGACCGGGCGTCACCCAATGCAAATTACATAACTGGTGGGCCGTTTAAACATTCCAACCCATTACAAAGGGCTGAGCCATAATTCTTCATCGTCATCAGTCGTCGCGTGAACAAAGTGCACATAATGCCTTACAGACGTGTAGCTGGTGCCTCGCTTCTCCGCAGAATGACGAATAATGGCTTAGTAGGTGCTTCGAAACTTCACAAAAGTTGTGATTTATGGCGTAGTGGGTACCTTTCTAGTGTACTTGTATTGTAGCCCCAAGAGAGCTTAACAGGCTCTAGAAACGCCGCTCTTCCAGCTTTCGCTGTGACTGTGCTGCGGTTTTAGCGCAGGCCTGGCGTTTTTTGCGTATTTGGCCATGAAGTCATAGTGGGTAAGTAACAACCTGCAACTCGACTCTTGATACGTTTAGCAGAGTTTATGGAGGCGAGAGGCTGGTATTCAATCTGCAGCACGAAACGTTAACCAAAGAGGTAAACGTGAAACTTTTCAATAACCTATACAAGGGCAAGTGTTTCTCTATCAACAGTTGAGTACCGGATTTCACGTGGCAGCCGTTTAGGGCTCACTTAGGTCACTGAAAGTAGCACGCCGTCTTGTCGCTGCAATAACACAACTCCAACGCTCAACGAGGAGTCGTCTGATCGCAAAATAAAACTCTCTTGCAAGTCCGGAGCTCGTAAGACCAGAAGGGAGGACAAGGGTGTCAAGGCATTTCAAAAGATTGAAATTCAACACCAGGTCACCTTTTTGACGTCATCTTCCTAGCAAGTTCAGTCACGGCCGGACTGGAGAGACGCTCGCTTACAGCCTTTGCAATGCGTCTGTTTCCACCTCCCGTCACAACACCATGTTGTTGCGGCGACCCTGCCGTTGTGGTCGAGACTGAGGTCCATGCAAAAGTGGACGCGAGCGTGCGCTCGCGTGCTGCTCAGCAAGCAAAAAATTTAAGGGCACTTTGTAAATTTGAATGTTTGTTCGGCGAAAGCCTGTGGCCATTCGACTCATTACGCCATAGTATTGGGGTAATCCACATTCTTGGGCCGCTTCTTGGAACCGCTTGCCTTGGAATCACCACTGGGCCGCTTGGGAGCCATCCGACTAACTTCAGTGGACGCCGCCGCCATGATGCGCACGAGTTGCGCAACGCGCGTTGGAAGGAGCAACGCGCAACTCTTGCTCTTTGCCGCTGTGTCATCACGTGATTGCTGAGAGAGTGTGAAGCGAAAAGGCCACAGCTGACATCGTGCCAGGGCACGGATGGACACCGCGAGTATGAGACATTAGAGGATTTCGCCTTAAAATGCCCATAACTGCGACAGGGTCGCTGCGCAATGCGTCTGTTTCCAGCACAGACTTTCCTACAGTACTTACTGAAGGGAACTCTGGCGCTAATGTCTATGGGCGCTGCAACGCATGGCTCTTCAGCCAGCATGGGAATGATGGGTAGTACACAGATTTGTCTAAACTTCGTTCTTTCGGATCTGTATCGCCTGCATCTGCTTTGTGTCGCAAAACGAAGTTCAGCAAAAGTCAGCAGTTCCATTTCACCACTTTAACTTTTTTAGGCTCACCAATTCAAATCTGGTCATATAGTTCACAACGGCCCATTCTTTTATTCGAAAGGAACGCCAAAACACAGCAATAAACAAAGCCACAAGTGAGTTCGAAGCCGCAAGCACGAAGATTAGGCAAATCCGTGTACTACCCATCATTCCCATGGTGGCTGAACGCTCGCAGCGCTAGGGGTGCTATTCTGTAAGCATTCTGTCACAAAACGGAGGCGGGACCGAACGGAAGAACGAGAGAGAGCAAGCAGCCAATAGCTAGCTAAGGAATTTGGAAATGTTTTCAGCGCACGAAAAAATATGAAATTGGTATAGCTGAACAATAATATTGTCTGACATTGTTTTTCAAAGCTTTCAACTGACGAACGCGATTACTTCAACAATTTGTTAAAGACGATAGTCTTTCTTGGGGAACTTAAACGCAGAAATGTTGGCCTGTCTGTCTCTCTGTCTTTCTGTTTGTCTGTCTGTCACCCGATTTAGCCATCCGTCCAAAGTTGAACCACTTGCCAAACGCCTAGCCATCTTCAACTGGTGGCTAGGTTCATACTTGTGTACATTGTCGATCAAAAAGCAAACATTACGCATATCTGAGGCGCAACGTTACTAGGTAATTAGGAGGTGGTGTGTTCCTTTACTAAAAAATACATAGATACGTAATTCTAAAGTCCCTGGTTTCTTAAGCTGCGGTGAAAATGCGGCTGCGCTTAAAATCCGACGCTATCCACGCCGACGAAAGGCCTCTGCCACGGAGGAAGGAAGAGAAGCACGCAGATACGCGGCCTATTTTTTGTGTTAGCATCTTGACATCGCGCTAGGTGGTGTCACAGTTTCCAGAGACGGTCGATAGTGGCGCTGGCTACCACGCTGTTCCAACCAATGCTTCTAGTATTTGTTCACTTGTAGTAATATTTGAACAGCGCCAGCACTCGAACCGTTATTCAGACGAACGTGCCACCGGAACTCCTATTCAGTCATCACCTCAAGCGCATCTTCTACCTCGCGGCTTCGTTTCTGCGTGACTGTAGCAGCCACGCAGGCGACACGAAATGGCATGAACGAGAACGGAGACACCATTTTCGCAACCTGCCGCGAAAGGGAGATGGCTGAATACCAGTCAGCGCGTAAAGCCGCTCTTCCTCTCCTCAGCCCACGCGCATACGTTTCGATCCAATCCAAGTCGCCACACGAACCAACTCATGGCTGTCCAGAGGGCCCGTGTGGCGGCAGAGGGGTTTGGCCTCTCTGTCCCAATATGGGAGCGGCCCACATCAGTCCCGGACTGAATCCTCAGGACATCAATAAGGTTACTCATACCACACGGCTAAAGGCCCTGAATGAAATAAAAGTAACGTCATCTATTGCTATTTACTCCCGTCTTATCCTGCGCGTTCCCTCGATGATCAATGCTGCCATTGGCCGAACGCCGTCACGTGCCCTTCACACGCGTTTTCTTTTGCTTGTTTTTTGTTTCTCTATGGCTCGACTTCCATAGCGGTGCATAACACGGGCAGTTGCGCACGTGTGCACCACGTTTCGCGCCTGTTTTTGCACTTTTACGGCGTGGTTTCAGTCGTTTTGTGTTTGCGGTTCCCCTTTGGTACTGACGGCAAGCGACTTTTTTGGATTCCGTCTGAGAAGCGAGACGAGCCACAGAGGAAGATCTGGCTTTATAGAATCTGCTGGGCTGACTTCAAACTGACGAAATGGTCTCGGCTAACTAACATCGCTAACTTCGTTAGGTTTTTATCCTTCTAGGTGCCGCATATTCGTTTTCCGTTTATTTGTAACGTTCCTCCCCGGCTTCCTTGAAGTAGGTTCCCAACGCGCCTGCTTTCTATCAACCACGGTGTAAGATGCATTCTCTTTACGTGGGGACACTTCTCGGCTTGCATGCAAGGCGCGTTCGATTTGAACGCCGGCGTCCGCCGCATGCCACGTTTTTCGTCAGCGAAAAACACGGCATGCGTTTTCATCTTTAGTATGTCCTCTCGTTATGTTTCGGCTGTCAGTAGTTACGCATCATGAAAATATCTGATCCACCAGCTGACGAGCGCGAGCGATTTGCGGCAACAGCGCTTGTTGCGGAGGGTATGTGCTAGCCAGGCGCCGCGTATCATCCCCCGCGCATCGTATTTTTTGCCCGCGGGTAAAAGCGCGCTCGCGGGGACGACGAACGCGGCTGAAGAAGAGATGAAACGAGCCGACCCACTCCGTAGCATGGAGGGCGCATGCCATAACATCACCCTGCGTACCAGGCTTGCCGTCGATTGCTACTCAAGCAGACGGTGGAGGAGGAGAAAGACTTTATTTATCCCAAGAGGGAAGGGTGCGGTGGTGGAGGGAGCAGAGGAGCCTACCCGGCCTAGGTCTCCGCTACCCTCTTGGCCCAATCCAGGATCTGGTCCTGGACCTCGGGCGCCGAGCTGCACATAGCAGCCTCCCACAGCTCCTTACTACTAATGTGTAGTGAGTTAGGTGGTGGGCTCAGAGTACAACCCCACATGATATGATCGAGATTGGCTCTTTGTTGGCAGAAAATGCATAAAGGGGAGGGATATATCGCAGGGTGTATAAGATGGCGAAAAGAGGGGGAGGGAACGTAGGGATCTGTAACTGGCGCCAAAGTATTTCGTGGTGGCGAGTAGCTCCCCGCTGTAAGGGGGGGGGGGGTATACTGTGCGCTGAAGCCAGTAGTGTTTTGTTATGTCGTGGAAGGTCAAAAGACGATCCCTCGCACTGAAGCGCGCCGCGTGGTCTAAGGCGCCGTCGGTGGCCTGCGCCCGGCCTGTCATTCCTCGAGCACAGGCATGAGCCGCCGCATTGCTACACAGCCCCGCATGCACGGGCGTCCATATGAGAGCAACGTCTTGCGTGGGAGAATGTTTATTAAGAATTGAAAGGGCAGTTTGTGAGATGCAACCTGCACTGAAGTTACGTATGGCAGTTTTAGAGTCACTAACAATTATAGTGATATTAAAACCTAATTATAAACCTAATGCGATGGCAGCCTCCTCTGCCTCCTCCGAGGAGTTGACAGTGACGGATGCCGTTGTGATCGCCTTGCCGTTGGTATCCACAGCAGAAAGGGCATAGGACGAGGAAGGTGGGTATTCTGCCGCATCGACACGTCATTGGCTCCTTGTAAGTTTTTCTGAAGGGCCTTTGCTCTTTGTATTCGACGTTTAGTATAAGTAGGGTGCATGTTTTTAGGAAGGGGCGGTATGAGTAATTGGCTGTGTATGTGGTGGGGAATGTTATGCTTAGCATTGGTGATAGAGGTGAAGTTATTGCGGGTAGTAGCTAAAATGTGACGGCCTGCGCTAGTGGTCGCGAGCCTAGCGTATTGAGCTGTTAAATGGGCTTCAGTAATTTCTGAAAGGGTATTTATGACCCCTGTCTGATGGAGTCGTGCGTTAGAGGCATTGCACGCAATTCCTAGAGCGTATTTGTAAACTCGGCGAAGGAGGGTGTTGACGAAGCCCTCCTCTGCTGGTTTAAGGTGAAGGTAGGGGAGAGTATATGTGATTTTACTAATCACAAAAGCCTGTACGAGACGAAGTAGCTCTGACTCCCGTGGCCCTCCGTTTTTACCCAAGATTGTTCCTGTCAGTGTTAGGGTGTTTTAAATGGTATTGCGTAAAGTTTCGAGTGTGTGCGTATTAAGCCGATTGTTTTGAATAAATAAACCTAGTACACGAATGCGTGAGACTTTAGGAATCAGGCACCCATTTATGTGCACTTCGATCATTGGAACGTGTTTGTTTCGACGGTGAGTTGGTAGAAGGAGTAATTCTGATTTGTTGGGGCTGCAATAAAGATTCATCTGAGATGTGTGTGCAGCTATGACGTCTACAGCTGCTTGTAGTGTGTCTTGAATGTGTCCATCTGAGGCTCCTCTCAACCATAAAGTGATATCATCGGCATAGATGGAAAAGTTTAGGTCAGGGATATGTTGAAGAGCGGTGGCTATAGGTAGCATAGCCAGGTTAAATAGGATGTGAGAGAGCACCGACGCCTGAGGCGTTCCGAAGCTGCCCAGTGTGTAAGTTGGGGAGTGTTCTGGTCCTAATGTTCATGTTGCTATGCGGTCTGTGAGGAAGCTGCTGATGTAAGAGTACATTTTAGAGCCACAAGAAGTGTGGTTTAGGCCAGCATATATAGCTGAGTGGGCTACGTTATTGAATGCTCCATGTATGTCCAGGCCGAGGATCGCCTGAGTATCCTCGCTATGATTAGGAATTATGATGTCGTGTTGAAGTCGAAGCATTGCGTCTTGCGCCGAGAGGGAAGTTCTAAAGCCAATCATTTGTGGAGGGAGTAGCCCATTATCCTGCACATGCCTCCGGAGGCGTGCAAGTATAACATGCTACCATTTCCGAGGCACGATGTTAGGGAAATGGGCCTAAGATTTTGTATTTGGTGAACTTTGTTTGGTTTGGGTACAAATATGACTCTGGCGTCTTTCCACGAAGGTGGAACGGTGCCCGTGTAGAAACAGTGGTTAAAGTATTCAGTCAATGTTTTAATTGAAATGGGGTCAAGATTTCTAAGGAGTTTGTTGCTAACGCGGTGGGGGCCGGTGGCCGACGTGGTACGGAGTGTTGCGAGGGCGTGCCTAACTTCTGCGTCCGTAATTGGTCATCTATAAAGAGGTTTATTAGCGGCGACGATACTCAACAGCGACAGTCAAGGCGGGGCCGACTCTCAGCGCGAGTTGCGTTCTCTTCGAAAGGAGCTCTTCAAGGACGACAACCAGCATAGCGCATGATGGTCGGTGACGACATCAAATGGGCGACCATACAAATAAGGTCGGAACTTCGTAAGGGCCCAAATGATTGCCAGGCATTCTTTCTCCGTAACGGTATAGTTGCTCTCAGTTTTAGTAAGCGTATGACTTGCATATGCCACGACGTATTCTGGGAACCCAGGTTTGCGCTGCGCAAGGACAGCGCCGAGGCCAACACCGCTGGCGTCCGTGTGTACTTCTGTAGGGGCCGTGGGGTCGTAGTGGCGTAGTATCGGAGGAGACGTCAACAAATTACGGAGCTTTGCGAAAGCGTCATCGCACTCTGACGACTACGAATTGAGGGGCCCGTTGCTGCCAAGGAGCTTCGTCAGCGGCGATATAATAGTCGCGAAGTTGCGGATGAAGCGCCGAAAGTAGGAGCATAGGCCTACGAAACTGCGCAGTTCTTTGACCGACGTAGGTTTGGGGAACTCTGACACGGCCCGAAGCTTGGCTGGATCGGGGAGAATTCCGTCCTTGGACACGACGTAGCCCAGTATTGTCAGCTGCCGTGCTGCAAATCGGCACTTCTTTAGATTCAGTTGTAGCCCGGCGTCGCTCAAACGCGTCAACACATCCCGTGGGCGTTGAAGATGCGTGGAGAAGTCCGGGGCGAAAACTACCACGTCGTCGAGGTAACACAGGCACGTGTACCATTTCAAGTTGCGCAGAACGGTATCCATCATGCGCTCCAAGGTCGCGGGCGCATTACACAGCCCAAACGGCATGACGTCGAATTCGTACAAGCCATCCGGCGTGACAAAGGCTGTTTTCGGTCGAGCGTCATCAGCCATGGGGACTTGCCAGTACCCTGAGCGCAAATCAAGTGATGAAAAGAATTCTGCTCCTTGCAGGCTGTCAATGGCGTCGTCTATTCCAGGTAGAGGATAAACGTCCTTACGGGTGATCTTATTTAGCCGTCGGTAGTCCACACAGAACCGCAGAGCCGTCCTTCTTCGCAACAAGAACGACCGGAGACGCCCACGGGCTGTTTGAGGGTCGAATAACGTCGCGGCGAAGCATGTCGTCGACTTCCTCGTTAATTACACGACGCTCTGCTGGAGATACGCGATATGGACGTTGCCGCAGTGGTGGTTGAGCGCCAGTGTCGATGCAATGGGTGACAGCAGGCGTGCGGCCGAGAGGAGTTTGCGCGACATCGAACGAAGAACGAAATTCTTCCAACAGGCATAGAAGCTGGGAACGCTCGACCGACGTAAGGTTGTCAGCAATCGAGGAACGAAATACATCAGCGGATGACGAATCACATGTGGAAACAGCACTGAGCGTACGGGAGCTGGCGCAGTGCGTGTCACCCGGTGCGTCCATAAGTTGTGCGTCTTCGAGGTGTTCCGCTCTGCTGAGACATTCCCCTCGCACCAACGTAACCATGAAAGGGGATGGGTTTGTCACAAAAATATCCGTGTCGCCCTGAGTGATTTCCACGGTCGCAAATGGCACCAGCAAGCCTTTCCTAGTGAAAACGCGGCCACATGGAGAAAGAAGTGCAACGGCGTCGCAGAGACCGGTGCAATAGACTGACACCGCCGTTGACGAATTCGCAGGAACTGTGATGTCGTCTTTGACGAATACCTTGGTCGCAGCCGATGAACTGTCTGCCAGCGTCAAATGTGAGAATGGTGAGAGCTCTAATTCGGCTGGTGCGCAATGAATGACGGCGTCGTGGCGGGCGAGAAAATCCCATCCCAGGATGAAGTCGTGAGAGCATGAAGAAATTATGATGAACTCGACGGCGTACAGAGCGTCCTGAATGATGACACGGGCTGTGCATACCGCCGTCGGGTGAATACTTTGGGTGCTGGCTGTACGGAGGGAGAGCCCGGAAAGCGGCGTCGTCACTTTTCGTAGCAGGCGGCTTAGTTTAGCGTCCATAACGCATACGGCGGCTTCAGTATCGATAACGGCAGATGCGCGAACACCGTCCACAAAAACGTCTATCACGTTCGATGGTCTTCGCTGAGGGCTTTCGCAGTTCGACAGTATCGCAGCCCTTGCCTCGTGGACTGTGACGACTAGTTTTCCTGGTCTCGTGGGACCAGAGGTGGCCGCATCGGTGACAGCGAGCGGCGTCGTGGTGACGGTGAACGGCGGGTAGATGCAGCTGGGCGAGACGGCGGCGATGGAGGCGTAGGTGGGTCGTAATACGGCCGGTTCGACTGGATGGTGGCAGGCGACACGTCTCTAGGCGGCTGCACGCGATTGCAATAGCGCGCCACGTGGCCGGCGTAACCGCATGCGAAGCATATGGGGCGGTTGTCAGGTGTGCGCCATCGGTTCGCTGGGGCAGGGCCCGCCCATGGTGCAGGACGGGATCGACGGGGCGGCAACTGATAGGACTGCATGGTGGGCTGCAGTCGTGGCCTCTGCGTGACGTCGGCGTAGGCTACTGGTACATCAGCTTCGAAAGAGTGAGGTCGAGTGGAGGCTTCGGCGTAGATGTGTGGGGCAGCCGTAGCGATTGATGGGGGCGGTCTTGCGACAACTTGGGCGTAACTCAAAGCTGCAGGTACCGGATGGTGCTGGTGGTACTCGGGCATGACCTCCGCAATTTCCTGCTCAATTGCTCAAAGGAAGGGAGGCAGAAAGGTGGTCGACGGCTGTTGAGCGTACCGAGGGCGAGCAAAGTCCAGCAGAGAGAACTGGCGCGCGATTTCCTCGCGCACGAAGGTCTTTATCTCTGCGAGCAACGCGGAGTGGTCGGGTATGGTCGACAAGCCAGCAAGCTCGGCGTCGCGTGATGGAGAGCGACGGGTCATCGATCGCTGCCGGCGCAGCTCCTCATAGCTTTGGCAGAGCGTTATGACCTCTTCCACTGCGCTGGGGTTCTTGGCGAGCAGCATGGTGAATGCGTCGTCGTCGATGCCTTTCATGATATGCCGGATCTTGTCAGATTCGGACATGGTGGCGTCGGCTTTCTTACAGAAATCGAGGACGTCTTCAATGTAACTACGAAAAACTGCGCAAAATAAACAGGGACAAGTGAGACACACGCACAAGCGCAGACTAGCAACTGGAAGTTTATTGAAGGAAGCACAAAAATATAAGTAACAAGAAAAACCACGTGAACGATTAGAGGTTGGCGGTTAGATAGTCTATCTCTAGTTTGTGTAACGTAAGCGAAGGCCTTGCAACGCACATGCTGCCATACTTGTGGATGTAGAATGCCTTAGCCACTTCTCGCGCTGTCCTATCTTTATGCCTTGACAACACCTTTGTTTCCTGCAACAACGGGTGACATTTGCAAACTTTGCAATGCAAGCACAAATTTGATGAAGGCTGAGCTTTCAGCGAAGCCCTGTGATCCATTAGACGATTGTTCACACACCTCCCGGTTTGTCCGATATAGCATTTTCCGCAAGACAAGGAGATGTGATAGACAACACCCTTGCCGCATGCAACTAACGCCTACCGATGATTAACTTCACATTCATTCCACTTCTTTCCTTTGCCTTCGACTTTCCTATCTACTGCTGCGCAGACTCGGCCCAACTTGTTCCTAGAAGAAAAAACCACCTTAACACCATACCGGTTTCCCACCTTTTTCATACGGTGGGAGAAAGCATGAAGATACGGGATGCAGGCGATGGGCATATCTTGATCAGTGGCCACCCTGTCGCCACCGCCCGTTCCTTCCTGTTTGAATTTATTCAATAATCTTTCACTTATACAGGCTAAGTTTCCTTCCGGAAAGTTTGATAGCTTAAGTCTTTTGATCTGGTTATCGAAAGTAATGGAGTACCAACTCGCGCAACACTCAGTCCTTCAATGTAACTGGTGAATGATTCACCGGTCTGCTGAGCGCGTTCACGTAAGCGCTGTTCGGCCTGGAGCTTACGAATGGCAGGTCGGCCGAACACGTTGATAATGGCGGTCTTGAAGTCGGACCACGTCGTAAAATCGGATGCGTGGTTGTTGTACCACAGGCCCGCCACACCCGCGACGTAGAAAACCAGGTTAGACAATTTTCCGGCCTCGTCCCATTTATTGGGGACACTCACGCGCTCGTAAATCGCGAGCCAGTCCTCGACGTCGGTGCCATCTGCGCCAGTGAAGACCGGAGGGTCGCGGATACGAGGG
The DNA here is from genome assembly GCF_013339695.2 of Rhipicephalus sanguineus. Taxonomy (NCBI): domain Eukaryota; kingdom Metazoa; phylum Arthropoda; class Arachnida; order Ixodida; family Ixodidae; genus Rhipicephalus; species Rhipicephalus sanguineus. Next base: position 119,200,508 of record NC_051184.2, read on the forward strand.
ACACCTGGACATGAGGTCGGTGTAGGGAGGCGTCTTGAGGCATCGTAGGCGGCAGGGTACGCGATCGAAGAGCCAGGGGCATCGTATGAGGGCCGAAGTTGTTGTGAAGGCTCAGCACCTCCACCAAATTATAAAGAGGTTTATTAGCGGCGACGATACTGAACAGCGACAGTCAAGGCGGGGCCGACTCTCAGCGCGAGTTGCGTTCTCTTCGAAAGGAGCCGAAGAGGGCGACCCACCAGGAGGTGTTCGAGAGGACGACCCATTACCAAGTTCGATCGCTTCGCTACACATCTAATGACTCATTAGGTTCCCCTGTATAAGAGGGTACAATATCCTTGCGAAATTGGGGTCAGTGCAACGTGCGGAGGTTATCGAAGAGCTGTCCTAAATTGTCACAGTGCTCGTGTAGCAGTTTGGTGATGGCGTGGCAGTGTCGTGTGCGAGAAGTCGTGGGGTCGAGCAGATGCCTAAGGAGTTGCCAAGTTCGTTTATTACTGAGGCTGTCGTGCATTCCTGCACAAAGCTGACCCCATTGTTGCGCAGCCAATTGAGTCGCGTATCGCTCGATTTGTTTGTCTAGCTTCGCTATCCTTATGCGGAGTTTCCTGTTGTGGCGCTGGTGTTTCCATCGTCGCAATAGCGATTGTTTTGCTTCCCACATATGGAGAAGCGTAGAGTCCAGAGTAGTTATTGGGGTATCTGGGGGTACAGGTTTGGTGTGGATTTCGACGTCTTTTTGAAGCTATTGAGTCCACTCCGTAAGGTCTGCAATGCGTGAGGGGCGGTGCTGTTGCGGGTCTCTCTAAACTTGTCGCAATTTGTGAGCGTCAGTGGTTTGGGTGCAATGGGTATGTGTTTTAGTTTCAGAGTGATACTAATAATCTAATGATCGCTCCCAAGGTTGGTTTGGGTGTTAGTCCAAACCACCGGGGGAGCATTGTGAGTCAGGGTGAGATCGGAGGACGTAACTTTGTTTACATTATTTCCCTAACGAGTAGGCATCTCCGGGTCGTTGTGCAGTGCAAAAAGGTGTGCCTGGATATGGGACCAAAGGGCTCTCCCTTTCGGTGTAGATGTGGTGTAACCCCACGCTGGGTGGGAGGCGTTGAAATCCCCTACTATGAGAAGGGTGTGTTTGCCTGCCGAGGATGTAGCTCGGAAGAATGGGGTATCGAAACGATGGCTTTTATGTTGTGGTCGACTGTATACGTTACGAATGTAAAGAGTGGCGAGTTAAGTTTGTGAGGTAGTATTTGGAGAAAGTCGTGCTGAATGTCGATGTCGGCAAATTTCGAATATGTAACTGTAAGGTGCTTCTGAGTTAAGACGGCGGTGTTAGGTTTGTCATCGGCCGGGTTTTGACGCGTTCTATGGCCTGGCATCTGTACACCACCATTTGTTTCTTGTAGCGCAATGATTGGGGGAGGGGTAGTTTGTGATTTGATATACTGCAGGAGGTTTGCCTTTTTTCGGCGAAACCCCTGCAGTTCCATCGCCATACACAGAGTTCAGTGCGGTTACGAGGTGCCATTTTCAGTAGGTGAATTTGGCTTGGGTTGGGCAAGCTCTGGATGGTTAGCGTGGACCGTGTCGATCCACTGCGTAACTCTAAGGTTTGCTGCATTGGTAATAAGGCTTGTTGCATCCAGGCTACGAATTCATGGAGTTTCTGCAAAGAGGCTGTGGAAAAGGCAATAAAATTGTCTAGTTTTTCCTCGAGATTGCTTACTTTTTCTTCGACTTTGCCAACCCTCTCCATTTTTGCTTCGACTTGATCGACTCGCTCTTCGAATGACACTGTGGAAGTCGAGGCTTTGCGCTTTTGCGCAGGTGGTTGAGCGGGGTCCCTGGGTATAGGGGTGGTAGAGGGAGGAGCTGGTAGTGGTGAGATTGGTGTGGGGTTGGGAGGTGAGGATGGGGGGTGTGTGGAAGTGGATTGTCACAAACGAGCGTGTTATAAAGCGCGCGCGCGGCCGCTTTCAAACAGCTACGAGACAGAACGGCGCGAACCGCTCGCCCAAGAAGCGCAAAAGACGAAAAAACAAGCATCAAAACACGCCGGCGCGCCGCATTCTCCTCCCCACCCGAGCCAGACGCAGTCAACACGATCGAACGCCCGGCAAAGCCTGGATCTTTCTAGAAGGAAAGGGTGACGCATCCGCGAGCGATGCCGCCGCGATTCGAACCTACGAGAAAGCTCTCGCCCTTTCTCTAGTCTCAGCTGTATTGCACGCCGACGAAACCTCCCGACGCTTCTAGAAACCGGGGAAGAAGGGATAAAAGCGTGCAAACGACGAGGGTCGGACGGTCAGTGAGTGAAGTCAGTGAAGGAGTGAGTCAGTCGGCCCGGTGATGGTGAAGTTATGCTACGTGTGGCTCCGTTGGCCAAGGAAGACGTGTTTATGATGGTGTGCGGTCAGTCGATTGTCGATTTGGAAGAATCCGATGACGACACCGTGTGAGCCGTGACAAGTCACGACGACGGTTGAGCTACGACGATCAACGCTGGAGCTGGCGTGAGTGTTTCCTTGAAGAGAAGCATTCGATTACCGTCCAAGTATTGTGGACTGGATACGCTATTATCTATTCAGGACTTTAACTGTCGTTGAATGGTTGTAATGCATGCGATTGCATTCGTAGCGTGTGATCTGTTTGTTTAGCTCCCGTTGTGTAAACACTATCTGAATTATATTGTGAAGTTGTAACTGGTACCAGCCGAGTGTGCATGTGTTTGTATTATTTGCATTGCCTTAACTGAGAATATATTTCGTTTTCGTTTGTGTTATCGACTCTAGGCTCTGACTTGGTCTTTGGACCATAACCGGCGTTCGCTGGCGCACCAAGGGACCAATTCTAAATTGTCCGCGCTTTCGTGGTGCGTTTTCGGAGGGCCTTGACGCCAGCCCTTGGAATCCGCCCGGCGATTGCCGAACCCGATTAACGGGACAAGTGACAATTATTCTGGCGTCCGCGACACAGGACCTTTTTGGTGCAAAAGTGTGTCCAAAGTAGGGAGAAAGAGCCTTGAGACGTTGATAGTGCTTGCGAACGATTTTTGTGTGTTGCACCGCGTTCTCGCTAACCTGTGTGCAGAGAGTGGTTGGTATTCGAAGTTAGGCAGATATTTTGTGCACGCGGCTAGGTTTTGTTAGACGGGCATCATGGATCTTGAGAAGTTAGTTGCCCTTGGTGAGAAGATGGGTTTGTCTGGGGCCGAACTACGGAAGTGGGTCAGCCAAAAGGAAAAAGAAGAAACAGAAAGAGCTAAGGAAGAAAGAGAGATGAAGGAACAACAGCTGAAAGCAGAGCTCGAACGAGAGAGGCTAGCAGCTGAGAGGGAGAAAGAAGAAAGAGAGGCGCAGATGGCTGAGAGAGAAAGGCAACGACAGCACGAATTGGAACTTGAACGGATCCGTTTGCAGCAGCGCATAGAGACTCCCGTGCAAGCTAGAGTGGAGAGCAGTGAAAGGGAAGATCATAACTTCCGATTGAACCCAAGCAAACTGCTTGTGGCGTTTGATGAGAGGAAAGATGACCTTGATGCATACCTGCACAGGTTTGAGACAATAGCTAGAAGCCAAAATTGGCCCGAGCAGCAATGGGCAACAGCTTTGAGCACTTGTTTGAGTGGCGAAGCGCTCAGTGTGTATGGTAGGATGACACCTACCGATGCAGCTAATTACACGAAAGTGAAAGCTGCTTTGCTGAAGCGATTTCGATTCACCGTGGAAGGCTTCCGCGATCGGTTCCGTACGGGAAAGCCAGCCGATGGCGAGACGGCAACGCAGTATGCCGCGCGACTCAGCCATTATTTTGACAGGTGGATCGAACTTTCAGAGACGGCGCAGGAGTACGGTGAGCTTAGAGAGCTTTTAATCAGAGAGCAATTTCTCACCAGTTGCCACCCGAGCCTGTCGCTGTATCTGAAAGAGAGGAAAGCTAAATCGCTTGAGGACATGCTTGAATTGGCCGATCAATTCTTGGAAGCGCAAGGTGGCACGAATTTGGCCAAAGTCAAAAAGGTGGCTCACGAGGAGTCGAAGAAATCGGCACCTGAAGAAAACAAGCGTGCACCGGAGAGTGTTCCGCGATGCTTTCTGTGTAACCGGGTAGGTCATCGCGCCAACAGTTGTCGGACCAACTTCTCACGCCCCAGTATGATGAAGTGTTTTAAATGTGGTCAGACTGGGCACAAAGCAGACGCATGTCGAAACGATGCAAGTAAGGCCCACCAAGCAGCTTGTGCGTATGCCCCGCCAAAAGAGGAAGCGGAAGGGACCAATGATGAATTAGCCGAGCTGAAAAGTGGGAAGAAGATGCATTTCATTGGTGCTGCGGTGACAACAACGAAAGGAATGCCGACACTTAAGGGGAAAGTTGGTGGAAAGGAAGTCACAGTACTAAGAGATAGTGGATGCACCACGGTTATCGTACGAAAGAAATTGGTCCGAGAGAGTGATTTCACAGGCAATACCCAACCGGTTCGCCTGCTTGATAGTTCGATTCTAATGCTTCCTGAAGCCACGATTGAGGTTGAGACCCCTTACTTCAGCGGGAGAGTTACTGCCCTGTGCATGAATAACCCCCTGATTGACCTAATCATTGGAAACATCGCCGGAGCGCGAGGGCAGGACGATCCTGAACGTTTGGGAGAAGCCCCGAAGATAGAGCCCTCGTCCGCTCGGGAACCGCGAAGAGAAGTAACCGCGGAAGAGAATCACAGGAAAGATGTCGCCCGAGCTCCAATTCATGCCGAGGCGTCAGAGAATGGCAACCATGGAGCACCAACGGTCGCTGTACCGCCAGTGAAGACGCGCCGAGCATGTGACATTGCAACTGAGCGGCCACCGTCATCTGCGGCTCAAAAGATGACGAAGGTGGTCTTGCAATCAAAACACCACGACGCGCAGAAGTCGGCGAAGCACCGCGAACGTTCTAACGAACGCGACCACGCCTTGCTAGCGTCGAATGTGTCGACGGCAGCAGAGACGCCCCCTCCGGCACCGTCAAATGGAACGGCTCGCAAGAAAAAGAAGAGAAACAAAAAGAGAACGAGCGAGCACCGAAAGAAGGGGCGCAAGCGCGAGTCTGAACAGGACAGGGTGTTGGGATTGAATTTGTTTGAAGTGTTTTGAGGTTGAGTGAGTTGTGTTATTATATCCTGCGGGAAGTGTGTATGGCTAGTGAGCCCAAGTGTCGTTTGCGCAACCTTATGTGTACAATGTTATGGATATAATTGTATAAGCGCTGTAAACGAGGAGCTTTGTTTTGTGCTTTTGCATTGTTGATATGAAATATATGATACTGTGTTGTACTTATGTACTTGTGTTTATATTGTGATATTGAAATGCCCTGTGAATTATATTAGGAGCTCTATTGTGAATGTGACGCGCATTTTGTGTGGACTGAGTTATGGACTCTGTATCTGGGACATTTTTGGATGTGTATGTGCGCGCTCGTTTGTGTTGTTTGAATATTGTGTGATAATATTCTTGAAGTGGGGGGCAGTGTCACAAACGAGCGTGTTATAAAGCGCGCGCGCGGCCGCTTTCAAACAGCTACGAGACAGAACGGCGCGAACCGCTCGCCCAAGAAGCGCAAAAGACGAAAAAACAAGCATCTAAAGACGCCGGCGCGCCGCATTCTCCTCACCCACTCGAGCCAGACGCAGTCAACACGATCGAACGCCCGGCAAAGCCTGGATCTTTCTAGAAGGAAAGGGTGACGCATCCGCGAGCGATGCCGCCGCGATTCGAACCTACGAGAAAGCTCTCGCTCTTTCTCTAGTCTCAGCTGTATTGCACGCCGAAGAAACCTCCCGACGCTTCTAGAAACCGGGGAAGAAGGGATAAAAGCGTGCAAACGACGAGGGTCGGACGGTCAGTGAGTGAAGTCAGTGAAGGAGTGAGTCAGTCGGCCCGGTGATGGTGAAGTTATGCTACGTGTGGCTCCGTTGGCCAAGGAAGACGTGTTTATGATGGTGTGCGGTCAGTCGATCGTCGATTTGGAAGAATCCGATGACGACACCGTGTGAGCCGTGACAAGTCACGACGACGGTTGAGCTACGACGATCAACGCTGGAGCTGGCGTGAGTGTTTCCTTGAAGAGAAGCATTCAATTACCGTCCAAGTATTGTGGACTGGATAAGCTATTATCTATTCAGGACTTTAACTGTCGTTGAATGGTTGCAATGCATGCGATTGCATTCGTAGCGTGTGATCTGTTTGTTTAGCTCCCGTTGTGTAAACACCATCTGAATTATATTGTGAAGTTGTAACTGGTACCAGCCGAGTGTGCATGTGTTTGTATTATTTGTATTGCCTTAACTGAGAATATATTTCGTTTTCGTTTGTGTCATCGAATCTCGGCTCTGACTCGGTCTTTGGACCATAACCGGCGTTCGCTGGCGCACCAAGGGACCAATTCTAAATTGTCCGCGCTTTCGTGGTGCGTTTTCGCAGGGCCTTGACGCCAGCCCTTAGAATCCGCCCGGCGATTGCCGAACCCGATTAACGGGACAAGTGACATGGATGGTTGTTTAAAGAACTGGAGCTCTAGACGTAGCTTTGCATTTTCTGCCCTCAATTTAGCCATCTCATCCTGCATTTGTTTGAGCTGCTTTTGAATGAAGGTTTCAAGAGAGGCTGCATCAGCCCAGACTACCTAATGTCCAGGGCCAGTCCGGGGGGCGGGGTCTTGATGAATGCTTTTGCTTCGGCTTCGGCTGCGGCTTCGGCGTTTTTGTCTTGTGAGACTGGGTAAGCGTCCTCTTTGGGTGTTCTTGAAAGATGTGCTTGGGTCGGAGAATGGAGCGGTATCTGGGCTGAACGGTGAGGGTGGATGCTTTGGTTTGGGCTTGTAGCGTTGCGGGCGCTGGGGTGAGCCGGTGCGGTGGTCATTATGGCACACCACACACTTAGGTTGACAGTCGTGATCTAGTAGTGGGTTCGGAATTTCACACATTGGACACAAAGACTGAGGGGCACCTGGGCAGACGTCTAGGCTGTGTCCAAGTTTGCGGCAGAGAGTACAGGCTTCCGTCTTTTGACGATAGGGTACGCGTCGGGTGATGCCACCCTGGTAGCTTATGCAAAAAGGCACACGGGTACCCCTGAAGGTGACTAAGATGGAGGTTGTGGCACCCATGCGACGTCCGGTCAGAATGAGGCCTAGTCTGTCACAGTCCAACAGACTTGACAAGATGGTTTCAGCTGTGTGTTCCATAGGAATATTACGAATGACCCCTCTGCAGGCATTTGAGGGATCCGTGATGTGGGTCACTACTTCAAAGCTGCGCTCGTCCATCTTGATGGTCTTGATTCGAAGGTACGCTTCTGTGCGTGCCGAGTCCGGCGTGCTAATGAGCAGAATGTTGCTTACGGAGTTGACACGGTATTGGTCATGTAGAGAGCTTGTGAGCGCTGCCGCTTGAAGGACTGCATATAGAGCTTCGGAAGTGGAATGTCAACACAACTCAGGCCTCCACGTATTCGCAGGACTATCTTATAGTCATCCGCTGGAAATGGAGGCGGTCTGGGGGCATTGCGACGAGCCGACGGGAGGGTTTTCTGTGGTTGTTCTTTGGAAGCGTTGACGTCAGGTGTCGTTTTCTGCGGGGATGAAGCGGGCTTTCTGGCCCTGGCATAGACTTGACGCCAGCTGCCTTCACCATCTTCGAGAATTTCGGCAGGGGGCAGCTCCTGTCCTTCTACTTCGTGGATGATCATGTCGGTAGGCCTAGCCGCTAGGCCCACTGAGAACTAGTGGAACGGTGCCAGTAAGTCGATCTTCGTGGACGAAAAATGCGAACGACTCACTTGAAATCACTTCGGATGATGTAGATGATTCCGTAGGAAACTCCGCATTCATTTGCGTGGCCATTGATAGACTTGTGCAGTCAGAAACAAGAGATTTGCCGGAGTGCTTGGAAAACGCGTCCGCTCCCGGTGGCGTCTACGGCGCGTCTCCCTCCAAGCAAACGGTACACGTCCCGCGCGTCTTGAAGGAGCCTGAAGGAACGCGAGGAGGGGAGGGACGAGATGTGTCGCTCGTGCAGCAATTGTGAACTTTGATTTCAAAGGCGAGTTGCAACACTTTTGCAGCGTGGTCAGAAAACACTGCTGATTGGTAATCGAGGCACCTGAGAACACGCGAGCCAAACATCATAGCGCAGCAGGTGGCCTGGAATTTACAATTATTTCTGAAAGTCAGCTAGAAATCGTTCCTTCTTCTTTCTGCAAATCATGCCATATACCCAATGTACTCCCAAGTTCATGGCCATATGATGCTTTGAGCATCGTGGGTGGCACAGTTACCGTGGCCGCCGCGGAAGGCCGCCACGCGCCCGCGCACTGAAAGTAAGCCGCGCGGGAACGTGGTGGACTGAAATTAAGTTGCTAGTTCGAAGGAAAAAAAGAAATGCTCAAGGTCATCGAGAGCCCGTGACGTAACTTCTTTCCCCCGCGCCACCCCTCCCTGCTTAGCTCCAGTGCGCTCGTAGGGACGCGAGAAGATAGAAAGCAATTACAGCGCGCGACAAATCTCTCTAACTCCGCTCCTGCTTGACGGATTCTAAAAAATTTTTGCGGTAGTTGGTTCGCGACGCTATAAACTCCTTTAACGAAGCCCATTCGATGATTACTTGGAATCGTATACTCTTCCACGTGCTGTGCTCTCAACGCGAAGAGACTCTGCGAAAAGTGATTCTCCCCCTGGAGCGGCCGTACTCTCTTACACCAGCGTTTTGTGCAGTTCCGCGAGATCGGATTAAAAAGAGTTAGCTGTCATCCTTACTTCGCAACATATCACAATCTGTCGCTATCGCATTCATTGGTTCACCCTTGCGGTGACCCTGTGATTTTTTTTATTTTTATACACGGTTAAGAGGGCGTCTTAGAGCGCTACGTATAGGTAGGCCGCGAGTGCCTGCCAAGAGCTCTTGGATTACCGGAAGTTAATTTTGGAAATGGTAAGCTCAGTCCCTTAACTTCCCGAGGGGTTTGATTCACGTGTGTCATATCACACGGACCTACTCAATCCTGCGCACAGCACTTCATGATGTTGAAAAAAAATTACAGCATATCCACGTGGTGAATGATGATGAGTGGGGCGAAGCGAACTCGTGCTGCAGCATGGCGATGGCATTGGCGCGAGCGTGGTCCTTCTTGATGGAAGATATTGTGACTAGATTGTTTGAGAACCACAATCCAACTATGGCCGAAACACCCGCAACTATGGCCGAAACTGTTATCAAGGAAGTCCCGCTGGAAGCGCGCGTCGGCGTCTTCGGGCAGAGCCCGCCTGACGCGTTTTGCAGCCACTTCACGTGCTCGCACAGCCTCGGGCTCTGCCCGCCGGCACGCGCGCTTTCTCGCCGCTTCACGGTCATTCACATTTTGAAGATCCGATTCGCGCCGCAGCCGTGCAGCTTCGGCCTCGCGGGCTCGAACGGTGGGGTCTTCGCCCCGCAGCTGTGCAGCTTGTCGAGCAGCTTCGGCCTCGCGGGGTCGAACGGCGGGGTCTTCCAGCGCCCTCTAGAATATTTTCAGGCCTGCTCACTACTCCGGGCATGGCCTCTGACCTCAGTCATTTTTGACCCTCGTCTCCGGCCGAGTAGACGTGCGCATGCATGCTCACGCCGTTCGAGAGAGAACGATTGCTAGGCCTGACGAAGCCTGCCGTGGTATACTGTGGTCTGCGTTTGTGAAGTGCTGCGTGGTGATGTCATGCGCTTCGTTCACGGAATGTTGTACACCTGCAAGCTCTCCCAATGGAGCAGTGCTGTGGACCCAAGTGTCGCCGATATTGGCGATGTACCGAAGGTTCCAGTGGTTTCGTTCTCCCAAGGCGACCAAAAAGAGAAATGAGAGCGTGCCGTTCATCGGGATGACATCGACATGCATTCTCTCCGTGATTCAAAGGTATGTGTAGTCTATGCTACTTGCTTTTCAGATGTTTTAAAGGCACCACCTCTAACACGTTCAGTTATTTCGATAAAATAATGTCGTGTGCACTTCTGGCTTGTTAGCGTAAGCCTTTACATCAGGCACATTTAGCTAAGCGTCGCAGACACTCACCTCCGCGATGATTTAGCGTCTCTAGAGAGTGCATAGATTTCCCGTTTTTGACGAGCGCGTCTTGCCGAGACGCGGTGAGCTTGGCTGCAAAACGACGGCGAAACGAAGTAGACGCACCTTCATGCTCCAATCAAGCGACTTTTTTTTATTGGCGCCAGTATGCCCTACGGCATAAGTTAAATAAAAGGAAAGAGTTCAGATTCGCTGATAAAGGCCAGGAGCGGTCGATGCAACGGCCCGTGCGTCCAGCGCGTTAAGTCGGGTGGTCGACCGGGGCGGTAGTCAAGGCCTCGTAGGTGGCGGGTGCGAGCCTTGTGAAGGCCCGGACAGGTCCCAAGTAGGTGATCGATCGTTGCCTCTGTGGCTGGAGCAACGCAGAAGGGGCATGTCGTTGGGGGAGGCTGTGCACCGGATGTCCATGCAGCCCGGATGGCAGGAGTCAACGCGGCGCCCACACGAATCCTCCTGAGCGCAACCTCCTCTCGGCGAGTTAAGCCGCCGGGAAGGTCCGATCCACGCGGAGGAATGAGTGCACGCGTGGAGCGCCGGAGGGTTTCTTTGTGCAGGAGCAAGCTGTCCTTTGGGGACAAACGAAATAGAGGCAGCGGGTGTTGAACTTCCGCTGGATGGCAAGCGGCATCTGCGGCCATTTGAGCCAGTGTAGACCGACGGGTCCACAATACGCGGACAGGGCAGGCGCACGAGTAAATTAGTCGGTGCACATCGGAAGCTATATCGAGGGAGCTGCTCACTTTTCGCAACTCTCGAACTGCCTGCGTGGAGTCCGTATAGACGAGCAGCCTATTGAGTGACAAGCAATCCACCTTGGGTATCATGAGTGTTAAGCCGTCCCGTATAGCTGCGAGCTCCGCCAACACTGATGGAAATGGTGCCTCTGTAACATAGGAGCATGTATGTTGCGTTTCAGGTAACGTGGGGCATACGAGGCTGGTGTGCAAAACGCAGCTATCGATAGCTGCATCTACGTATACCGCTAGTAAGTCGTCGATGGTAGTGACGACGGCTTCCTGTTCCACTTGTCGGTTGGATTGTCGCAGGCGAGTCAGTGGTCGGTTGTCGCTGGCCTGTGCCTTGAGCCATGGTGGAATTTCTGGAAAGGGTGCAGCAGGCTGTGGCAGCGTTGAATTATAGTAGTGAGCTAGAGCCGCCGCCGCAGGAACAGCTTGACTTTTTAGGTGGCGAGCCATTCGACGCTGGTGTACGATTTCGTCGGTGGTATTGAGCTGCGCTTCCGACTGGAGGGTCGCGATAGGTGTTATCCGAGGAAGGCATATGATCGCCCTCATGGCATCTCGGTTGGCAGTTTCGACCAAGTCCCAATCTCTCAATGTGAGGCGTTGAAACTGAGCTTGATAAACAAGCCGAGGTTGCAGGATCGACCGCACTAAAACACGGGCCATTCGAGAGCAAGCACCTCCGGTTTTTTTAGAAATACGTCGAATGAGATGGAGGGTATTAGCACTCTTTCGACGAGCAGAGCGAACCCATGCACTCGCGGAGCAAGATGCGTCCAGTTCGACTCCGAGCACACGGATAGTGGATACAGTGCTGAGGGCTTGGCCATTTAGGCTCAAATAGGCGTCTGCAGAAGGCGACGGCGACCTCGTCTGTTGGTGATAGACATGAATGCCGTCTTCGTGGCCGATAGTGCGAGTTCTATGCGCGCACACCAGTCCGAGGCCTTGTCCAGAGCACTCTGGAGTGCATGCTGCTGGCGTTGCAGGTCTGGATGTAGTGTCCACACAGTCAAATCGTCCGCATACAGGAGGAAGAAGGCATCTGGAATGCTTGCTAGTTGCCACGCGAGGGGCAATAGGGCAATATTAAAGAGTATCGGAGCCAGCACCGAGCCCTGCGGCACACCCCTTTTCGTGACAAAGTGCCCGGTTCTTTCCTTGCCGACTCGGATGCAGAAGGTATGGTGTGCCAGAAAAGACACCACGAAGTCGCACACACGAGGCGGAAGTTGAAGCCATTGCATTACGCGAATGATGGCAGAGTGGCTGACGTTGTCGTAGGCCTTATGAACGTCCATTGCGAGAAGGGTTCGAATGCTGCTTGTTCTCCCTCCCACGAGCACCATTGACGTCATATTGTCACGTGGTCGTGACGTCGACGAAGACAGCAGTCGGCGTTTGCAGGATGAAACTGTTTATTTGGCCGAACTTGTGGCCGGAAAATGAGAACTAGAACTACAGCAATACACGCTGTACAAAGATAGCGGCGAACAGGGCGTCGTCCGTCGACCAACTGACAAGTGGTGAAGCGCGTCGGCTTTTATACAGGCGCTATCGAACTTTCCAGCGATATCGCTGCTTGTTGCGCAGGTTCTAGAATAAGCTCGGGCGTTCGCATCTTGCGCGCAATCTTAACAAAACGATCTACTAATCTCGCGAAGCTTCTCGAACACTGAGGCGTGGTTCGCGCTGAGCGTTGTTGGCAGTCTTTCTGGGCGAAAACGGAATAAAACAAAAGTGATAATAAGGAACGCGCGTGGCAATGCCCCCCACTGAAAAAGCATCGTCCCGATGCTTAAAACAGAACATGGGGGGGTGGGGGTATGGTCAATGCATGCAATAACAATAAAAAAAGAAAGTACAATAAACAATAATCGCAAGCGAGAAAGTACAACAATAAAGGAAAAGTACAGCCTTCAGATCACTAACGCGCGTAATATGGCTTGAGGCACACGACATGGACGACTTCAGGTCGTGCACGGCGCCGCTGAGAGTTCGTAATGCCGTCAGGGACCCTCGTAGTCGAGTGCGCCGAGGCGTCGAAGTACCCTGTACGGTCCGAAGTATCGTCGAAGAAGCTTCTCACTAAGTCCCCGTCGGCGTATTGGCGTCCATACCCACACACGGTCACCGGGTTGGTATTCCATGTGGCGTCGTCGAAGGTTGTAGCGGCGGCTGTCAGTCGTCTGCTGATTCTTAATCCGCAGGCGGGCGAGCTGTCGTGCTTCTTCGGCGCGCTGTAGGTAGGTGGTCACGTCGATGTTTTCCTCGTCGGTCACGTTTGGTAGCATGGCGTCGAGCGTCGTTGCCGGGCTCCGTCCGTAGACCAACTTGTATGGCGTCATCTGCGTCGTTTCCTGTACGGCCGTGTTGTACGCGAAGGTCACGTACGGAAGGATGGCGTCCCACGTCTTGTGTTCGACGTCGACGTACATGGCCAGCATGTCGGCGATGGTCTTATTTAGACGCTCGGTGAGGCCGTTGGTCTGTGGGTGGTACGCGGTGGTGCGGCGGTGGCTTGTGTGGCTGTATTCCAAGATCGCCTGAGTTAGGTCAGCCGTGAACGCCGTACCTCTGTCGGTGATGAGAACCTCTGGGGCGCCGTGCCGAAGGACGATGTTCTCAACGAAGAACTTGGCTACCTCAGCGGCACTGCCTTTGGGCAGGGCTTTTGTTTCGGCGTAGCGGGCGAGGTAGTCTGTAGCCACGACGATCCACTTATTTCCGCAAGTCGACGTTGGGAACGGCCCCAGGAGGTCCATCCCGATCTGCTGGACTGGTCGCCGAGGAGGCTCGATCGGCTGAAGGAAGCCTGTTGGTCTTGTGGGCGGTGTCTTTCGTCGCTGACAGTCTCGGCACGTCCTTACGTAGCGAGTGACGTCGGCGGCAAGGCGCAGCCAGTAGTACTTTTCCTGTACTCGTGCGAGCGTGCGGGAAAGTTCGAGGTGTCCAGCCGTCGGGTCGTCGTGCAGGGCATGCAGAATTTCTGGTCGCAGTCCTGAAGGTACAACGACAAGGTAGCTGGCTCGGGCAGGAGAGAAGTTCTTCTTTACGAGGACGTTGTTTTTCAAGGAAAATGATGCCAACCCTCGCCTGAATACTTTTGGGACAACGATGGTCCTGCCCTCCAGGTATTCAACTAGACTCTTCAACTCCGAGTCGGCTCGCTGTTGTTAGGCGAAGTCGTCGATACTTATGGCTCCCAAGAAGCTGTCATCATCGTGGTCGTCGGGCGGTGGTGGGTCGACGGGGGCACGAGACAAGCAGTCGGCGTCGGAGTGTTTCTTTCCGCACCTGTAAACGACGGTAATGTCGAATTCTTGCAGTCGTAGGCTGCAAGAATTCGACATTACCGTCGTTTACAAGGGTATTAGTTACTTTCTTTGGCAATGAATTCTTGTGCTCAAGAAGCCTCACATTAATGCACCGCCATGTTTGCTCTATGTATGTACGGCCGCATGACAAGGGTATCTGGTACACAACGGCGATTTTGCACGGAACAAACTTGTTAACATGTTTTATTGGGCAGCCTGAGCTGTCACAGATCTTCGGACAACAGCTGGCCAGAAAGAACGCACGAGGCGACAGCGTTACACATAACTATTTTAATTACACACAAAAAGATAAAACACACGTTATCCCAAACCACTGCAAACCTTAAAAAAGAACACACAAAAATAAAACTAGCGCTAAACACAGTTATCAGTTGAGTAATGGAAATAAACAGTTAAAAGTACGAAGCGTTCATCGTTTACACCACTCACGGCGTTCTATCCCGTTGGAAACGCCAGGCGTTGCGGGGGCACAGGCGTTGAAGTCGGCGTCCGAGTCGATGCCGCAGGCTTTAACTGTGGCAGAATGCGGACTGGTGTTGTAGTTGTGGGTGGGCAGCACAGGGTTCAGTGACCTGGTCGTCGCAGGTCCTTGAGATGGCCAGCGTCTCCCGTGAAGAGAAACTGGCTCGGGGGAAGCCTACGGAGCGGTGCCGTAGGTCGGTGCGCTCGGGCCAACAGCCGATGGCGCGTCCTGGGCGTTGCTGGTAGTCCCAGGTCCAGGTCCGTAGACGTGTCCTCGAACAGGCGGTGACTACGGTACAATGCCGTAGCACGAGGAAGAGCCGGAGCGCCCGGAACACAGCCCGCGAAGCTCGTCCCCAGCTTTTCAAGCTCACGCGCTGCCGTTCGAGCACTCACGAGCCCCTCTGGCCACTTCACCTTTTTTATATCGCCCACTTCGTTCTCCTCTTCTTCCATCCTCTTCGTTCGACGTCACTCTACGCTTGATGTCTTCCTCTTCTTTTCCTGCGTCTTTGCTGCCACCTCTTGCATTTGATATCCCGATGCCTCTATCTTCCTTTGAAGTGCGGCTCCCACCTTGCCCAGTTAATACGAGCAGAGAACAGCACATTAACACCATATTTGGCGCCTACTTTCCGAAACTAATGGGAAAGAGAATGCACATAAGGCATTACGGCTACATTTCGATCACGGTCATTCATATTACTGAGCTTCTTTAGGTCGCGTTTCGACGGTTTCAATGTTCTCATTAATTTACTCACACATTATACAAAACCGAGTCTTTGAATCCGGCTTCCTTGCAGCGACGCACCTGGGTCTCTAGACTAGCAATCATCTTGTGAGCACAAGACTTCTTTACTGCCATTCCTAGGCAGCCCGAGACCACGCCGTTTTTCACAAGTTTGGAGTGACATGACTTGTAGCTCAGCAGAGGCTTCTCACCCCTGAGGGCATACAGCCAGCATAGGTGGTCTTGTTGAAAAGTTAGTTCCAGATCTACATAACGCAGTCTATGATGCTCCGGTAGTTCATGCGTGAAATTGAGTCCGGATCCATTTTTTTCTGAAGATATCAAGCACAGATTGCACTGCTTCTGGGCCGGGGGACTTGACAATGTGGAGGAGATCATCAACGTACCTAAATATGCGGATACGATTACCAGCTAATTCATGCTCTACTCTCTTGTCAACCTTGCTACGAAAAATGTTACTCAGCACGGGAGCCACCTTTGCACCAATACAAATGCCTTTCTTTTGCATGAATGTTTGTCCTTCCGAGACAACCTATGTATCATTTAGGTAGAAAGACAGGAGTTCCAGAAATGACCCAGTAGGGATACCAGAAACATCTTGAAAAAGGCGCTGAAAAAGACACATGCTGCATGAGTGTACCCTGCGAAAGAGAAAAAAACAAATCTTCAACATCAACGCTGAACCCGGAACGTGTTCCTGGGTTATCAATCAATAGGTACCTAGTGATTTGATCTGAGTTTGGAACAATATACGGATCTGTCACAATTAGTGCAGGCAAATGTTTGTTAAGGTACGTGGAAACAACCAGTTGCCACGTGTTGTGCTCGGACACAATTGCCCTGAAGGGAACACCAGGTTTGTGGTTTTTGGCCGCAAAGAAGATCTCACGTACCGATAGCTCAGAACTTTTCGCCTTCTTCGCAGGGCCTTCGAAATTCGATTCTAACAGCAACGACACTGCGTTTCGTTTAACTAGGGACGGATTCACTTTGACAGGCCGAAAATTCTTCAAAACTCAATCTAGGTCTTTCTCGGCGTAGAGTTCCTCAGGCAAGACAACAAAGAAGCCTTCTTTGTCCGACTGGACTGCGCGTAAACGTTTGTCACATAAATATTTAACCAGGGAATGGAACCGTTTTCTCTGTCCTTTAGACGACCCACTACTAGCAAATAAATCGACGCAGTCTGACACACATCGCGACTTTTCCTCTTCTCAAAGTTTGGCAGACACAACCCGAGCGTAAACAAGTTTGTCCACTGTCTTCACACTTGTTTTCAGGCAGAACTTTGGTCCTAAACGCAGTGTCTTTTCCTGTTGGGCATCCACGTTGACGTGCCTTGGACCAAGAGCTTCCCTTCGGCAGGCTGTCGCTTTTCTCCTTTTGGGAGCGAACGGCGAACAATATTCCACAAGAAATCCGTGGTTTGGTCTGTCGTTCTACACCACTCACGAAACGTGCGCTGGTTGGGGCGTGTATTGCCGTCACAGCACTTGGTCCGAAGAATATCTTTGAACAGACTGGCCTGGCGCCACCATTCACTTTGAACTATCTTGCAGATTCTCTTGGTGTGGCCCTCGGAGGGGCGCACAAATTTGCAGAGGGCTTGTAGTTCCGCAGGGCAGGTTCCGTGTCGGCAGTACCAAGAGGCAATGTGAGCTCGGCAGATGCTCACAGCAATGAGAGACAATACCGCTGGGTTTGACAAGTCGAGGTTGGCACACATAAAAGACGCCCAAGTAGTAGAAATAAACTTAAGAAGACACGCAAGTTGGGCGAGTTGGTGAGGTTCCATGGTAAAAATGTAAAACAGCGCTTACTTAAACACAAGACGAAGGAAGAAGAGACACACACGGCGCTGAACTTGCAACTGGTTTAATGAAAAAACAAGACGCACTTTTCAAGGCGAGCGCGCATGCTCATTGTAAAAGATAAAAATACGCGTCAAACCATAGGGCAAAGCTTCATGTGAGCTCCCTAGTCACCCCTGGTTAACAGGCACATTTCCTTCGAAGATAACGCCAGGGAAGGTTGGCTAACGCAATCACTTGGCTTCCTTGACATGTGAAATGCCTCAGCTACTTCTCTAGTGTAGGCTGCCCAATGAAACATGTTAACAAGTTTGTTCTGCGCAAAATCGCTGTTGTGTACCAGATACCTTTGTCATGCGGCCGTTCATACATAGGGGCAAACAGGGCGGTACATTATTGTGAGGGTTTTTGAGCACAAGAATTCATTACCAAAGAAAGTAACTAACTTGTTCAAGTACTGTTTTGAGTGTCAGTGTGTACCGTTTTTTGTTGACCCAAAAATCTTGTTTGTTCATAATGACAGCTACACTAGAGGAGTAGCTGAGGCATTTCACATATCAAGGAAGGTAAGTGATTGCGTTAGCCAACCTTCCCTGGCGTTATCTTCGAAGGAAATGTGCCTGTTAACCAGGGGTGACTAGGGAGCTCACACGAGGCTTTGCCCTATGGTTTGACAAGTGATTTATCTTTGACAATGAACATGCCCGCTCGCCTTGAAAAGTGCGTCTTGTTTTTTCATTAAACCAGTTGCAAGTTCAGCGCCGTGTGTGTCTCTTTTTCCTTCGTCTTGTGTTTAAGTAAGCGCTGTTTAACATTTTTATAGGGGTGTGCGAATATCAAATTTTTCGAATACGAATCGAATACGAATATCGAATCGAATATCAAAGGAAAAATGCCTCCACAGTAACAATATTTTATTTAATATGTAGCTATTTGAAAAAAAAAGACATTAACAGCCTGACTGGCAACACAACATACACTGCTATCTCCAGAACAATGTCCAGGCTAGCACAATGCACATCACAACACAAGCAAATATCACGGCACAATGAAAGTAATGACTAGATGTTATCATGAAGAAATATGAGTTGCTCCACATGATCAGGCAGCAGGCGCTCCCTTCTAACAAAGACAACTACCCCCCCTGCCACTGCAAAGGCACGCTCACTTGGAACAGAAGTGGCTGGTATAGGAAGGTACTTACATGGGGCAAAGCTTTGCCAGACTGGGGTGTCTGAAGGTGCCTACAGTCCGCCACCAAGTGGTCCCGCACAGTGAACGAGTGGTAGTGCGGCACGTTACGGCCGCATAATATTGAAAATGTGTGGTTACATGATCGCCAACAGCGCTGCACGTCGGAGATGCACCAGCAATAAATCATACATATTAGGACGCTCGTCGCAGGCAGATATCGTGCCTCCGTGTACTTACGATGTTTATCGCTCCTCTCGGCAACGTATTTAGCTATACTAACGCAGCAGAAATGTGGAACACGAGTTATTTTATGCATGATACTCGAATCGCATATTCGAAGTTATCGAATATTCGAAACTTTTCGAAATTCACGATTTTCGAATCGAATACGATTATTTCGAATGTAATATTCGACGAATATTCGGAGCTTTCGAGTAATCGCACACCCCTACATTTTTACCATGGAACCTCACCAACTCGCCCAACTTGCGTGTCTTCTGTTCTAGCCCACCGGTCTCCTCTCGTGAAATCAATGTTTTCAGAGTTAGAGGCCGCCCTGGAGTTGAACGCCATATGGCTCCAGGAATGGAAATGCGATATCCTGTGTAGCGGCATCATCATCATCATCATCATCCTTTTTAACACTTACGCGCCGCGCCTCTCGCACAGCCCATGCTGGGCTCTCGAGGCGCGAGCAATTAGAACGAGTGGTCGCTCCTGGCGGTCTGGACGCCTGCAGCCGCCGCCGCTCTGCTAGAATCGTTCGCCTCCCAAATAAAGTGGCGAGATCCCGGCACGGCCACGTCGGCCGCTGTCACGACGTCTTTCTCGTCTCCTCTCTCTCCCTACAGCTGTGACCCGGAACTGCCACGCCCTTCCACGAGCTCCCTGCTGCAATGCTGTCGCGACTGTGCCCGCCGGTGAAGCCGTTTGCCCCTGGCTACCCACGAGCGTGGTTCGTACAGCTCGACGCCACACTCGCGGTGAATGGCGTCACCGCGCAGCCACTGCTGCACGACATCCTGTTTTGCGCCCTCTCGGCTGAGCTGCTTCATGTCTCCGCCGCATCGCCCTCCAGCGCACAGCCATATTACGACCTCTGCGCTGTGGTGCTGGCCCGCTACGGCGAAACGTACCGCCTGCTACCGGGGACCGGTGAGTCGCGAGTTTCCCCTGCGCCAACGTGAGCGGTACCAACCGGCACGCGGCCCTCCTTTGGCAACGACCGACCTGCGCCGGCTACGTCTCTTTCCACCTCTCGTACGGCCACCAGCGCAGCGGTTCCCGCACCCGACGACCCGCCCGGCGATGTTCAGGTTCCGACGCCCGAGGTTCCAGCGCCCGACGACGTTGCTGCTGCCATCCACCAGTCCTCCACGAGGTGCGTTTCTTCGGCGCCCTCGGCAGACGGTCCAGCTGGCTTGCCCGCCAACCGCCCGTCGTCCCTGCCCGCGCCGTCTCACGACACGTCTCTAACCTCAGCTTCCACGCCGGCTACCTTGCCGCACGACCTGAAATCTGGCACGGACATCATCTCGTCCACCATTCGCCCCTCGCTCGCGGAGGTTTCGCCGTCGACGATATCCGAGCGCGACCTTCCATCGACCTCAAAGCTTTGCTTTTCTTGCCAGCAGCGACCAGCACCTTCCTCGACGTCTCCCGCAGCAGCAGTTCATGCCCCTCTCAACTTCGGCCGAACGTGCGGGACGCGGCAACGAAGACGGAATCGCCTGAGGACGACATGCCTGTTTCTCCAAAGGCAGCACAGCAAGCAAATGTCACACCTCCCACGACGGCAGCCGTACATCATCCCGACCTGTGCACGGGCCCTCATGTGCCGTCTACCGTAGATGCTTCACCGAGTGCAGGTGCATCATCAGAACCTGCAGAGACTACGGGTTTCCTACGGAGCGCTTGACGCAGGACGCCGCCCATGCGACATCTGAGCACCATCCAGGCGTGCTGATCACAGCGCCGACGACGACCAATCGCACTACAGGCCGGTCATAGTCTACCACTCGACCACCTCATAGGCCGGTCATAGCCATTCCGGCGCCTTTCTCCCCAACATCCACAGTCAGCGACACTGATGACGCCGCAGGTGCAACACCGGATACTGCAACCCGCGGCCTTGTGTTTGCTGCAGTCATCTGTTCTCTAACGCCGGCTAACATGAGCGCGTTAACGGCTACAGTCGCGCCATCCGATCCGCCTGCAGTGTCTGCGCCTTTCTCGACACTGTCAGCGGCCCTCGACACCACTGAGGCCACGGACCCGGCGCCTACCCTCGCGCCGTATGCCACGGGTCAGTGTCGGCCACCTTGTCTTCCTGCCCCAGAGCTGGCGTTTCGAGGTCTGAGACTGGGATACCAACTAGTCAGTCAGCCGAGGCCTATGGTTGCATCGCACGGCACAGACCGGCAGTGCCTGTTAACCATTTGACTTTGCATGCTGCCTGCTCTGCTGCTTATTCTAGTTCCCAGCACAGCGAGTGATAGAAACGTGCGTTGCGTCGCCGATTCGTCAGGCCCTCTTGCACTCTTGACGACCTCTTGGCGACCTCTTGTTTTAACTGCGTCGTCGAACACCCGTATCGGCGTTCCGTTGCTATCACCATCGCGACCGCTGCCAGGAGCATGCCTTCGTCGGGGCCTCCGCCCGCCAGAACTGTTCAACACCGTTACGCGTTGGATCTGGATGACTCGGACTGCCCCACGGGCATATGAACTGCCGCTCATGTATATAGTGTCTGTTTGCTTTACGCACCTCTTGTGTCTATATATTTTAAATCCCGCAACGCGCTGTGGGGGGTGGGGAGGTGGCGTGTAGCGCCGCAGCCAGTGGTGGCAAGCCGGCCCGAGCAAAAGATGTGTGCAGCGTGGCTTCATGCGTGAGACAGTTGCAATGCTCGGGCTTCAGCTGGATCGACGCCACGACTGTCGCTCCACTTTCGTCTCTCGGCCTAAATAAAGCAGTCACGAAGTCACGGTCTCGTCGGCCGCCGTTACGTGGCCTCCTCACCTGGAGATCTTCATGTGCTATTTTACAGGTGTTTTGTAATCTCTCTTGTAGCTCGAGGACATATCCGCGTGTAGTCATGGTCTCTGCATCCAGGTTGTCATTTGTCCACAATTCGTTGAGAATACATATCCGTCCAAGCATGAAGCATCCGTACATGAGATCAAATGGTGAAAATCCGAGACTTGCTTGTGGGACCTCCAAAGAGGCAAAAAGTAACGGATCCTAGGGCATTCCTGACGCGTTCTTGATATAATTTGTCGAGCGTTCTACAGAACTACTTAGCAAGCCCATTGGCCATGAAATTGCAAAGCGTAGAGCGCAGTTGTTGAAATACAGTAGCCATGCCAATTCTTCGATGAGTCTGGATGTGAGACCTACCATGGTCACTCACTAGTTCCAGAGGGTCCTCAACGCGAGAGAAAATTTCTAGTAGCGTTTCCGCTACCCACACCATTTCAGTACTTGGCAAGCTTACCGCATCTAGGTAGCGCATAGCAGCCTGTCATCGTCAAGACATATCTATTTCCTTTTAATTGGTTGGGGACAGCGGACCGATAATATAGACCGCAGCTCGGTAGAATGGTGTTCCGATGAAGGGCATATTCATCAAAGGCACGCGACCTACGATGTGCTTCGGTACCGTTCTTTGACATATGTCACACGATTTTAGATACAATGTGAAATCCGCTAATACCCCAGGCCAATAAAATTCATCAAGGACACGGTCGATTGTCCTCTTAGGAGCCCTTAATGCGCAGCGACTAATTTCTCGTGTGTCATTTTCATTACTATGTCCCGTAGCTTCTTCGGAACCACCAGTTGTTCAAGCTCTCGCCGTTCTGCAGTCCGATAGCACCGGAAGACGATGAAGGGATGATCACGAACTCGTTACGTCTCGTTTCGTGCACATGGTTACTTTGTGCAAAAAAAATTGGGGCAGCCATGCACCAGCAGCGTGAGGATTAGGGAAACAGCGGAGATGGTGGCTTTCCCCTCCTCCTTTCCATCTTTCTCATCCTCACATCACTTCTCATCGTCACTTTCATTTTCCAACCCTTGCTGTAATGTACTCTGCATAGCTATGCTTTACCATCTCCCGTCCTACTTATTCTCAATTCCCTTTCCCCACCACTTGCTGTGCCATAACATACAAGCCATGCTATGATATACCTTCCTGCTCCTCCTAATCCTCGCTGCCCTTTCCCACCCCTTCCTAAAGTATACTTGCAAAGCTGTATGCAAAGCTGTAGCCCCTCCTCTCTATTCTCTCCTCCTCACCCTCGCATCAATCCTCCTCTCTCTCACTACTGTTAGTGACGTTGAAGAAGGGAGCAGTCGACATGTTTAAGACGAAACACTTTATACGGGTAAACTTGTGCCCAGAAAGAAAATGAAGTGACACGCTCCGTGCAACGAGAGCTTCGAGCACAATCGTCGGTCGTAGGTTAGCGAATAATCTGTCATCGGCGGAACGCGTCCCTCTTTTATACATTAATCATTGAACCTTGTAGTGTTATCGCTGGTGCTCCCGTAAGGTGTTATAAACTTGACTCTTCGCGTCCTGCGCGTAATCTCAACGGATTGATCTCAAACAACCGCCAAGCTTCCCGAACACTGCTGCGCGCTCTGCGCCGAGCGTTGCAAACAGTTTTTGTGGGTAAAACCCTTACACATCAAAATAAAGCAACAACGCTCGTGGAACGCCCCCTCTGAAAAAGCATCACCCCGAAGCTCAACACAGAGCATGAACATGGAAAAATGCATCCAACTCGAAAAAGCAGTGATAAAGCAAGCAAGAATGAGAATACCCAAGTTCGTTAACACTTTTGTGACCACGCCTCTTCTCATCGATAGTAGGTTATCAATGACTTCGTGTTGAAATTTCGGCACTCTCTGCGCGCTTCTGTACAGCTAACGCCATTTAAAAGGTAAAAGAGGCAGTGTTTTATCATTTTCCCTTTTGAGTTTCATTTTTTCCACCGCGGGGGTGGGGGGGGGCGGATTTTTAAGCTGCTTTGCAGTCGGAGAGGTGAGCACTCGTGGTTTCGGTTATGGCGTCGACGTCGCTCGCGGATGCTCCATGAAAACGGCAAATTTCCACGGATTCCGGTGAATCTGAGCGTCAGTCTCGGGATGAGATTAGAAGCACAGACGCAGAAGACGACTTCAGTTCGTCAGACTTTTGTACGGACGGTGATAGTGCGTGAAACTGCCCCCGAACATCACCATGTGGCATAGGTCGGCAAAAAAGTTTGAGCTCACTCAGACTCACTCAACAAATATATTCTACTCTGAGGGCTTACTCGGACAAAGGCTCACCAAAATTTTCCTCAACCGGACTCCCTGGGACTCAAACTCACCAACATATTACTCAGCCGCACTCACTCAGACTCAGACTCATGGTTCCACTTGAGTCTCAGTGAGTCTGAGTGAGCCTGAGTGAGTCGACTCATGATTCCGCGAGCGTAAAACTACCTTTTTTCGATCTTAATGTCAATGCTCTTCAATGCCAATATTTCACATAATCGGAGTTCTTCGATACGCCTCTTGATCTTATACCTTCAAATACGAGTTATCAATAATCCAGTAAGGACATTTTTATGAAATGCCCGGTTCAAACGAGATATTTGCATCAAGAACTTTCTGTGAAAAAGCTTACAGGGGGAAGTCATGGCACCCCTTCCAATTCACGTCTCTGACCAATAAATATTAAGGTGGCGCGTGAACGTCAGTGCGTTGAGATATGTGTGAATAGATTTGAGTATAAACGTAAGGCGATATGATTGTGACAGTAATGCTGAAGATGAGTAGATAGGGCCATACGTCGGCAATAAAAGGTGGAGCTCATTCAGACTCACTCAAGATATATAATTTGCGCTTTCGGCTAACTTGGACTCAGACTCACCAATATTTTCCTAAACCGGACTCACTCCGACTCAGACTCAATAAAAATTTCCTCAACCGGACTCACTCGCACTCAAACTCACCAAACGATAATTCACGCGGACTCACTCAAACTCAGACTCACGGGCCGATATGAGTCTGAGTGAGTCTGAGTGAGTTTGCCGACCTATGTCCCTGCGGTGAAGTGTAGGGACGCGGTGGTTTCAGTGAAGTGTGCCGGGTGGCCCCGTGTGCATTGTGAGACGCGTTGGGAGGGAACGACACCGATGCCTCGTGATCGTGCGGAGAAGAGGAGGCAAGTGTGACTTTTGACGACGTTGTCGTCAAAAGTCACACTTGAAACTAAGGCCCGCCAAAAGAACAGAAAGTTCGCGGGAAAAGGAATGGCCGCGGGAAAAGGAATGGTTTCGCGGACCTGAACGCGAGAAGTCCGACAAGGTCAGGACGCTCCAGCTGCTCCTGATGCACTCGGAGGTACGTGGCATCAAGGTGTGCCGGCCGTGAGAGTCTTAGGTCGTGTCCACGCTTCTCGGGCCACGGCTCCGGACCTAAACCGCCTGGGGAAGGCGGGACTTCCTGAGTGGCTTTTCCTGCTGGGAACGAGTCATTGCGAAGCTTCAATTAGAGCTTAGGACCAGCCGCAGTTATTGCGTGAGCAAGGAGCCTACTGTGTCTTCCATTGTGCTCCGACGTGCTGGTGGGCACGTTACGCCGACGAATGTGACTTCGTCAGCATCGCCGCCTCGTCTCACAGCAGCCTACGGAGCCATCACTGTCATCAACACTGCCAGAGACCGTTTCTTTTTGCGATAAGTTATAGCGGCACCTTATAAGAATTACTGTAGTTTCTAACTTAAGGTAGATTTTGTAGCTTGTAATTCGTTTGTTTTCTTTTTCGTTTTTACTTAAGGTTTCTTAATTTTTTTTGTATCTTTAAACCGGCTTCGTCATTTCTTTTCCTGAGGCTTTGCCTCAGGGCATCAACATAGAGTACCTTAAACCTTCATGACCTTAAACGTGCATGATCTTAAACCTGCTTAAGCCTGTCCAACCAGTAATCAAAGTTGCCTTTCTTCCCTGTGACCATGAAGGGTCCCTTCCAGGGCATCAGTAACTTGTTTTCTGTATTTGGAAGCAGCATGATGGCCCGATCGCCAATGTTCAGCCGGTGGGTTTTACTTCCTATGTGATAATAGTTCTTCTGGGTCGCTTTAGCGCGTGACAAGTATTTTTGTGCCAACAATAATGTCTCCTCCAGACGACCTCCGAGGTCGAAGACGTATGCATACGTGGTCTTTATTTCTTCGCATATGTGATCTCTCTCCAGTCCATAACTCTGAGTATGCTGAGCGGCCCTCGAACATGTCTACCGTACAACTCGAACGGCGACCACCCCATGCTTGCTTGCGCTCTTGGCGGTGCGCAAATAGAAGGGGTGCCAACAATAGATCCCATGACTTGGGTTCTGCTTGACGCAATTTCCGTAGCATTTGCTTCAACGTGCCATTGAATCGCTCCACCCATTACACCATTACACATGGGATGGCAAGGCGTCGAGCTGAGATTTTTGATGGCTAGCAAATCATTCACCTCTCCTATTAGTTCAGATGTGAACCACGACGCCCGATCGCAGCGTTTCTCGCGCGGGAACCCAATGCGAAAGAACATCTCTATTTTTCCTACTGCGGTGGTAGCGGAATAGATTGGCGGCAGAGCTACCGTATCTGGGTATCGAGTGGCGAAGCCTACAAGAGTCAGTATGTACCGGTTCCCCATATGTGTTGTGGGCTTTAAAGGGCCCCTCACCAGGCCACATAGCAAATTTTATTTAGGCGCTGGAAGTTGTTGTGTGCCAAATGAAGAGCAGTATGCCGCAAGAATTTTTCAAGTCGGTTGATTACAAGCTGAGAAAAACAATAATTTGTAGCGGCGCGAAACCATGACGCGAGGAGGCGAGCTTCAAACCCTTGCCACTCGCCCCGTGTAGCCTTCGCAAGCCTTCGCAAGCCTACCCTGCCCCCTTCACTTAACACATATGCATGAACACGTCATGCGCATGCATGGTCACGTGCGCATGACGTGCCCGAGCCAGCCCGAGCACGCGAGCGGCGTTGCACGGCCGCTACCTTCTTTTTATGTAGCGGCCATGGGCGTTTTGTCGGCGTTCTCTGTGGTGTACTGCCTATTTCTGCGGGACGGGCATGGAAGTTGAGACATTTGTACGGGCACGAGAGTGGCGTTATCATCAACCAGTGCCGCATTAAAGTTTACTTGGACGCGGCAGAATAAACGAGCATAATGAGTGCTCGAACGCGCCAGAACATTACTTTCGTTTCCAGGGCTGGCGTCTGCTCGATGCGCTAACCGCGGAGACATGAAAGCATGGGAAAGGGAGGCACATTAGCCCCGCCACTCGCTGCAATTCACGAAAAAAGAATGAAAAAGACGCACACATTCCCTTTGTGTGTCTCATTATTTCTCTCAAGTTTTATTAATCTATTCAAGCAACAAATTGCACAAACTACACATGTGTCAAATAATTATCGCAGCGTCACGTGCTACTGTTGGCGACATCAGAGCACAGTCGTCTACGTATAGGAGCGACGTCACAGCACTACCATCTACGTAGGGTCATTTTCTCGTGTACGTCAGCCCTTCATTCTCTAAAGCGCGCGCCCGCGAGAGGAAGGGCAAGCAGCGTTCACCTTGAAATTTGAGCCGTTTCCGCGGCGCGTAGCGTTGCAAATTTTGGCAGACGTGATCGTGAACGCTCAGTGTATGCATTGCGCTCGTTAGCTCAAAATTGTCAAACCTGGTGAGGGGCCCTTTAAAGGTCCGATGATGTCCACCGCCACTCTTTGAAGTGGAGTGTCAATTCAAGGCATGCGACTGAGCGTTGCCTTTCAACTCTTGTTTTCAGGATAAGTCCGCTTGCATATACCGCACGAGCGCACACATCTTTTCACTGCCTCTTTGACCCCAGGCCAGCAGAAAGCTCCTAGAGCCCCATCGATTGTTGTTTTCATTCGCTGACGCGCCGGCATAAAGTTTTCGTGAGTCAAAGCGAGCACTTGACCATGCTATTGTTTGGGTAGCACCGCTTTTTGGGTCATCTTGTCTGGGGGTCCCCGGTACTAGCGGTATAGAACTCGCTTTTCTATCTTGAACGAATGAGAGGCTAATCTTCCTCAAAACTCTTGGCCCACTTTCTTCCTACGTGAATCCAAAGTCTTGTCTTCTTTTTGAGCTTTACTGAGATCTTCTTTGGTCATATTCAAGGTGCTCACATCGGCCTTGCATAAGCTCGACCGTTCTCGGCCCTTCATGCCGAACACCGCAGAATCTGGTGCCCTTTCTTCTCCATTCGTTTCTCTTTCACGGGCTAAATTGTCCGGTTTGGAATTACCTACCATACCTCCTCTCTCTTTCCACTTATCATCGGGGTTTTCAACTTCCCGTGCTCCTAGGCCACTACCGACGATAACGTCGTAGAAAGGTCTTAATATACATTTGACCGCTGAAATTTCCGAGAAATAAGGTGAATTAATTTCAACGATTGCCTCCGGAACGGTAATGCTACTGCCATCGGCCAGGAACAAGGTAGCTGTAGTACCTGTAAGAGCTCGACCCGGCACCAGGAATCGACGGACTACTAGCGGGCTGCTTTCTGCGCATCGCAGGACTGAAAAAGTCTGGCCGAATACTAGGCCCTGCAAGACAGTCATCTGTCGTGTCGCAGCTTTTGGGTGAGTTTTCACCGCGCTAGCAATGTTTTCCTTTTCGTTGGATGGTGTATTGGCACATTCCGATGGGTGCTCTTCCGGAGACAACAAGCAAGACGTTTTCTTTGTCGAGCCGTCTCTTTTTGTGCAGACCTTAGTCTGCACACCTGGCTTGTGGCAATATCCACAGTAAGGTTTTTTTTTAAGGTTGGTTCGGCAATCTAACGCGCTGTGACGTAATTTGCCACATACAAAACACCTTACTGCCGTTTTTACGGACAAACTTCCGCTTTTCTCCGTGCACTAGTGTTCTCCGTTTTCTCACAGAACAGTAGGAAGTTAGGCTGTCTTGGTGCCTCTAAAAAATTGTCTACGGCTTCTGTCTTATCATCAAGCTTGCTGTGTTTCTGTTCACGAAAGAACAGTGCTACCCGGTGATGACAGTTGCTCACAAATTGTTCCGGCCCTATTAGATCGCGTATGGCCAAATACTTCTTGTTGGTCATTAACATTGCAACCCATCGATCAATGAAACTCAAGAGCCTCGTCATGTACTGTTGGAACTTCGTGTTCATCAATCTAGCAGACGCCGTTTATCATCATCGCGATTGCTCCTCACGAGCTCCGGCTCACTCGAGAGCACGAAGCCATCTGTTCTTTTTTATTAATGTTCCATTAAAAGTGTTCGTTCGGACGCGCCGCCTGTTTTTCTACACGACAGTCTCGTAGCCGGCAGACCTTGAGGTCTACCACATGGTGCCGAAACCCAGCGGGAACTTCTTAACGACGCCTCATCGATTCAAGGTGTCGCATTGCGACCCCTGAGCCTTGGCGAAGAGTTCCCGGCTGCCGACTGACCCATGGAACGGCTACTCCGACGACACAAATGCCTGCGCTCGCAACTAGATGGTATCGTCCAAGAAGCCGAAGGCCTCCTACGAGAACAGGAGCTGTCATCACCACAGGTCAGCGTTTCAATTGACCGAATCAACGCGATCTACGCACAGATAACGAAGGTAGATGAAAGCCTAATACACGAGACGCCTGACGAGCTGATCGAGGCAGAGATTATAGACGCGAGCAAATGTGGGGACAAGATTTTCACATTGACGGCAAAGCTTCCTTTTGCGATTTTCGACAACCAGGCGTCTCAATCCTCGCGCTCGACGACGAGCCAAGCTTCCGTCAGTTTCACGTCGAGACTGCCGCAACTAGAACTGCAGAAATTCGACGGCAATCGACAAAAATTGCTTTGATTTTGGATGCAGTTCTAGACGGCAGTGCACAACAACGACGACCTCAGCGCTACCGAGAAGTTCAACTACTTGAGCACGCTTGTCACTGGAGCTGCCGCTGCAGCCATATCCGGACTCCAGGCAAAGGAAGAGTGCTATGAAGGCGCAATAGATATCCTCAAGAAACGCTTCGGGGACGAGAGGATTATCGTTCAGGAACATCTTCGAAGCCTCTTAGATGTCAGGCCAATCTTGTCGTTTTTTAGCACCACCGAACTTCGAGACCTCTACGACGAAGTACAAGTACATTGGAGGAGTCTCAAAGCGCTTGGAACAAGCCCCAATACATACTGCTTCATGCTACGGGAGATTCTCTTGCGAGTCATACCATCCGACTTGGTGCTTAAGTATCGTGAACTTCACAAGCCGACGACAACTGTCGTATCAACGATGCAAGCGCAAAGGGACCCACAGAACAGGACGACCGAGATCGACAAAGAGCTGCAAGATCTTCTGGGCTTCTTCGAACATCACCTTCATTGCAGAAAAACTCTGGCGGTGTGTGCGTCCCGAAGAAGACCTGAAATCCGTAAACCAACTGGAGAGATGCCGCGACGAATTGGGCATCGTACCATGTAGTCAGCAGCGCCTCTGCAAAGCGTGCTGGGGAAGCCTGATTCATGTCTATTTTGTAAGTCGACGAAGCATCGTGCCAAGTCTGCGACGACGAAACGAATTTGGCAGTCAAGAAGCAGATTCTTGCCAAGGTCGGGCGATGCTTTCGTTGTCTCAAGCGAGGTCACATGGCAAGAGACTGCAGGGGAAGAAAAAATTGGCCGCGTATATGCGTGCTTCGCTGCAAATGTCGTCTAAAGACGATAGAAGAGGCGCTGCGTGAGATATGGACGCCATCTGGCAATACGTCGGGAAACATGAGTGCTGTGTGGCGGGCTGGTTGTCCCGGCGCAGCAGCAGGCGAAGACCAGCGGTGACCAACGCGACCGGTGGGGACACCGACCAGCCCGAACACGTGGTTTTGCGCGTTGCGCTGAAGCAGAAGAAACGTCCGCACTCAACGAGTACTCTCCACACACTCTTTTATTTACACGTCGCCTGCGTAAAACAGGAATGCCAGAGCGGCGCCCCATGGCATTCGTACAGGACCTAAACCGAAACACAACAATGAGCTCGTGCAGAGGGCACGGAGAAAGGCAAGTTTCAGCGCAGCTCAAGAATGTAGGGTCTTTGGAATTACGTATGTATGCATTTTCTATTAAAGGAACACACCACCTAATACTTACCTAGTGATGTTGCGCCTCAGATATGCGTGATATTTACTTTTTGATCGACAACGTTCACAAGCATGAACAGCCGTACCAGTTCAAGATAGCTGGCCCTTGGGCAAGTGGTTCAACTTTGACAAAGTGGCTGAATCGAGTGACGTGCCGACAAACAGAAAGACAGACAGACCAAAATTTCTCCGTTTAAGTATGCCAAGAAAGACTATCGTCTTTAAAAGATGGTTGATCCCTCCGGCATAGGAAGCGGAATAACACAAAAGTAAAGCGTGCCCTTACAGAAGTAACTGAATGTTTACTGTACATTGATATAAGAGAGTTTGCACAATGTATACTGATGTCTGGCAGCTATAGCACCGTTTAACGTGGATGCACCCACTTTGATGATTGGTGATACATCTTCGTCCCGACGACTAACGTCCATGTTGAATGATTAAACAAACCCTTGTGGTAGCTGTAGTAGTTAACGGTGAAAGCGTAATCAGAGAACGAGGTGTAACAGCCAGTAGAGCGTCCCATGTTGGACGCAGAACTTTGTCGCGATTTCGCGGCATGTGAAAATGTGATTGAACACCACGGCTGGACTACAGGGAAGCGCAAAGCGCGTCGTGCCGCCCCGGTAGCCCGGCCGCGATTGTTCTCGGGGCGAGCGCCAGGTGAGCCAGGTGACGCCGGCGCGCGTCGCAGAGCTATTTTTGGCTTGTATTAGCGTGATGTTATGAGCGAGGCCGACGCTTTTACGACGCTAGGGCGAAGATCGCCACCGCGCGGTGTATTAAGGCATTGACCAAATTGAACTTCTATTGAAAACGCGCCGAATGAGACGGACGTGTAACGCGTTGCAGGTGCGAATCACGGAGGCCGCATTAATGAATCACTTTACCGCTCCTAGAGGGCAACACCAACCCACCGACCGGGAGAGTGGTAGATATAAAAGGCGCGTTTGTAAAGCCTCTACAGTCTGTGAAAAAATAAAGTGACTGTGGCGCAGTGGATAGCGTGCCCGGCATCTGTTGCGGCCCGAGCGGTCGTGGGTTCAATGCCCACTGGCGGAACTTTCTTTCTTTGCCATCTGATCGTGTAACTTTTTAGACGTCATTTCCGTGACGGAAATGCGTCACTGAAATGCTGCTGGGCCCCGGCATAAAACACTTTCGTGGTAAAAATGCGACAGATGCTCTCGACGACATGTAACATCCACGTGTGACCCAGACTTCCGCTAGAAAGCAAACGAGGCTTCTGCGACAGCATCTCGGAACAAGCGAGCCCTGTTGTATTATTACAGTCTTTGACAGCCAAGATAGCAGGCACGATGTCTTCAAGGTGGAGGGAGTCAGCGGAGCTTCATCACCATCAAAGCA
The DNA here is from genome assembly GCF_013339695.2 of Rhipicephalus sanguineus. Taxonomy (NCBI): domain Eukaryota; kingdom Metazoa; phylum Arthropoda; class Arachnida; order Ixodida; family Ixodidae; genus Rhipicephalus; species Rhipicephalus sanguineus. The sequence continues at coordinate 119,232,439 of NC_051184.2, forward strand.
TCTCGCCAACTTGGCTGCCAGCTGTTGCAAGAAGAAACGGTGCCAGTTGGAGTTTTCGGAGGTCACAAGATGCAGAAAACAATGAGAAGAGTCCGTGTCAGACTTTTCAAAGAAGCCACGAAGGGACCGATAACAATCGACGCTTTAGAAGTAGAGGGCACCTGTAGCGAGCACATTTCAATTCCAGGCGAAGAAGTCACAAAGAAGATGGAGGAAACTGGATTGGACACGCGAGCCCCTTGTCTAAAAGGAAAACCGAAAACTCCATTTCCTTGCTCGTGGGGTCAGACTACTACTGGCGTTTTGTGACCATTGACGCGAGAAGCGTGTGCAACAGATGGAAAGATCTGAAGGCTGTGCACACTAAACTAGGATGGACTGTTCAAGGGACAATTCCTTTGGCAAGCAACACCGCTAACTGTTCCATAGTCATTGTACTTCAGGCATGTGTAAAACAGGACTGTGCTTCTGACGCTCTCACATATTTGGGATCCGGAAAGTTTACGTGGTGAAGCTGATGAAAAAAACTGTTTGACAACGAACTGAGGGCACAACAGTTCGCTAGAAATCACACGAAAGAGGACGGCTGCTATAAACTTTGAAGTTTGATGCGCAAGTTTGACAACGGCCACTGTCACTTTGAAACGAAGAACAAAATCATTCGTATATACGTGGATGAAGGACCAGCTGACAGATTCCACAACTACAGGACACATCAAGCATTGAACAAGAAAGACCTTCTTCGGGAACCGCGTGGCCAAAATCTACAAGCCAACGGAGCCTTGTTGCGGCGCTTCCACCGAGGCGAAGAAAATTCGAGAGTCTTACAGACAAGAGACATATCAGCAGACAAGCTACAGCAGAGAGGACTGTGGTGGCATGAACAAAAATTGATGAGCAATTCTTCAAGGTGACCAGAAGACTGGTCAAGACATGCGAGCAGAAGTACCAGAATGTGCCACTACATTAACTCACGCTGTCAGCACGGAACCACCATTAGAACGTCTAATTGACACGGAGTTGTTCAGTTCTCGTATGAATGTTCTACGATTCACCTGGTGCCTAATGAGATGCAAGAAAGCTGACAAGAGAGCCGACGTCGTCACAGGGGCGTTTTAATGAACTTCAAGAGACTCAATGCTACCCAATACATCTCAAACTAAAGACACCTCGTCCACAACCTCACGTGCCTTCAAGAAAGAAGGCCTATTCATGTGATGACCCAGGTTAAGTTCATCTCGACAAGGGCAGACGAATTTGTGTAAAAGGTTTGCTCCTGTTCTATTCATCTGCCTGACCGCCAGTCAACCGCCCTGTTCAGCTGCTATACCCATTCTTAGTCGAGGTCGAGTAATGCCATCTGCTGGGCGCGGGAAGATGCTGGAACTATCATCAACCTATCAGACGCCGTTTATCATGATCGTGATTGCTCCTCACGAGCTCCGGCTCGCTCGAGGGCACGAAGCCATCTGTTCTTTTTCATTAATGTTCCATTAAAAGTGCTCGTTAGGCAGTGCCGTCTATTTTCTACACGACAGTCTGGTAGCCGGCGCACCTTGAGGTCCACCACATGCACTGTTTTCCAGGCTCGCCATCTTGGGATTTGCTTTGGCGGAACTTTTCCCTGTAGCCCTCCGCGGTAAACCTAAAACGCTGACGCAACGCTAACTTGGCCTTATCGTAGTCAAGGGAATCTTCAGGAGACAACCATCCGAAGACCTTTAAGGCCTCTCCGCTCAAACACAGCCTTAAAGCTGTGGCCCATTTTACTTTCCACCATTCTTGTCCGCTGGCGACGTTCTCGAACCTCTTTAGGGTGGCATCCATGTCGTCCTGGTTTTCATTTAATCCTAGAATTAGACAGTCACGGTTCACGTGGGAAACAGCGCTCCCTCCAGATCCTCGGTCAGCCATTCTCGCCTCTCCATGATCGCCTTCCGATTGAGCAACCCTTAGCTGCAAATGCAAATTACTCTTCCTTCTTTCTTCCAGTTCGAGTAGCTCCTTTCTCGCTTCTCGTTCTGCAGCCCGTTCCTCTCGCGCCCATGCCTCCTGCTCCTCTAACCATGCTTTCAGCTCTGCGCACACGAGCCCCATGCGTTCTGCCAAAGCCATTATATCTGCTCTTAGGCTCGCTATATTATTAAAGGGCCCCTCACCAGGCCACATAGCAAATTTTAGTTAGACGCTGGAAGTTGTTGTGTGCCGAATGAAGAGCAGTATGCCGCAAGAATTTTTCAAATCTGTTCATTACGAGCTGAGAAAAACAATAATTTGTAGCGGCACGAAACCATGATCCGAGGAGGCGAGTTTCAAACCCTTGCCACTCACCCCGTGTAGCCTTAGCAAGCCAAATCCCTTCCCTGCCCTCTTCACTTGACATATACGCATGAACACGTCATGCGCATGCATGGTCACGTGCGCATGACGTGACCGAGCCAGCCCGAGCACGCGAGCGGCGTTGCACGGCCGCTACCTTTTTTTATGTAGCGGCCGTGGGCGTTTTGTCGGCGTTCTCTGTGGTGTACTGCCTATTTCTGCGGGACGGGCATGAAAGTTGAGACATTTGTACGGGCACGGGAGTGGCGGTATCATGAGCCAGTGCCGCACCATGGATGAAGGAATACTAAGGAGAGGCCCTGACGTCACATTCATGAAGCCCCCACATCGCAAACACCCGCATCGCCTCCTAGCGAAGGCGCAGCGAAACATTTCGCGATTTCCGTTGCGACGCTTGCAAGCGCATGCGCGCATCGCGAAACTTTGCAGCCTTTTTTTGTTTGTTTGTTTTTTGCCGTGCAAACGGTGTAGTCGATTCACGCATGCTGCTCTTTGTGTGTGTTCTTTAGGAAAGCTACGCAATGCCCAGCTGTTGCGTATACCCAGTGCAAATCGCGTGCACTGCGGACAGTACCGGGTGTCACTTTTCATGTGTACGTATACGTTCGCTTCATTGCTGATCACTAAGGCGCGGTATTTGCGTGCGAAGCTCTCGGATGTGCGCTCTGTTGCTTGTTACTCACTCTGTCAACTCGGAACTCATGTGAACTTTTGTTTTTGGCGTCTGACGCGCCGTACATAACATGCGCTGAAGGCATCGTACGTTTTAGAGGCTGTGTCGTTCAACGAAAGGGCAATAAACTTTTGTTGTTATTATCAAACTACGTGATGTATGTATTGTGCGGGGTGCGCTCGCTGCGTGCTTGTGTTGTGTGCGCACAGGTATTACAAACTTTATATGCACGATCGCCTATACAACACAGCGGGGTCCTCTTTTCGACGTGAAGTTACGTCAACGCTCATTCCATATACACGAGCAAAGAACCGCTAATCGGGCAATAGATCGGAAAATCGGGCTACGAGAAAGGAAAAGAAAGATCTAACGCCCAGCAGAACGCGTAAGTCACTGCTAGGTGAGTTCGCATACGGTGATGTAGGGGCTGAATGTTTTTGATTACGGCACGTACCGGTACTTTCTGTACTGCTGCACAAAAACGCTCCACGAAGAATTTCAGCACACAGTGCTCGGGCCTGTCACGCACGAACAGCCTGGTAAACGTTTGCTTGCAACGTTTTACTACGTGCGAACCGCACAATACGCGCTAAGTTTACGCCGGGACTACAAATCTGAGCAGAAGCGAACCACCGCGGAGAGCACGCCGAGGGGCGTCTGCTGTTTTGTTTGCCCCATACCGGTTTGTTTGCCCCATAAATCTGACGTCACTTCCGCTACACTTTTCGCAATGCATTGGGATACGATAGGGCCTCTCCTTAGTTTTTCCTTCCCCCATGTGCCGCACTAACGTTTACTTGGACGCGGTAGAATAAATGAGCATAATGAGCGCTCGAACGCGCCAGAACATCACTTTCGTTTCCAGGGCTGGCGTCTGCTCGATGCGCTAACCGCGGGGACACGAACGCATGGGAAAGGGAGGCACATTAGCCCCGCATCTCGCTGCAATACACGAAAAAAAAATGAAAAAGATGCACACTTTCCCTTTGTCAAGCAACAAAGGGCCCCTCACCAGGTTTGACAATTTTGAGCTGACGAGCGCAATGCATACACTGGGCGTTCACGATCACATCTGCCAACATTTGCAACGCTACGCGCCGCGGAAATGGGCCAAATTTCAAGGTGAACGCTGCTTGCCCGTCCTCTCGCGGGCGCGCGCTTTAGAGAATGAGGGGATGACGTACATGAGAAAATGGCCCTACGTAGATGGTAGTGCTGTGACGTCGCTCCTCTACGTAGACGACTCTGCTCTGACGTCGCCAACAGTAGCACATGACACTGCGATAATTATTTGACACGACATGTTAGCTTGTGTAATTTGTTGCTTGAATAGATTAATAACACTAGAAATAATGGGACACACAAAGAGAATGTGTGCATCTTGTTCATTTTTTTTTGTGTATTGCAGCGAGATATGGGGCTAATGTGCCTCCCTTTCCCATGCGTTCGTGTCTTCGCGGTTAGCGCATCGAGCAGACGCCAGCCCTGGAAACGAAAGTAATGTTCTGGCGCGTTCGAGCACTCATTATGCTCATTTATTCTACCGCGTCCAAGTAAACGTTAATGCGGCAGTGGCTCATGATACCGCCACTCTCGTGCCCTTACTAATGTCTCAACTTTCATGCCCGTCCCGCCGAAATAGGCAGTACACCACAGAGAACGCCGACAAAACGCCCACGGCCGCTACATTAAAAAAAGGTAGCGGCCGTGCAACGCCGCTCGCGTGCTCGGGCTGGCTCGGGCACGTCATGCGCACGTGACCATGCATGCGCATGACGTGTTCATGCGTGTGTGTAAAGTGAAGAGGGCAGGAAAGGAATTTGGTTTGCTAAGGCTAGACGGGGTGAGTGGCAAGGGTTTGAAGCTCGCCTCCTCGCATCATGGTTTCGCGCCGCTAGAAATTATTGTTTTGCTCAGCTCGTAATGAACCGATTTGAAAAATGCTTGCGGCATGCTGCTCTTCATTCGGCACACAACAACTTCTAGCGTCTAACTAAAATTTACTATGTGGCCTGGTGAGGGGCCCTTTAACACTCCTAACACCACTATAACGCTACCGGCTTCCACCTGTCGTGGACGCCAATTTGTCATGCAGGTTTAAGGAACTCTATGTTGTTGCCCTGAGACAGAGCCTCAGGAAAAGAAATGACGAAGCCGGTTTAAAGAGAGACAAGAAAAGTACGAAAATTTAAGCCGCAACGAAAAACAAAACAAAGGAATTACAAGCGACAAAATCTACCATAAGTTACAAACTACAATAAGTCTTATAAGGTACCGCTATAACTTTTGCAAAAAGAAACGGTCCCTGGTAGTGTTGATGGCGGCGATGGCTCCGTAGGCTGCTGTCAGACGAAGCTGCGATGCTGACGAAGTCACATTTGTCGCGACAACGTGCCCACCAGCCTGTCGGAGCACAATGGAAGACACAGTAGGCTCTTTGCTCACGCGAGAACTGCGACTGCTCCTAATAGAGAGTTTGAAAACTGGGGACCCAAGACGCTGGGCCCCCAAGCTGTGTTGGGCAGCCTGCTCTTGCGTTCGGATGATCAGCAGAGTTTGAGAATTGGGCCAACGCAGGCTGCCTTGAGTCAAGCGCACGGAGCGCCATGCGTGATGAAATTTAAAATTATGCGAGACGCGGGTCATACTGCGCCGTGACCCGGCTGCGTCTGTGTCTTCTCGCTGGTGACCCAAGACGCCTTGGGGCCCCACGCTAGTTTACGATTTTTGCGTCTCAGGTCAACGCGAGCGCAAGAGCCCAAGAGTGGCTTGGGTTCCGCGCATGCGCCCTGGCGGCTCGCAAGCTTCTTTGGTCCCCAAGCTCCTTGGGGCCCCAATTCTCAAACTCTCTAATCTCTACCCAAACCTTCGCAATGGCTCGTTCCCTGCAGGAAAAGCCACTCAGGAAGTCTCGCCTTCCCCGGGCGGTTTAGTTCCGGAGTCATGGCCCGAGCAGCGTGGACACGACCTGGGACAGTCACCGCCGGCACACCTTGAGGCCACGTACCTCCGAGTGCATCAGGAGCAGCTGGAGCGTCCTGACCTTGACGGATGTCTTGCGTTCGGGTCCGCAACCCGACATAACGGTCACGCGACGCCACCGACCGTCACTCTAGAATTTCCCAACGCCTTCTGCCCTCGACTCTTTGCCGAACGTGTCTCCTTCTTTATTTCTTTTAGCGGCGAAGCTCCTTAAGGCGCCACCCGTTCGTCCCTCGTAGTCGTAGTAGTGCGTAACCAGTCGTAACGCTAGTACCAGATCTTGACCTCCAAGGTGGTGCCGGTGGGAGATTTTTCCTGTGCGTTGTAGAACAATAAAAAATTCGCAGCGTGCGCGTTAACTAAAAGCCGAATTCTTCTGTCTCTCATTCCCCATTAGCAGCCATTGGCATGTTCCAGTAGGAATCGTTAGTAGAAGTAGAAGTGTAAGTGTTAGCTAAAAGCCGACTTCTTCTGTCTCTCATTCCCATCAGCAGCCATTGTTTACCTCCAAGGTAGTGCCTGGTGAGATTTCTCCTGTGCGGAAGGTACCTCGCGTCGTGGAACGCTGTACGGACGTGCCTCGCATGGGCGCCGTACTTTTTCGCCCGTTTCACCGCAACTCTTCGCCCTTTCTTCGCGAAGCTTCTCCAGCGCATCCGTGAAGGTGAGCCGATCCGTTTGACACCTTCGGAGCCCAATTACGTCCATTTTCGACCACTTTGAACCGTTTTTGTGCTCTGCCACGCCGCCGATGCGCTGAGGCTCTCGTGCGACGCTCGACTACGCGCCCCTGCGCAACGCGCAGCTGCGTTCCAAGCCATACAGGCGGCTGACGCCGCTCGCGTTTCGTCGCCTCCGCCGAAACTGCTCGCAATTCTCCAAGCCGCCGACATGGCGTACCAAGTCGAAGGCGAATTGATCACCCCTGCTGAGTTTGAAGATGACTCACGCTGGATCCGTGCCGTGAAAGCACACCGTGCAGCCGCGGCCCACCAGCCCATCACCTCGACGCCGCCTGCCTCGACCCTATCGAACACGCCTGCTCTACCGCCGAACACCACCCCCACTACTACCACGCTTCGTCGTCACGCTCCTCTTCCTCGACTCCCAGCGGAGGACTTCAAGATCGTCTTCAGACCGGGAGGGGGGTTTGACCTCCGCACTACAACTAACGGTGCCCTGCTCCAAACACTCTGCACTCTTGCCACCATCGACTACGCCACCGCCCGAGCCGCTGACCGTGTACGAATCAATCCGTACAACAACTCACTTACTGTCAGCACCCCATCTGAGTCACACGCACGCCTCTACCTCCGTGTATCGGAACTCCGCCTGGGTTCCATCTCTTACCCCCTACGTGCCTACATGGAGGCACCAGACAACGCCCTCCGCGGCATCATCTAAAACGCCGTGGACTCCCAGACCCAGGAAGAGATCATCCAAGATCTCCAGTCCATGAATGTCAACACCCCCTACGCCATCGCCGATGCGCGCCAGATGGGGCACTCCAAATCCATCCTCATCACCTTCGTTGCCACCCTCCCCTCCTCGATCGTCTTCAATTGCGGAGTCTACCGCTGCCACCCGTTCCGCCCGAAAGCCGAGGCCTGCACGAACTGCTGGACTCCTGGCCACCGCGCGGACGTCTGCATCAAGCCCAAGTCCGCCCTCTGCTGCCGCTGCGGCCAAGCCCACAATACAGTTGAGCCCCCGACCTGCGTCCCATGCTGCATCCTTTGCAAGGAAGCCCATCTCACAGGCTCGCATCCGTGCAAGCTCCGGTTCGACCGGACCGGCCCGTCACCCTCGACCCACTCTAAGCCCCAGCCTCCCCCACCAGCGCCACCCACCGGGCCCATCCTCAAGAGCTCCCGGCCTTCCCGCCCCCGCCGCCGATCTACATCCCGTGGTGCCCGTTCTACCAGCCGCCACGGCTCCGTCTCTTTCCCGCCCCTGCCCAGGCCGGAGGCGTCCACCACCCCCACCATCGCTACCAACACCACAGCCAAACCACCGGTAAGCTCGATAACGCAGCCTCACACGTCGGACTCCAAAATCGCGGCTCTCGAGGCCACTATTGCTGCCCAGCAGCTCCAAATTCAAGAGCTGTCGCTCCAGCTGCAGGCCGCGCTGGCGCGTCTGTCCTCTCCCGCTCCTCCTCCTCCTTCACCAGCCCCCGCACCTACACGAACGCCATCTCCGCCGGCGCCAGCTGAGGAGTCCATGAACACGGCACCCTCGGCTGCGTCCTCGCGCGCGTCCTCCCCCACCCGTCGTCCACCGCACAAACGCCGATCACCCTCCTCCGACGCCATCGCGCCACACGAGCGTGACGTCGTTCGCGAAACAGCCTCCTTCTTGGAGGCGTTCGAACAGCGCTTCATGGCCCGCTTCGCACGACTTGAGGAGCGCGTCGTCGCTATCGACACGCGCGTGGCCGCCATCGAATCCCACCTTACTAGACACCAGAGTTGCTGCCTTAGAAGCCCGCCAGAGCGCGACTGAGGCCACCCTCGCGCACCTTTCGCTCCCCGCCCCACTCACACTGGCACCTACTCCAACTCCGCCCGGTGTCCCTGCCATTCATCATGGCCAGGCACTACCCGAACCTTAATCTCTGGCAGTGGAACTGTCGGGGGTTCCGCGGCAAGCGGAGCACCCTGCAGCTCCACCTCCAGGATATCCCCCCCCCGACACTATTCCCTCTATCCTAGCACTCCAGGAACCCCTAGCTCCCGTAAAACTGCGCGATTACACCTCCTTTCATCCGTCTTCTGAGGCCCACCCAAACGTTGCGACGTTGGTGCACCGCAACCTTACTGCCGTGCTGCACCAGCTGAACGTTTCGGACTGTGCACATCTGCTCCTCGAAATCCTTCCCCGCCGTCGCACTGAGGCAAGCCTCTTTGTTCTCAATGTGTACAGCCCTCCAAGCCGCTTCAGCCCCTCTACTCCTCGTCCTACGCAAAGCGCTTTCCTGCGCTGGCCGCAACGCCCTAGTCATTCTAGGCGACTTCAACGCACCCCATACCAGCTGGGGCTACCCCCAGAACACCCGCAAAGGCCACTCACTCTGGAATTTCATCCAAAACGAGTGTATTTCAGTCCTTAATGACTTCGCTCGCCCTACCAGAATCGGATCTAGTGTCCAGCGAGACACCAATCCGGACCTTGCCCTCGCCAAAAATGTAGCCGATCCAGTCTGGACTAATACGGGTGTCTCCCTCGGTAGCGACCGCTACGTTCTCTGCACCACTTTCCCACTCCCCTCCCTTGCTCGCACCTCTACTCGTCTTACCCAGATAGTGGACTGGGACCGCTTCCGCTCCATTCGTCTCACTCATTCCTCTTCTTCTGTTATCACCGACCTCTCTGCCTGGACTGAGAGGTCGGTGATAGCAGACCCTTTTGGCGGACGTCCGCACTGCCACATCCACAATCCCTGCAGCGCCCCACTCCTCTACGGCAGACAGCCGTCTGCTGCACCTCTGGGAGGCCTATCACGCTGTCCACCGCCGGTGGCAGACCCAGAAGCACAATCGCCGTCTACGCCTCCGTTTGGCTCGGCTCGCGTCGGAAATGGAGGAGCACTGCTCCTCTCTTCTACGACAACAGTGGGGTCAGACCTGCGACCGTATGGCTGGCAACCTGGGCCTCCGCTACACGTGGTCGCTTCTCAGGGTGCTGTTAGACCCCACACTTTTTTTTTCTTTATTGCTGTTAGACCCCACACACACCAAAGCTTCCCAGCGCAAGTATATCTCCCATCTCCTTCACTCTTCCCCGCTCACCGATACTGAGTTCCTGGCGGCTCTCCGGGACCGCTACCTCTGTACCGACCCCCCTATTCCTCTTCCCGCTTACACTGGCTCCCCCAACCCCGACCTTGATGCGGACATCTCCTTGGGCGAGGTTCGTGCTGCGCTACTCACGCTCCGCACGACCTCGGCCCCCGGGGCGGACCGCATCACCAACAAGGCACTCCGCAACCTGGATACCCCCTCCCTTGAAGCCCTTACTGACCTTCTCAACACAAATTGGCAGGCTGGTACTTTTCCCTTGTCCTGGACCCATGCACGTGTCTCTTTCATCCCCAAACCTGGCAAACCTATTTCCCTCGAGCACCTCCGCCCCATCTCTCTCACCTCTTGCCTCGGCAAGCTGTTCGAGCACGTAATCCTGGCTCGCCTCCAAACCTATTTGGATGACCATGACCTATATCCGGACTTCATGTTCGGCTTTCGTCTCCAGTTGTCGACCCAGGACGTCATGCTCCAGCTCTCCGAGGACGTCCTACACCCCTCCCACCACAAACGCACTCGAGCTATCCTGGCGCTGGACCTCACCAAAGCATTCGACAATGTACACCACACCGCAATTCTGGACGCTCTCTCTTCCCTTGACGTCGGACCCCGTGTACATGCTTACATCACCGCTTTCCTCGCCCACCGCACAGCCGAAATCTCATACGGCCCACTTTCTTCTCCTTCTTTCTCCCTTGGCAACAAGGGTACTCCCCAAGGCTCTGTCCTGTCACCTATTCTTTTCAACATTACCCTCTTCCCACTCGCACGTGCCCTAAGCACTATTCCCGCTCTGTCACATGCTTTCTATGCCGATGACATCACCCTTTGGGTGACCACCGGCAATATTGGCGACATAGAGGCCACCCTCCAGGCGGGTGTGGACGCGGTGACGACTCACGCCCGAGCTATCGGGTTGAGCTGCTCCCCGACCAAATCGGGGCTTTTGGTCCTTCTGCCTCGGGGGATGGCCCCCCTGTCGCCTTTTCCACTCACCGTCTTCGTTGACGGCACACCCCTTCCTCTCGTCTCTATCCTACGGATCCTCGGCCTCTTTCTTCAGTCCAATGGCAAGCACACTACCCTCATCACTCAACTCAGCAACACGGTACACCAGACCATGCGCCTCATACGCCGCATTACCAACCGTCACCACGGCATGCGCGAGCACGACCTCCGCCGCTTGGTCCAGGCCTTTGTTCTCAGCCGCTTCGTCTATTCTCTTCCATATCTCTTTCTTTCTCGCACCGAGGAAGACAAAGTTAACAGCCTTATTCGCCAGGCGTATAAGTCGGCCCTGTCCCTTCCCACATCTACCTCAACGGCTCGGCTACTGTCGATGGGCGTCCACAACTCCCTCACGGAGCTGACGGAGGCCCATCGCACGGCCCAGCTCCTTCGTCTCTCCCGCACCCGGCCTGGTCGCGCACTTCTTTCCACCCTTAAACTCTCCCCTCTTATGCCTCTTCCCACCTCCCTGCCCATCCCTTCCCACATCTCCTCCCTCCTAACCGTTGATCTCCTCCCTAAGAATATGCATCCTGAGCACCACCCTTCCCGTAGAGCCGCGCGAGCCTCCGCGCTCTGGCGTAGGTTCGGACGGCAACCTGCCGTGGCTTATGTGGATGCCGCCCCGTACCGCCACTACACAGCCCACGCTCTTGCAGTCACCGACAACTCCCTCCGACCCACTATTACGGCCTCCGTCTGCACTTCCACCTCTGTCGAGGCCGAAGAGGCAGCTATCGCCTTGCCATCACACAAGCTTCCGCGGAATACATTTTCTGTGACTCTAAGCCTGCGGTATACAACTACGCAGTTGGACGGGTGGCACCCCCGGCCGCCGGTATCTTGCGTTCTGGCACCACTCCCTCTCGCCCCATTTATATCATCTGGGTACCTGCTCACGCGGGTCATCCTGGCAACGAGGCGGCCAATTCCATCGCTCGCGATTCGACTGACCGAGCAAGCCCGCCCCCGCCGGGAATGAACACGCGCGACGCGCTCCTCACGTACCACGACATCACGCTGCACTACCGCCTCTCTCGCCTCACTTTGCCCCCACCGCACAAATCCCTTTCCCAGCATCACCAACACTTGTGGCGCCAACTGCAGGCCCACACCTTCCTTACTCCCGCACGTCTTGCCCTCTTCCACCCCGGGACGTACTCGCCGGCCTGCCGCTTATGTGGCAGCTCCAACGCCAATTATGATCATATTGTAGAGAAGCAGCCAAAGAGGACGACCTACTAGAAGGCGCTGGAGAGGGTAACCCATTACCATGTCCAATATCTTTTTCTCATGTCCGGCACACTTGCCCCCTGCCTCTTGGCACTTAAGAAGTCCGCAGCAGTGGGAGGCTGCTTTGTCCAGCACCAGTCCGGATCTCGAACTTCGGCTGGTGACTTGGGCGGAGGACGTCGCGGCTAGGCACTACCTGGACGCCACAACCGGCAGCCTGAAGGCCGCCCACAACGCTGCTTTTTAATTTTTTAAATGTATCTTTTTACCTTTTGGCCTTCTCAAAAATAAAGTTTTTCACCACCAGAACCTGTGCGTGATTAAACAATAAAAATTTTGTTCAAGACGCCGTTGATTGATGAAATAAACCAACGAAAGACGCCAGATGTTTTCTAAAAGCAAAACGAAAGAACGCCAGATGTTTCTAAAGCAAAACGAAAAGACGCCAGCTGCTTAACGAAAGACGGCAGGTGTTTTCTAAAGCAATGGTTTTCTGAACAATGAAAATTCACAGCGTACATGTAAAATTAAAGTGAGCTGCAAGTCGTCATAACTCATCGAACCTTTAGTATAAACGCGCCCGATCTCACGTCGGTGATGATGTACTGGGTAGAATTCACGGAAGATTCACGGTTTACCGATGAACCTCCGCAGCTTCGCCCAATCATCATCATTCACTCCGTGGATATGCTGTGATTTTTTTCTTCCGTGTTCTCTTCTCACTGCTCGTCTTTTGGGTTGGTTGGTTGGGGGGATCGGCCACGAATCGTGCGGCAGTAGAATTTGTGAATAAAAAAAAGATAATTCTAAAGAGATAACTTGTAGGTAAGCGAAAATAATATTTGTGTTTGCGGTTTCCCAATTTAATGCTAAAGAGACAGAAAAAAGGAAGAGAAAGAGTGAGTTAAATAAGAGAATTAAATAAAAAATACCGATAAATGAAATAAATAAAATAAATATGTACTAGAAATATTAGCGTGGCAGACTTTTTGATTCTTTTATATAGTTAAATACCGCCTCACATATGTCCCTGTCTTTTGGGCCTCGATCATGCCTTTTCCCGTGAACATTCTCTTCTTTTGGCGGGCCCTTCTTTCACGCGTGACTTTTGACGCCAACATCTTTGTCTTCTCTTTTCGGCACGATCACGAAGCATCGCTGTCGTTGCCTCGAAACGCGTATCACAACACGCGAAGCAATTCAGTGAAACCCCCACGTCACTGCACTTCACCACACACCCCCAAATACTTCGGCCGGCAAGTTTCGCTCTCTGCTCGGGCCGTTTTATTGTGGCCTTTTAACGCGCGTAGATGTTAGCGTCTCCGTGGTGTACTAAAGGTCTGGAAGGTGTCAACTTCGTTCGGGAGCATTTGGCACCGGCTGCAGAAAGAGCGGAGTTCTCTCCGCGAAGACGGCGTAGAGTGAACCTTCACCTAGCGCTCCGGAGTGCCGCCCAGTGACTTTTTCGTGTTCACGGCAGAAATCGTCAGGGAGATATGCAGACCACACAAATAAATGCGTGATTGTATATTGTGGGAGTGCTATCACCCCCTCTGAAGCCGTCTGCGCCTCATGGCGCACGTGCATCTCGCGGATTAGCCGCGGTTAGCATTAACAGCCGCCGAGCGAGGGATGGCGCTGCGCTCGCGCGATGTAGGCTTAAAGCGGTGGGGCTGTTATCGCCGCCGAGGAGGTGGGGCCGGCGTACAGAAAACAGCTGCCACTCTCTTCGGGGTTTGGTACCTGGCGTAGATGGACGTGTCTCCGGCGGGGGCTCCGTGGGGGACGATAGACGGTGGCGCCAGATTTCTTTCTAGGTTATTGTAATAAACCCTATCGTTGACGCCCCACGTGCATATCCCCGGCGTACTTCGTCGCGGCGTCCATCGCCAGCGCTACTTTCACGACGTCGTCCAGTGAGGTGTCGGGAAATTTCAGGAGTTCTGTCTTCATTGCGGGGTTGTTTATGGCTCAGACGCAATGGTCCCGGAGCATCGAGTCCATCTGGTCTCGCTAAACGTTGTGGCGCAGCGACGAACTGCCTGAGGGTGATACCACTCCGTTAGCGCTGGCGATACCGGGCTGAAGTGCGAGCGCAGCATGGGGAGCAGCTCGTGGGCGGTGTGACCGGCTTTAGGAGGTCGAGCTGGAAACTGAGTACTTCGGTCCCGCAGCTAGCCAGGAAAATATCCCGCTGTTTCTCCTGAGGTGGGTTCTTTGCCCGTAAAAACACGTGAACTTTCTTCTCGTAAATTGGTCAGGCGGACTCATCGCCTTTCTTCTTGCACTTCCCGCATGGGGACGTCTTCGGTGCGCTGGATCTGGCCCAGTAGTCGCAAGCTCTGTATCCCAGCTTTTCGCAAACGAAGCAGAGCGGTATTTGCCTATTTGTTTTATTTCAGAATACTGCAGGCAAGCACGGCCCAGGCAGCAGTAGGAAATACAATGTAGTGAGAATTGAGAAGGCACAGAAATAATTTCTAACAATATATGTACCACGTACAATGCGGCAGTTTCGCTAGGAAAATAGTTACCAAAAGGACTAAAGACGTCACACGTTGATATAGTGGCGATTATGGTCAAGTTGTTGTCGAACCACGAACGGTCGCCGACCTTGCAGCTGTGGCCGAACGTGTGGTCGTTGAAATCGCGGTTGAAGCACACGTCGGCGCCACCAACTTAAGGTAACGACCGCTTTCGGCGCTTGGCTGCTGCATCCCGCGCCCGTACCTCTTCGACGCTCCCTTCCCGCCGCTTTTGCGCTGCTTCGGTTTCGCAATGCTCCTGCCTTGCGAGCCCTCCGCTCCGCCGCCTTGTCTTCTTTTATGTTATTAGTATCGAAGCGCTCTGCCGGAGTGGAGCGCGCGCCCCAAGCTACAATTGGCTATGCTATATGTGGTTTCGCCTGCGTTAATATCATCATCAAATCTCTCGAAGAACAAGAGGAAGATGACTTCTCTTTCGCGCGAGCGTGCGCATGGCACAGTTGGCTATGCTATATGTGGTTTTGCTTGCGTTAATAACATCATCAAGGCGCTCGCAGAAGAGTTCTATTTCGCACGAGCTGCGCCGTAGCGGTCACCTCTGCAGTTAAGGTCACGCTTACGGCGCGGGACTTTGCCCCAGCATAGGAACCTGGCAAGCCAGCGCCTAAAAAGATAATGGATGACGATGGCCAGTTAGGGAGGTGATTACATACAGACCCGTCAAGTTGGCGAAATGTTATCACCGTATATCAGCAAGGGCCACATCATCCCATCGACGGTGATCACAATCACAGATGCCTTTGCAAGCTTTCGTTTTCAAAGCAGTTTCAAAAATGCCTATGTGAGAATTTACGATATGTGTGCCCCCGATCTGGTATCACCAGAAAGGGTAATTCCTAAACACTGATACTGTGTCACTTATTCAATGTGGAAGCCATGGATATAGTAGGTAAGCACACTAGGATTAGTTTTCAGCGTTATATTTAAGAGCACTATTTTTATCAGCGTTCCACTCCATGTCGTATGCTGCGCGCCAGCATTAAATGTGGCAAACAGTTTGCTGTAATATGTTATTGTCTTCAGGGCAGGTTATTTCTTCAAAAACCACACAATCATCCGCAAAAAATTTAATAGACAATGAGTCAAGGATGGTTCGCACTATATCATTTACATATTGTCACGTGGTCGTGACGTCGACGAAGGCAGCGTCGGCGTGTCGAAGATGAAAACTTTATTTGGCCGAACTTGTGGCCGGAAAACGCAAAGTCTAACTACAACAATACACACTGTACACTGATAGCGGCGAACAGAGAATCGGCCGTCAAACTGATCATGGCTGGGGCACACCGTCTTTTATACATCACGCATCGAACTTTCCAGGCTTATCACTGGTGGTTGCACAAGCTCTGAAATAATCTTGACTATTCGCGTCATAGTGCGCAATCTTGACAAAATGATTCACTACAACCTAGAATGTTCCCAGACATTTTGGCGCGGCCTGCGCAAGACAGCGATCACATGTGCAACGGACCAGTTAAAAAAACAGTAAAAGAAAGCGCGTGGCATTCCCCCCCCCCCCCTGAAAAATCATCGTCCCGATGCTCGTAACAGGATATCGAAGGAGAAAGAAGTGCATACACAAGTAAAGTACAATGATAAAGAAAAAAGCAGTCCAAGGTTCGTTAACGCGTATAAAAAGGCCTAAGGCGCACAACGTGGGCGGCTTCAGGTCGTGCGCGGCGCCGCTGAGAGTTAGTGATGCCGTCCGGCATGGCCTCGTAGTTCATAGCGCCGAGGCGTCAAAGAACCTTGTATGGCCCGAAGTATCGCCGAAAGAGTTTTTCGCTAAGCCCACGTCGGCGTATCGGCGTCCAGACCCAAACATGGTCGCCGGGCTGGTATTCCACGAAGCGTCGTCGAAGCTTGTAACGGCGGCTGTCGGTGGTCAGCTGATTCTTGATGCGTAGGCGGGCGAGTTGTCGGGCTTCGTCAGCGCGCTGAAGGAAGACCGTCACGTCGAGGTTTTCTTGGTCGGTGACGTTGGGTAGCATGGCATCGAGCGTCGTTGCGGCGTTTCTTCCGTATTACAACTTGTATGACGTCATTTGCATCCTTTCTTGCACAGCCGTGTTCTATGCGAAGGTCACGTACAGAAGGATGGCATCCCACGTCTTGTGTTCGACGCCGACGTACATGGCCAACATGTCGGCGATGGTCCTATTTAGACGCTGGGCGAGGCCATGGTCTGTGGGTGGTAGGCTGCGGTCCGGCAGTGGCTTGTTTCGCTGTATTTCAAGATCGCTCGAATAAGGTCAGCAGTAAAGGCCGTACCTCTGTCGTTGATGAGGACTTCTGTGGCGCCATGGCGCAGGACGATGTTCTCAACGAACTTGGCTACCTTGGTGGCACTGCCTTTAGGCAGGGCCCTTGTTTCGGCGTAGCGCGTGAGGTAGACGGTAGCTTCGACGATTCATTTGCTTCCGGAAGTCGACGGCTGAAGAAGTCCGGCTGGCCTTGTCGGCGGTGTCTTCCGTCGCCGGCAGCCTCGGCAAGACTTTACGTAGTTAGTGATGTCGGCAGTGAGGCGAGGCCAGTAGTACATTTCTTGTATTCTTGCGAGCCTGCGGGAAACACGGAGGTGTCCAGCCGTCGGGTCGTCGTGTAAAGCTTCCAGAATCTCTGGACGTAATGCTGGAGCTACTACAAGTAGGTAGTTGATCCGGAGTAAGGAGTTTTCCTTTAGGAGCACGCCATTCTACAAGAAAAGCGACGCCAGTCCACGCTCGAATACCATTGGAACAACGGTGGCCATGTCCTCGAGGTATTCCACAAGAACCTTGAGTTCCGGGTCGGCTCACTGATGTTCGGCGAAGTCATCAGCACTTAAGGTTTCCAAGAAGTAGTCACCATACTGATCGTCGTGTGGAGGTGGGTCAACGAGGGCATGGGACAGGCAGTCGGCGTCGGAGTGCTTTCGTCCGGACTTGTAAACGACGGCAATGTAAGCGACCTGAGGGGTCCTTCAAGTTAGCCAGCCAACACAAGGTGTGGTGGTCGCTCACAACTTTGAAAGGCCTGCCGTAAAGAAGGGGCGAAACTTTGATGTAGCCCAGATGATGGCAAGGCACTCCTTTTGTGTCGTGGATAGCTGGCTTCCGCCTTCGATAGCGACCGGATAGCATAACTGACAATCCTTTCTAGTCCTTCAGTGCTCTGCACTAGGGCGGTTCCAAGCTCTACGCTGCTTGCGTCGGTGTGGATTTCCGTGTCGGCGTATTTGTCGAAGTGAGCAAGTATCGGCGGCGTCTGCAGGCGTGCTTTCAATTCTTGAAATGCTTCGACTTGTGCCGTTCCCCACTTGAATTCCACGTCGGTTTTCTTAGGGTGCTTTAGCGGCTCGGCGATCCTTGAAAATCATTTGACAAAACGCCTGCAATAGGCGCACAAGCCCAGAAATCCACGTACGGCCTTCTTGTCGGTGGGCGGTGGAAAGGCAGCGATGGCAGCTGTTTTACGCGGGTCCGGGTGAACTTCAGACTTGCTCATCACGTGGCGCAAGAACAAGAACTCCTCGTACGCGAACCAGCACTTTTCTGATTTTAGGGTGAGTCCAGAGGTTTTGATTGCTTGAAGTACAGCCTCAAGGTGCCGGAGATGCTCGTCGAAGGTTGAGGCAAACTCAACGATGTCGTCCAAGTACACGAGGCAAGTTTGCCACTTCAAGCCTTCCAGTACTGCATCCATAACGCGTTGGAAAGTCGCAGGCGCCGAGCAAAGACCGAAGGGCATGACTTTGAACTCGAATAGGCCGCCTGGTGATATAAAGGCGGTCTTCTCTCGGTCTCTCTCGTCGACTTCGATTTACCAGTAGCTGGTCTTGAGGTCCATCGACGAAAAGTACTTCGCTTTGTCGAGTCGATCGAAGGCGTCGTCTATACGTTTGAGAGGATACACGTCCTTCGTTGTGACTTTGGTCAGGTGACAATAATCGATGCAGAAACGTAGGGTTCCATCCTGCTTTTTCACTAACACCACGGGTGACGCCCACGAACTCTTGGACGGTTGGATGATGTCGTCGCGTAGCATTTCGTCTACTTCTTTCTTTACGGCCTCGCGTTCTCGCGTCGAAACTCTGTAAGGGCTCTGACGGAGTGGTCTGGCACTTTCCTCTGTAATGATGCGATGTTTTGCGACTGGGGTCTGCCGAATTCCTTACGACGATGAAAAGCAGTCCTTGTATTGTGAGAGAAAGGTTTTGAGCCGTTCTTCCTTATGCTTCGGAAGGCTAGAATTGACGTCGAAAGCTGGTTGAGGAGCTTGGTTTCCTGTATTAGGCTCGGAAGAATTGGCGAAGGTGAAAGCATTCGTCGCTTCCACAATTTCTTCGATGTAGGCGACCGTTGTGCCTTTGTTCGCGTGCTAATACTCGTTGCTGAAATTTGTGAGCATCACTGTTGCTTTCTATCCCCGCAACTCGGCTACTCTCTGGCGACGCAAATCTCGCGGTTAATCAACTGGTGCTGGTCGCCTTCAATGACGACTTCCAAATCTGCTGATTTCTGCGTGCCGACGGAAACGATGACGCTGGAGCGAGGGGGAATCGTGACCTGGTCTTCCAACACATTCAAGGCATGCTTTCCTGGCGGAGTGCGCGGCCGTAATACTTTTTCTATGGATAGTGTTATCGACTTGAATCTCAGGTCGTAGCCGATCCACTATCTATATTCATTTTATCGCATCAACAGTTCCGCAGCACCCATCGGCGGATCTCGACCGACCGCTTCACATTACATATATACATAAGCTGTGCTACAGCTGGCAGTCACGTACTCTGTCTCTATCATTCTTCCCAATTTCCGAACATAGCCCCCTATTTCAACCTTCTCTCCGACAAGCAACGAAGTCATGACAACCCTGCCTGTACTGACACCACACTCCTCCACCATCATCGGACGTTAACTAAGCTCGGCCGGCACAACTCGCACAGTTATCAACTTCAAAAACCAGGCGGAACCCTAAACCACAATAATGAAGCCGACTATTCACCTCAATTAAAAAAGAAATCTCTAAAACAAGTCAAGTCTAAAGGTCAAAGCAAAAACAAAACCGACAAGAGCCAAATACTTCGACACAATGTCTTCTCACAAAAGAACTAAAAGTAATATATGAGAAAAAATCATGGAAGACAACATGACGGCCAACACTATGGGCATTCATGTCCCCGACATAGCACGTAACCAGCGGACCCAGCGCTTCTCGTCACGAAAGTCTTCTAATTACCTGTGCGTCTGTCCTCTGGTTGGGCTACCGCTACACTCTAACAAGTAAAGGAGGAAAAGGGGTATCGATATTGCTGCTTTAGTGGAGCAACTGCTCTGCCACACCTATTCCTCCTTTTTGGGGGTAACTGCGAACGGACGAACTGTTACACCCCAGCGCGGCTACTCCTTTCCAGTTGCTCCTTCCCGATACTCCTCAAGAGAGCAACGGATGCTCCCTTCCAATACTCTTCAAGGGAGCAACAGCTACTTTTCGGCGCAAAAAGAAACAGTTTATTGTTCATTTATCGAGATATTTGATGTTTATACAGGCACGTTATTAGATGTACGAACGATATACAGATATCACATTCAGAAATAAGTTCAAGAAAATTTGCAGCAAACACAGGATTCGAGCTATGATAAGCGCGTATGATAACCACTACACCACGGCACGCTATGGTACCTTGTGAACGGAAACGGGGTTATATAGGTACCAATGGGTCGTTGCGCGTTCTGAAAGGTGTAACGAGCATAGGCGTGCACACAGGGGAGACAGGTTGGGGGTGGGGAGCTTGCTTCCCTAGTGATCTACAAGGGGGCGCCAATTCTGCCCCACACCTTTTCTCACTTAGACCTGCCACGTCATTGTTTAATGTTCAGGGTTATGGCAACGCAAGTTTTTTGACGATAAGGGCGGCCGAAGAACATTGATGTTGCATTCCACGGCAGTGGCGTAGCCAGGGAGTGGCACACCGAGCCCGTGCCCCCCCCCCCTCCCCCCCACAATTTTTTTTCTCCCGTGAGGTACAGAGCACGAAATGACACTCGACCACACTTACTTGCCAGGAGCCCATGCGGGATCATGGGCGCGCACCGCCCCTCACCTTCCCACCCGAAACAAATTTCTACCTACGCCACTGTTCCAAGGGCTGTTTACTTCGAACGTTTACGCCCAGAAAGTCGGGGACCGATGACACGCCGCTGTGAAAAGCACGTTATCACTTCATTTATTTTTTTTAATTCATTCGGGACCTCGTTTTCTTTCGGACTCGACCAACATAGGAGGGGGGAGTGCGCTGCGGTAAACCTTGTCTCCCCCCCTCTTCCGCAGAACACTACGCATGCCTATGGTAACAAGATATTACACGCCAGCCTTTACTGATTCACAATTAAGTGTTTTTCAT
This sequence comes from Rhipicephalus sanguineus, assembly GCF_013339695.2. Taxonomy (NCBI): domain Eukaryota; kingdom Metazoa; phylum Arthropoda; class Arachnida; order Ixodida; family Ixodidae; genus Rhipicephalus; species Rhipicephalus sanguineus. The sequence continues at coordinate 119,253,409 of NC_051184.2, forward strand.
GAGGTTCATGAAAAGCTGCTAAAGTTCAAATTCATGCAGCAGGCTTTCAGAAGTGGTGTGCCGTCGTTGTATTCGATATTTGGTCTTACTCCATAATTACAGTCATTATGCTTGCATGAGATCTGTGTGTAATAGGCCCAAGTAATCATGCAGAGGGAGAGCTACGGTGTCCTCACATCCGCAGATTCAACCACAGCGTACATGTCAATATGTAGACATGTAGTAAATGTTTATACAATCATATGTCGGCGATATGCTCGGTTCACATGCGAAAATAATTAGTGAATAGAAATATTTCAAAATGCCCGCGTGGTTGTCTCTATCAGACCTCTCCGGAAATTAGTTGCTGCTTCTTGCTGCCTACACCCCCCTCCCCAACCACACTTGGACCCGCCCAACTCTTCGATCGCTTTACCCGTTCCTCTTTTTACGACGTGGGACAAAGGATCCACCAACGAAAATTTGCACACGGCACGTACATTTCTGCAGTTCACCCGAAAAAGGGCGCTTTACTCCCCACAAGGGAGGAAAGCGCCCTTGTTGCTGTGCCGTGTGCAAACGTTTGAACACAGTTCGTGCCTTTCAGGTGGAAAACGCCCTTTTCGGGTTAACTGTGCAGTTACTCCCGAAAACTTTTTAAAGTGACGTATCAACCTAAGGCGGGTCAGGCACGAGCCCGCGTCGTGCCCTTGGCTCTAGCTAATCCCCGAGCGGTCTGCGTCTACCTTGATCTAGACCTCTTCCCCGACTCTGAGTTTTGGGTCTTCGTTGAAGGACGCAAACCCCCACTTACCTAACTCAGCTGCGGAGTGAAGCGCGGGCGAAGCTACTTTGAGGCCGCTGTTGCCTTTGCGTGAGCTCGGCGCGGTGTTCGTCGAGTCTGCTGCAGTTACCCCTTGGTTCCACAAAAACCACCCCATCTTGGCATTGTTCCGTCATATCTACCCTCGCTACCGTTTGTCATACTTCCGTGTACACCAACGCGCCGACCACTTTGTCCTCAGTAAACTGGATCTTCTTTAACTTCAAATCTGCCATTCCGACTGGTAATGCCACATCATCTCGAGGAACCATCAAGGTAGGAACTGCAGCCAACCCGTTTGTCTCCAAGCTACCGAACTCGACGCTCCCTGTCTCGACCGCGGGCACAGGCACGCAAGCTTTCCCAACGAACACGCAATCGCTCAACGGCAGAACGACAGCCTCCTCGGTCACGGAAATCACATTGATCTCATTTGCTCCCCGGCGATCTGTTATTCATTTTTAGGGAGCTCCTTTCCTCACGAATATCTGCCACTGATATTGTCACGGTGTCA